>NC_047662.1:27823019-28500519 GCF_011762505.2 Arvicanthis niloticus | reverse complement strand
AACACCAAATTGACCTTGTATAAATAGAGAGTCTGACAGTGGCCAGGCATGGTGACAGATATCTGTAACCCCGGCCCTCAGGAGGATGGAGAGCTTGAGGCCAGCCTGGGCTACATAGTGAGACTAGGTTGGGGGCAAGAGTGGTACTGGTTATTAGCAGAGTCTGAGGCAGATAGGCAGGAAGGTAGTAGAGAAAAGCTTGGTGGTGAGACAAGAACAGAATAGAGAGGGTGGGATTAAGCTCTCTCGGGCTCTGACATAGTCAGGTGACTGTAATTAACAATGATCTATAAGCTATTTTAAAATAGCTGGAAGGGAGGACTTTGAACTGCTCCCAACACAAAGAAACAATAAGCTCTAAGGAGATAAATATGCTAATTACTCTGATGTGGTCATTACACATTCTATACATGTATCAAAATATCACTCTCTTCCCATAAATATGTAAAATTGTAGCCAATTAAAATTAAATTAAAAAAAAAAACAGAGAAAGCGCCAAAGTAGTACATTTAACAAAATACAGAGCCTTTAAAGTTCAACCAGAAAATTAATAAGCTAAGCCCCCAACTTAAGGAGTTTACGTTTCTTAAAAATAGAATAAGCCCAAAGGAAGTAATAAACAAGCTAAGAAGAGAAAATCATTAAATCAAAGCAAAAAAAAAAAAAAAAAAAAAAAAAAAAAAAGGCAATATGAAAAATAAAATCCACAAGGTCAAAAATCGGTTCCTCACAAAAACTAATAAAAAGATGAACCTCTGGCAAAGTTGATGAAAAATAAATGGGAGATGCAAGGACTCTTATTAAAAATAAAGAGGGAACTTAAGATCCAGAAGAGATTACAAAGATAGAAATTGAGAATGTGAACAGCTCAGTCGAGCTCACACAGGCTCAGCCAGGCCCAGCCCAGTCCCCCAGGACAGCATAACTCTGACTCCAAATAGTAATGCCCAGACCGTAAGACAGGAAAATCAGAGCTGAGACATAAGAGCTCAAACTGAAGCCAGCGCCCAATTCCAGGATGAATGTCCTAGAATTGTTGAGATGTCTTCTCCCAAACCCTCTTTCCCCTAGATGCTGGGGGTTGAATCTAAGGCCCAGAGAAAGTTACACAATGTTATGATCAGCCCTGCCTGACACTTTTTGAGACTGGGTCTCTCTAAGTTGCTCATGCTGGCCTTGAACTCACAATCCTGCAGCCTCAATCTCCCAAGTAGTGAGGATTACAACCTGGTTTCACCAAGCCTTACCAGAATGTTTTAATCTGTAAGTGAATTTGTCTCACTTATGGACTCGATGAGAAAGACTACATTATCCTTCTCTTTTCTGTTTTTCTTTTTATAGTTTTATGTTTTTCTTATAACGAATTGACAATTTATAATCATAAGCATTTATGGAGTGCAAAACGATGTTATGTTTTGGGAACACAATCAAGCTAATTAGCATATTTGTCACTTCAAATTGTGGTGAGAGCATTTGAAATTTGCTCTCTTAGCTATTTTGAAATGTGCAATACACTATTATTAAGTATCTTTTCAATGAATACAGAAATATTTGATAT
The DNA here is from genome assembly GCF_011762505.2 of Arvicanthis niloticus. Taxonomy (NCBI): domain Eukaryota; kingdom Metazoa; phylum Chordata; class Mammalia; order Rodentia; family Muridae; genus Arvicanthis; species Arvicanthis niloticus. Next base: position 28,498,961 of record NC_047662.1, on the reverse strand, counting down.
GATTTAACACTTGTGGTTTTTTTTTAAGATCATGAATGGAAAATTAAAAGGAGAAACTTGACAATAAAGATTATATCTACTCAAAACCTCTAGAAGATTTGGATTTTTTTAAAATTACATTTATTTTTAATCTCTGTGTGTGGCTGTCTGTCCATCTGGCTGCATGTGTCCATGTCTGTCTGTTTGGGTACAACAAGCATGTGGGGGTAAAAGGACAGTTTGTGGGGAGTTGGTTCTCGCCTTCTATCACGTGGATTTTGAATACAGACCGCAGGTTGTCAGACTTGGCAGCAAGTGCCTTCACCGTTTCTCCAAACGCAGCTTTTTGTTTTTCTCGGATTGTTTTACCTGTCAGATGGGTAAGGTAGCAACCTTGTGTCCAGGTGTAGGGGAGGGTGCTTGTCACACAACGCTGTGAACATCAAGCCTTGGATCCTTTTTTAAGACTTAGGCTTATTGTTTTTAGTTATGTGCACATAAATTCAGGTGCCCTCAGAAGCCAGAGCCTGTCAGATCTGGAGTTGGAGTTAAGAGGTTGTGAGCAGACGAGCATGGGTGATGGGCACCAGACTCTGGTCCTCTAAGAGCAGCAAGCGCTCTTAACCACTGAGCCATCTCTTCTGCCCAAAGTCTTTTGTTCTTAGTGAGATCTCAGTATTCTCTTTATAGTGACAAAAAGACAAAGATCTTCTCCACCATCGCTCCTCTCCAAAGCCAGATCCACAAGCCTAGCCGGCAAAGATAGATGAGAGAAAGAAGGAAACATAAAGACTGGAAGATGACGATATTTATAGATTTTATGTTTGCATAGAAAACCCAAGAGCTACATGTAAAATATGAGAACAAGACATTTACTGAAGTTGCTACATTTTTAGGAAATACTTCATTCTGGTATGGTGGCCGTCTGCAGTCCATGAACTCAGAATGAAGGAGAACTGCCGAGAGGTTTTGGTTTTTTGGTTTGTTGTTGTTGTTATTTTTTATTATTTTGTGGGCATGTGTATTTTCCTTACATGTATGTCTGTGTACCACGTCCAAGAAGAGCTTCCAGAGGCTAGAAGAAAATGTCAGACCCCTGGGACTGCAGTTACAGATGGTTGTGAGGCACCATGTGGGTACTGGGGGTGGGACTCATAGTCTGTCAGAGCAGAGAGTACTTCTAACCTCTGATCCATTGGTTCTCTCATGATTGCCAAGAGTTTAAGTCCAGCCTGGGATGAATAGTGAGTTCTAGGTCAACTTCAAGTATAGAGTAAGATACTGCCTTGGGGGAGGAGACAGGGAAGGCTCTAAGGGTTTCTGTTGCTATGATGAAGAAACACAACCAAAGCAGCTTGGGAAAAAAAGGGTTTGTTCTGCTGACACTTCCACAACATAGCCCATCACTGAAGAAAGTCAGGACAGGAACTCTCAAAAAATAAGGCAGGGACTAGAGTAACGACTCAGCACTTGCAGTTATGAGCACTTACTGCTCTTCCAGAGGACCCAGGTTCAATTCCCGGCACCCACATGGAAGTTCCCAACTATGTATAACTCCAGTTCTCAGGAAACTGACACCTTCTTCTAGCCTGCTCAAGGTACACAGTAATACATGCAGGCAAAATACCCATACGTGTAAAATAAAAATAAAATGACTAAGAAATAAAAATAAATTTAAAAAATGTAGACGGCTCCTGAGGAATGACACCCCGGCTTTTCCTTTAGCCCCAATATGCACACGTGCACGCCACACACACATACACAGCAAACACACACAAATCCTCGAATGAAATGATAGACTTGAGGGGCTGGAGAGATTGCTCAGTGGTTAAGAGCACTGGATGCTCTTCCAGAGGTCTTGAGTTCAATTCCCAGTAACAACGTGGTGGCTCACAACCATCTGTAATGGGATCTGATATCCTCTTCTGGAGTGTCTGAAGACAGGGACAGTGTATTCATACATAAAACAAATAAATCTTTAAAAAAAAAAAAAAAAGAAAAGGTAAACTTGATAATCAAATATGTTGAGATTCTCTAAGCTGATAAAGTCAATGGGACTCCAATCAAAATCACAGCAGAATTTCTATGGGTCTCAGCAAGCAAACTCTAAGATAACTTGGAAGAGCAAAGACATAAGTAGACACCACTAGAAAAGGGAGGAATGCAGAGGGAATTTTCCCTATCAGATATCCTGGCAGAGAATAGTGCAGGCATTGGGGTGGATGGCATACATATGAGATGGTCTCATGGGCCTCTGGAGCAGAATGGGGGTCTCAGAGCAACATGAGGACTTGGGCCTCTGCAAGCATGTATGTGGTATGCAGACAAACATGCTGGCAAAAGACCCATGTTCATAAAATAAAATGGAGAGAGAATGTGTGTGTGTGCGTGCCCGCTCAAGACCAGGTCACCAGACCCTCCTGGACTGATAGCAAGACCCTTGTCCCACTCTGCTTCCACAAAAACAACAACAACAACATCTCCAAGGGTGGGCTAGAGAGATGGCTCAGTGGTTAAAAGCACTGACTGCTCTTCCAGAGGTCCTGAGTTCAATTCCCGGCAACCACATGGGGGCTCACTACCATCTGCAATGGGATCTGATGCCCTCTTCTGGTATGTCTGGAGACAGCAACAGGGTACTCGTATATGTAAAATAAATAGATCTTTGAAAAAATGATTTAAAAAAAATCTCAAAGGGCAATAACAAAAAACATGGGTAGAACTGATACACATTGGACTGTCCAGAGGAGAGAAATGGGTAAGTTTTTATCACAATGTTATAGATGTAATCATAACTTATAAACCAGGGCAGCCTCCAGTCTACACATGGAACTAAGGTCCCCGAGCATACTGACAGAGAACAGGGAGGAAATCTGTCTGTTACTGTTGGGTTTCTTCAGCCTACTTTATAAAGGTTAAAGAGACTTCCTTTTAAATGTCTTTTTTTCATAAAACAGTTTTGTTGCAATATAACTCACATATTGTACAATTTACCCACCTAAACCATACTGTGTGTATTGACAGAGCTGTACAGACATCTCAGTGCATTCTCCACTCTCTCAAGAGAGATTCCAGGGGGCAACAAGGTGACTCAGGGAGCAAAAGCATTTACTGCACAAGCATGACGACCTCAGATTGTCTGAGAGAGAGAGAGAGAGAGAGAGAGAGAGAGAGAGAGAGATCTCATGACCATTAATAATTGTTCCTAATGTTTAGATTTATTTATTTTATTTATATGAGTACACTGTAGCAGTATTTGCTACAGTAGTAGTGGTCTTCAGGCACATACCAGAAGAGACCACTGAATCCCATTACAGATGGTTGTGAGCCACCATGTGGTTGCTGGGATTTGAACTCAGGACCTCTGGAAGAGCAGTCAGTGCTCTTAACCACTGAGCCATCTCTCCAGCCCCATTTGCTCCTATTTTCTTCTCTGCCATCTTTCTCAGTCCTTACACCCTAGCCCAAACCAATCATTTATCTTCTTACTTATTCCTCTCTCTCTCTCTCTCTCTCTCTCTCTCTCTCTCTCTCTCTCTCTCTTTCTCTCTCTCTCTGTGTGTGTGTGGTGTGCCTGTATGTGCATGTACCTGTTTAGGATTGACCCCCAGACCTCTTGTACACTCGGCAAGCACTCACTGAATTAAACTGTATCTCTAGCTCTATTCTGTATATTTTTAATGTTTTTCTTCTATCCACCAACAGTGAGATCAGGTTCAGTGAGAGACTCTGGCTAGGGAATACAGTAGAGAGTGACAGAGGAGGATACCCAACACCCGGGTCTGGCCTCCTCATGGTTTGTGAGGGTGGCAGGGTGGTGGCTGAGTGCATACATAAATTCACAAATATTCACCCATGTTTGCTGCACACACAAACATACACATACACAACATAAAAATAGGTAAGAGCTGGAGAGATGACTCAGATGGTCTTGCAGAGAACCTGGGTTCAGTTCCCAGCACCCACATCGGGTGGCTGACAATCATCTGTAACTCCAGCTTCAGAGAACCCAACACCATACAAATCAGATACAAGGCTGAGAATCAGGAGGAATACCAACCATATTTCTGGTTCCTGTCACACCTCAGGCTTGGGAGATGGTTTGTGAGGGTGGCAGGGAGGTGGCTGAGTGTCCTTGGGGATGGGAGGTAAGTCTTGAGGAAAGGCTGACAATATAACATTCACGTAGATAGGTGAAAGTTTGCTTGTCATGGGGTATAAAAGCCTGCTGTCTCATTCACATACTAGTCTCAAGCTCAGGAGCAAAAATGATCGTGTGCAAAAATACTGGGTGGAAGGGTGCATGGAGGATGAGTAGACACATGAACAGATACAAGGGTGGATGGGGAGATGGGGATGGATGGGTGGATGGGTGGATGGATGGGTGGATAAGGAGATGGGGATGGGTATATGGATGGATGGATGAGGAGATGGGAATGGATGGGTGGATGGATGGATGGATGGATGGATGGATGGATGGATGGATGGATGAGGAATTGAGTGGATGAATGAGTTAGCAGGTAGATGGATGAAGGGTGAATAGATGAATATGTGGATAGATGTGATAGGTAGACAGGTGGTGGATAGAAAAATAGATGGTTAAGACATGAATGGGAACAAGATAGAGAAGTAAGTCATGAGTATCGTGAGAAAGTCAATAAATGAATTAAATAAACCGGGCTTTCCAGAAAGCATGGGGAAAATAGTACAGGAGGCCAGACAGTTACTAGAGATCACAGACACAGCCTTGGCCCAGCAGTCTAAGCTACTCCGAAGTTCCACAAGATTGTAAGTCACAGACAGCCCTTCTGCCCCTGTGCCTCCCAGCCTGTCTGTGGGCAAGAGTCTGACCCTGCACTCCCTGGGTCTGGCCTACAGAGGCAGAGGACAAAGAGCCATGAACTAGCTACTCCTATGTACAGAATCTCTCTTCCTTCAGGATCCAGTTCAGATGGGGAAGCAGGGAGTCTGCAGATCGAGACAATGATCCAGAAGTTCTGTCCCACTTCACCTCTCTCTACTCTTCAGCCAGTTGTTTTGCTTCTGGCTACTCTTCCTGGTAAGATTTTTGAGAGAGGAGATATACAGACACACCCATCTTCTCCTATTACTTGCGCAGCTCAGAGCAGTGGAGCCTAAGGCGGCTGCCTGGTTAGGAGGAGTTGACAGTCTCTGAACAAATGGATCTAGATCTTTCCTCCAAAGAAGTTCATGATAGGCAGACGCAACCTGGCCTGGGGGCACATACCTTCATCTAAGGGACAGGAGTCCTGCAAGCCAGATACGAATCTGAACAAGTATGTGTCTTAGCCTCTGATTTCCACAGTAGTAGCCACCAAGACAGCCTTTCCCAACAAAACTATAGCAGCCAGGTCCTAAGATGAAGAGCTAAGTCCCCCATGGACAGCAGCCTACAGCCAGGGGACATGAGAGAAGAAAGTTAGAATTCTATTTCCTTCCCCCAAGGGAGCCCTGGGCACCTGGCAGATCGTCTTCTCAGCCTTGTGGTCCTGTAATTGCCTCAACAGCATGCAGGGGCAAATAAGTCCTGGTTCACTCATTGCTTGTCCTGGAGTGGCCATCAAAGGCAGAGAGGGAATCCTGCCTATCTGAGTGCCAGGGAAACAGAATGTGGTGCTGACTACTGCAAAGGGGACAAGACTACTCTACACCTCTATAACTGGATGACCATTGGTACATCAGCCTCCTGTGGAGACTTGCTCCATGCCAGGCTCCAGAGGGTGCTGGAGTCACAAGTCTATCCCTGCCTTCACAGGGACCTTGAGAGCCCAGTGGAACAGCATCCAACCAAGCCAGGATAGCTGATGCTGAGTTTGGAGGCATGAGGGAGACTTCCGTAAATGTAGAAATTAGAGGAAAGGTGTTGCAGGCAGAGGGAAGGTATAGAAAGGACCTGGAGCTATAGAAAGGCCTTATGAGAATCTAATGGGATGGTGAATGGCTCAAGTGTTGGGAAAAATGACAGGAAGAACCCAGGGAAGAAGTTGAGAAGTGGGGTCCCAAAGGGCACTCAGAACTTTACCTGTGGGCAGTAACCCAAAGACAAGCAAGCCAGAAGCCATTACAGTCATCCAGATACCTGATGGACAGTGTCCATTTTCCTTTCCTGGTGCTGTGATAAAGAACTCCGACCAAAGCTACTTGGGGGAAGTGGGGTTTATCTGAGTTACACTTCCACATCTCTATCCATCATCGAGGGAAGTGGAGGCAGGAACCATGAAGGAAAAGCTGTTGCTGACTCTCGGTCTTTCCCTCTTCCTCCCAGCTAGCTTTCTTAAACAGCCCAGGATCACCTGCCCAGGAAATGGTGCCAATCATAGTGACCCTCCTACATCAATTAAGACAATCTTCCCACCCCTATGCTCACAGACCAACCTGATAAGTTACTCAACTGAGACTCTTTTGGGGGGAGAGAGTGGTTTTTGTCTGTTAAAGCTAACTGGAACAGACTGAGCTCCTGAGAGGCCTTGAGGCTGTAGAGAAGAAACCCACCAGAAGGCATGCCTGGCCAGATGTGCAGGTATGGGGCAGAGTGGCTTCAGATGAGCCAATCAACAGAACAGGAAGATTTTCAAAAGAAAATGCAAAGGAACTCAGTTTGGGTTGGGGGGATTGGCGTGTCCGAGGAGCTAAAAGGCGTGAATGGGAACCCAGGAAGCAGGGCTGGAGTCAAGGTTGTACCTAATCCAGGATGCAGGGCTTCATACAGGCACAAGTTCTCCCACAGTTCTCCCACCCAACACACCCTTCTCTCCTTTCAAGTTCCACCTGCCCCTCAGTTCCCAGCTGGAGTCTCATTCTACTCCAGAACAAGTTCCAGAGTCAAGTTCCAGGGTCAGGAGTGGGGTGGGTCTGGAAGAGAAGTGAGGGTGTGGCCTAATTAGGGCCCCCAGCTTCCAGCTGTATGACATGAGTAGGTCATTTTATCCCCTCTGGGCCTCTGTTTCCTCCCCTTTCAGGGACGAATCAGGAAACATTGTAGAACTTGGGAAAATCTGCCATCTTGAAACAGACTTAAGAGAGCTTCAGAGATGGCTCAAGACGTTAAGAACACTTGCTGTGGGCTGGTGAGATGTCTAAGTGATTAAAGGCACTGACTGCTCTTCCTGAGGTCCTGAGTTCAATTCCCAGCAGCCACATGGTGGCTCACAACCATTTGTAATGGGATCTCATGCCTTCTTCTGGTGTGTTTGAAGACAGCTAATCACATACATAAAATAAATCAATCTTTTAAAAAAAAAAAATCATTTGCTACTCTTACGGAGGACAGAATTCCATCCCTTGTCGGTGGCTCATAACTGCCTGAACTCTGGCTCTACAGGTCCTGAAGGTGTCCTCCGGCATATAGAAGGACATGCACATTCAAGCCTTTTAAAAATCCAAAAAAGATATAGCTATAATTACAGATATTTTTAAGGTGGGTGCCTTGAGTATGCAAATGAGAGGAAGTTTATGATGGAATACTGGAAGGCATTGCCTCTGAGCCTGGAAATAAGAAAGGGTAAACTATTGAGTTCTGCATAAAAAGATGCTGCTTGTTGGAGGGGTTGGTGGTGGTGGTGGTGGTAATAGTGGTGGTAGTTTTCTGAGACACTCTCCCTACAACAGCCCAGGATGGCCTGAAACTCTGGCACACTGGGAAGATAAACACACCCAGCTTAGAAGCTGATTCTGAGTTGACAACACTGACACTTTTTGTAAACACACGGCCCTAGCTGGGTAGTCTCCAGTAAACATCTGTTTGCACAATCATGGTCACACACGGGGATGTGCTTGCACAATGACCTGTTTGCACAATCTCAGCCGACTGCTATATTCTACCCAGAGCAGGCCTCCACTTCTGCACACTCAAGCTGCCCAGCTGACCTGCCAGGCCTGTCCAAGCCCACTCTGGACCCAGTAGCTCCTTGATCCATGCAGTAGTCCCCTATGGTCCAGAGGTTGTGTTCCAGGCTTTTGAGAATAGGGTATTGCTAAGAAATAAGGGGGCTCCAACCCACAGAGGCTTCCTTTGATGGAGGAAGAACAAGAGGAGGAAGTACCTTACAGCAGATGCCTGATGTAGGTGAAGGAGCGATGTCTCCTTGTCTTGAGCACTTCCGTTCCTCATGGTTAAATATTCTGTTTGCCTGGTACCTCACTCTGTTCCATGAGCCTTACTTCTAACTAATTTCGCTCAAGGGTCTTGTAAGGCAGATACGGCGATTCCTATCTCTAAGCTGTCAAAACAGCCTGGGAATGTGGTTCAGTCGCTGAGGCAGTTAGTTGCCTAGCATAGGCAAAGTCCTGGGTTGGAGCCCAAGGCATCATAAACTGGCATGATGGCACATGCTTGTAATCTCAACACTCAGGAAATGGAGGCAGGAGGATCAGAAGTTCAATATACTGATAAGATAGTTATTACATAAGATAGTTAAAAGTCAGCCCAGACTACAGGAGACCCTGCCTCAAAAACAAAAAGGCAGGAGCCGGAGAGATGTCTCAGCAGTTGTTAAGAGCCCTGCTGTTCTTCCTGAGGACACAGGTTTGGTTCCCAGCACCCATACAGTGGCTCAAAACTATCCAGGTGATCTGACACACTTTTCTGTCCTCCAAGAGTATCAGACATGCATATGTTACACATACATATATATCCAGGCAAATACTAGTATACGTCAAACAAGACCAAAAGTTTCTTTAAAATGGAGAAGGGGACAAGAGAGACAGTGTAGCAGTTAAGAGCAGTCACTTCTCTTGCAGAGGACCCAGATTCAGTCCCAAGCACCCACATTAGATAGATCACAACTACCCATAACCCCCAGTTCCAGGAGATCTCTATGCTCCCCGATGGCCTTTAGAGGAACATAGCTCCTCTGGAGCAGCTATAGCGGAGGCAGCTGTGTGCCTGTGGTTACACAGGCACACGCTCAGTTAAACATAGATTTTTAAAAAATCTTAAAAACAAGCAAAATATGACAAAACCGGGGCTCAGAGACCTTAAATAACTTGCCTAGGTCACACAAGAAGTGACAAAAGCAAGCAGTGTGACCCCTTAGTCCGTGCTCTCAACCTCTCTACTCTCTTAATTCTTGGCCAGAAAAGTGCTTCCGCAAACCTAACTTTCATTTCAGCCCCAACAGTTCCATTTCCTACTCTAACCAATGAGATCAGAGAAATGCTCCTCTGAAATATCAAAATGGGAAAGGAGGGGGGCAGGGGGAGGAGAAAGCAATGTTTCTGAATGCCTACTATGTGCTGACAATCCTGCTGAACAGTGGGTGAATTTCTTTTTGTTGTAGTTCCCTTTCCTTTGGCTTATACTGTTCTGGGTGTGTCTGTGTGTGTGTGTGTGTTGGTGTTGATGTTTTTGTGTTTGTTTACTTTTGAGACAAGGTCTGGATTGGTATCCCAGGCTGACCTGGAACTTGAGGTCCAGGAAGACTTCAAGGGCTTGCAGGCCTGCACCACCGCAGCAGGTTCCAACACTGCATTTCTGAGAGTTCTTATCATCTTCCTTTGGGGAGAGCTACTATTTCCTCTGGCAGGTGGGAAAGCAGATGCTAGAGAATTAGCCATGTCCCAGGATTCTGCAGCCTGACAGGAAAGAGTGCTGCTCTCTGTAGCTTTGCACTGTGCTGAGCTGGGAGCGGAGGCCAGGGTGTAGTTTCTGCCCCCACAGACTTCACAGTTTAGTGGAGGAAGCAGACAGCACCAGTCCACTACTCTTTTACAAGATGGACGAGGAAAAGGACACCCGATACAGCTAGAAGCCTAGATCAGGAAGGGGACTCTCTTGGCAGAGACATGACAGGGGCTCACCTGTCTGGCGAGAACAAAAGCACAGAAGTGTCACAGAGCTTGGTAGACTGCAAAACACAAACCATTCAGCTTGGCCAGAGCAGGAGACAAAGTAGAAATGGAAGCCCACACAACGGCAGGAGAGGTGGGCAGCTTGCTAGAACCACAGGTTCTCAACCTGTGGGTCAAGACCACTCTGGCAAACCTCTATCTCCAAAAATATTTACATTATGATTCATTGTAGTAGCAAAATGACAGTTATGAAGTAGCAACGAAATAATTTTATGTTTGAGGGTCACCACAACATGAGGAACTGTATCAAAGGGTCACAGCATCAGGAAGGTTGAGAGCCACTGTTTCAAGAAGGTAGAAGACCAGACTTCTGAGGTCTGGCAAAGGGGGAGACAAGCTGCAGGACTGGAGCAGGGAGAAGACAGAGTTTAGAACTCTTGTCAAGGCCAGAGGTGGAATCATCTCCCATCCCCAGCCCCAAGGAGAGGGACAAGGTTCTGGTGCTCTCAGATGAGTACAAGGCAAGCAGGAATGTTAAACATGCAGGGAAGTATAACCAGTTCTCTACCCTAAAGGCTGGGAATAAAGGTGGTTTATGGGCTAGTGACCTTTGCATTATCTGTATGACTGAGATCACACCAGACCCTCCACCCAGAACCTTAAGACATCACATAAAATGAAATCTATAGAACCCATCTTTATGGACTGATGTCATGTGTTCTTTACAAAGAATTTCAATGTGGTCACGCCTTAAGCTTTATTGGTGCACACAGGATAGAGATAAATATGACCAGAAAACTTTTTCCAAATTGTGCTGAACTTAGAGATGGCTAATATAATTTTATACTCTTGAAGTTTGAACATACACCAGCTACTGAGTCTCAGTAATGTTGAACTTGACTTCTTTCTTGCCTCACATGGAGAATCAACGCTATGCTAGTTATGGTGTTTTGCAGAGACCCCACCCGGAGGAGGGAATTGTGATCAAATTCCAAGACAAGTCCATGGGAATTGGGACAGTTTTGACAAAGGAAGAACATTCAAGAACTTCTTCCAAGAACCCAGTTAACACGGGCTGTGGACTCACACTTGGGACAGACAAGTTGCAGACACTGGGACAACAGTGGTGTGCTGATTTGGTTTTGGTTTTTATTTGCTTTGCATGTTTTTCTTTTCTTTTTTCTTTTCTTTTCTTTTTTTTTTTTTTTTTTTTTTTTTTTTTGGTTTTTCGAGACAGGGTTTCTCTGTGTAATGTTTTTTTCTTTTTTTAGAATTATTTCTCTTATGTGTATATCTCACCTGCATGTATGCATGCACACCCCATACATGCTTGGTGCCCAAGGAGGCCAGAAAAGGACATCAGATCCCCTGGAACTGGAGTTACAGACAGTTGTGAGCTGCCGTGTAAGAAGTGAACCTGGGTCCTCTGAAAGAGTACCAAGTGCTCTTAACAGAGCCATCTCTTGAGCCCTGTATGTTTGTTTTTGAGTTATGGTCTCCATCTGTAATCCTGACTGAACTAGAACTCACTATGAAGCTCAGGCTGGCCCCAATCTCCTGGTTATCCTCCTGTTTCAGCCTTCCAAGTGCTAGGATTACAGGGAGGCCCAACACAATCATCTGCTGTCTGGAACAGAACAGGCAAATGTTTTCCATTGTAGATGTTCAATTATAGCAGAGGCAGGGAAAATAAATATTGGAGAAAGAGGAAAGAAGGGTTAGAAGTGACAAAGAGAGAATGAGGGACAGGGTACAGTTTTTTTTTAAGGATACTCAAAAGACTTCAATAGGAGGGTGAAGCTGAGCAAAAACCTGCAAAGGGAAAGGAGTGACCCACATTTCTTCCTCATTTGAGGGGAGAGTCCAGGCTGAAGAAGCAACAAGCACAAAGGCCCTGGGATGGTAGAGGGCCTAGCAAGCTCATCAAACAAGGAAAACAAAGAAGCTAGAAGAAGCCAATACAAGATAGTAAGAGTGGGAGAAGAGAATCTCAGAAGGCCAAGGAAGCCAAGCAGATCACTGAGCAGTCTTTCACTTGGGCTCCATCGGGGAGTCTGGGGCAGAGGGCACCAGGACAGTGATCATTCCAACATGTGATCATGACAATACTCACAGAAGAGTCACGTTGAATTTTCCTGTGAACACCCACATGCCCAGGATGCTGGGTATACTGTGAAGGAAAAGTCATGGGCTTAACATGTTTCAGGTATCAGTCTGCTGGTACCAAACCTTTATCAGGTGGTGAAGTGTATATATCTTTTTGTTTTGTTTTGTTTGTTTTGGTTTTTCGAGACAGGGTTTCTCTGTGTAGCCCGGGCTGTCCTGGAACTCACTCTGTAGACCAGGCTGGCCTCCAACTCAGAAATCCGCCTGCCTCTGCCTCCCAAGTGCTGGGATTAAAGGGGTGCGCCACCGCTGCCTGGCTGGAATTTGTAAGAATTGGAGAACTTTTAAAAGCAGACTATATTCTACATTGTGATAATGCCACGAGCCTTGGGGATCTGAGGAGTAGAAGGTTATTTTTTTTAAAGTGACCTGTTTGTGTATTGTTGACAACGGATCGATCATGATACTTAATTTTAAATGTGGACTGTGGACTTCCCACGGTTTAGCATCACCCAGGCAGCAACCCTCAGTTGAGGAATTATCTCGACTCCCTTAATTGATATGGGAAGACCCACCCCAGATATGGGCGGTGCCTTCTGGTTGCAGCCCAGATCAAAAGCAAGACATGGAAGAAGGAAGATCGTTCAGCCTTTGCTTCCCTGACCCTCCCCAGTGCTGCTAGTTGTCTACCCTGCTGCTGCCATCCCATTTGATCCCTTCACTCAAGTCGAAATCAGTGTTTCCAGGCTTTCAACATTGACGGAGGACCAGACACCCTCCGGGTCTTCAAGTACCACCTTGGGAGTGCCAAGGCACCTAAGGATTTCCCAGGTGGGTTCTCAGTAGCTGTGTTCCTACTTCCTCTGCATTGCTAAGCTAATTTGATAAATTCATGTATGTGTGCTTGCGCATGTGCACTAACTATGTTGGTTCTGTTCTAGAGCACTGGTTCTCAACAGGGGTCACCTAAGACCATTGGAAAACACAGATATATATTACGATTCATACCAGTAACAAAATTACAGCTATGAAGTAGCAAGGAAAATAATTTTACAGTTGGGGGTCACCACAACATGAGGAATTGTATTAAAGGGTCGCAGTATTAGGAAGGTTGAGAACCACTGATCTAGAGAACCCTAATATACCAATATATACTATTTTGGTGATTTTCAAACGAAGAACCATTTCCACCCCCACCCCCACCCCTTGATAGTTGAAATTATAAGGTGGGTCCTGGGGCATTTTGAAAGGGATTACAACCTGAGAAGATAAAACCAGGAGCCACTGGGATTGTACAAAGGGGTGAGGGCATGGACTGTGGACTAGGGAGGGGGCGGGTTCGAGTGAGAGTCCTAGAAAACGGCAAGCTTTCAACCAACGAGGGAAGAAAACCTTAAGTAAATGTTACCTGTTCTAGAATCTTGATTCTTCACGGACAGAGGCTTCAGCCAGACTCAGTGGGGAGGGACTCCTCCTCCACCCCACCCCACCCCTCATTAGTTTTCTGAGCCTTATTGTCCTGCTTCATTTTGAAATAAACACTTGAAGACCCCAGCCCTCCCTTGGCCCTGTCTTCTCTCGGGTGCTCTGCCCAACCTCAAAGCGTGGAGCTCAGGAAATCCGGACAGAAGGGAGGGCAGGCCTCGGGCCAGGTTGCTACAATGCCGGGCCCTCTAAGACCCCTGAGGCAGGAAGGTCGCTAGCTCACCAGTTTCCCTCAACCTCCTTCCTGAGAGGAAGGGGCTGTCTATGTCCCCCAAGGGTGAAGGCCCAGCGAAGTGCAGCAGGGAAGCCAGGAAGGTGTCGCAATCTTGGGTGCCCCCGCCTGTCACTAACGACGGGGCTAGAAAGAGAAGTTTCGGGAACTTGCCCCAAGAGGAGAGGAGACAGTCGAAGAGAGAGCAAGCGTGGGGGCTGGGCACAGCGCCCTGGCCCCTGTGTAAGTAGGGAAAGGCGGAGACCTGGAAGCCTCAGACCATTCCCCAGCCCTGCTGGGGCCACATCAGGGGGCCCCAGACAAGGGATCCTTGGGAAATGGGAGTCTCTGTGTGTATAACATCAGGGAAGTCAGACAACTGGATCTGTTTGGGAACAGCCGCTGAGCTCAGGTATGAAGACATCCCTCCCAGAGTCCCTCTCCCTCAGATTGGCTTACTCCCTGTTTCCAGCCACTTGGCCTGCTTCTTTTCAGCAATAATGACTGTCTCAGAGACTCTGGGGCTCTGTTTCCTTTCCGGGTTCTCTTTCCCTCTTAATTTTAAACAGTTGATACAAGACTTGGCCTGTCAGGCCTCTGCCTCTCTACTTCCCTCTGCATCTCTCCAGCCTGGTCTGTTGTTGTTGTTACTGAGGTATGTGGCTCTCAAGCAGATGAAGCTTGTCACCATGTAGGCAGATAAGAACCTTGAACTTTGGATACTCCTGTATCACAAATGCTAGTCTGCAGGCCTACACCACCATGCCTGATTCTTACTGTGGTACTGGGGATCACTCCTAGGCCTTTTTGCCGGCTAGACAAGAACTGTGCCAGCTAGACAAGTACTGTGCCCGCTAGACAAGTACTCTACCAACCGAGCTCTATCCCCAGCCCTGGTTGCTTTATATTTTTGAGACAGGTTTCACCAAGTAGCCCAAAACAGATTTGAATTTCTTCTATAGCACAGGCTGGCCTTGAACTTGTAATACACTTGCCTCCACTTCCAGGGTAACTGGTCTCAGACCCATGCCACTGGGCTAGGCTCTGCCTCAGTCTGTCTCTGTGTATTTCTTCCCCCAGCCCATCTATTCACCTATCGATCCTTTATCTCTGCCACACCTGAGGACCCCCTCCCTTAGTTTATTCCCAACGTCCCCTTCCTCCCTGTCTTCCCACAGGGAAGAGCAGGGAAGGAGAAGGGAGCCCAGGGGGAAGGTTGGCAACGGTGAGCAAAAGGAAAAGGCAAAGAGGATGCTGTAGCAGCCATGAGTTACAGCATCAGCTGTGTCCATGGGCAGCTGCAGAGCTACACACACACACACACACACACACACACACACACACACACACACACACGTGGTCAGAGTGGTGGAAACAGCCTGAGAGCCTTGGAGCTAGATGTAGACCTATGCAATGTAGCACAAAGACAAGGTGGCTGTCCCAGAAGGCTATCCTGGGACACTAAGTCCTGGTGGTTCCCGTTGGCTGATTTCCTGCTTTAGGGCTCATACAGATAGTCCACTGCTTCTGAGGGCTTGTTCCTGGAGCACCAATGTGCCAATGGCTTTCATCTTAACTGTCTCGCTTCATCGTTATAGCATTGCTGAGACATGAGTGGTATTGGTGGTTTTTTTGTTTTTGGTTTTGGTTTTGGTTTTGGTTTTGGTTTTGGTTTTGGTTTTTCGAGACAGGGCTTCTCTGTGTAGTCCTGGCTGTCCTGGAACTCACTCTGTAGACCAGGCTGGCCTCGAACTCAGAAATCCACCTGCCTCTGCCTCCCAAGTGCTGGGATTAAAGGCGTGCGCCACCACCTCCCGTCATGAGTGGTATTGTTAAGCTCCTTTTCCCAAATGAAGAAATTGAGTCTCAGAAAGGTGAAGTAACAAGTTCACCAGGCAGGTAAGTGTTGGGGCCAGAATCAGAACTGGGCTCCCAACCTCTTTGCAGACTTCTTCCCTAGACAATAGGCTCCAGCAGGCCCAAGCTCCTACTCTACTGGGGCCGCCCCCAGGGCTTTCATAGGGACTGTTCTGATGTCAAACATGCCAGCCCTGGGCTACCTAGAGAGGATGTCTGATGTTCTCTGTTCTGTTTTTTTGCTCTTGACATAAACCTGTGGGAAGGATACAGTGGTACTAGGTATGAACTAAGCCTACTACAACCACAAATAAGAGGAGAGGGGAACCAGCATCCTGAGCCCTGCGGGCTAAGTCTTTCCCACTGAGTGTGTGTGTGTGTGTGTGTGTGTGTGTGTGTGTGTGTGTGTGTGTGTGCAGATGATCAAACTGGTATGCTGACGCGAGGTTATTGTCAGAACTTTCCATTGAAGGAAGGCAGGGCAGGAATTTGAGACAGGAACTGATGCAGAAGCCATTGAAGAGTGCTCCTACTGACTTGTTCCTCATAGTCTGCTCAGCCTGCCTTATAACACTGGGACCACCTGTCCAGGGGTGACACTACCCACAATGAGCTGGGATCCTCCCACATCCAGCATCAATCAAGAAAATGTACCTACCACAGGTTTGCCCACAAGCTAATCTGGTGGAGGTATTTTCTCAACGAAGTTTCCTCTTCCCAAATGACTCTAGCTTGTATTCAGTTGACACAAAACTAGCCAACAAGCACAGTTACAAAACAAAGGTTAGTAAACAAAGATACGGGAGACAAGAGGGAAAAAAAGCGTGTGCCCCTCCTGGCTCCAATCCCTGTTCTTTCTGGGAGGCAGATTTGATTTTGGCGGTGTGTTGCACACACAGACATCTCCTTGATGCCCTGGTAAGGGGAAAGCCATTGATATGAACCATTTCATGTCTTCTTCTCAAAGGCAGTATAGGCCAATGTTACCTCCATGTTGCAAACACTGATACTCAGGGGTCAGGTATCCTGCCCAGACACTGGCAGATCAACAAAGCCTGTTCTTAACTATCTCTTACTGCCTCCAGGTAAGCAACAAGCTGGCGAAATGGTGGGGCTGGGAGCCTGCAGCCTGACTGGAGTTACCCTGATTGTCTTGCTACTCCCCAGAAGTAAGTCAGGGGCTGGGGAGGAGGATTAAAATGGAAGCATTGGTCCCTCAAGCTGCTTTGTGCCAGACCCTGGGAGTGTGGCAGTGAACAAAACAGCCAAGGCCTCTACATCACAGAGTTTAGAGGCAGCAGGGCAGTTATGACTCTAATTACAAAGGGATGTCAGGAAGCCAGGATACAGTCTGGTTCACCAGGATGCCCATATGCTAAGCTGGTGAGAGAGGAGCTAAAGAGCACCATGAAGAGGAGGCAGCAGGGCAAAGATCCACAGATGGGAGACAGCATGTTGTTTCTCCAGGAACAGACTCTATGTCTGCAAGCAGAAACCATAGTCAGAGCTGAAACAGTGAGTAAGGCCAGGAGCTACGTGAAGGATCTGGACCTCCATCCTAACCTTGGCTGCCTGTACTGACCTGACAGCTATTGTTCTTCACAATTGTGTTAGAACATCTGATTCTCTTAGCCAGGCGGAGGTGGAGCATGCCTTTAATCCCAGCACTTGAGAAGCAGAGGTGGATGGATCTTTGTGAGTTCTAGGCTAGCCTGGTCTACGAAGTGCATTCTAGGACAGTCAAAGAGAAAACCTGTCACACACACACACAAAAAATAATAATAATAATAAAAATAAACAAACAAATAAATAAGGAAACCAAGCCTGATGCTGACTCACCGTAGACAAGCACTGAGAGTTATTGTTAGTAGTCAGGTCCTTGATATTGCTAGCCCCCCAGCTACGGGAGGCTGGAATATAAGCGGACATGTGACAAAACCCCTCAGAACTGAGGAAGTTCCTTTAGAGAAAGGGGGTGGGTGTCTCTGGGTTGAGCAGATTAGTGGTAGTGCTGGCTAGGAGATAAGGTTATAAAGTAGGAAGCTAACCCTACTATCCTGCCCTATCTTAGGGCCTCTGGTCACATGCTAGGATCCTTGCAGCTTTGCGGAGGTACTAGGTCTACTTTACAGGGATAGCTCTAGGAACTAACTGGTAGAAACTGTTTTGTTTGGTTTCTTAATCTCCATTAACAGACGTAAGTAAGTAAGGCACATGGGGTCTCACTTACATATACCAGGATCACTATAGTATAGTATAGTGTGCAGTGTAGTCTGAGTGTCCAGGCCCACAACCACCACACCAGCCTGCCTTTGTAGACCGTCGGGGTGAGTGCCTTTGAAGTGGTACAATCACACAGGGCTCTTACAAACAGATCTGAATCTGACAAAGATTGCTGTGGCCTTGGGGGTTCTTATCACTCTGACTGTGGTTTTTACCACCCAGTCCTCCATAGTGGGGAAGTAGAGCTGGCTAGGAGGGAGAGACTGCATTCATAACTGCATTCTGGGAGGAGAAGAATGCAGAGGTTCACATAGTGGGGAGTATTCACATCAGGGGGAGTATGTTTACACAGTGGGAAGCATTTATACCACAGGGCATTCACACCAGGGGCACACTCACAGGAGAGGAGAGGAGAGGAGAGGAGAGGAGAGGAGAGGAGAGGAGAGGAGAGGAGAGGAGAGGAGAGGAGAGGATAGTGTTCATAACCAGGAGAGTGTTCACACCACAGGAAGTGTTCCTACTTTCTGGGTGTGTTCACACCTGGGGGGGACGTGTGTTTACACCATAATGAATGTTCACACCACTGCAAGTGGGGAGCTTCTTTGCTCTGCCAAGCCTGTGGATAACCGTTTATGGGCACGTGGTTGTCTCTGTCTCTCACTATAGTACATCATGCATGTCTCACACTTACTCTTCATGTTTAGCCCCCAGGGCCTGATGGGAGGGCAAAAAGACAGAGGAAGGCTATGAGGCTAGGAATCTAAAAGTCTTGACCTGGCCTATGTTGGTCTGGCAAAAGAGTCCTCCAGGGCCTACCCTCTACCAATTCAGGTCTGGAGAGCTGCGGACACATCAGGATCTCACCCCCTATTGTCCGCCTGGGGGACCCTGTCCTGGCCACCTGCACTGTCAGCCCAAATTGCAGCAAACTGGACCAACATCCAAAGATCTTCTGGAGACTGCAAGCTGAGCCAAACCAGCCTGGGGACAGACAGCATAGTCTGCCTGACGGGACTCAGGAGTCCATCATCACTCTGCCTCAACTGAACTACACCCAGGCCTTCCTCTTCTGCTTAGTGCCATGGGGCAACAACTTCCAGGTCCTAGATCAAGCTGAGCTTCGTGCAGGCAGTAAGTCCCTCCAACCATCTACCCATCTACTCCCAATGCCCCTCTGCCAAAACCAGGAAGAGCTAAGACCTCGATCATGTAGCCCTTGTGAGTACAACAGGGTGTGGCTCTTCCTATCATTCTGTAATTCTAGAAGCTGACATCTGGTGAGGGCAAGTGACCTCCTGAAGGCCACGCCCACAGGGTTCCTTGTAGAACCAACCACTTGTCTATTTGGCTGTTTAGCAAGCTCAGGTTCTTGGCCATAAGAGAGACTTACTTCCAGTTCCTCCTAAGTCTGATCCCAGTTTTCTTTCCAAATTGAGCAGGATGGAGTTTGTGCCAAGCTGAGGTATAAGGAACAAAAAAAAGAACAAAGGCATGATGCCAAATCTTTAATCCCAGCTGAGGAATGTGGCTATCTGTGCTTTTCAAGCAGGGTTTCTCTGTGTAGCAACCCTAGCTGGCCTTAAACTCAGAGATCTGTCTCCCTCTGCCTCCTGAATGTTGGGATTAAAGGTGTACAGGTGTGTACCACTACCTGCCTCCCTCCCCCTTTGCCTCCCAGGATCTTTGTGATCTTTGAGGACAATTTGATCTCCATAGAGAATTCCAGGGCAGCTAGGACTACATAGTGAGAGCCTGTCTATCCCATCCCCTCAAAAAGAAATGTGTGCCAGGGTTGAGGATGTAGCCCAGTAGTAGAACGCATACTCAACATGAGCAAGGTTCTGGGTTCTAATCCACACCAAGCAATAACAGAGCCAGGCATGGAGCCACACTTCAGTAGTCCTAGTAGTACTTGGAAGCGGAGACAGGAGGATGGTGAGTTAGAAAATAGCACGAACTGTATCGTGAGTCCTGTCTCCAGCAGAAAAGCAGAGATCTTTGAAGCTGCCACCTGCATGAACACTGCTGGGAGGAGCCTATAGACAGGAAGTCACTCAGCCCTTGTATGTGCTACTTTTCTGTTGCTAGAACACAACGCTGTGACTAAGAAAGCTTATAAATGAAAGCATTTCATTGGCCTTACAGTTCCAGATGGTTAGAGTTCACAATGGTGGGACAAAGGCTTGGTGACAGAAGCAGCTGAGAGTTTACATCTTGAAGAGCAAGCAGGAGACAGAGTTAACTGGAAATAGGACAAATCTTTCGAAACCTCAAAGCCTACCCTCAGTGACACACACCTGCTCCAACAAGGCTTCCAAAACAGTTCCACCAACTGGGAACTAAGTATTCAAACATGAGCCTTTGTGGGGGTGGTCTATTCTCAAAGAAACCACCACAGCCCTTAAAGAAGTCTAGGAGAACCAGGTGCTATCACACACCTTTAATCCCAGCACTCAGGAGGCAGAGGCAGGTGGATCTCTTAGTCCCAGGATCATTGAGATCTTTGTGGACAACTTGATCTGCATAGAGAATTCCAGGGCAGCCAAGACTACATAGCGAAGCCAGCAGTCTGGTCTGCAGAGTGAGTTCCAGGATAGCCAGGAGCGCAGAGAAACACAATCTAGAAAAACAAAAACAAAAACAAAAACAAAAAAAAAAAAAAAAAAAAAAAAAAAAAAAAAAAAAAAAGGAGGAGGAGGAAGAGAAGGAAAAGGAGGAAAAGAAAAAAAGAAAGAAACCTACCTAGGAGGGAAATTCACTAGCATTACCTCCTTTTTTACAAATAACGGAACTGAGACAGAGAGCAGTTCAGTCATTTGAAGATGAAACAGCTAATGAATGACTGACCAAACCATAATAAATCCCGGTCTGTACTGTCATTGCTTGGGGGCCACCAGGGTGCTGAGGGTCTGGATGCCTGCCCTGTACCTGACAATAACAAAGTTGTCCTCACAGGTCCACACTACAGAAGAAATAGTCCACCAAGGAAGTAAGGCCACAAATACACACACACACACACACACACACACACACACACACACACACACACACCATGAAGGCCTTTAACATTCTTCTCACCCTATCCAGATCCTCCTTCCAGCCCCTCCAACCTATCCTGCCTCATGTACCTCACCACCAACAGCCTGGTCTGCCAGTGGGAGCCAGGCCCGGAGACCCACCTGCCCACCAACTACATCCTAAAGAGCTTCAGGTATGTAGGATTTCCATGCCAGTCCCTTCCTCCGGGTCCTGGTTTGGGGCACATGTCCCTGTAGGGCTGAGGAGACATGGTGAGGCGGTGGGTGGAGAGGTGGAGAGAGAAGAGAGAGAAGAGCCTTGCCTTCTTCCTCTGCTTGGCACCAAAGCCCAGCCTGTTGGCAGGAGCCGCACCGACTGTCAGTACCAGGGGGGCACCATCCTCGACTGTGTGCCAAAGAAGAGGCAGAGCAACTGTTCCATCCCCCGCAAACACTTGCTCCTGTACCAGAATATGGTCATCTGGGTGCAAGCAGAGAATATGCTAGGGTCCAGCGAGTCCCCAAAGTTGTGCCTTGACCCCATGGATGTTGGTGAGTGAAATTGAAGTCCCCAAATCGGAAGACCCAGAGGTGCATAAGAAGGAAATACAGACTTAGGCACAGACAGATTTTGTTTGGAAGACCTGGAGAGAGGCAGAGAAGAGAGAAATGGGAACCAGAAGCTAAGGGCATGTTAGTTCTCTTATCTTATTTATTCATTAGTTTTTCTTTTCTTTTCTTTTTAAGATTTATCTGTTTCTTTTATGTAACTACACTGTTACTGTCTTCAGACACACCAGAAGAGGGCACTGGATCCCGTTACAGATGGTTGTGAGCCACCATGTGGTTGCTGGGGATTGAACTCAGGGCCTCTAGAAGAGCAGTCAGTGCTCTTAACCGCTGAGCCATTTCTCTAGCCCTATTCATTGGTTTTTCTTTCTTTCTTTTATTTTGGTTTTTTGAGACAGGGTTTCTCTGTATAGCCCTGGCTGTCTTGGAACTCGCTCTGTACACCAGGCTGGCCTCAGAAATCTGCCTGCCTCTGCCTCCCAAGTGCTGGGACTAAAGGTGTGCGCCACCACTTCCCGCTCATTGTTTTTTCTATACTTTTTTTTTTTTTTTTTTTGGTTTTTTCGAGACAGGGTTTCTCTGTGTAGCCCTGGCTGTCCTGGAACTCACTCTGTAGACCAGACTGGCCTCGAACTCAGAAATTCACCTGCCTCTGCCTCCCAAGTGCTGGGATTAAAGGCGTGCACCACCACCGCCCGGCTGCTCATTGGTTTTTCAAGACAAGGTTTCTGGAACTTGCTGTGTAGGCCTGGCTGACCTCAAAATGTGTCACCACCACCCACCTCATCTTATTTATTTACTTATTTACAGGGGCAGCGCACACACAGATAGCATACATGTGGAGGCCAGAGGAGCTTTCTGGAGCCATTCTCTCTCCTACCTTGAAGGCAGGGTCTCTCTTGTCTCTGATGCTTGCTGCCCTTGTACTCCAGGCAATATGACCTGGAAGCCTCAGAGTGATTTTCCTGTCTCCATCTCCCAGTTTGCCACAATACTGATGGTATTACAAACAGACACCATTACATTGGGCTGGGTTTTTTTTTAATGTACAGTAGTGTTTTGCCTGCATGCATGTCTGAATAAGGGTGTCTGATCCCCTGCAACCGGAGTTACGAGCTGCCATGTGGGTGCAGGGAATTGAACCTGGGTCCTCTAGAAGAGCACCCGGTACTGTTAACCACTGAGCCATATCTCCAACCCTGCATTGGGCTTCTTGATATGAGTTTTGGGACTATGTTGTCAGGCTTGCATAGCTAGCTACTTCTTTTACCCAATGATCCATCACCCCAGGCTTCAGCTTGTTTCTTGAAGTACCCCTAACTCATGCTAAACTGTGGAGGTCCTAGAGATTGATGGGGCAGTTGAACAAGCTTCAAAAGTCCCACCCTCAGGGTATTACAACGATTTTTGTGGCCAAATCAATAAAATGCAGTGTCCAATGATTTTCAGACATTGTCAGCTAACTAGATCCTTGGAGAAGCTCAGGGAACAGGTCCCTGGATATCTGGAAAGAAAACAATGTAAACAGATGTAACATCCTAGTAAGAAATACACCCTGAAACTCAAGTACAGCTAGAGATCATGGCAACAGAGAAAAAGAGAGTGAAAGAGACCCAGGAAGGAAAGGGCAGCTAAGCCAGAGCCCTCTCTATTAGGCAGGGAAAGTTTGACAACCCCACCTCCTACAGTGAAATTGGAGCCTCCCCTGCTGCGGGCCCTGGACATTGGCCCTGATATAGTCTCTCGCCAGCCTGGCTGCCTGTGGCTGAGCTGGAAGCCATGGAAACCCAGTGAGTTCATGAAGCAGGAGTGTGAACTCCGCTACCAGCCACAGCTTGAAGGAGCCAACTGGACACTGGTGAGGCAGAAAACAACCTGGAGATGGAGGTGGGAGATGGAGAGAGGGCAAGTTGGATTTAGTGTCACCTCCCACACACTAGGTGTCCCACCTGCCTTCCAACAAGGACGGATTCGAGCTCTGCGGGCTCTGTCAGGCTCCAGTCTACACCTTACAGATACGATGCATCCGCTCATCTCTGCCTGGACTCTGGAGCAGCTGGAGCCCTGGCCTACAGCTGAGGCCCACCATTAAGGGTGAGAAGCCAAAACAAAAGGGTTGGAGAGATGGCTCAGTGGTTAAGAGCACTGACTACTCTTTCAGAGGTCCTGGGTTCAAGTCCCAGCAACCACATGGTGGCTCACAACCATCTGTAATGGGATCTGATGCCTTCTTCTGGTGTGTCTGATGACAGTGACAGTGTATTCATACAAATAAAAAAAAAAACCAACTAAAAGAAGCAAATGGTCATACTGTTTTAAAAGATTATTTTGTGTATATGACACATTAGAAGAGGGCGTCAGATCACAGTATAGATGGTTGTGAGCCATCATGTGGTTGTTGAGAATTGAACTCAGGACCTCTGGAGGAGCAGTCAGTGCTCTTAACCACTGATCTATCTCTCTAGCCCCAAATAGTCATACTTAAAAAGCCAAAAAAACAAACCCTCTCATCTTGCCTATCCATCTATATCCTCCCTCATCCATCTATAGCTCCTACCATCAGACTGGACACATGGTGGCAGAAGAAGCAACTGGATCCTGAGACAGTGAACATGCAGCTATTCTGGAAGGTGACTCTCTAAAACTCCCTCCAACCCTCCTAACAGATCCCCAAAGTAGGGCTCAAAAACTGCAGTGTGCCTGGGAGGCAGTTTGCAAGCACTTTACACATACCTCAGAAGCTGGGTAATGGCCTTGGGGGAGAGACTGCAATGCATGGTTCTGGGGTCACCTGTGCCCCAAACAGTCCGCTCAGAAGAGTTAAGCAAGTGTCACATGTGCTGACTGGCTTCTTCCTTCTTTCTCTCCTAGTTCTTGCCACAGGGAAAGAGAGGGAGAGGAAGGAAGGACTTAGGGCCCAGTTCTTATGGCTGGCCCATGGCCCTCAGGTACTGACCAATTCACAGTGAACTAGACAGCTCCCTCACCATGTTCTTCCTTTCCTCACCCACCACAGCCAACACCCTTGCAGGAAGATGGTGGACAGATCCAGGGCTACCTGCTATCCTGGAGTTCCTCAGATCGGCAAGGGCAGGAGGTACACCTCTGCAACACCACAGAGAGCAGCTGTATCTTCCACCTGCCCTCAGAGGCCAAGAACGTGACCCTTGTGGCCTACAACTCAGCAGGGACTTCTTTACCTATTCCAGTAGTTTTCCTGGAGAACGAAGGTAAAGGGGGGCTGACAGCTGAGCAGCAGAGAGCAGCATGGGAATTTGAAGGTTGGACTGCCTATGCACCTACCTGTCTAGTCTAACCACTTGCTAACAGAGTGACCTGGACAAGTGACTTCCCTTCCTGGCCCCTGTTGTCTCCAGAATCTGCAAGTGTATTGCCTCTGGGGGCAGTAAGCTTTGAGCCAACTTTTAAATTATTATTATTGTTAGAACTAGGTTAGTGTAGGAGAATATACATTCCTGCATATACATGTTGTATATATTTTGGGTGGATGGATGGATGGATGGATGGATGGATGGATGGGTGATGGGTGGATGGGTGGATGGATGGGTAAGTGGGTAGATAGAGAGACAGATAAACTATGATTGTGGCTTACAAGTTGTGTGTGTGTGTGTGTGTGTATGAATAGTATGAATATAGCAGCTAGCAGACAACCTCAAATGTCATTCTTTGGGTGCTGTGTACTTTTTTTGGAGACAGGATCTCCCACCGGTCTGATTAGAGTCTCTATCAGGGATCTACCTGCCTCTTCCTTCCCTGTGCTGGGGTTATAAATGCCACACATGCCACATGCCTGTTTCATTCGCTGTTTATTTCACATGGAAACTGGGGACTGGATTCAGTGCTTGCTTCATAAACATTTTACCAATTAAATTATCTCCCCAGCCCTGAGTTAATGTGCTTTTTTAAAAAATTTGTTCATGTATTTTATGTATATGAGCACTCTTCTTGTACATCAGAAGGGGGCATCAGATCCCATTACAGATGGTTGTGAGCCACCATGTGGTTGCATGGGACTCGAACTCAGGACCTCTGGAGAAGCTGTGTGATCTTTAGTAAGCCTCTCAGCCTCTCTGTATTCCCCATTTTTACTCAATAAAATGGAGACAACCTTAGAACCTCCCTGGTGTGACTGTCGAAGAACTCACTGAATCACATATACTAAGCTAAATGGTGCTGGGCTCTGTGCTAGCTTGTTCTGTGCACCCTCCCTCAACACACAACAAGCCTCTACAAAGCGGGGATTTCCTTGTTGTCACTTCCCCTTGACAGATTAGGAGCTTCATGATCAGGTGTTAACATACCCCGGATCATAGGTGCTCAGGTGTTAACATACCCTGAATCACAGGTGCTCAGGTATAACACACCCCGAATCACAGGCGCTCAGGTATTAACAAACCCCAGATCACAGGTCTGTGGATAGCAGAGGCAGGATTTGGATCTAAGTGTCTAGTGCTGACGCCTGTGTACTTTCTGTCTTCGATTCTATTTCCTGTTTTCTCCCCAGGTCCAGCTGTGACCAGACTCCACGCCATGGCCCAAGACCTTGATAGCATCTGGGTAGACTGGGAAGCCCCCAGCCTTCTGCCTCAGGGCTATCTCATTGAGTGGGGCCTGAATTCCCACAGTTACAATTACAGCCAGAAAGCCTGGAGGATAGAACCGGATGGGAACACCACTGGAATCCTGCTAGAGGGTGAGGCAGGCCTGGGGCGGAGGGGTGGGTTGAGGGATAAGAACAAGGAACAGAGGGAAGGGTGCTTGTCTAGAGGTAGCAAGGGACAGCTGGAACCTCCCTATAGAGGCAGCCTCCCCAGCTTTTTCTGAACCCTTACATGGGGAAAGCTCTTCCTCCCCTGTAGCCTATACTCCACTCTTGTTCTGGTTCTCTGTTCCACATTCCCTGTGTGACCTTCATCAAATGAGTTAAAAGAGATCTCTGAGGTTAGCCCCGTAGTCAAAATCAGACCATGTAGAAATGAGAGTCTGAGGCTGGGTAGCAGAGAGGTTAGCCCCCACCCTTAGTGCTGTCCCATTTTCTCTCTGCAGACAACATACATCCCTTTCAGCTCTACAGAATCACAGTGGCTCCCCTGTACCCAGGCATCGTGGGACCCCCTGTAAATGTCTACACCTACTCTGGAGAGAAAGGTTTGTCCACCCGGAATCCTCTCCTCTCTCCCTATCTAGGCTCTAGTGACTGGGAGTATGAGGACAAAGGGGACCCTTTTACTTCTGGCCTCTGAGGTGGGTGCTTTCCATCATGGCTTACACTGGGCTCCCCAAAACGGGGCAGAAGATGGGGTGGTAGAAAGGGGCCATGAACATGAGAGAATCGGGGGCAGAGCAAGTTTCACAGAATCAGTCCATGGCCCCGACAGAAACCCAAAGTCACTTCTGAAAGAACTGAACCAAGTACCTGTCATGGTTCAGAGGGAGACTGGCTGAAACTAGACACCAAGTTGGGTAAAACCAGATGTGGCAGAAATCAGACAGCAAAGATTCGTAAGCAGATAGAACCGGATTCAAACCCAAGCTCTGCCTCTGGGAAACACAAACTGAATTCACATAAAATCCTGGTGGGGGTGGGGAGCTCTGGACAAAATGGGATCTACCTCTGACCCTAGCAACTCTGATGATGTACCATTGTGATTTTGGGGACAGCCTGAGCCATGTGAAATGCCCCCTATCTCAAACAAACAGTGTCCTCTTAGAAGGGATCTATCTATCTATCTATCTATCTGCCTATGTATCTATCTACCTACTACCTTGATCGATACCTATCTCTTTCTCCCCCCGCCCCCACATTTGCTTTTGGTTTGGAGTTTTGTGTTTGATTTTTGTTGGTTTTGCTTTAATTCAGTTATTACTATGTGTGCATGATGGGTATGAAATGGACACACACATGCTGGAATGCCTGTGGAGGCCCGAGGACAGCTCTGTACATCCTTAGTCCTCTCAGTCCATCTTTGTGTGGTGTTCGAGTTTTCATTATCAGTTTGACAGAAGCTAGAGTCACCTGGGCCTAGGGAACCTCAGTTGAGCAATTGCCCACATCATATCGGCCTGTGATTACTTCTATGAGAAATCGTCGTAATTGATTGATGGCTGATGTGGGAGGGCCCAGCCCACTATGGGAAGCACCATCCCTACTTAGGTGGTGTATATGGGCCTGCATAAGAAAGCTAGATGAGCAAGTCAGTAAGTAGCATTCCTCCACGGTTTCTGCTTCAGTTTCTCCTTGAATGTACTTTCTGACTTCCTCAACAAGGAATTAAGACTGGAAGTATAAGTTTGAAATAAACTCCACACCCAAGTCACTTTTCGTCCTGGTATATATCACAGCAACAGAAAGGTAGACAGCTTGTAGGCTCCAGGGATGGAACTCAGGTCTCTAGCTTTGCAGGGCAAGAAGCAAGAACTTTACCAGCTGAGACATTTTGTTGGCTCCTTTCATAGGTGTTTTAGAATAGGGTCTTATACCATAGCCCAGGCTGGCCTCAAGTACACAGCAATCCTCCTGCCTCAGTCTCCATAGTGCTAGGAGTAAGGACATGCACAAGCACACACAGGTCCTTGAGCCCTCTCCTCTCAGTCATCTATAGTATGTCCCAGGTCCTGAGTCCAGAAGGCCACCTAAGCCCAGTCAGGTTCACTTGCCCTGATCTTATCAGCCCCTTTCCTTCTCTCTCTCTTTCCTCTCTCTCCACAGCCCTTCCTCATGCTCCAGAGCTACATCTAAAGCATGTTGGCAGGACCTGGGCAGAGCTGGAGTGGGTACCTGAGACTCCTTGGCTGGGGATGATACCCCTCACCAACTACACCATCTTCTGGGCCGATGCTGGGGACCACTCCTTCTGTGAGTCGATCCTTAGCTCCCCACAAGCCCAGGAGGCCTGTAAGGGGTGTTCCTCAGCATATACAGAGGTATGTCAGCACCCCAAACTGATCATATGCTCCACCCACAGCCGTCACCCTGAACATCTCCTTCCATGGCTTTGTCCTGTACCACCTGAAGCCTGCCAGTTTGTATCATGTCTACCTCATGGCCACCAGCCGAGCAGGGTCCACCAACAGTACAGGCCTTACCCTGGTGACCATGGCCCTAGGTAAGGGGTTGGAGGGGCACTGACAGTATTGGCTGTTGGGAGGGTGCCCCACTTTGTCTTTTAAGAAATCCTGATTTTGCCAGGTGTGGTGACACACATTTTTAATCTCAGCACTAAGGACAGAGAGGCAGGTGGAGGTCTGTGAGTATACAGTGGTTCTGATCTATGTAGTTTCAGGCCAACCAGGGCTACAAAGTGAGATCCTCTCTCAAGTAAATAAAAAGAAATCCTGATTTTTTTTAAAGAGAGGAGAGGAGATTATGTATGTGTATTTTTTTTTTAATTAAAAAAGTTTAAAATGTTGCAGGGCAGCAGTGATGTACTCCTTTGATCCCAGCACTTGGGAGGAAGAGGCAGGCAGTTCTCTGAATTCTAGGCCAGCCTGGTCTACAGAGTGAGTTCCAGGACATCCAGGACTACACAGAAAAACTGTGTAGTCTCAAAGAAAACAAACAAACAAAAAAAAGAGTCTTAATTTTGAGAGCAATAGGAACCTGCATTTGGACCTGCTAATCTGAGGAAAGACCAGGGCCCATCCGAGAATCTCCTTCTGTGAGAGACCCAGCCCTCCCCACCATTCCTGACTTACATACACTGCTGCCCTAGACTCTTTAACTTCTCCACTTTTAACCTCTTTTCTTTTCTGTTTCCTTTGGTTTTCGGAGACAGGGTTTCCTCTGTGTAACAAGCCCTGGCTGTCCTGGACTCACTTTGTAGACCAGGCTGCCCTTGAAGTCACAGAGATCCACCTGCTTCTGCCTCTTGGGTTCTGGAAATAGAGGCGTGTGACACCAAGCCTGGGTTAGCCCCTTTTCACACAAGAAATTTTTACATAATTCTGGGCATGTACACATGTAAAACATATCCAGATCAAACACTTAACTGATAACAAACCATACATTTGTTTTGAAATGATTCTTTGGTAGGCATATACATTTTCTTTATTAGAGACTAAGCAAACCTGCATACTAATCACATGGTTGTGCTTGCTTCTTTTTACACAGATAATTAAATGTTGGCTGGATGTTGGACACTACAGGGCAAAGAACATCTTAGCCCTCTTCAGCACTTTTCAGAGTTAATCAATATTTTGATCTTTGTAGTCATCAATGCTGAGGACACTTTGCATAACTATATCACATTGAATGGCAAATGTGTGCTTAGGGCCATTTCAGAAATTGGAAATTCTGACCTAATCTCAAACCAGAATTCATCCAACAAGTTTATTTTCTTTTTTTGTGAAATTCAAGTCAGCAACTCAAAAAGCAATTTTTAAAAAATATTTATTTATTTATTCTATGTATGTGAGTACACTGTCCTTCTCTTCAGACACACCAGAAGAGGGCATCAGATCCCATTTTGGGCTGGAGAGATGGCTCAGCAGTTAAGAGCACTGACTGTTCTTCCAGAGGTCCTGAGTTCAATTCCCAGCAACCACATGGTGGCTCACAACCATCTGTAATGGGATCCAATGCCCTCTTCTGGTGTGTCTGAAGAGAGCGATAGTGTACTCACATATATAGAATAAATAAATAAGTCTTTTTTTTTAAAAATCAATCATTTTAACATGATTCAATCCAAGGATACACTAATTCAATATCCACATGCTGACGATTGATGGCAGGAAAATGTTAAAAGTCTTTGGTTTAGCGGGACATGGTGGCACATGCCTTTAATCCCAGCCGTCAGGAGGCAGAGGCAGGTGGATCTAGCCAGCCTGGTCTACACAGGACAGCCAGGGCTACACAGAGAAACCCTGACTCGAAAAACAAAACCAAACAAAACATCAGTCTTTGCTTTGCTTTCCATAATTAAAGCATATGTTCCTGCAATGGCCAGACCCTCTGAATGTACAGCAAACACACTGAGATTCTGGGCTTCGTAGGGTATAGTCGTCTTGAATCTGAGCCAAGGTGTTTCTGGCAGTATTTGGTGATGTTGTATGCACGGTGCAAAGCCCATGTGTGCGAACCAAGTGCACACAAATTAGAACCAAGGCTGCAGTGAATTTGTGTGATAAAACATAGTTGAAGTATGTAAGATTCGTTATGTGTATGTGTTGGGTTTTTTTTTTTAATTATCTAATATTTTAATTTCATGTGTTTTGCCTGTATGTATGTCTGTGTGAGGGTGTTAGATCCTCTGGAAGCAGAGTCACAGACAGGTGTGAATTGCCATGTGGTTGCTGGGAATTGAACCCAGGTCCTCTGGAAGATCAGCCAGTACTCTTAAACACTGAGCCATCTCTCCAACCTCCAAACCTTCCACCCTCGCCGCCCCCCCCCCCCCCATGCTTTTCAAGACGGGGTATCTCTGTGTAACAGTTCTAGCTGCCCTGGAACTCACTCTGTAGACCAGGCTGGCCTCAGACTCACAGAAATCCACCCGCCTCTGCCTCCCAAGTGCTGGGACTAAAGGCGTGTGCCACCACTGCTGGGCTGTGTTTGTTTTTTTAAATTACCTTTTAGATGTTGTTTCTTAGAAACCTTTCACTCCTGCCAACATTTGACTGTTCCCACATTCGGCTCCACCATGGGTTCATGACCCACAGTGGAAAAGCCACACACTAAACTCTTCTCGATTTCTCTCTCTCATCCCAGAGTCATCTGACATAAACATTTTCCTGGGCATACTTTGCTTCGTACTTTTGTTCATTACCTGTGCAGCTGCCTGGTTCTGCTGCAAGCACAGGTGAGTGACTTCCTCTTACCCATGGGTGCGGAAGTCCCTTCCTGCCTTCCCAGACTTCCGAGGCCCCAATCTGGGAGGTCTGCCCAGCACCTCTTCCCCTCTCAGCTGCCAGATGGCAAGCTGACTTAAATTCACTTGTCTCCTTCTGCAGCAGGAAGACTTTTTTCTGGCCAAATGTGCCAGACCCAGCCCACAGCAGCCTGAGCTCCTGGGTACCCACCATCATGACAGAGGTAATCATGAATCAGAGAGGAGATAAACTGTGACTGGCGAACAAGGCAGTCATTAAAGGGATGGCCTTCTGCCTTTCAAGGAACACACACCTGAGCCTCAATCCCAACCAGACTCACTCTCTCTCTCTCTCTCTCTCTCTCTCTCTCTCTCTCTCCCTCCCTCCCTCTTCCTTCCCCCCCCCCCCCCCCCGCTTCGGAGAGATGTAGGCCTGAGTTTGACTTTCAAAGATTGGTCACCTCACTATGCAATGGATGCATGGGTGGCAGAGGGGTGGGGTGGGGGTCATGTGTCAGGTACATGTCAGGAATGGACAGCTGCCAGGCAAGTATAACCCTTTGTGCTCTGCCACATAGCAACAAGGGAGCTCCCATAACTGCCTCATCTCAGGAAGGAACGATGTGTGGAGCAGACACTGGAGATAAGCCATGCCACATTTTGTATCCCTGTGTTCAGGAAACATTCCAGTTGCCCAGCTTCTGGGACTCCAGCGTGCCATCCATCACCAAAATCACCGAACTAGAGGAAGACAAGAAACCGACCCATTGGGATTCCAGTGAAAGCTCTGGGACCGATAGCCTTCCAGCCCTGGTTCAGGCCTACGTGCTCCAAGGGGACCCAAGAGAAATTTCCAACCAGTTCCAGCCTCCTTCTGGCACTAGTGACCAGGTCCTCTATGGTCAGGTGCTTGGGAGCCCCACCAGCCCAGGAGTAGTACGGTACCTTCGTTGTGACTCCACTCAGCCCCTCTTGGGGGGCCCCACACCCAGCCCTAAATCTTATGAAAACATCTGGTTCCATTCAAGACCTCCAGAAACCTTTGTGCCTCAACCTCCAAGCCAGGAAGATGACTGTGTCTTTGGGCCTCCATATGATTTCCCCCTCTTTCAGGGGCTTCAGGTCCATGGAATTGAAGAACAAGGGGGTTTCTAGGACTTTGGGGGTCTTTGCATCTTGAAGGCCCTGGCCTATTCAGAGAAGAGCCCTCCACTGAAATCTGCTGGCCCTGAGAGAAACAGAAAGGTCCAATGTGTCTCCATCTCGAGCCCCTCACAGCTCTCCTTCACTCTAACCTCCACAGGCTACACCCCCAGGTCACTCTCACACTCTAAGGTCCAGATAGATACCACTTACAGCCCATCAGTCACCTTTTTGTCTTTCATATAATTTCAGTCTGTTAAACTGATTGTAGGTTTTGATTTGGGGGTGGCATTTTCAGAAATTCTGGCTTGGACATGATGGTACATGCCTAGCATCCCAACATCTGGGAGAAAGATGCAGGAAGATTGCAAGTTACAGGCCAGCCTGGACAACATGAGGAGATCCTGTGTCAAAAATTAAGCAAAAGCTAAATAAATAATAAGATTTTTTAATTACATTTATATGTTTTGTTGGGAGTGGGGACTCATAGGCAGAGGTCAGAAGACACCTTGTGGGAACTAACTCTGGCCTCCAGCATGTGGATCTTGGGGACTGAACTCAAGGCTTAGTGGCAAGCACCTTTCCCATGGATGTGTCAAACTAGTCCCAGAAAGGAATCTCTTGAGCATAGCTAAGTATTTTTATGTTTGTTTTGTTTGTTTGTTTGTTTTTCAAGACAGGGTTTCTCTATGTAACAGCCCTACCTGTCCTGGAACTCACCAGACTGGCCTCCAACTCAGAGATCCACCTGCCTCTGCTTTTGAATGCTGGGAATAAAGGCATGCACCATCACCACTGGGCAGTGGCTTTTATTTTCAGGGCCCAGCAGTCAAGAAGATATTTCTCAGAATCATTCATCTCTTCCTCCCTTCCTTCTTTTTTTATTTTTTATTTTTATTTTTTTGGTTTTTTGAGACAGGGTTTCTCTGAGTAGCCCTGGCTGTTGGCTGTCCTGGAACTCACTCTGTAGACCAGGCTGGCCTCGAACTCAGAAATCCGCCTGCCTCTGCCTCCCAAATGCTGGATTAAAGGCGTGCGCCACCACTGCCCGGCCCTTCCTTTCTTTCTCCTTCCTTCCTTCCTTCCTTCCTTCCTTCCTTCCTCCCTCCCTCCCTCCCTCCCTCCCTCCCTCCCTTCCTTCCTTCCTTCCTTCCACATGGCTGCTGGGATCTGGTCTTGGATGTTCATGCTTACACAGCAGGCACTTTACCAACTAAACCATCTCCCCTGCCCCAAACTACATCTCCAGTTGCCCAACGTCATTTTAACTTCATGTAGCCACATTTGTCAGAATTATTCCCTGTGTTATTGGAGACCTTTTCACAAAAGCCTTGTCTATCTCTGGGTCTACTTTCCTCTGGCCCTGGTCTCAGGCTTGGGACCGTGTGTTCTTTCCTTGGCCTTTTCCCTTACCCCCTACTTGTCCTTTATATTTGCCCTTGCATCCCTCGCCTCGCTTTCATCACAGCTGAGTACTGAATACTGACTATTATTTAAACGTGTTTTGTATACAGCTGCCTTGGTCTATAGGCTGAACAATGTAAAAGACACTACTACTGTTAGTATTCTGTCTAAACTCCACCTCCACAGTTACCTGGCAACAGCCAAGTAGGCCTGGTCCACTATAAAAGGGGCTGCTTGCCCCCTCCTCACTCTCTTACTCTTAATCTCTTATCCTCTTGCCTCTAGCCTCTCTGTCCCCTCCCCCCTTCTCTTCCTCTCTCTCCACGTGGTCATGACCGTCCTCTACTTCTCCCTCTTTTCTCTTCTTCCATCTTCTTCCCCCCACCTTTGCCCTTTCTCCTGAATAAACACCCCCCCCCCAACCATGTGGTCTGGAGTGGTCTGTTTGCTGCGGTCGGACGTCTGAGCTAACAACTAACAACTACCATTCTCATTTGATGTAACGGTTCAGTACCCTTCCAAATTTTCCATCCTTAGTCACTAGGATACAGAGCCAACAAAAGAAGGCTGGAACCTGGGGGTTCTTACAGGGCCCTGGACCCTGGAGGAGGGCCAAGAAAGAATATTAGCCTCTGGAAAGGGTGTGGCCAGGCCCACAGAAGCCCTAAAATAACTAGGACCTAAGGCAGTAGTTCTCAACCTTCCTAATGCAGAGACATTGTTCTTCATGTTGTGGAGACCCCTAATAAAATTATGTTCGTTGCTCGTTCATAACTGCAATTTTGCTACTATTATAAATTGTAATGTAAATATCTACATTACAATTGTAATGTAGGTGGTGTTTATATATGCAAGATATCTGTTGTGCGACCCCTATGAAAGGGTCGTTCAACAAAGCCCCCAAGTTTCTTGATCAACAAGTTGGAACCGCACCAGGTCAACATAAGGAATTTAGGAAGTGATTAACGCCGGATGCAAGGTCAATAGGTGACATTTTTGAGTTCACACAGTGCTCCAGGCCTGGGAGCATAGAGCCAGGCCGCCGCCCACTAGTCCAGCTCCACTCCAGCTCCTCGACACTCTGGAGCCAATCCATTCGCTCAGCCCTCGGCTGCTCTTGTCGAGCTCTCACCTCGATTGGTCGAGCCTGAACCGTCATGGCTGCGCCCGTGTAACCCGGAGCCACCGCGGAGGGGACAGTGGCGGCGCGGGCCTGCCGAGACAGGAGTCACCATGCTGAGGGCCGCGTGGCGCGCGCTGAGCTCCGTTCGTGCCCAGGCGGTGACACAGGCCCCAGTCCCTGCGCTGAGGGGCAGAAGCAGTGCCAATCTGCCCTCCGCACGCTGCAGCCTGCAGCCTCCGAGTGAGCCGCTGAGCTGGGCCCCGTGGGGCTGGGCGAAGATGGTGGATACCAGGCACCGGGAGACAGGAGAAAGGCAGTGACAGGATGAGAAAGAAAGGGTGATGGCTAGGAAAGGAGTGAAGCGGGAGATAGGGAAATACGGCGCTAGTTAGTTGCAGGTGCACGCAGTCCGTGGTAGAAGGGTCCTGCGGGGTTATGTAAGGAAACGAGTCTCAGCTATCTCTGTTCTGCATAGGTCTCTTGCATGCCGCCCGTGCATACTCCGTCCAGACACCAGGTACGAGGACTTGGGTTGAGACTTGAGGTAAAAGAGACACCGCCTGGAAAGCTTGGGGTGGACAAGGGAACAGAGGTGGTGTGCAAAGGGGCGGGCCAAAAGACCCCTGCATCCACGTTATATAGAGCGTTTGTTCATGGGGTGCACGGGAAGGTAGGAGTGAGAGCTTTCCAGTGAAAGCACTCATCCATTTGTCAGTGCAGATCACCAAAAGCTCAGCTTTGGTGTGCGAGTTCCTCCTCCGTCCGTTGCAAGTGAGGTCTAAGCCTGGGATCCTACCCAGTCCAGCTTGGCTGGACCCAGTGCGTTAGTGCTTGGCTGGCAACACTAGGAAGCATTACGTTCTAGGAATGTAACACTTTTTATCTGCTACTCTGAGATGAAGGATGTAGTTTCTCATCCTAAGTTAGTATGCCTTTGGGCCCTCTAACAAATATTATTTGAGGCAAGTTGCTTTTTTGTGAACCAGCACAGAAATGTCAAAGGATCTATTGGAACACAGTTATTAGGATCCAATCATGGCAGGATATGAAAAGCACTGTTAATCCTGTGCACAATAATTGTTATATAATAGTCTTTATTGCTGCTAGTGTCCTTTGCATAGTCTGGCTATAGTCTGGCAGAACAGAGTCTGGCTTGAGAGGATAGATCATCTTGGTTGTGCCAGACTGGGTTGGACTCTGGGCTTTAACCTCACTTCCAAGTGACACAGTAGGAATGCACACACAAAAGCTGAGCTTCTGGATACTGTGATCTGTACTGGAGACTGACACTCCCTTAAAGCTAGCTGCACTTCCTTTAACCCTTAATTTCATCCATGTGGTCAACCTGCATGCAAGCTTTGTTAAGTGCTTCTTCTAGGCTAGACTATGGACCAGGCTGGGGAATTGAGTAGTCCAAATGAAGCCAAGCTCACTCCTGTCCACAGGAGAACCTATCCCCCTGAGGAATCTGATGTCTGTAGAGCCAAGTGAGTTTGTGTTGCAGGCACAGTGCATGTCTTGGGAAAGGCCCCTTGTTTGAACATGCAGTATAGAAGCAGGTACAAACAAGGTTTGCAGAAGAGAAACTGAGCTTTGATGTGTCCATTGCCTAGTTGAGACCCTAGGTACTTCCCACAGATTTGGGAAGAGTGGAGCCTGGGAGAATGGGCGCTAACACTGAGTATTTTCCATCCCTGGATTTGACAGTCCAACCGAAGCAAGACAATGAACCGCCCTCTTCCACATTCATCAAAGAATACAAGAACATCATCCCCAACATGGAGAAGTAAGTTGGGGGAAAAAATCCTACTTGTGGGTACAGGAGTTTCTGGGAGGATGGACAAGGAGTAGAAAAGGGGTGACTTAAAGACTTGGCCTGTTGTGCTTGCAGCTGGTTTATATGGCTGTGCTGAGCATGGGTGAGGGCCCCAGGTATGATGGGCTTGCAGCTGGTTTATGTGGCTGTGCTGAGTATGGGTGAGGGCCCCAGGTATGACAGGCTCAGGTGGGCAGCTGGGCAGCTGGTGCTGAGAGAGCTCAGCTCCCCTTTTGTTCCTGGTACAAGTGAAGACCTCATACCAATGGATGCCAAAGAACTAACGTGCTCTGCTGGCCTTGGTAGAAATCTTTATTCTCTTGACTTCACAAAAGCCCTATAAGAGAAGAAATTGTGTCCTATTTGAATAAGTGCTCTGTGTTCTATAACTAAGAGCCAGAGCTGAGACGCCAAAGCCAGAGTCCTCCTGCTTAGCCTCCGTACAGTGGGAGCTGGGCTGGCTCCAACCTTCCTTACTATGCAGTCTGGCTGTGTCTGGCTGAGGTGGAAATCCTTCCTTTTCCTTCCCCGAGACAAGACCAGAACATTCGAGCCAATAGCCCAGCAGACCAGAGCTGCATTTCTTGTGGAAGTAACTGTCATTTGTTCTTGCACTTTAAATGTTTTTAACAATTTATTTTTATGTGCATGTGTGTATCAGCGTGTGTATGTGTACCCATAGGTGTGGGTGCCCACAGGGGTCAGAATAAGGCATTGGAGTCCCTGGAGCTGGAATCACAGGAGGTTGTAAGCCAACGATGTAGGTACTGGGAACCGAACTCTGGACCTCTGCAAGAACAAGTGCTCTTAACCACTGAGCCATTTTTTCCAGTCCCTACCTTTTCTTTAATTTTCTTTAAGTTGTATTTATTATTGTGTGTGTGTGTGTGTGTGTGCACCATGGGGCAATGCCCACAAAGCCCACATGTGGAAATTGAAGGACAACTTTGTAACTTCAGTTCTCCTTTACGGCTCTATGGTTCCTATGGTCAGACTTACCTAAAAAAGCACCTTTATACATCTGACCATCCCCCTTCTTCATTTTCTGGCTTTTGTTTGTTTAAATTTTTTTTAGATTTATTTATGTGTATGCTTTGGTCATGTGTATGTTTGTGTACCACATGAGTGCCTGGTGTTTACAGTGGTCTGAAGAGGTCACTGGGTTCTCTAAAACTAGAGTTATGGATGGTTATAAGCCATTTGTGGGACCTGGAAACTTGGGTCCTCTGCAAGAACAGTGCTCTTAACTACTGAGCCCTCTCTGCAGCAGCAGCAGCAGCAGCAGCACCCTTCAAGATAAAGTGTCAGCCTGCCATTCTTCCCTTTAAACTACTGTGAAAACAGCATGGGCAAGCTAGATGGCTCAGTAGTTAGTGTTGCTGTTCATCCGGAGGACACGAGTTTTAGTCCCGTACCAGACAGCTCAAAATCACCTATAACCCAGAGCTCCAGGGGGTCATAACCCTCTTCTGGCCCCCACAGGCACCTGTGTGCCCATGAATACAATCTACACACATACAAACACATAAACTCTCATAGGAAAAAAACCCATTTCTTCCCCTTCCCATACTCATCTCATAGCTCGGGTTTTTTGCAGGGTTGATGATGTTGTGAAAAGAATCTTGTCTTTGGAAATGGCCAACTCGGTGAGTCCCTGTGCCTCCCTAAGTCTTCTCCCTGGGAACTCTATCCTCCATTCCTCTATCCCTCCATTCCTCCATCCCTCCATCCCAGGCTTTCCCAGTCAGAACATTTATCCCACAGTCATTCTCTATCCAAACCAAACACCATTGTGTCTCTGACATCTGATAAACAGTTGGTGAGCAGTAAGGATGATGTCTTAGTCTTTTTTTTTTTTTTTTTTTTTTTTTTTTCTGTGAAGAGGCACCATGACTAAGGCAACTCTTATGAAAGAAAGCATTTAATTGGAGGCTTACTTTCAATTTCAGATGTTTAGTCCAGTATCATCATGGTGCAGACATGGCAGCATGCAGGCAGACACTTGAGCAGTAGCTGAGAACTACATTGTGATCCATAGGCAAAGAGAGACAGTGGGACCGGCTTGGGTTTTTAAAGTTTAAAGCCCACCAAAGTGATACACTTCCTTTAACAAGGCCATGCCTTCTAACCCTCTCAAATAGTGTCACTCCTTGATGATCCAGCATTCAAATATAAGAACATATAGGGACCATTCTCATTCAGACCACCACAGATGTGTACATGAATGAGTAAGCACATCTTCAGGATATTCAGCTAACAAACTAGTTTTATTAACTTTAGCTCTAGCCTTGGGCTCATGAGGCTATGGAGAGCCGTGTGGTTGGCCAAGGCTATAGTGAATACAGTAAACTCTGGCCCCAATTTTTCTGGGCTGTAATGTAGATGCTGTAAAATGTAAATGCTAGATGCTGTAAATGTAGCCTCCTAGTCAGGAAGGTTAGTCTTTAGAGGATTTCCTCCACTCAGATTTCCCCAATTTCTGTCTCCAACAGAAAGAGAAGTTAAAAATCAAACAAGAACAATTGATGAACAAGATTGCGGAAAACCCTGAGGATTCCAGAACCTTGGAGGCTCGAAGTTGGTCCAGGGGCCCTCGATAGTGGGAGTGCATAGGAATCTGCTGGTACCCCAGCCTAGGCTCTTGATGTGGCTTGGGAAGGGGAGAAGCATGCTGGGATTCTGGATCCCAAGCCCAGTGATGCTAAAATCAACAGCTGAGTCCTGCCTATTGCTCTGTGTGAAGGCAAACAGGTCATCTGTCTTCTCTGGAGTCTCTGCTTCCAGAGCAGAGTCTA
Organism: Arvicanthis niloticus; assembly: GCF_011762505.2. NCBI lineage: Eukaryota > Metazoa > Chordata > Mammalia > Rodentia > Muridae > Arvicanthis > Arvicanthis niloticus. Next base: position 28,459,595 of record NC_047662.1, on the reverse strand, counting down.
AAGATAGAGCCAGCTAGCGACAGGGCTGAAGTCCCTACTTTGTAGGGAGACTGAGAAGCTAGAGAATGTGTACACACCTTGGAAACAAAAATTAGGCTACTAACAGTGAGACTCACATCTGTGGAGTGCTGTTATGCCCACGAGTGTGGGACATTTCCAGGGTCCTGTTTTGGTTTCCAGCTGGAATTGGCAGTAGCCCTCATTAGACAGCCTGCCTCTTGCATTGAACCAGGGAGTAGCAGGGGGTGACTTGGTGGCCTATGCAGTGTCTGCAGGGTTTCTTTCCTGCTGCCATCAGCCTGCATTACAGCTGGTATTACCTCCTCTGTCTTTGAGCCTCAGTCCCTTTTAAAACTTTGTTAATGTGTATGGGTGTTTTGCCTGCATGTATGTCTGTGCACTATGCCTAGTGCCAGCGGAAGGCAGAAAAGAGCCTCAGATCCCGTGACCTGGAGTTATAGACAGTTGTGAGCCACCATCTGCTGGGAATGGAACTTGGGTCCTCCCGGAGAGCATCTTAACCCTGTGCCATCTCTCCAGTCGTAAAAGTTAGAAGTTTTAATTCTGAAAACTTAATAATGGAAGCACAAAAAAAAAAAAAAAAAAAAAAGCCACCCCTGGGTCCTCTTGACAGTTTAGGGTTTTATCTCAATGACTGGCTGGGACCTCTAGTACAGCAGTTAATATTAACCATGACGGCATGCTCGAGTTCCTGAATTTAATGCTCTTGCAAGTGTTTCAACCTGAGGCCTGCAGGCTGCATGTGTCCCAGGGTAGCTACAAATGCAGCCCAGTTCAACACAAAATCATAAGCTTAGTTAAAACATTCGAGAGGTTATTTTGGTTTTGTTGTTGTTTTGAGGTATTTGTTTCCTTTTAGTCCAGTGGTTCTCAACTTTCCTAATACTGCAACCCTTTAATACAGTTCTTCATATTGTAGTGATCCCCAACCATAAAATTATTTCATTGCTACTTCATCGGTGTAATTTTGCTACTGTTATGAATTATAATGTAAATATATGCGACCTCCAAAAGGGTCCACTATTTTAGACACTGTCTCACTCTGTAGCCCCAGCTGGCCTGAAAACTTGCTATGTCAGCACCACATAAAGATCTACCTGCCTGAGTGTCCGTTGTTTTTGTAACTGAAGTGCATGGTTCTCAGCATGAGCTTTATAGGTAAAGACATTATATCGCAAGATCAAGAAATAGGACTACAATTTTGCCATTGAGAGTGCTGTTAACCAGCCAGACCCAGTGGTACACACGCATAATTCTAGGTAAAGGAAGAAAGGCAAGCTGATCACAAGCCTGGCTACATAGCAAGTTTAAGGTCAAACCAAGCCTCATAATGAGACCACCTTCTCCCCGACTCCCCCCTCCCCACAATGCTATCTGCTATGATAGATAATGACCTTTTTGGAATGAAGTATTTCCTTTTCTTGAGCTTGCTTTTCTAGTAGAAAGATGATCCGGTTTTCTGAAGTCCTGCAATTCAGAGTGCTTTGGGATTTAGAGCTGTACAAAAGCATCGCTGATTGTTACTCCTTTGGTTCTAAAACACGAGGTGGGCCTGGGCCCTCCCTTCTTCTATGCTCAGCTCTCATCCATTGTGGTTTGTGGTTTCAGTCACTGCCTTGACTGTCAGGATCCGCAATTATGAAGAACACTTGCAAAAACATCGAAAGGTAAACCCCGGCTTCACTCAAATTTAAACCACAATAGCAAAGATGGGGCTGGGCAGTAAAGGGCTCTTGGTCCTAAGAAGCTAGTGACTGTGATACCAGAGAGGTCACACCCTCAGCCATAGTAGGAAAATGCTCCCCTCCTGCTTCTAGAGGGACAAAAGGAGCCTTATAGACTCTGTTGGGGCGTTATCAGTGGTCAAGAAAACAAACTGTAGAGCGTGCTCGATGCCTGACACATAGTGGGTGCTTAGTAAACTGTAGAGCATGGTCACTGCCTGACACATAGTGGGTGCTTAGTAAACAGTTTTTAAATGCTTGGAGAATAACTCTGTCACTTCAACTTAAAGTCATGGTGACTTTGGGAAGCCTATTGGTCTGAGCCCATGTTCTCAACATCCATAGAATGGGAATCCTGCCACAGGACTTCAAGGATTACAAGAATTAATACTACCAGTCAGTGTGGTACACAACGCATCTCTAGGCTCTTAGCGGTGTCTCTTGTAACCTTTAGAACCATTTCTCTGTAATCTTTCAGAGAAGCAATCTCTCCATGGAGTGAGTGACATTATTTCTCAGATACTGCTAAAGCGTGATGCCTGACATATGAAATAAGGCGATATTGCCAAGGGCCCATATTTCTAACCACTGTGTCATTGCTCAGCTGAGCAGCACAGAGCTGCTAGACAAAGGAAATTGCTGGTGTTTTGGTCCCTGAGCCGCATAGGCTGATTCTGAACTCTCCATCCTTCCGCTTCAGCTGCCTGGGAGCTAAATTACAGGGCATGTGCTATCAGACCCAACTACTTGTGGGGTTTTTGTTGTTGTTGTTGTTTGTTTGTTTTTTATAAGTATGCAGTTGTGAGCACAGACTGAGCTAGCCTTGAATGCTCCCAGGAGCTGGTTGAACATGCTCTTTCGAAATTAGTTTTGCTCATTTGAGATGTAGAATCCCAGCTCCATTGCAGAGCCCCTCACAGAGCAGGACCTGGAACAGAGGATGGGGTTCTCTTTCTCCCTACTCAAGCTGACAGTCTCCTAAGTGCTGGAGATGCTGAGTGGATGCATGGTACAGGGGAGAGTGAGATTTGGAGTCACAGCAGTCAGGAGATGCAGATTCAAGGCTTACCCTCAGGGCCAACAGTCTAAAGACCTATGGCAGGCAAATACATTCTATAAACCTTTATTTTCCTATCTGTAAACCATGAACAATGAAAGCAGAACTGTAGTAATGTTTGCATAAGATTGTAGGGACATTTCAATGAAATGATGAAATGACCGTATATCATTAATTGGAAGCAATGTTAATAACTTCAAAATATTGAAATTAAGAGTAAGTATGATGGGTTAAGCCTGTTGTCCCAGCAAGCAGGAAGCTGAGACAGGAGGCCAGCTTGGGTTACAAAGTGAGTCCTTGTCTCAAAACAACAAATAATAGTAATATAGCTTCTTCTATAGGACAAAGCCCACAAACGTCATCTGCAGATAAGCATCGACAAGAGGAAAAAGTTGCTCAAGATGCTCCGTCAGACCAACTATGATGTCTTCGAAAAGACATGCAAGGAGCTGGGGGTAGAATACACGGTACCTCCTCTGCACTTCCAAAAGGTTCACCGTCGCTTCCTGGCCAAAAAGGCTCTGTGCATTCAGGTATGAATTCATATGCTTGGTTGCTTTGGTCAGCCTCCCTGGACTGAAGTGCAGATTAGAAGAGAGAAGTGGTCTGTTTCTGACCAAGGCCTAGAATGGCTCAGGTCACCAACATATGCAGAAAGAATGAGGTTTCCACTGAGATAGTTCCCATAGACCTGCTCCAAATCCGAGGTTTTACATAAAATTACAAAGTCTTTTCCTACTCCCTTTCAACCACCAGGTTTACCAGGAGGTGCAAAAACTGAAGGAGCAAAGAAGGGCCTTAAAAACTGCTGGAGCTGCTGCCAAAAAGAAAAATGAGGTGGTGCCAGAGAACCCTTCAAATGCCCTATCAGAGAAGACCAAAGAAAACTAATAAAGTCCGTTCCTTTGAAGAATGATGAAGGATGGCCTTCTTTTCAACCTGAGGAATAGTAGTTTATTTTTAATTTGGCTCTGGGATCTCAGAGGCAGAGTCCCTGCTTTCACCCCAGAGGATAAAACAAATACATGGTATGTTTCAGAGTGGTAATGCTGGCAGCCATAGGAGCTGTCTACTGGACGGCCCTAAAGGATAAGGAGGAGTTCACTGGCCGAGAGAAGCAACATTTAGGCAGAAGAAACTGTAAGTTAAAAGGGAAAGACATCTGAAGGCACACATTCAGGAACAGTGGGACTCATACTATAACTTTGGAGTTAGGGCTTCAGTCTGTGAATGGGACTCAGGTATAAAAACATTCAGTTTGGGGCAGTGGTGGCGCACGCCTTTAATCCCAGCACTTGGGAGGCAGAGGCAGGTGGATTTCTGAGTTTGAGGCCAGCCTGGTCTACAGAGTGAGTTCCAGGACAGCCAGGGCTACACATAGAAACCCTGTCTCGGAAAACCAAAACCAAACAAACAAACAAACAAAAAACATTCAGTTTGCCAGCCAGTGGTGGTGCACACCTTTAATCCCAGCACTCAGGAGGCAGAGGCAGGCAGATCTCTTGAGTTTGAATCCAGCCTAGTACAGAGTGAATTCCAGAACAGCCAAGATTACACAGAGAAACCCTATCTTGGAAAAAAAAAATCAGTCTATCATACTGAAGAAAGAACCCTGGACCTCATTCTGAGAAGGGAAACCCCACAAAGAGAAAGGTATGTTCAAGTGCTACAGAAGAGCAATTGAAAGATGAGGGTTGGAGCCTGAACCAGAGCAGTCTGGGAGCGCTAAGGTAACCGAGGCCCTGGGTGTGTATTGCCTATGGACACTGGGCTTTGGTGTTTGAATGTCTAGTTCCAGCACTTGGGAGAGACAAGAATATCATTTTAAGGCTATATCTTTGGTTGCATGGCTAGTTTGCAGCCAGTCTAGACTATATGAAAGTCTTTCTTCAGAAGTTTAATTGCCAAGGAAAGAAATGTAAAAAGAAAAATGGGCCATGTCAGGATGGGAAAATTATTTCTGAGGGCATCCCTGAGATGGAGGAGGTGAGTGGGTAGAATGAATCAAAAGTGGAGTTGAACTGTTTGGTCATCACCTCCAGGGACACTGAGGTGGGCCTTAATGAAATGGACCTGGAGGACACCCATTTTGAGGTGGGAGTAAGGAGAAAAAGCCAGAGCAGTGGATCAGGCCTGTAGGAAAGGCACTGTTTTAAATGCTGCCTTGGGCATTTTAATATTGCCTGATACTTAAATCCTTTATTCCTCAAGCTGGCTGTCTTTCTCTTTTGGGGGAAGGGTAGGGTAAGGGGGGTTCCCGATAGTGTTTGTGTAGCTCTGGCCGTTCTGGAACTCTTTAGACCAGACTGGCCTCGAATTTAAAAATCCACCTGCCTCTGCCTTCCAAGTGCTGAGATTAAAGGCTTTTGCCACCACTGCCCCAGCCTAATTGTCTTTCTATTGAAAACAGGCTCAGAAAACTTAAGACAACTTGTCCAAATTTGAAAGCTGATTAGTGTTCAAACCTAGGTCCCTCTAGTTTTGGAGTTTTGTTGTTTTTAAAGACAGGGTCCCAGTCCTGACAGCCCTAGAACTTGCTATGTAGACCAGGCTGGACTCCTTACAAAGTGCTGGGATCAAAGGCAAGTGCCCCCACACTTTGCGCCTAGCTGTCTTGATTCTGAAGTCCATATATACAGTCTGACACTACCCAGAGGGAAGACTCTGAAAGGGAGTCTGTTTTCCCAAAACTTGAGATACTTTTGGGAGCTAGGCAGGTAACAAAATGCATAAGGCCTACTAGAAGATAAAGATGTTTATCACAGGTGAGGTTGAGGTGTTTGTTAAGAAACTCAAGTTGTGCCGGGATCCCAGCAGTCCAGGAGCCAGAGGCAGGTGGATCTCTGAGTTTTAGGCCAGCCTGGTCTACACAGAGAAACTCTGTTTCAAACAAACAAAAAGCAAAAAGGCTCAAGTTGTACTAAACAATTTTTAAAAGTTTGGCTCTTAAGAGGAGGAGGAAAAAAAAAAAAAAAAAAAACGAGTAGAAGGTATGACTCAGAGGATGCCAGAAGCAGGAAGGAAAGCACTAAAGGAATGTGCTGTGTTTTGTAAATGGTGCCTTTTGAAATTTAGTCCAACAGTATCAGAGCAGTGATGCAGAGAAACGTAGGAATACAGAAAAGGGAATTGAGGAATGTGAGGAGCCTGAAAGGAAAAGAAAGAGGCGACTGATGATTAAGGGAGGTGGATGTGGTTCCAAAGCTCAAGTCTCAAGATTGCTGTGTCTGGAGAGAGAAGTGCTTAACATAAACACTGAAATCTACAAGAATCCTCTGAAAAGGTCTAGCCGCTAGGAGGGTCCGACTGGGTTGCCTCATTTAGTAGTAGTAAATCCGTGTGACATTGCTTCCAGGAGGGTTTAGAAAGAAGATAAATGATAGAACTAATCGAGATGAGGGACTAATATATAATAACTCAGAGTGCCTTCATGGCGCCTTCAGTGACCTCACTGGTTCTTCTGCGCGCCCCTGGGTGGTGGCTTACAAATCTGCCAGTGGCAGCACAGCAGGCGATGGCGGACTGGGACTCTAGGCGAGCGACTCCGAAGACGCTAGGGCTGACTTTCCTAGTTTCCAGTGCGAAGGCTGGTCCTTGCTGGGGCACGACAGATACGTGTGGCTGGCTGGAAGGCTCCCGGCGACACGGAAGCTAAACTGGAAAACTCAAAACCAGCGCTCCCCGGAGGCCAACCTCGCGCACCTCCATTCGGACCAATCCCCTGGAACAGTCTTTTTCACCTAACCCAATAAACGCCGGCCTTCGGGCCACCTCCTATCAAGCCACCATCTGATTGGTTCGCCTTTCTGGTCCTTCGTTGCCCCAGCAACCGGGCTATGGACGCGGACGGGCCTCCAGGCCGCTAAACCTCAAACCCTGGGGCTCTTCATTCACCTGTCCTGCGGGTTTCCGGCATCATGTCGGTTCGGACTCTGCCACTGCTCTTTTTGAACTTGGGCGGGGAGATGCTTTACGTCCTAGACCAGCGACTGAGGGCCCAGAACATTCCTAGAGACAAGGCCCGCAAAGGTAAGACGACCCCGCAGCCTTGATCTCTCCCCTCATCACCGCACTAAATGTTCCCATCCAGAGCCGAAGCCTAGCGCCCCCCCCCCCCCATACCTTTAGGCACCTGGCCCCTTCCCCGCATCCTAACAGCCAAACCAACGCCTCTGCGCACTTCTCTGTGACAGCCGGGTATCTTTCCCAAAAGATGCAGAGCCCATGCAGCTGGAGGCCCTCGGAAGTAAAAATTAATTCTCCAAAAGAGCATTTCCCCACAGAGAAACCTAATACATTGGACATACGTAAAGAGCTTGAGTCCTCCATTTCCCGGTCTCTGGAAATGTGTCTATTTCCAAAAGTAGTTACAGCTGGCAATGTACTTCTGGCAGGTATAACCATCCGTTAACCCCCACGAAACAGATGCAGATTCGCCCATGTCTGTCCTCCTACGTGAGCTGAAGCCTAGTCATGCTCATGTCAGAAGCCATTTCTAGAAATGTAGGGTCCTAAAATAATAGAGATAAGAACAAAAACATACTTCTTGATTTTGCAAGTGTTGGAAGGGATTGCAGTTGTGAAAATACTATCGGAAAGCTTGTAAAATGCAAAATCATGCCATGTGTAATGCAGAGAGAAACCACCACCCAGAACACGCTGCCAGTTTTTCTTACTTCTCAGCAAACAACTTTGTTCACCAAATTTGCTGGGCTTAAGTATGAACTACTGTATTTCTAGGCAGAGGATAATTGAACACTAATGAAAACCTGATTTCCTCCCGACCGTTCATGTACCCCATTGATGTTAAACACGCACATTCAGATATTGTGTCTGATTTTGTGTAAGTTCGTGCAGAGACAGACAAGAGAACTCCCTGGACCAGTCCCTTGCATTCGTTTCGAGCATTCTATCAGAGGGCTTTACAAAACGCTAATACATCTAGTACCTCTCTCCCTAAAACTGCAGTCAACCGTCCACTCCTGTTTAAAAGGAGACCAAGTCCTAGGCGGGACGTGTTGGGGCCCTCTGATTACGACACTGTGAGTCCTAATCACACAAGTGTATGTAGATCTTTAACCTGTGTGCTTCGTGACTCCATCCTTTCCCTGACCTCCTGTATCGCTGACTCAAGAGTCCTGGTGCTTCAGGACCCGTTCCTGTTCTCACAGCCTGCTTCCTGTGCTTCTCTCTACCTCACCACATGGCTGGCAGTTGATACTCACCTGTGTGCGCGCGTGTGTCTCCCCACTTGCTTGTCTTTCACGTGTTTGTACTTCAGCCTCTAGCACTCAACACCCAGGTCAGAATAAATCAGTGCTCAGGAAAGGTTTGCTGAATGACTTGCCAGTGTTACTGTATGCTGTCATGTTCCTTCCTCAGGAGGCTTCTTTATTTCTTGCTGCCTGTGTGATGTGATTTCACTCAGGCTAGTGACCCTAGTGGAGGGACAGGCTCGATTTCTCTAGGTAGTCTGCATCTTGGAAGACAACGTAAATTAGCAATGCAGGTTATTAATGTGGCCTTTGAAGGCAGACAGGTCTAGATTCCACATTTAGCTAGCTGCAAGATCTTGAAGTGTGACGACCGACCTCTGTAGGCCTGTTTCTCTGTAAAATGGTGATGATAATACACACCTGAAAATGAAGCTGTACTGTGCATTTCATGCTCACACTATTAGTAGTTGGCATTGCCTTTCAAGAGGAAGTCTGTGCAAGACTGGGAATATGAGGGGTCAGGCTCCATCTTTAAGAACTGTAGTCCCAGGCTAGGGAAGCCATCACTGCAGTTAGGAACACTTAATGCGCTTTCAGAGGGTCAGCTTTCCATTCCCAGCATCCTCTGGGAAGCTTACAACCACCTGCAATCCAATTCCAGGAATCCAACACCCTCCTCTGGCCTCCCAGAACATGCACATAACCAGATACATACAATAATTAAAAATGAAAACGTAAAAAACCAAGAGCTGTAGTTGTTAAACCAGGCACTTGGGGGCTGAGGCAAGAGGATCTCTGCAAGTTCCAGGCCAGCCTGGTCTACCTTGTAAGTTCTGGGCCAGCCTGGTCTATCTAGTAAGTTGTAGGCCAGCCAGCACCACATGAGACCTTGTCTCAAAAGTACAATATATACATAGTACCTTTTCTTACTTGAAGGGCCACTATTTTGTTTTTTTCTGAGATATGGTCTCATGTAGCAAAGGCTGGCCTTGAACTCTGACCCCCCCCTCCCCCCGTTCCTGCCACCTCAGAGTTGGTATCACAGTTGTGTGCTACTATACCAGAAAAAAAAAAGTTTTTTTCTGGTTTACCTAGACTCTTTTTTTATGGAGTCTCAGCCATCTTTAGTGATTCATTTTCCACCAGTCACTCATTCCACAGATTTTGGCAGATGTCACACTATGTGAGACTCTGGGTAGAACCAGATCAAGCCCGTCTGTACAGTCCCTGGAAGTGGGGTACTGATGAGTCCAATCCATAACTGATTCTAAAACTCAAGACTCATCTCCATAATGACAACAGTGCTATACTTGTTCTGCTTTGTTGAAACAAGGCTCACATTATTGCTGCTCCAAACTCACTGAGTAACACAGATTAACCTGCGGTCTGCAACACGCCCTGACCTCAGCCGGTTCAGTTTTTCAATTGTATCAATACTCCATTTAAACACTTTCATGGTTGGGCAGTGGTGGCACACGCCTTTTATCCCAGTACTCAAGAGGCAGAGGCAGGTGGATCTCTGTGAGTTTGAAGCCAGCCTGGTCTATAGAGCGAGTTCCAGGACAGCCAGGGCTACACAGAGAAACCCTGTCTTGAAAACAAACAAACAAACAAAACCAACAACAACAACAAAGAAAAAGAAAAAAATCAACCATGATGCCCACGGCTCTTCTTCCATATAGATAACACCGCCATCCAGTTTTACGAGAAAAACCAAAAGCTGCTTTGCCCAATGCTGCAGAGTTGGTGGGAGGAGTAAGTGACTTGACACTCCAGGCCTTGAGACCCCAGAGCTCCCCCTCCTAACCAGCAAGTCCTTAAGTGCTGCTGCACTGGGCTGCCTCATCTGAAGGAACTATGGGAATTTTGTGGGACTCGGTTGATAGGAAAGGGAAGGCTTTCAAATGCACACGCACATGTACATGTGTACATCCACCTAGTTTCTAAAAGAAATGAAATAGTTGGCCAGTGGGGCCTTGCAGAAGAGAAAGAAAGCAAGATGGCATAAAATTTAAAAGTTAAGTGCTTGTCTATTCTGCTGTTAAAAGTTGATGTTGCTGCAGGAGCTCCAGCCAGTACCATTGTGACAGATGCCTGTGCACAGGCCTACAAAACCCAGACCTGGTAAATTAGTCCTCCAGGATGCTCTGAAGGAAGTGGAGTTTCTTGGAGCTGTTTTCATTATCTTACACAACTAATTGGTCTCCTGGAGGCCGTCCCTGTTCCCAGAAGGCCAGCGCAGACATTGCCGTTTCTCCCACAATGCACCAGAGTTTAGGGCTGAACATAAAGGAAGCGTGCTCTTAATGGGGCAGCCTGTGAGAGCTGCATACCAAACATCCTCCCACATTTTAAGCAATAGGGTGGGCGATAGAAGCCTCCTCTACTCACTCCTCTCCTCAGAAAACCCTGTTCACCTTGTTTGCCTTCCTCCCTACAGGTAAACTGAGACACATGAGCACGTGACTGTGAAGTGACTTTTCCTTTTCTTTTTTGGTTTTTTTTGTTTGTTTGTTTGTTTCGTTTGTTTGCTCATTTTTTGTTTTATTTTGTTTTCCTGAAATGTGTAGTGCTGAAAGACTAACTAGCAGTGGAGTTCTGTTCTGGTTCAAATTTAACAGCCAGCCCCAGGACCCGTGGGCCAACATCCCATGCAAAATATAACTAGCTGGATTGTCACAAACAAGTCGCCTGGAGAATGAGTCGGGGCTGGGGATACTTAGTCTGGCATTTTAAAGAGGAAAGTAGGGGAGGAACCAGCAGCTCACTAGAGCCCTCTGCTGGTGCTGAGCGCCGTTGCGTGCCGTTGCTGACTGGAGTGACAACTGCGCTTCCTGGTGTTTTCCAGTTCTGTTTTATCCACAGCAGACCACACTTAAAAGAGGATGAAAACTCCCATCTCTAAGTAACTGCAAGCCTGTGACGCTAATACCACAGAGAAACAGCAGATGTTGACACGGGGCCTAAAAAACAAATAACTGCTTTAGGAAGGCCAGACAGGACCTGCTTCTCCATTTACTCCCTCCCCAAAAGCATATGACTTGACCACGTTACCCCCTAGTATTGGGGACTGGATTTAAAGCCTCATACACTCTAGGCAAGAGCTCTGCCATTGAGCTACCTCTCCATCCAGCCAGATTTAGAGCGAGCATCTCAGTAGGTTGCCTTGAATTCACTCTGTAAGCCCAGTTAGATCTTAAAGTTGATTCTGCCTGAGCCTCCTGAGGCTAGAATTACAGTCCTGTGCACCAAGGCCCAGGTGAGTCGTGTGTGTGTGTGTGTGTGTGTGTGGAGAGAGAGAGAGAGAGAGAGAGAGAGAGAGAGAGAGAGAGAGAAGACTGACTGAAACTTCCAGGGGACTTTGGCCTTGCAGTGGTACCCACTGGCCTTGAAAGAGCTGTTCGTGTTGTGTGTTGAGGCTATGCCAGTGTGCTGTGAAGGCGTGCGTAATTTCAGTGTATGTGCTTCAGAGATCATTCCCAAACAATAGAGTGCCGAGTGTTTCCCAAATTGCCATTAGCTGAGAGATGTTTTCTACATGCTGATATGTGTAGAACTCTTTATTGGAAGGGCTAGGAGAGAGGAAGTGGAGGGAGGCTGTACACTGAACTTTTCCTACCAAAGAAAGGAGAAAGGGAAAAAGTTGATCTTCAGGGCTTAAGGGAGAGATCAGTGGTACAACACTTGCCTACTGAAAAACACAGGGCCCCAGATCTGGCGGGAGTGGGGCCGGGGAGAGTGGGAAGGGTCAGACTGTACAAAAGGAAACTCCTTTTTCTCTCTGTTCTTGGAATTTTTCTTCATTGGGAAGTTAATGTTAAAAGCTGATAGATAGATAGATAGATAGATAGATAGATAGATAGATAGATAGAGATAGAGGTTTTGTTTGTTTGTTTGTTTGTTTGTTTGAGACGCTGATTGACTGTGTAGACCAGGCTGGCCTGGAACTCACAGAGATCTGCCTACTTCTGCCTCCCAAGTACTGGGATTAAAGATATGTGCCACCACACCTGGCTTAATGTATATTTTTAATGTGTGGGAGAACATAACTCCTGGAGCCTTCTAAGAGGAGCCGCAGGTATCTAGCTCTCCCAAGCTTCTCTGCTGAGTTTTTTCATTAGTTGTTTATCTAGTTTTTATAACTCTTACATTTTTTTAAGCTTCCAGTTGATGGTGGAGCATGCACATAAGCCATTTAAATCAAATATAAAAGCGAAAATTCAATAGGCCAGCTAACTGGATGCAGTATCTGTAAAGCCTCCATGCGACTAATGTTCTTGCTTCATGAACTGGTGTTTTCTTTTTGTATGCTTCATATAGACGAATGGACAGAGGTGGACAGAAAACGAGGTACGCCATTGCTGGGCTGCATGCGTTCAGTCTGTGTTCACAGGTTCACTCGGTTGGTTGTCAGTGGGTTTTTAAGCAGGACCCCTTTAAGTATTGCTAGGTAAGAAATAGGTGTGAGGTTTTTTTAGCTGAGACATTGAGTTTACTTTGGAATGCTTTTCTCCAAAGGAATAAACACATTGCGTAAGATGAACACTGACCAGGCTCTGGCAAAGGGTCCACACTGCATCTGAAGGGCTCCCCCGACCCCTGAACTCCCACCCTGGCCCAACCACCATCCTTTTTGATGGCATTGTATTCCAAGCTCTCAGGGACAACTGGGGCAGAAGCTCCGCTCCTCAGTACTGTGGTGGTCCTAAAACACGTCTCATACTGTGATGTAACAGAAGACTTTGCTGTGGTCTGAGTGGCCCTCCGGAGCCATTCCCCTTAGCACAGAGTTACCTGTTGAGCAACTGAGGAGGATGGAAGCATGTGGCTGCATGGCTGCCAGCAGTGTGGGCAGAAGGCATGGGACCATGCATGCACTGTTGCCTTATGTTAAGTCTGATTTCCCCCTCACCCAAATCAGCTGCAAACCTGGAAAGGCTGAGGCTCGCTCAGAACAAGACCTTGGCTTCTCTCAGTATGTCCTAGTGCCTGGGAATGGTTTATACCCGTCATGGCCAACCTCAGTATTTTAAATTCTCTTATCACACAAGATATGCCAGCTATGTATACTTATTATACATAAAACATAATGAGGCCAAATATGATCATGGTACATTATATACATATGTACATGTACATAATACATGTATGTGTACATGTACATATGTACATGTGTGAAAACATCATAACAAAATTTATTATTGTCAGAATTAATATATGCTAACCATTTTGGGGGGGTTGTGCATAAAATGTATGTATATTTAAAATATGAAAGGCCCACTGAAAGCATTTTGATATCTCTGATTTTGAATTTAAAGTTTGTTTTCTTTTATTATTGAAAGAAAGTTTTTAGTATAATTACATAAATTTGACATTATTATGGAAGATAATGTTTTTTGACTTTGTAAATACTTTCCTGATTGTAATGACATGTACTTAGAATGTGATATTATAGAAAACAAAAACAATTGTAAAGTCAATTTAAAACAAATAACACCAGCATAGGGAATGAAGAAGAATTTGGAACAGGATAAGCAGAGACGAATAGAGAAAAGTATCTAGCAAATTTTGATAAATGGATCTAAGTATGATATGTGAATGGATTACAATATTCTGAATTCATATGTGTATCATGTCTATATACATATACACACACATACATACATACACACACATATGGGTGTGGTAGCACACACATTTATCTTACAGCTTAGGAGGCAGAGGCAGACAGATCTCTGTGGGTTTGAAGCCAACCTGGTCTACATAGTTTCAGGCCAATCATGGCTACATAGTACAGTGCTATCCCTGAAGAAAAACAAAAGCCAGTGATGTGTTGAGTGGATAAAGGCACTTGCTACCAAACCTGGCAACCTGGTTTGATCTCTGGGACCCACATGGTGGGAGAGAACTGATCCTAGCAAGTTGTCCTCTGATCTCTGTATACACACACACACACACACACACACAGACACACACACTAGTTAGAAATCATTAGGCTGGCTGTGGTGGTGCACTTTATAGATTTATGAGTATGAGTGTTTTTCCTGCATGAATGTGTGTGTACCATATCCATGCCTGGTGCCCACAGAGGACAAAAGAGGGAATTTGGTCCTCGGGAACTAGAGTAACAGTTGGCTGTGAGCCACCATGTAAATCCTGAGAACCAAACCCTCATCCTCTGCAAGAACAGCCAGTGCTCTTACCCTCTGAAGCATCTCCCCAGCCCCTGGTACATACTTTTAACCCTAAAACTAGGGAGGCAGAGGCAGGCAGATGTCTGAGGGTTCAAAACCAACCTGGTGTACATAGTGAGTTCCAGATTAGCCAGGGCTACATACTCTGTCTCAGATAAATAATGCTTTTAAAAAAAAATGATAAAGTGAGACCGAGCCCTTTCTGATTTCAGCTCTGTCATTAGCAGCTTGGATCTTAAACTTTCTCAGATTAGATCCCCCTCTTCAGTGGAATGTGGGAATGAGGATAATTCAAAGTTGCTTCGGACCTTCAGTGAGGTCATTGATGTAGAGTCCTAAGCCCAATGTCTTAGAACAGGGTAGAGATTCAAGCCATTGTAACCGTGCAGCACGTTCCCTGGCTTCTCTTGTATAACCTTGGCTCCTCCATCGTGTGTAATTCCATAAACAAGTGGTTTTGGAGCAGGGGTAATTGATAGAAGCTGAATTGCTTTCATCAAGATAATTATTTCATCAGCCTCGGTTCAGAGAAGCCCAACTGACGTGCCGGGCTGCCTTTATTGTATTTCACAACCATCTTTTGACACTTCTCTTGAGCAATTTTTGGCCCATCCTTGAGGCCTGGCAGAATTTCAGGTGTGAAGTGTGGATCTCGAGGGCTCTTCATGTGTGTAATTGGATCGCCGTCGCTTATTTTCATATAAGTGTTCAAAAATAATCAGCAGACGCTGACTTCATCATCTGTCTGGTGATTGCCAAGTTACCAGCCCTTCGGATGTCCCCACGAAAGACCCCTCCCCTCCTGTCTTCATCCTCTTCGTGACCAAATCTGATCCCCACTCTATTCTGCCTCATGGAAAGAAGTCAAAGCTCATGCGAGTGCCAAAACCAAGTGCCAAGGTGGAAACCTGGTCCTGGCAGGGGAAGAGAGATTCTAGCTGGGGACGCCTGTGCCCCTCCCTTCACCTGTCAGATTGTTGACACTAACAGTGGACTCCAGAGCACTCAGATTTCCCAAAGCCCCGACCTGTGCAGAGGAGAAAGACAGTATGGCCCTGGCATCAGCGGAAGGAGGAATTTGCCTTATAGGAGATTTCAAATCGTTCTGGCCACTTACCTCATTTACAGCTAAATTAGCATATGACCATGATGGCCATTGTTTCTTCTCTTCTATAAAATTATGATGTTGCAGAGGAGACAAAGGAAAGTAGACCTTTTCTCCCTGGTGTAGGCAAACTATAAATAAATTTGTTTTCTGTTACCAAGTTGAATTTCCTCATTTTTGTATTTTAAAAAGATGGGGAAATCCAAGTGCCTGGTACCAAAGGCAGCCTGGGTGTCTGACTAAATCTACTGCACAGATGTGAACAGGGCATAGCTCCTTCCTCTGTGTTCATGTGGCGTTCATCTTGGTATCTGGTATACTGCATGCCTGCTTGGGCCAAGCGAACTGCAAGGGGAAAGGCCCTTGCAGTTTCCACACTCTCACGGAGAGTGAATGGGGACAAGGTGCAGGGCCCAGCCTTGAAATTTCCATTTCTTCTCTGGGGGCTCATGTGTGCCTGCTGTGCCCACTGGGACAGACCTCACTGCCCTCGGTTCTCAGCAGGTGAACGAAGCTTAGGTCTGATGCGGCAGCCATGGTGACGCATAGCTGTTGCACATCCCTGGGGAAAAGCCTCATTTTTCTTTTTGCTTTGCCCAAGTCAGTAACAATCGCCTTGGGGTTTTGTCGCTTTTCAAACCAATTTATTTGAGGCTAAGCTATTCTCCTGGATCCTGAATGAGCTCAAAGACCCTAGAGAAATGACTCGGCTCTCTGTAAGCTTTAACCCAATCACAGCACACAAGGAATGGTTTCACGTGACTCCGTCCTCCCTGGCCTACATCAACTCTTCCCTTTTGTTTTTCTGGGGACCCTGTGGCTTTCCATTGGTATCTGTTCCTTACAGATTCTATACTTTATATAAAGGCTGTGGTGAGATAAAAAAAAAAAAAAAAAAAAAAAGTTAGAAAACCCAGTGTATTGCAGGTCCTTGCTTTATCTGTCTGAAGCAAACCCAGAAGGATTCCTGTATCTCTGAGCATCCCTGTAAAGGGAGTGTTATCTGGCCATACTGAGCTGGAGTTCTCAGATGTGAGGGCACCTGCATTAGCTGTGGGTTGAATTCTTCCTGTCTTGAGGAGCAGGAGAGAGTCCATCAAGGGTAAAATCCAAAGGTCAAGGATGAGATTATTGATTCTATAAGGAGTCGGCTGTGTGTGTGTTTGTGTCTTACTTTTCCGTTGCTGTGGTAAGGCACCATGACCAAGGCAGCTTATGGCTTCAGAGGGTCAGAGATCGTGATGACCAATGAAGGAACAGCTGGGGCTACATCCTGATCAAGAAGGACAGGGCAGAGGGAGAGAAGGAGGGAGGGAGGGAAGGAGAGAGACAGAGAGAGACAGAGAGAATAGTGTGGACCTCTGAAAGTTCAAAGCCTGCACTGGGTGGCACAGCTCCTCCAGTAAGGCCACGCCTGCTCAGCCTTCTCACACAGTTCCACCTGGGGACCAAGTGTTCCAACATGTGAGCCCTGAAGCCGTTCTCATTCAAACCACCACAGTCAGTATCAGAGGAAAACACACCCCTCCCTCCTCCCTCTGAAGCAATTTTATATCCAGTACCAGCAGAGGGTAGCTGTGTTTGCCTCCAGTCCCAGCACTCTGAAGGTGGAGCAGGCAGGAGTATTAGAAGTTCCAGGCCATCGTTGGCTACAGGCCTTAATTCCAGGTCAGCCTGGACTACATGGGCTCTGCCTTTAAAAAATAAATAAACAGATAGATAAATAAAAAGATTTAAGTATAGCAGTCAGCTTTCCTTTCTTCTATAAAATACTTTAAAAATACTACTAATAAAATATTCCTGCTCTTTGTTACCTTTGTTTTTTAAAAGTATATCCAGAGCCAGACACCTAGCACTTCCACTTCATCCAGCAAAGGGAAGTAGAGTTTGCATCTTCCAGAAATAATCCCTCAAACCAGACAGTGGTGGCACATGTATTTAATCCCAGCACTTGGGAAGCAGAGGCAGGCAGATCTCTGAGTTGAAGGCCAGCCTGGTCTATAGAGCAAGTTCCAGGATGGCCAAGGCTACACAGAGAAACCGTGTCCCTAAAAACAACAAAACAAAAGATGAAGAAAAAGAAGAGGAGGAGGAAAAATAAGCACTCTTATTAAGAACTCATTTTAGCCGGGCAGCGGTGGCGCACGCCTTTAATCCCAGCACTTGGGAGGCAGAGGCAGGCGGATTTCTGAGTTCGTGGCCAGCCTGGTCTACAGAGTGAGTTCCAGGACAGCCAGGGCTATACAGAGAAACCCTGTCTCGAAAAACCAAAAAAAAAAAAAAAAAAAAAAAAAAAAAAAAAAAAAAAAAAAAAAAAAAAAAAAAGAATTAATTTTAGGGGCTGGAGAGATGGCTCAGAAGTTAAAAGCACTGACTGCTCTTCAGAGGTCCTGAGTTCAATTCCCAGCAACCACATGGTGGCTCACAGCCATCTGTAACGGGATCCAGTGCCCTCTTCTGGTGTGTCTGTAATAAATAAATCTTTAAAAAAAAAAAAAAAAAAAAAAAAAAAGAATTCATTTTAGAGGTTGGGGTGTGGCTCGGCAGCTAAGAATCTGTATTGCCCCACAGAGGACCTGAGTCCCCAGCACCCATACCGCGTGCTTCACTGCCTTCTCTAACTCCAGCTACAGGGATCTAAAGCCCTCAGTTGGCCTCCACAGCCACCTGCATTCACTCAGACACAGATAGAATACATAGAATTAACACTAAAAGATAAGGGCTGAAATGATGGCTCAACAGGTAAGAGCACGCTGTGTGTGCTGCTGCTCTTCCAGAGGTCCTGAGTTCAGCCTACAACCACTCCACCAGACAGCTCGCAACTGCCTGTAACTCAGCCTCAGGGGACCCAACTTGTCTGGCTTCCGGTGGGTGCCTGCACTCTCTCGAACATGCCTAACCCACATGCACATGCTTACACACAAACACGCAGAGAATTAAGATAATAAAAATACATCTTTAAATGTAATCTTTTTAAAAAAGAATTCATTTTATATAATTAAGTAGCCCAGTTGTCTATGAATATATGCACTTGATAGCCATAAACTCTCTCTTTTACACTAAAATAACTGGCTTAAGAATAATCTGGAGGGCTGCAGAGATGGCTCAGTGCTTAGAGTATACACTGCTATCAAAGAGAACCCAATTCTTTATGTGTGTACCACATGTGTACAAGAGTTTGCAGAGGTCAGAAAAAGGCATCAGATCCCCTAGAACTGGAGTCACAGACTCTTGTGAACCACATGGGTGCTGGGAACTGAACCCTAGGATCTCTGCAAGAACATCAATTGCCCTCAACTGCTGAGCCAACTCCCCAGAGGACCCAATTTTTTAAAGACTGGCCTGGCCAGCAGCTCAGCAGGTAAAGGCGCCTGCCAAAAAATGTGTCAACCTGAGTTCAGTCCCTACAACAATAGGCATGAGGTGGCAGGAAAGAAGCAATGTCCCCAACTTGTCCTCTGGCCTCCACACGTGCCCCTTAGCACACATGTACCTCCCCACCCCACCACACACAATAGCAATATAAAGAAAAACATAAAAATGTATGCATACCTGCTGCAGCTGTCATACCAGAGCTCCCGGCCTTCACTAGTGTCCTTAGCTGAGGCCACGGCCGTCTGCACAAGTCCTTGATGCTCAGCAGTTGGAAGTTTCTCTGTCCCACAGGATGAGATCTATTCCTGTGCTGTGAAATCAATATCATAGGTCAAAGAGGGATTAGGGCATGCTAACATAGAGCAGACCGAGTGGCATGTTTTGTAGAAGCATTAAAGACACTAATTGCTAACCACCGGGCAGCGTGTCCGTCCATTTTCACAAAATGTTATGAAAAGTAAATCCCCGTTGTTTGTCTGAGGTGTGAAATTTAATTTGAAGTGAAAAAAGGTTTAGACTGCTTAAAAGAGAAACAGCACCCATCTCACACACGCACACACACACACACACACACACACACACACACACACACACGCGCACGCACACGAATAATGAGGTAGAATATATGTCATAAAAGGGCCAGTGACATGGCTCAGTGGATGAAAGGCCTGCCATGCAACCTGCCAACCTGAGTTCAATGCCCCCAAGCCCTGGAAAGGTTGGAAGGAAAAAAAACAACACCATGGAGTCTTTCTCACACATCCGCTCACCATACCACACCTCACACACACTCTACACAAACTAATAATGAAATTCATCTATTTATTTCATTGTTATTTTTATTTTTATTTTTTTTTTTTTTCAGACAGGGTTTCACCAGGTAACCCTGACTGGCCTGAAAGTCACTCTGCAGCAGACTGGCCTCAACCTCACAGAGACCTGCCTCTGCTTCTCAAGTGTTAGGATTAAAGGCCAGCTGATTTTTTTTTAAAGAATGTGTGTGCCATTTCTCTTTTTAAGGATGTGCTCTAACTTATGATCTTTATATGTTTATAACAGTCTTTTTATTTATTTTTAATAGAATAATTTTAGATTTTTTTTATTTTATATTTATGAGTATTGTGCCTGCATCTATGCCTGTATGTATATCACATGCATGCCTGACACCCTCAGAGACCAGAAGAGGGCATCGGATCCCGTAGAACTGGAGTGAGCCACCATGTGGGTGCTGGGAACTGGGCACAAGTCCTCTGCAAGAGCAACAAGTGCTCTTAGCAGCTGCGCCATTTCTTCACCCCTACATTCTTTCTCATTTTGTTTTGTTTTGTTTTGTTTTGTTTGAGACAGGGTTTCTTCGTAGTCTTGGCTATCCTGGAACTCACTGTGTAGACCAGGCTGGCCTCAAACACAGAGCTCTATCTGCCTCTGCCTCCCAAGTGCTGGGATTAAATTAAAGGCATGAGCCACCACTGCCCAGAAAAGCAGCACTTTTTTTAAAAGAAAGATTTTTTTTTTCTTATCAAGGCAGATGATGTCTGTGAAGTGGCATGTAACATATAAAGCACAATCTTCTTGAATATTGTCATTGTGGACATTGCCCTGAGTGTCATATAGCTCCTGTTTCCTACTGGACACCTGGGCTTCTTTCCAAGGGGCAGATTTCAGTAAGCATTCTGTATCTGAGCTCTGTCTGTGCCTGGCTCCCGTTCACAGACAGACAGCACTCCTAAACAAGGCTTCTTCCCGTCCCTTCCTTGCTCATCTGGATTCTGTCCTGTCTCTACAGTTCTGAACGACATCATTTCAACCATGTTCAACAGGAAGTTCATGGAGGAGCTGTTCAAACCCCAGGAGCTGTACTCCAAGAAGGCCTTGCGGACTGTGTATGACCGCCTGGCTCATGCCTCCATCATGCGACTGAACCAGGCCAGCATGGATAAGGTGAGCAGGCCGTCACGTGGTCAGCTCAGCTGCTGCTTGAGCACCTGTTGTGGATGCCCCTAGATGGGGCCAAGCTGGATTCCATATGCAGTGGTGTCTTGGGAAAAAAAGCAAGAGTAAATATGAGCTGCAGTCAGTTGTCAAGTGGAGAGCATCAGGAGGCATCTGTACCCAACCTCTCTGTTGTGTCTCACCAGCCCAAAGGGAACCCTGCCGTTCATATGCTATTTACAGGCATGAACATGTGCCACCCAGGTTCAAGTACTTACCTCTAGACTTTACCTCTGGGAGGATGGTAAGAGAAGGCAGTTAGAGAAACCTTTATGACCAAAGCACGATGTGCATATATGCAGATGTCACAGTGAAACCCATTAATACAGGCAATAAATATACCTTAATACTTAGGTTTTAGCTAAGCAGTGGTAGCCTACATCCTTGATCTCAGCACTTGGGAGGCAGAGGCAAGTCTATAAAGTGAGTTCCAGGACAGCCAAGACAACACATTTTTTGTCTCAAAAAATAATAATAATGTTATAAAAGGAAAGACTTTAAACTACCTCATTACAATAAATTTCAGCTCTGCCATGAGGAAACCAGTCATTTTTAAGGCATATTTTTAAATATTCAGCCTTTACTTATATGAACATATCTATGTCTTTGGAAAACAAATTATTAGAGCACTCTTTTTATTTACTCTTTTGTTTTATGTGTGTGAGTGTTTTTGCATGTATGTTTGTGCATCATGTGTGCAGCGACTGCAGAGGCCAGAAGAAGGTGGCACAACCCATGGAGCTGGACTTAGAGATGTTTGTGAGCCGCCCTGTGGGTGCTGGGAACCAAACCTAGGTCCTCTGCAAGAGTGGCAAGTGTTCCTAACCACTGAGGCAGCCCGTGGAGCATTCTGATTTTTAAAAAGAATCATACCATATAACTGAATGGCAGAGGACATATCTGTTCATATCTGTTCAGAAGAATTATGAATCATTTATATAGCCACCTGCCATCCAGGAAGAAGCTGACAGCAGAAGGAGATGCCTTCCTGCCAGAGTGTGCCATGGGACCAAAGGAGAAGACATTAGCTTCACCTGTAGATACTTCTCAGCAGGTAGCCAGGAGTCCCAGGGAATGCTGACATTGTTTCCTGCATGCTGTGAAGAAAATGGCACATCACTGTGGTCTTCCTCCTTGTCTAACCACAAGAAAAATGTGAGACAGATAGCATCAACATGCTGCAAAATGCAAACCACCAATATTTGGAAGCATCAAGGTGGGGCTCAGTGGCTCCGTGGCTCCGTGGTTCAGTAGCTCAGTGGCTCAGTGCACTTGTTGCTTTTTCAGAGTACTAGAGCTCTTTTTTCAGCCCCCGTGTGGGATGGCTCACAGTGGCTGTTAACTCCAACTCCTGGATATCAGACACCTCCTTTCATCTTCCATTTTATCTGCACACAAATACTCATTCATACACACGAACACACATAAATAAAACTAAATGTAAAAACAAAGGTCAGTGTGACCAATGAGGAGAGTCAGCTAAACCATCACAGCCCAGGGGAACCCAGAATAGCCTAGCAGCCAAACATACTGCAGGGGGATCCTGCAGCACAGTGGGACATTAGGGTTGGGGAAATGACTCAGTCACAGTGCTTGCCTCACAGACATAAGAGCATGAGTTTGAGCCTCAGAACCAAATGCTAGGCATGGTGCCGTGTACTCGTAATCCCAGCACTGGGAGACAGAGGCAGGAAGATGTCTGGAGCTTGCTAGGCAGCCAGCCTAGGCGAATTGGTGAGCTCCAGGCCAATGAAGGACCCTGTCTCAAAAGAGGTAGATGGCACTCCTAAAGATGACACTGGGGGTTAGCCTCTTGCCTCCACAGGCACACACACACAAAAATCTAGGACATTTGGGGAGAAACTAAACTAATGAGATTGCTCCTTTAGATGGGGTCTTCCATAGCCCAGGCCAGTCTCCAGCTCACTGTGAAGCTAAGGATGATCTTGAACTTCCGATCCTGCTGCCTCCACCTCCTAAATGGTGACCTGCACAACCACGCCTGGTCATGTGCTAGGAATCCAGCTCCGAGCTTCCTGCATGCTAGGAAAGTTCTACCAACTGAGCCAATGCCCAGCCCCCAACTTCAAGGACTACAGACAATTATTAAGTTAGACTTGAATAATGATAATGATTTTCAACATGCTCCACTACATAAACTTTTTTAAAAAGTCATGAAGACTAACACTAGATAGTGAGCGCACAGAATCAACACGCATGTGTTGCTAGTCCAAGAAGCCTGAGTGAGACACACCGGCTTTAACTGAAACCTTACCCTGTTGTTTCCTCGGGAAAAGTTGTCTCACCCCTGAGTCCATCTTCTCTCTAACAAGCAGGCAGCCTGAGGAAGGGGATCAGGATTCCAGATCCTCCCAAGTCTGGTGCTTAGTCAAGACCTCACTGCAGCCAATGTGGTTTCATGTGTGTCCCATCAGGAAGACAGGATGACCAGAAGCCATGGTTTGCCCAGAGACCTTCTGGCTACTCCTGTTGTCTTAGCTTAGTTACTAGCATCGCCCCTCGCATTCTCAGAAATGCTCTGGCTTGGGTGACAACCCATGTGGTCACCTGAACTGCGTGCATGGCAAGCCCGTGGCTGCTTTTTCCACAATGGCTCTGCTCAGCTTCTGGTCTGCTCTTATGATCCCATCTATTCCGTGTGTGGGTTGACAGCTCTATGACCTGATGACCATGGCTTTCAAATATCAAGTGCTGCTGTGTCCACGCCCCAAGGATGTGCTGCTGATCACTTTCAACCATTTAGATTCCATCAAGGGTTTCATCCAAGACTCTCCAACTGTCATACATCAGGTGAACGAGACCTTCCAGCAGCTGACAGAAGTAAGCCCCCCTCCAGCCTGCCATCTCCCTGCCACAGCCCTTGTTCTCAGTCAACTAATACCCAGCAGATTCTATGGTTACAATGCCAAGGTCAAAGCTTGCTACTCTTCTAGAACATTCTAAAATCCCACAGCTGCCTATTTTGTAGCTACCATGGCAGTTATCATCTTATGCCCTCTGCTTTTGTAGCCTTTGTAGTGGGAAAACAGCAACAATGAACTTTCCCCACATCTGACAGGGTGTTGAGAGTGCATGTCTGCTCAGTTGTGGAGAAGAGATGCTCCAGGCCTGTGGAGAAGGTGGCATGGCAGAGTCTGTTCCACTTGGGAGGGAGGGTGCTGACACTCCTGCTGCCAAGGTCCCCGCTTATCTGAGTCCCACTCCTGAGGGCCCCAACCCTGCCTGCCCCCACTCCTCAGCCCATAGTGGAAAGTGCAATGCTCCCCTTCCTCCACCTTGCCTTGGCAGGTTTATGGGAATCTCTCTGCTGGGGAGTTCCAGCTGATCCGGCAGACACTGCTTATCTTCTTCCAAGACCTGCACATCCGAGTAAGTGCTTGGAACCCTCCACCCCACCCCTGTGGCTGCTGCCCTGACCATAAGCCAGTCATCTGAATAGACCAGAAACAGGGTTTTGCACAGATAGTGATGTCCATTATGCTTTGATCTGTGACTATAAGCACTCTTGTGGTAGATTTAAGCCATTTCCCCTTCCCCAGATCCACTGAGCTTCTTTGAAATATGGGGTCCTCTTTTGCTTCTACAAAAGAACTGTGTTGTCTGGGTACTAGTGTGACCTTGAAGCTTTTCTCAAGCTTATATCCTCAGTGTCCCAACATGGGAAGCTGCCACATGGCTGCCTTCCTGCTCCCTGAGATTCTCCCCTTCCCTGGCTTTCCCACTTTCCTGTCTGCCTTCCCTCCACCCCTCTCCAAGCCTTCCTGCTCCCCCCCCCCCCCGCCTTCACCCATCTTCCTGTTTGCTGAAATCCATATGACCAGGCCCGTTGGGCCTGTAAGTCCGTGTTTGCCACTAAACTATTGCCCGAGAGCCAAGTTTCCTGACTCTGGTTTCTTTTGAGGACATTTCCTTTTCACTATTCACTTGGGAACCAATGTCACTGTAATTCTCCAGTCTTGATTTGTCCAGTTGCTTCTAAAGTACACATAGGGTTTGTTCTTCCTGAGGTTCTTCTTTCCTCTCTAAGCTGCTGACACGTTAGCTTGGGTTCATATACTTTTTTTTTTTTTTTCAGTTTCTGGGACCCTGACTGAATTCCTGTGTGTGCTAAACAAGTTCCCTGCCCCTGAGCTAATCCTTGCCCTGCATTCATTTCTCGCTGGCTGTTGTCCCTAAATGTCCCTCTCTCATTGTGCCATGCCTACTCCAAACAGCTTTATACCCTAACTTTAAAAAATACACTACTAAATGTGTGTGGGTCTGGGCGACTCTCCCAGATGGGGCTTTGTCCTGTCCTAAAGCTGAGTCACCCATCACCGGGGTGGAAGGATGGTGTGCTACAGCAGACCAGCCCTGGGCCTGGCGCCAGACAGTATCAGCTGCACACCGAGCCTTTACTCTGGAATCTGAGCTTCTTCACCTGGAAAGTGGAAATGGTGGGATGTAATTTGGAGTTCACTGGAGAACCCAGTGAAGGAACATATGTAATGTATGTGTGTGCTCATATATGAATGGTATAGAACACTTCTACAAAGCATATGCAAGAAAGTGGTCACGGTGCTACATCCTGGGAGTCAGGATTGTGGAGGAGAAGCAGGACAGAGGGACAGACAACCCTTTCTGCACCTTCGGGACCGCATAGCTATGCACCAATGAAAACCAAGTCAAGAAGAGGACTGGTTTGTCCCGAGTGTATTTCCCTCCCAAGGGCAGGAACAACAATAGATTTCAGCTCTAATTCCAACTTCATATTTAATGCTAATGAATAATTTCATTGTATTTACTATAAATGGAGCAAGAACAATATGAATATAGACTAATGTTCTTGATTGAAAATATAAAATTATGCTGGGCAGTGGTGGCACATGCCTTTAATCCCAGCACTTGGGAGGCAGAGGCAGGTAGATTTCTGAGTTCGAGGCCAGCCTGGTCTACAGAGTGAGTTCCAGGACAGCCAGGGCTACACAGAGAAACTCTGTCTCGAAAAACCAAAAAAAAAAAAAAAAAAAAAAAAAAAAAAAAAAAAAAAAAAAGAAAAGAAAAAATAAAATTATGAAAGTACAAGCAAGAGTTAAGTTGTGCAGCAGATTTAAAAATCAATTTGAACATACTGAAAATTCCACTCAGTGGTGTTACCAGGACCAAGCATGCATTTGGGCATATTTTATGGGTTACAGTAATATCAGCAGCCATATTGATCTCTCAGTTTTGAGGAGATAAAATTCATTATAATGAAAAGACATGCCTAATCATAATTCTGTAGTGAAATCACTGAAATGTATTATGCCACTAAATATATTGGGCTTTAATTGCTAAATGGGCAGACAAGGAAACATCAAAATCACAGCTAGTCATGGTGGTACATGAGTTATGTACCCTTCCACTCGGGAGGTAGAAGCAAGAGGGCAAGGAGTTCAAGGTCATTCTTAGCTATAGCTCCAGCCCGGTGGGGAGGGCTGCAGGGGGCGGTGATGAGTCACACAGTGTGGCAGTCCTCGGCCTGTGATGTGCACAGCTGGCCTGGCTTTCATGTCTGATGTCAGTGTCTCAGCTGCAACTTGTGATTGCTCACACAAATTTTCTGTTTTCAAAATAGTCTTGATAAGTTTTAGATTTGTTAGCAAAATCAACTAAATCAAAACAACACAGCTCTGCACCAAGAACTCTTGCTTTTCTTAACCAAGGAAAATACCAAACTGCATGTTCAGTACCAAGCTTTCTGTATCATGAAACCACGGGTCATGAAACCCTCATGACCTGTTCCCGGGGGCCTGGACAGAGATGGCACGAAAACCAGTTCCATTTAATTTCCTCAGGAGTTAGTTACAACTATCTCTGCCCCACAGTCCTCTTCAGCTACATATCAAACTCAAGCCTGGAATTCACAGAGATCCACCTGACTCTGCCTCCTAAACACTGGGATTAAGAGCATGCACCACCATGGCCAGCCTTCCTTCTTGTTTTCTGAGATAGGGATTCCCAGTGGGACCTGGGGCTTGCCAATTAGACTAAACTGGCTGGCTAGGAAGCCCTAGGGAGCTGCCTGTCTTCATCTGGGGTTAAAGGCATGTATAAATTTAGGCCATTGGTCAGCATTTGTTTGACCTGAGTGTCTCCTTGGAGGGACAGGGCCCGGTGGTAGCAATTACAGGTGGGACTCTGAGTACCCTTCCCATCACAGTGAAACCATCTGTTTTACATTGGCTCTGGAAGAAATGGGGTCTTCATGCCTGAAAAGTGGGCCAATTGTATGCAGCTGGAGAAGTGGCTCAGCAGTCAGGAGCACCTAGATTGGGTGGCTCAGCTCTAGGGGACCCAATGCTTTCTGCTGGCCTCCACAAGCACCCACATACATATGTGCACATATACTTATGTACACGTATACAGAAATGAATATACAGATACACATGCATTTATACTTATACATGTGTATACACACACATACATAAAGTCATCACTCTAACCTTGCAAGTCTCTTGTATGTTCTTCTCTCTGTGAGGTGTGTACACGCTGTCTGTGTTCCTGGTACATCTACCTCACTAGGTAGCATTCACAAACCACTGCTTACTGGTTCATCCTCAGAAGATTTGTGTTCATGAAAATGTACCAGAAAAAAAATGATACCAAATATATATTTTTTCTAGGTGTCCACATTTCTAAAGGACAAAGTTCAGAACTCTAACGGTCGATTTGTGTTGCCAGTGTCTGGGCCTGTTCCCTGGGGAACTGAAGTTCCTGGAGTCATTAGGTAAGTCCTCCGTGATAACTGGCCAGCAGTGTTTGCTGTATCAGGAACACAGAGTGTGCCCACCCCACAGGGATACCAGGAACACACAGTGTGCCCACACCACAGGGATACCAGGAACACACAGTGTGCCCACCCCACAGGGATACCAGGAACACACAGTGTGCCCACCCCACAGGGATACCAGAAACACACAGTGTGCTCACCCCACAGGGATAACCAGGAACACAGAGTGTGCCCACCCCACAGGGATACCAGGAACATAGAGTGTGCCTACCCCACAGAGGTACCAGGAACACAGCGTGCCCACCCCACAGGGGTACCAGGAACACAGAGTGTGCTCACCCCACAGGGGTACCAGGAACACAGAGTGTGCCCACCCCACAGAGGTACCAGGAACACAGTGTGCCCACCCCACAACTGCAGCACTGCTGACCCTCAGGCTCTGATTACATGTTCCTGCTTCAGTAAAGTCAGCTATAGGGAGGTCAAGGATCTAATCATAGCTTTGCCACTTGGAGGGAGGAGGCTGGGGCAAGCCAGCCACTTCCCAGGTTCGCTTCTTCATCCGTTACGTGGTCGTTGTGAGGATAAACAGCCGCACTCTGCCTGTCTTACACAGCTCTGGTGACTTCCCAACAGACAAGATGATCTTTATCTTTTTCTGGTTGTGAGCCTAGCCGGTATGGCTGAGCCATCTCTCCAGCCCTGTCTTTATCTTTTGTTTAGTTGGGTCCAAGGGCACTGGGACCCATGGTCTTGCACATGCTAAGCAGGTGTCTTGAGCTACACCTCCAACCCAGCACCTCTCAAAAGAGGGACTAAGGCTGGGCAGTGGTGGTGCAAACAAACAAACAGAGGGACTAAACCCTTTTTTTTTTTTTTTTTTTTTTTTTTTTTTGGTTTTTTGTTTTGTTTTGTTTTGTTTTTTTGTTTTGTTTTTTTGTTGTTGTTGTTTTGGGTTTTTTTTGTTTTTTTTGTTTTTTTTTTTTGAGACAGGGTTTCTCTGTGTAGCCCTGGCTGTCCTGGAACTCACTCTGTAGACCAGGCTGGCCTCGAACTCAGAAATCCACCTGCCTCTGCCTCCCAAGTGCTGGGATTAAAGGCATGTGCCACCACTGCCAGCCACTAAATTCCTTCTTGTCCTCTGTGTGCACATGATAAGTTGGCCTGGAGACTGCCCCAGCTTACAGAAGTCCCCATCATGTCATGCTATGCATTTCAGAGTGTTCAACGACAAAGGCGAAGAGGTGAAGAGAATGGAATTCCAGCATGGCGGAGACTATGTTGCTGCCCTCAAGGAGGGTTCTTTTGAGCTTTATGGAGACCGAGCCTTGAAACTGGGAACTAACATGTAAGCAAAACTTCCACAGAATGAACTTGAGTACACAGAAATCACTCCATTTAAAAAAAAAAAAAAGTTCTCTGAGAAATCCCCACTGACTCTACTGAGGATGTGGGTTGGCTAACAGGGCGTTTGCCTACCATGCATGAAGCCCTGGGTTCCATCCCTAGCACCACATAAAGTGGTATCATGGTGTAAGCCTACACTCCCAGCATCAGGGATATGGAGTCACCCTGGGCCTCATAGTATTTTGATGCCAGCCTAGAGTACATGGGAGCCTGTCTGGGGAGAAAACAAACCCCATTGATCATAGGAGTCATTACCCCCGAATATAATGCACGTCGGAGCCATGCCTTTCAAGCGCCAAGGATTCCCTGGCAACACCTCCATAGGCAAAAGACACATACTCTTAAGTAACCATGGAGAAGTAGCCAGTGTCCCTTTGCTGTGGAGGGCCACGCCACCTCCCTGTAATGTTCTCTGCATCTGTAGTACCATTCCTTCTGGGGCCTTTTCTCGGAGATGAAGCAAAATATGAACATTTTACAACTCAGTTGTATTCTAAAGATTTTATTTCTTTATTTTATGTATATGACTACACTGCAGCTGTCTTCAGACACACCAGAAGAGGGCATCAGATCCCATTACAGATGGTTGTGAGCCTCCATGTGGTTGCTGGGAATTGAACTCAGGACCTTTGGAAGAGTAGGCAGTGCTCTTAACCACTGAGCCATCTCTCCAGCCTCCTCAGTTGTAGCATCTTTCTGGATGCCATTTAATATCTCAGGATAACAATCACTGTGCTCACCAGTTAGAAGGCATTCGCGAGCCAGTCTGGGTAACAGCACCGTTTTCTGTTGATGCCAGGTACAGCGCGAGTCGTCCTGTGGAAACACACATGTCTACATCATCCAAGAACTCAGCCTCAAGGGCACAGGTGAGCTGCTGCTCTTCCCCCCTCCCCCACTTCTTTCCCCACACAGCGGTCTGCATGGGGGGCCAGGCTTTGGCTTTCAGGACTAGTTAACTTTCCCTCATCATTTGCTGTCTTCCCCTCAGCCGTACATGTACACAGATTCCTAACTGTAGCTTAGCTCGGAGCCTTCCAGTGATCTGAATAATTAGGTAATTTGAGGATTGGTTCATCACCACAAGTAAGTAGGAGCCAAATACCAGGACAGGGCAAATAACTTTGTACCAGAGCCGGGAGGCCTGTGGCTGCTGCGTCCAACATGTGTGTAGATGCAAATATCAAAGCATCCCTTCTCAGGAGTGTTTCCTGGTCATAAAGTCCTTCTGCCCTCCTTTAAAATGAAGTTTTCATCCCTCTGAGTTCCATATCTACAAACTTTCACCAGCCACATGCTAGCACTGGGACAAACCATGGACTGTTCAGTTATTGAGTGTTTATGGAACGGTATCTGAGGGTTGGGTACCGGGACAGAAGCTCGGCATCAATGTGGTCCCACCCCAAAGAGACTTTTGGTTCCCTGGGAAGAACAATGGAAGAAACAAGCAGCAAGATGGAAGGACATTGACAGTCTGTCAGAAGACCATGTGCTCTGTCCTTTGGAGTGGGAGCAGGGGGCAAGGGATCACAACGGCTTTCAGAGGAGGTGGCATGGAAATAGATCTCCAGAGTGGTCAAGACACCAAAGAGCAGGAGAGGAGACATGGGTGCCAGCCATGGATGGAGGTGGGATGAGCCCAAGCAGAATGAGGAAAAGAGTGTCTTGTTTGGAGAGACAGCTAGTCTCCACATAGCACATCTTAGCACAGCAGAGGCCGGCGGCAGTGGCTTTACTAGACAGGATGACACTGGGACCTGGCTAAAGGTTTTAACTCCATTTGGGAGTTAGTTTTGTTTTGTTGGTTTTTTGAGACAGAGTTTCTCTGAATAACCCTAGCCGTCCTGGAACTCTCTCTGTAGACCAGACTAGTCTCAAACTCACAGAGATCCAACTGCCTCTGCCTCCCACATGCTGGGATTGAAGGCGTGCGCAACCACCACCAAGCTCCATTTTGTTCTTTGTGCACGAGTCAGAAGGCAAGACAGAAATAAGAGAGTGTGTTCTCAGTAACTGACAGGAGTGAATTAGATAGAGCCCTGAGCCAGGGAGGAAGGTAAAGAGTAGTGAAAGAGGAATATGGCCTACTGTGCTCCTGGATGTCACCACCAGAGGGCAGTATGGGTGTTCCTGCGGAATGGTACCCCCCTCAGCTGCAGACCTGACAGGAGCCATTGGACAGAGGGAACCGGACCTAACTGAAGAGGAAGCAGGGCTCTTTTCTCCTCCAAGGAGGAAGATGGTCTGAGAAGTATGGTCCCTGGGGCATTCCACTAAGCTTCAAAGTTGAAAGTCTGTGGTTTGCTTCTTTGCTAGAGTCCCACTGCTGCTGACTGGATAGTTCTGGCTAAGCTTGCTTTCTGTGCATGAGTTGTACCCAGAAATAATTTAAACTGTTATTATTTCTGCTTTGTTGTATAATTCCTCCCTGCGTCTCTGGGGTCTTGGCAGGAAATGTGATCACCCTGTGTAGCTACAAATCACACAGTTGTTTCTACAGGAAAACATTGCTCCAAATCCTCTTGCCAAAGAAGAGCTGAATTTCTTGGCCAGGCTGATGGGAAGGATGGAGATCAAGAAACCAAGTGGCCCTGAACCAGGATTCCGATTGAATCTATTCACAACTGATGAGGAAGAGGAGTACGTTCAAACCTGCTTTCCTTCTTTCTTTTCTCTTCCTTTTTTTTTTTTTTTTTTTTTGATAGTGTCTCATATAACCCAGATAGCCTCAAATTCACTATGTAGCCTTAAAGTCCTGATCCTCCAGCCTCAGCTTCAGAGGTGCTGAGATTCCAGGTGTGTGCTTCCACACTCAGTTTATATGAGATTAAATCCAGGGCTTTTGTGTATGCTGGATCTAGTGCCCTACAAACCAAGATAGTTCTCCAGCCCTAAACCTGCTCTTTAAAGATATATAATACATTCTCATCCCCATGGCTTAGATCAAGTGTAAATACGCATATAAACCCCTACACGGGATAAAAACACAGACAGGACACACTGCAGACCAATACACATAAACACATGTAAAAACCACCAGTGAATTTCCAGCGATCTGTGCTGTCCTGTTAAAGACTCCTTGGGGATTAAGCAGATGGGGCTTCCAGAAGTCACTCCCCCCAAAGCTCTAAAGTTTTACTAAACAGGAAGATAAACAAGAAGTGTTAGGAGATGACCAGACTGAGCTGGCAAGATGGCTCAGCAGCTAAAGGCCCCAAGCCCAGGTCCTGCATTTCAGCCCCAGGATGGAGAGAGAACCACACTCACAAGTCATCCCTGACTCCAGCATACTTGCCATGGCACATGTGCACACACTCATGAATACACACACACTCACGAACACACACATACTCATGAACATACACACACATGAACACACACACTCATGAATACACACACACACTCATGAACACACACAAATATGGAGTATGGGACCCCGAGCTGTCCTCAAGTCATTTCAACTGATGGGTCACAAATGTCTTAGTGAAAGCCGATTTGCACTGTGGATTGAAAGAGCTGCCATATGATCTGGGCCTCAGAACTTGCTAAGAGAATGGGAAAATATTGGCAGAGAAGCAAACACATGTGACTTTCTGAAATATAGGGATGGGGTGGCTGGAAAGGGGAGGGGAAGTGGCAGAAGGAGAAGCAGAGAAAACAGATGACCATGTTCTCATGAGGTGGTTCACCATACTAGGAAGAGGAAACATGAACCTTGTAACCTTAGGCCCATCTCTTCCTGCCTCATATAGACATGCAGCGCTGTCCAGGCCGGAGGAGTTGTCCTATGAAGTCATCAGCATACAGGCTACACAGGTATGTGAAGGCCTCACAGGGTCCGGACCTATCCTCAGCATCTTGTAAAACGTTTGCTCTCCAAGTATGGAGACGGCTCAGTGGGTAAGAGCACTGGCTGCCCTTGCAAGACAACAATCTGATTCCCAGCACCCATATTATGGCTCACAACCAACTGTGACTCCAGTTCCAGGGGATCTGTGGGCACTAGACATGCATATGATACACATACATACATGAAGACAAAACACTCATATACAGAAAATAAAAATAAATCTTTTAAAAAATTGGGCAGTGGTGGTGAATACCTTTAATTCTATCACTTGGGAAGCAGAAGCAAGCAGCTTTCTGAGTTCAAGGCCAGCCTGGTCTACAGAGCAAGTTCCAGGACAGCCAGGGCTACACTGAGAAACCTGTCTCAAAAAACAAACAAACCAAAAAACAAAACAAAATATCACCAAAGGTACCCTATTCTGGTTTTCCCAGAGCTGAGCCCATGATAGCAATGATAATTTAAGTACTTCCTGCCCCAGATAGGAGCTCTACAGACATGTCCTTTCCTTCTCTCTGCCTGCACTTCCCACAGGACCAGCAACGGAATGAGGAGTTGGCCCGGATCATGGGGGAGTTTGAGATCACAGAGCAGCCGGAACAGAACACCAGCAAAGGAGATGACTTGCTGGCCATGATGGACAGGTTATAGACGAGCAGATGGGCATACCCTAGCCCTCCCTCAAGAGACTGCCTTATGACCACCCTGGGACAGAGAGCTGAGGATCCAATGTTCTCCTGCTGGATTCTCCAACAAAGGCCTGCACCTTCTAGTCCATTTTCAAGTCAGAACAAACTGTGAAGATCTCTCAGAGTGCATCCATTTCTGAAGCCACACACATTTGTGTATTTTCAGCAAAATATATTCTTGCTCTTAACCCAGACCTTCCCCTTTCTTCTTAATTCAGTGATGACCCAGGAAGCATCCTGGGCCATTGCCGGTTTACCACAGCGGCTTTCCTGCAGGGACCAGTATCTGTAAGTATCCAGAGTACCTGTAAGGACAAAAGAGCAACATCTGAAAACCCAGTAGGAGGTTCTGGGCCATTCTGCCTGCATAACAAGACATAAGTTTGGGGACTCAGAGTAAATACAGTAGCCATGAAATCCTGGTGACCGAAACTTGATTCCTAGAATCTACATGTCAAGAACCTGCTGTAGTGACTAGAGAAATGGCTCAGTGGTTAAGAGTACTGGCGGCTGTTCTATCTGAGGACCTGGGTTCAATTCCTGGCACTTACATAGTGGCTCACAACCATCCATAATGTGTTCTGTAATTTTATTTTATTTTATTTTATTTTATTTATTTATTTATTTATTTATTTATTTTGGTTTTTGGAGACAGGGTTTCTCTGAGTAGCCCTGGCTGTCCTGGAATTCACTCTGTAGACCGGGCTGTCCTCAAACTCAGAGATCCACCTGCTTCTGCCTCCCAAGTGCTAGGATTAAAGCGTGTGCCACCACAGCCCAGCTGTAATAGGTTCTGATGCTCTCCTCTGGCATTCAGGCATACATTCAGACCGCGTATTATAGATGCAATGCATAAATAAATAAGTGTTTTTGGAAAAATGATGTAGTAGCACACATCCATAACCTCAGCCTTCTACTGAAAGATGAGAAGTGGAGACAGGAGAATTGTCTCGAAGATTGCAGGCCAGCTCACCTGAGGTATGTAGTATAGCAACAGAAACCAGAGACTCAGGAACCGACTCAAGTTTGAGATCAGCCTAAGCTTTATGAGGCCCTTTCTCTCAAAAACAAACAAACAAAAAGAAAAGAAACACCAGGCATAGAGATATGGCTTAGTGGACAATGTCTAGCACAAGAATAAAGACCTGAGTTTAGGTCCCAGAACGCACATGAAACCAGATGCTATGGCATGTGTTTGTAATCTCAGAATCCTACAGGTAGATCTGAAACAGAGATAGGAGAATCCTGGAAGCTCACAGGCCAGCTAGCCAGGCATTCACACCAGCAGACCAGAGATCCTATCTCCAGGTAGACGAAAGAACACCTGAGTTCCAGGGCAGCCAGGGCTACACAGAGAAACCCTGTCTCGAAAAACCAAAAAAAAAAAAAAAAAAAGAAAATGCCCTATAGGCTTGCCTACAGCTTGATCTTAAGGAGGCATTTTCTCAACTGAGGCTGTGATCTCTCCAGTGACTCAAGCTAGTGTCAAGTTGACACTAGCTACACACTGAGGTGACTGCCCTTTACTCTGATTTCAAATTTACCTGTAAAACAAGCTGAACAGAACACTCCTCAGAATCTTTACTTGTTTTTTTAAATTACATTTAATATTTAAATCTGTGTGTGTGTGTGTGTGTGTGTGTGTGTGTGTGTGTGTGTGTGTGTGTATAAGTGCAGGTACATGTGTGCCATGGTGCATATGTGAAGCTGAGGACAACCTCAGGTGTTCTTTCGTATTTTCTTAATTAGTGACTGATGGGGAGGGCCCAGCCCATTGTGGGTAGGGGCATCCCTGGGCTGCTGGTCCTGGGTTCTATAAGAAAGCAGGCTGAGCAAGCCTTGAGGAGCAAGCCAGTAAGCAGTGCCCCTCCATGGGCTCTGCATCAGCACCTGCCTCCAGGTTCTTCTTGCTCTATTTGAGTTCCTGTCCTGACTTACTTTGATAATGAACAGTGATACAGGAGAGTAAGCCAAATGAACCCTTTCCTCCCCAACTTGCTTCAGTCATGTGTTTTTCTTCACAGTAATAGAAACCCTAAGACAGACTCAGTTCTGAACTGGCTTAGTTCAGAAGGCATCCAACCCCCTCCCCCAATACATTGGGAGTTTACTGAGAGGCAGAGTAAACCAGGCAATAACAAGACAGGCTTGCTAGGCCCAGGGAGAGCACCTGGGGGTCGGGTGTTTGTTCTTCCAAGCGTGTGCTCCTGCCTTTAATCCCAGCACTTGGGAGGCAGAGGCAGGTGGATTTCTGAGTTCGAGGCCAGCCTGGTCTACAGAGTTCCAGGATAGCCAGGACTACACAGAGAAACCCTGTCTCAAAAAAAAAAAAAAGGAAAAAAACCAACAACAACAAAAAAAAAAACAACCAAGCGTGTGCTCCTTCCAGAGTCTACCTTTATTACCAAAGACATCAGTTTGCTGTGACATCTGTATCTTCCAGGTTACTATCAAACATCGGGCAGAGCCTTAGGCTGGGTGCCTAGGAAGTGTATGTGGTGTTGCCTCCCCCAGGGACTCACATGTCACTTGTCTTGCCTCAAGTCAGGGCTGCCTGAAATAGTTCAGAAAGGCCAGGAGCCCTTGTCCTACATGCTCCCTCCTGAGACCAGTTCCCTCGGGGCTAGCCAACTGTCAGAGGTCGGAGTCCATTCCTATGAGAGGAATATCTGAATGGCACAGGTGGCAGAGAACCACAACTGAGCAGGCCACTGTGTGAAACGGGGTCAGCTAGAAGGACCACTGAGGCCACACCCCATGGGAAGTAAGAGGATATGGTTTTGGAATGCAAGATGCCCTTTGGCCAACACAAGGCCTATAGTTTCGATCCTGAAAGGTAAGCCACCAAATAAATTTGCTATCTCTCACCCAGTGAAGACAACCCTTACTACCAGGTGTGTTCAATCTTTTGACAATACCACAAAATTCAACTGCACAATTGAGTTTTTGTTTTTTTTTTTTTTTTTTTTTTTTGAATCATGACTTAGCTGGGCAAAGGAGGCCCACGCCTTTAATCCCAGCACTCAGGATGCAGAGACAGGTGGATCTCTGTGAGTTCGAGGCCAGCCTGGTCTACAGAGTGAGTTCTAGGACAGCTGGGACCACACAGAGAAACCCTGTCTTGAAAATAAATAAATCCAACAAAAACAAAACAACAAAAATATGCTTCTTGTTTGTTTTGAGGCAATTCATTAAGACAGGAAATGGAGAATACACTGGCTGGACCTCTGGAAGAGCAGTCAGTGCTCTTAATCACTGAGCCATCTCTCCAGCCCCTTGTTTTTGCTTTTTTTTTTTTTTTTTTTTTTTTTTGGTTTTTCGAGACAGGGTTTCTCTGTGTAGTCCTGGCTGTCCTGGAACTCACTCTGTAGACCAGGCTGGCCTTGAACTCAGAAATCCGCCTGTCTCTGCCTCCCAAGTGCTGGGATTAAAGGCGTGCGCCACCACCGCCCAGCTTGTTTTTGCTTTTTTAAGACAGGGTCTTGCTATGTAGCTCAGACTGTGCTGGTATTTACTATGTCACCAGGCTGGCCTGGAACTCACAGTGATCCCCCTGATTCTGCCTCTCAAGTACTGGGAATAAAGGTGTATGCTACTGAGTACAGCTAAATTTACAATTCTGTGTTGGGCTGCATTTATGGCTATTTTGAGTCACATGTTTCCCATGGGCTGCAGGTTAGATCTACCTGTTTCTGTTGGAGAAGAAACTTCAACTGTCTTAAATTGCCTGCTACAAATATACCACGTGAACTCTGTTTAGCCTCCAAGCTATCTGGCCCACAGCTGGGGATTGACTGGGAGAGGTTTTGTGATTCTCCATACAGTCACAGACATAAACTTCACTGTCACCTGGGACTGGATCTAGGAGATAGGCCACCCTTGCCCAGAAACTACGGCCTCCTCCCACCACCTGTCCCGCAGAGATGCAAACTATCTGAAACATACCTGTCCTCCCCGGTAAATAAACAAGAGATACACATCTGTGCTGATGAAGCAATCTCTGAGTTTCATGCTTCTAGACCTGCACAAATATTGAGAAAAACAAGTTTGTTTGCGTGGGAATCAGGAAGGGAATTAAAAAAAAAAAAACAAAAAAACCAGGAGCCAGTGTGTGGCTCAGTGATGTATCAAAGTGTGTGAATCCATCCCCAGGCTCCACTCCTAACCCTGGGAAAAGAAAATTCTAATAAAATTTTCAGTGATGTATCAAAGTGTGTGAATCCATCCCCAGGCTCCACTCCTAACCCTGGGAAAAGAAAATTCTACCTAAAATTTTGACTAAGTAATATACAAGCTTCCATTTAGAATCAGTGGAAGGAGATAACCCACTCCACAAAGTTGTCCTCTGCTTTCTACATGTGCATACAAATAAATAAAGGCAC
The DNA here is from genome assembly GCF_011762505.2 of Arvicanthis niloticus. Taxonomy (NCBI): domain Eukaryota; kingdom Metazoa; phylum Chordata; class Mammalia; order Rodentia; family Muridae; genus Arvicanthis; species Arvicanthis niloticus. Next base: position 28,421,814 of record NC_047662.1, on the reverse strand, counting down.
AAGGGTTTTATACAATGCCCAGCATGGTTGGAACTGGGATGCTGTGCTATGGTCCCATCTCTGCTCCAAATTCACCTTGTTGTCTTCCACTCCAGCACACTTGACTGTAAAAAAGAGGACAATCTAATTCAAAGGCTCCAACCCAGCTGACCGAAGTGAAAGTGCTAAACCTCCAGGCTCTAGGCATTGCCCCAGGCAGACACAGCGGGCTAGGGTGTCCTCCACACAGCCCTGTGCCCTGCTTCCTCCTGTCCTTCCAGGTCTTTTATGACCATGGCCTCCTCTCAGTTAAACTGCACCGGCTGAAGAGAGGACTCAGTAGTTCAGAGCACTGGCTGCTTCCAGAGTACCCAGGTTCAATTCCCAGAACCTCCATGTTGCTTCACAACTGTCTGTAGCACCTATAACTCCAGAATCAGAGCTTGCTTCTGGCCTTCACAGTCACCAAGCACAAAAACAAACAACAAACATGTAGGCAAAACACCTATGTATTTAAATAAAAAAATAAACAAAACTGTCCTCTCTTATTTTTAGAGTTAGAAGCATTAGAGGTAAATAAGGAAACAACAAACAAACAAAAACCACTTTTAATAGTTGCTCAAAGAATACTAGAATTAAAAAAAGAAGAGAAAACATATTTAGCCCTTGGTTCCAAGAGGGAAGTTGTTTTTTGTGGGCCGCAAAAGTATCTAACCATTTCTAAAGGTAAAAATTTAGCTGGGGTAGCTGGCACACATCTTTAATCTAACACTTTTTTTAAAAAAAGTTGTTTTATTATTTTATGGGTATGAGTATTTTGTCTGCATGTTTATCTGGTTTGTGTATCACATACCTTCAGGGCCCACTGAAGTCAGAAGAGGGCATTGGATCCCCTGGAACTGGAGTTACAGATAATTGTTTGGTGCCATGTGGTGCTAGGAATTGAATCTGGGACCTCTGAATCAGGAGCAAATGCTCTCAACCACTGAGCCATCTCTCCAATCTCTAATCCTAGCATTTAAAACGCTGAGGCAGGAGGAGGGGAGGGTTGTGAGTTCCAGGTCACCTTGGGCTACACAACCAAACCTTAACTCTGAAAATATAAAAACAAGGTAAGATGGGAATACTAGTGCTTGTTTGAAATCTCAGCACTTGTGAGGTAAAGGCCCAGAGGGTCAGGAGTTCAAGAGCAGCCTCAGCTACATAGGACTAATGCCAGCCTGAGCACATTAACATGTGACACCAACAATGGCAGCTCTGAGCTGAAACAGTCCCCGCTGGGCTGTCATCTGTCAGATTTAAAGTCTGCTAAGTCCTGAAGAGCTTAGGTCACAAGTAGTTATCAAGGACCAGAAACAGAGTCTGTCCTTCAAATCATCTCCTACCAAAAGGGACAGTGACAGACTGACTAGCCTGCACAGTATTTTCTCAGCAACCTGCGGAAGCCCTTTGCTTCTTTCCCTGGCTCTGTCAAGGCTGTAGAGGCCTGTGGCACGTCAGTAAAGCACAAAGCCAGGCCTTTTCTCCTACCCCAAGGTCTCACTTCCACCATGGGCTGAGTGTGGTGGGGCTGGACTATAGTCCCAGAACTCCAGAGGTGAAGTCAGGAGGGTCAGAAATTCAAGACTAGGTTCTACAGAGATGACTCCACTGGTAAGAGCACATCCTGCTCTTGCAAGAGATGAGTTTGGCTCCCAGCACTCACATAGTGGTTTATAACCATCTGTAACTCCAGTTTCAAGGGATCTGACACCTTCTGGCTTCCAAGCATGAATGGTATACTGTATGTGCTCAGGTACACACACATGCACATAATAGAAATAATATAAAAGGGAGTGAGGAGGGGGAGGGAGATGTAAATAGGAAGGAGAAAAGGACTTTGTGATTCCTGAAGGTACCCAACTTAGGGTGTAAACAATTGGGACAGCAAGCACAAAAATGAGAAAATCTACTTTTGGTAAGGTCTAGGTGAATTTGTCTCCTGGTGACTTCTGAGTACCAGTCAGACATGAAGATGTGCCACAGAGATACCTAGAGAAAGGGCAGTGTGAGATAAGTGCCAGGCATGGGACAAAGAGTGGCAGAGCAGGCTGCATGCAGTCAGGCACTATGCCCAGGGAAACCTGATGAAGCCCTGTCACCAAAGGTGACTCAGTGGTCTACTCCCAGTAAGTTTGCTGCAGACAACACTGACCTAGATTCTGATGGAAATAGTTGTCTGTGGTTTGTTACTGTTGCTGTTTTTTTTTTTTTGTTTGTTTGTTTGTTTTGTTTTTAAACTGGAACTTGGAATCCAAACTGCTTAAAATCACCAGTCCTGTGCAAGTGTCTAGTGGGTGACCTTTGGATTAAGACCAAACTCCATACTTACAACAGGAAAACTCTGGAATGTTCTAAGCAAATATCCTGTGGAGATCTGTGAAGTTTGATCACCCTGTGCAGATCACAAATCATCTCAGTTATGTTTTTTCCCCTTCATGTGTTTTGCCTTCCCTACAGGTCAAGCCATCCTGTCTGGGGAAGGTTTGAGAGTGGGGTAGAGGCCTGTCTTATATTTGGGTGCCCTATGAATAAGCTTTATCCCCCCTCAAAAATCATCATTTTGGTGATTGGCTTAACACACAGTGAGCAAAGCAGGCTTTAGTAACAGTACGATCAGATAGAGAGTAGGACTTATTCACTTAGTCCCAGTATTTGGGAGGCAGAGGCCAGAGGATCAGGCTCAAGGTCCTTCAGGATATAGTGAATTCAAAACAGGATGGGCTACAGGAGACCCAACTGCAAAACAAAAATTAAACAATTCACATTTTTAAAAGAGTTATTTTCCAGCCAAGTGTAGGTGCATACCCGCAATCCCAGCACTTGGGAGGCAGAGGCAGGCAGATCTCTCTGAGTTTGAGGCCAGCTTGTTCTATAGAACAAGTTCTAGGACTGCCAGGTCTCTAGAGGAGAGTCCCTATCTCAGACCCCACCCTCCTAAAAAAAATGAAAGAACAACACTTACAGCTCTAGCAGAGAACCTGAATTGTGTCCTCAGTACTCACACCCATCAAGTAGCTCACAGTGGGCTCACAACTATAACTCCAGTTCCAAGGGGAGCAGACACCCTCTTCTAGCCCTCATTGGCCAACACACACACACACACACACACTTTTTAAATAAAGATGTTATTTTTTAGGAGCCGGAGAGATGGCTCAGCTGCTAAGATCACATACTGCTCTTTCAGAGAACTGGAATTCGGTTCCCAGAGCCATGCCAGCTGTACCTGTGGCCCCAGGAAATTGATACTGCCTTCTGAACTCTGAGGGCAACCACTGCTCAGACATAGCATACCATTACAGACACACACAAACAGATCATTTAAAATTAAAATAAACCTTACTAGATTTTGTACATCAGGCTGGCTTCGAAGTACAGAGATCCACCTGCCTCTGCCTCCGAGTGCTAGGATTAAAGGTGTGTGCTACCATGCCTAGCTCTAGATTTTATTTTTAATTGTTAATTAGTTACAGGTGGTTGTGAGCTGGGAACCAAATTTAGGCCATCTGCAATAGTAGTATGTGGTCTTAATTGCTAATGTTTATCAACTAAACCTTTCCATAGCCCTGTGTTTTCCTCTTTGAGACAAGGTAGTTACGTAGCCCTTGCTGTCCTGGAACTCTCTCTTTAGACCAGGCTGTTCTCCAACTCACAGAGATCCATCTGCCAGAGATCCACCTGCCTCTGTCTCCGGAGTTGCTGGAATTACGGGACTTTGCCACCACGTCCGGCCACATTCCCGCAATTTTAAGCAGGTAAAGAACGTTTAACCTGTGTTTTTGTTGTTGTTTTGGTTTTTGTTTTTGTTTTTTTTTGTTTGTTTTGTTTTTTGTTTTTCGAGACAGGGTTTCTCTGTGGAGCCTTGGCTATCCTGGAACTCACTCTGTAGACTAGGCTGGCCTCGAACTCAGAAATCCGCCTGCCTCTGCCTCCCAAGTGCTAGGATTAAAGGTGTGCGCCACCACCGCCCGGCTTATTTGTTTTGTTTTTTTTTTTTTTTAATTCGATATTTTATTTATTTACATTTCAGATGTTATCCCCTTTCCCCAATTGTATCTTTTTTTTTTTTTTTTTTTAACAGATGCTCTCTCTCACGCAGCGTCATCAGCTCAGCAGGCCATTAGGAGACACAGCTACAAGCCCCAAAAGTGGAAGCCTATAGACAGAGAAGGGGGTTGGGCGCGCGGCGCGCGGCCTCCTGGGACTTGTAGTTCCCCGTCCTGAGAGGCGCATGCTCTGATGCTTTGAGTCTCCCGCGGTTGCCATGGCTTTTCCGAGTCTCGGTGGGTGGCGCCCCTAGACACGGGCGGGTTTTGGCGGCGTAGAGCGCGGAAGGCGGAAGGTATCACGCGGTGGGTCGGACTGTCTAGTGTGGGGACTAGGGCGCGCTGGGACCCGGGCGGCCTCTTCCCAAACCCATTACGCGCGGTGAGGAGTGGGGCGCACTGGGCACCCGGCTTTCCCGGGTAGGACTAACAAGCTTGACTGCTAGTGGCAAGCCCCAGGCCTCTCTTCCTTGAAACAGCCGGAGCTGGGCCTGCCTGGATTTTGTTTTAAGACAGGGTGTTATTCTGTAGACCAGACTTGTCTGTAACTCAAAGATCCACCTGCTTCTGCCTTCTGAGTGCTGGGCTTAAATGCATGCATCTTGGCTAGGTTTGGCTTGTTTTGTCTTGAAATATTCCATAATCCAGGTTGACCTGGAGCTCACGATGTAGTTCAGGCCGGTTTGACATTTGGGGTGAGCCTAATGCTTCAGACTTTAAAGTGATGGCATCATAAGTGTGCGCCATCATGCTTGGCTAGATTATATATTTATTAACATGTGCCTGGCAGAAGGACCTACATAAACTACAATTTACAATAGTGGTTCTCAAGCTGATTAGCACATTAAAATTATCTGAAGAGTTTTTTTTTGTTTGTTTTGTGTGTGTGTAAACTCTGAATAGGGCCACACACCTTTAATCCCAGCACTTTGGAGGAAGAGACAGGTGGATCTCTATTAGTTCCGGGCCACACTTGTTTACATATCAAGTTCTAGCCTACTCAGGGAGATGTAGTAAGACCCTGTCTTTAAAAACAACAAAACCAAAACAATCTGGGTTTCTCCTCCCCAGCCAAATGAATCTAGATCTCTGGGATGTGTGGGATGTGGAGGCCAGGTAAAAGTTTCCCCAGGTGTGTCCAGTGCATCGAGGCATCTGGCCCACTAGTGTGGAGTTTCAGGGCTTGGCAAAGGTGAGTTACGTCTATCTGTGTGCTCCTGCCCACAGTGAGCAGCCAGCCAATGTGGAACCATGGCACTGAGCCACTCTGTGAAGGAACGGACCATCTCTGAGAACAGCCTGATCATCCTGTTGCAGGGCCTCCAGGGCCAAATAACCACTGTGGACCTTCGAGATGAGAGTGTGGCCCGAGGACGCATTGACAACGTTGATGCTTTCATGAACATCCGCCTGGCCAACGTCACCTATACTGACCGCTGGGGACATCAGGTTGAATTGGATGACCTTTTCGTGACAGGTCGTAATGTCCGATATGTCCATATCCCAGACGGCGTGAACATCACGGCTACGATCGAGCAGCAGCTGCAGATCATCCACCGAGTGCGAAACTTTGGTGGCAAGGGTCAAGGTCGTCGAGAGTTCCCCTCTAAAAGGCCATGAGACTGTGTCCTCATTAAAGTTCCAGCACCACCTCAGGGACCTCCAGCGTTCTGAGCCAACTCCTGGCCATCCTTCCCCACCAACGACCTTGTCTGACAGACATGTGTCTGACAGACATGTCACAGCTGCCTTTCATAGGGTTCCACTTTTCAGACATACCCTGGAACCCAGAATTCCTTCTGCCAGTGGCCTTGGGGTAGGTGACAACCCCTCTTTTTGGTCATTTTGTATCTGGAATCTCCATTCACTAATTGACCCCATCCATCAAGGACTCGTCAACCTTGGCAGTGAGAATTACTGAGAGTATTTGGAGTGAATCACCTCTTACGTCCCTTTTCTCTTGGCATTTGTTTCTTTTCTCATAAAATCAAACTTGGATACATACACGCCTGTGCCTGATGCCCTGCCTGGGGTACCCTGGTCTTCTGGCTCATGTGTAGGTGCAGAGTGCAGGTCTCAAGTTGGGGAGCACACCAGGATTCACTTGGTCTAGAATGTGGTCCTGTTTCCTAGATTATCATGAAGAAATCTAACAGAAAGTGGTTTTTCTGTTGAGAATCCCTGAGACTCTCACCCTCCCCTCCCCTCCCCTCCCCTCCCCTCAGGCTGGAGAGTTCAGCTGACAAGAAATCCATCTCAGCCAGCCATAGTACTTCACGTGTATAACCCTGGCTTTCAGGAGCACAAGGATCAGCCTCAGCTAAGGGTGAAATCCTGCCTCAAAAAAAAAAAAACAAAAAAAAAACAAAAAAAAACAGTTGTGGTGCACACAGTACGATTTATTGAAGGTGGCAGAGGCAGGAGGATCATGAGTTTGAGGCCAGTCTATGCTACATGTTTTAGCCAAATAGTGGTGGTGCACACCTTTAATCCCTGCACTCAGGAGGCAGAGGCCAGGCAGATCTCTATCAGTTTGAGGCCAGCCTGGTCTACGGAGTGAGTTCCAGGAAAGAAAAACCCTGTCTCCAAGACCAAAAACAGTTAAAGAAAAAAAAAAAAAGTCTGAGGAAGTACAGCAAAAGGTGCTGCACCTCACTCTGCTCAATTCTTTTTCTTGTGTTTGAGTGTTCTGCCTACGTGTGTGTGTACAGGCGCCATCTGTATACCTGGTATCCTCAGAGGTCAGAAGAACGCATTTGTTCCCCTAGAGCTGGAATTACAGAGACTAGTGCTTCACCATGTAGGTGCTGGGGTTGAATCTGGGCCCTGTGCAAGAACAACCAGTGTTCTTCATGGTGAGCTGTCTCTCCAGCACGAGATTTTATTTTATTTTATTTTATTTTATTTCTTTTCCTTTAAAGACAGTTTCACTATGTAGCCCTGGTTGCCTTGGAGTTTATGTGGACCAGCCTGGCCCTCACTGCTTTTACCTCTGAAGTGCTGGGGTTAAAGATAAGTTCTACCACACCCAGCTGTATTAGATTTTTGTTTGGTAGTCTTTGAGACATAGTATCATGCATCCCAGGTTGGCCTTGAACTCACCGTCTTCCTGCTTCCACCTCTCACGTGCTGGTATTGCAGGAGTGTCCCACTGCAGCCCGCTTAGGTTAATCAGGTTCTTTTCTGCTCTCTTTAGGTCCTCTTAGGACTAGGAAGGTCTTGGATCTTATATCAACTAGGCCAAATGCATCCCACAGCTCTAGAGCTCTAGATCTCTGGAGGGTCTTGTCTCACAGAGGGAGATGGGCTAGCTCCTGTCTCCTGGCAGTTCCTGAGTCCCAGCTGGAACACACACATTCGGGGACACACACACACACACACACACACACCTCAAGCTCCCACATCCACCTTTTCCATGGCTTTCTAAATTCGTTTCTACACAGGCATTCTTTCCATTCCTTCCTGAAGGCTGGGCTTTTGGAATTCAGAAACTAAAAATAGTCTCTGCATTCTGTTGTGTCTTCTGTTCCCTGAGGTAACAAATGGAGGGCAACTTAGCTGTGAACAAGAGGGGCCCAGGAACACCAGGGACAAGATGGCAGTGTGTTTCAAGATGGTACTGGAGTCTCGACTGCCATGGCATTTGCCCAAGCTTTCAGATACACTCTTCCTGCAGCTTCAGCCAAAGTGGGGTCCCGCCAATGGCAGAACCCCCAAGAACTGAGTGCTCAAGCAGCATTGTTCATACCCACCTCTCATTCTGGGAGAGAAGAGGTTTTTTTTTTTTTGGGGGGGGAAGGCTCAATCAATGTTTTTTGTAGGGAGGAGTCCATGCTGAATGGACATTTATATATTGCCTCATGCCAGAAACATGCAAGGGACAAGAGTATGCCCTCATCTCAGTATGGCTGAGCAGGTGGCACTTAAACCAGTCCAGTGAGCCCCTGTCTGGCATCCCTGGCCAAAGGGAAGGCAAAGGTAACAAGGGCCCTCAAAGTTCTCATTAATGTTCCAGGAAGACCCAGAGATACATTTTCTTAAGAGGGATGAGAGCAGCTTAGATTCTGCAAGAGCATAGAATTATACCAACAGCAAGGTAAGCGTGCTAGTAGCTAGTTCTGGTCACAAGCTTAATGGCTGTTAGCTAAGGCTAAAAGAAATCAGCTGGGCATACTTTTGGTCCTCAGAGGCAGGGGCAGGTGGATCTTCCCGAGTTCCAAGCCCAGCCTGGTGTGCCTACAGAGTGAATTCTAGGGATACATAGGAAGACCCTGACCCCAAAGGTGAGAGGGTGTGGCATGACCTTTGGAGGAAAAATGGTATTTAAAGGAAAAACAAACCAACCAGTTTTTTAAATGTCACTCCAGAAAGGGAGGGGACTCTTCACCAGCTGGTGGTTAAAGCCGGTGGTTAAATTGAATGGATGCTGCTGGGCAGCGTAATGGCGGTCAGAAGTAGTCAACTACCGACACTACGCCCCTACCGACACTATGCCCTGTGCTGGGAGCCTGGTGAGTCCCACAAGGGGCAGAGAAGGGGCAGAGCTGCAGGCTTACCCCATGTATGTGCATTAACAGCTTCATCAGACAGAAGAAGAAAGTGGTGGGCTCCAGGTGGACAACAGTGGGAATTTGAAGTTGGGCTTCCCTAGTACGCGGTTCCACGTCTTAGCCATGGTGCTTATTTTATTTTTTTTATATCTATCTATCTATTTATTTATTTTTGGTTTTTTGAGACAGGGTTTCTCTGTGTAGCCCTGGCTGTCCTGGAACTCACTCTGTAGACCAGGCTGGCCTCGAACTCAGAAATCAGCCTGCCTCTGCCTCCCAAGTGCTGGGATTAAAGGTGTGCGCCACCACCGCCTGGTTGTGGCGCTTTTATTTTCCATTTGCTTTGTAACACGTGGTCTCATGCAGTCCAAGCTGGCCTTCAATTTACTGTGAAGGAAGGATGCCTTCACCTCCCAAGACACTGGGATTACATGCCTGGTTTATTGTAATATTTAGGCATGGAACTCAGCGCATCACATGCTAAGGCCAGCATTGGGCTACTTCTCCAGCCACTGTGGCTCTATTCTGTTTCCTAGTACTCTTGGCATTCATTCTATTGCTCATCCCCAGTGTGAGTTGGACATCACTGGATCTGGTTATAACCCAGGCTGCTGGGGAAGTGAATGTAAGGTTACAGGTTCAAAGCCAGATAGTACTACAGTCTGAGTGGAGAGCCTGCCTCGGCAGCTTACTGAGACTCTGTCTCAAAAACAAAAGCAGCAGAGGTACAACTCAGTGGTGAAATATCTTCTATCACAGAAGAGGTCATAGGTTCAGTCTCAGGAACCAAAAAAGCAAAACCAACACCAAACCATACTCAGGCCTTGGAGCTTGGACGCAGAGAAGCTAAAAACCACCTGCTAAGTAGGGCTGGGGTTCTAGTCTGAAGAAGATCCTGGGGGTGAGGTCTCCTCCCCTCCTTCTGTGATAGTCCAATCTGCCTATCCCTCTTCAAGAAGCCTTCTTGAGCTGTTGTGACAGGTGTCACTTTGTTATGGCAGCACCATCTGCCAGTGAGCCAGAGTTGGAGATCCAGCAGGAGACTGTCACCACGAATGTATGTCCCAGAGAGCTTTGAGTTGGTGTCCTGATGACAGTTTTTTTTTTTTCTTTTTAATATCCTCTGGCTGGCACTTTTAGTTTCTATTCCTTACTGTCTTTCTCCTCCTCTGCTTTGTTAAAACTTCTATATTTTGAGTCAGCTGCGAGCCTACCGGGAGTTGGGATGGTGGTGTCAGCGCCTAGTGATTCATCTTACTGATAATTAGAGATCTGGAAAACCCAAGACTCATCCCTGTCAAAGGAAGGGCTTCTGGAATCCTTATTCCCCCCACTTTGTCAGAGAGAGGAGCAAAGTGGGCCTGGCTTCTGGGTGCCTGCCTTTGGGTCATGTGCCTCCTAGAGGTTCCCTGACTGAGGCCAGTGGGCATTTATAGGGTGTGGTGAGCTGGATGTGAAACTCCTTGGGTCCTCCCAGAATTGGTGTGATGTGTTATCCCCACTTGGACAGCCAGGATTTACACTGAGTTACCTAGTTTGTAAGTGGAATAATGAGGATTCAAGCTCTAGTCTTTGGAATCCACTAAACTTTCTTCAAACCACCGCCCAACCATTATTAGCTAAGTGTCATGGCAAAGGTCACCCTCTCTCTCTCAGTGCTACCTTCTGCATTTGTATACAGGTGTCTAAAAATGCTTCACTTTGCATAAGACAAGGCCTTGGGAGCTGCTCTTATTACTAGTTTACTAGTTATTCAGCATTATCAGCAGCTGAGTGGCCACCAAACATTCAAAGGGACTGAGAAAGGATGCAGGCTACAACAGCTAGACCTCATTAAGACCAGCCTTCTTGTCCTGGCAATACCTTGTGAAAATGTGAAATAAATGCTTAGTCGTGGCCACGTGTGTCTACACGTGGATACAGAATGACCCAGGGGAGGGGAGGAAAAAGCTGAGAGTCATCAAGTACACTTATTAACTCTGAGACAAAGGAGTGGGACTATGGCCGCTGGTACTGCTGCCACCGAGCCCTTCTGGCCGCTTCCACACGGCAGTGGACGGAAGCCAGGATTTTCGAGGGCCCCCAGTGAGTCACCAGACTGATGCAATCCCTTTAAAGGGCTCATCTGCTGGTGTAAGAAGCTGATTCATGGAGGGCGTGGCTGCTGAAGGAGGAGAAAGGGACGGAAACTGGCAGGAGGGAGTGAGGTAGAAGCCGGCTGTGATCGTTCATTGGAACTCTTCGCTGCAATCTCCCTGGGCAAGACTCTAGGGATGTCCAAGATGAACTTGGCCATCTTTGGGTTTTCTGAAGGTCCTAAAGTGAAATAAATTAGCGACAGCAATAGCTGACTCTCTTGAACCCAACTTCAGCGTTTTCCCACACAAATTTCCAGAAGCCGAGAAATGGGGAGCAAGGAAAGGCCACTTTTCTAAAGAACGCAGTGCAGTTGGCGGTTCTTGCAGCCACTTAGAGACGTCCCCAACCCCAGCAAAGAGAGCAAAAGTCGGCGAGGTTCTGCAGAGGCAAGGTGGGGCGGCGCCTCCGTCCCAATCCCACAGTAGATGTAGATTAGCGGTAAGTACCGCCCCCTGACTGTCCAATCGCTTTACAGATTTTGACCCAGACTCCACCCAGAACCAATTGGCGATCTTATCTGGGCTTCCTGCCTGAAGGCTTCCGCCCATCCTGAAGATGGCGCACCAACCCCAGGCTCAGGCGAGGGGGCGGGGGGCGGGGCCGAGGGCCGATGCGTCACTTCCGTTGTCAGGTGGCGGCGCCGCAGCCATGGAGGGAGGCGGCGGCGGCAGCTCTGGTGGCTACGCTGGGAGGCGGCGGTGAGCGGCTCCCACGCCCCCGGCCCGGCCCCGGCCACCGGGACGGAGCGCCGAGCAGCTCCGGCTCTGGGCTGCGGACTATGGGCAAGCAGCGTTGATCCCCCTGGAAAGGTGAGCTCGGGGTCCCGGGACTCGGAGCCGGGTGGGGGCTGCGTGCTGGCGGGGCGGGCCACTGTGGCGGAGGGACCCGGGTGACAGCCCGAAGCTGACCGGCGCGACCAGAATGGCCATAGTGAAAATTTCCCCTCCACCACTGGGGGTCTGTCCTTCCTGGCGGCGGGGGCGTCGGCTGCCGGGAGCCTCGGTCTTCGCTGCAGTCCTGGGAAATGGGCACTGCCCGCCTTGCCCAGACGCACTCAGCCAGTCAGCGAAGCAGCCGGCTTTTGGCTCGTTCTAGGTTTTCCCCAGAGAGACCCCCTCCTCCTCTCCATGCTTCTCTCCTGACCTAGAGAGTGACTTGAAAGTTAGGACGAGTCTCCAAGGAAAACCAGCCAAGGTTTTCCTCATGGAGCCCTCCACCCGTTGGCACTGACACCATCGCTGCTGGGGAATTTTCACATCCTGGGCGGCGTTCAGGTGCGAGTCACAGCAACCTGCTTGCCAGCTCCACGTTGGGCCGGTCTTCACAGTGGGAGAGCGTGCTGTGGTCAGTGTTTCACCTGCCATCCTGGTCAGGTCCGCCCATTCCTACGATGCTTGGCCCCACCTTTCAGTCTTGGGAAGGAGTCTTCGGATTCCCGGTGGCTTCTCTGTCCACCCCCACTCCCCCAGGTTGTTGGCGGAAGGAAAAGATGACAGCCGCCTTCGGTGGCAGGATAGACTTTGCTCTGTTTTAAGTCACTGGAGGAAACCGGTTGGCTTTGCTGGTTTTGAGAATCATTGAGGAAGAGGGTAGTCATGCTGGGCTGGGCTCCTTTCCCTCTTGGCTGAGTAGTTTTGCATGAGATAAGGAAGAGCAAAATCCTACTGCCCTTATTTTGTAAACAGTGCTGTGAGTTCCTCTTTAAAGGCCCTGTTATATCAGTTGTTTGTGGATTAGACCTCGACCTGCCTGAGATAGTCCTCATTCATTTACTCATTCATTTACTCAATTTCACATAACTAAAGGGCCCTGCCTGCAAAGCCTAGTGCTGAGTAGTAGTGTTTGGCTTTGGAGGCATACTCCTTAAATTCTGGGATTAACCTTGCTCTGGACTCCTTAAATTCAAATTCTGGTGCAGCAGCGTTTTGTTTGCTGACCTTGGACCATTTGTGTCCTCATTTGCAAAACACTGGTAACAGTAAAAAGAATCTTTATAGAGAATTAACACATAATAAAGAGGTTCTGATCTTAACTAGTTCCCCCGTCTAGTTAGAGGAAGCTGACCCGCAAGCAGACAGTCGAAATGTGATCTGCAAAAGCATCAGGGACTGAATGCTGAGGGATCCCAGTAAGGGAAGCTGCTCCTCAGTCTGGGAAGCCTGGACTGTAGCGACTGGAGTCTGGCCTAGAAGGATAAAAAGGGGAGGCTTAGCCAGGTGAGAGTAAAATGGGAGGTGCTGTTTAGAGAAAATTACAGCAATTTAGAGAGAGACAGAACCTCAACTAGGTCAAGAGAGTGGTATGGAAGCCAACACAGTACACAGTAAAGCAATATAAGTTAATGAAAAAATGAACGTCTCATTGATAATTTGGGACTTTGTGTCCAGTGCACAAGAGGCCAGTAAAAAGCTTTTACTTGAGGAGTGAACAGGACTAGATCTGTATTTTAGATCTGTGAGGAGCTGAGGAGGGTGAAAGAGCTAGCTAGACACCTCATCAGAGACCACCACATGCTTCCAAGAGGAGAGTTGGTATAGACAAACTGGATCTGTGCTGAGAAGGCACTGTGTGGCCTTGCTAAGTAGATAACCCCTTGCAGCAACCCCACAAGTGCCCTCCTCTCTGAGATCTCAGGTTGCCTAAGCCACTGGCAAGGTAGGGCTTCCCTCCCAGAAGACCAGATGTAAGGGGTATTACATTTTCTCTCTTGTGCCTCTCATGGATAAGACAGTAGTTTGAAGAGGTTAAGAGCGTGTTTGGCTCAAACAGATCTGCTTCTAATCCCAGCTCAGCTAGCCGCTAGGGGTTCCATATTCTCTCTGTGCTCACATTTCTCATTGTAAAATGACACTGTAGGATGACTTCCCCAGTAGGGCCCTTCTGAGGATCAAGACAGCTGTTGCAGAGTTAGGACTCAGCATTCACTGAGTAGTAGATGCTTGGTGAATGGTAGTTTTCATGGCAGGCTGCTGGAGAGCTTCTGGGACCTACTTGAAGCAGTTCACAGGAACTAGAGCTGTGTCCCATTGAGCTGTTTGTTCTGAGGGGTCACGAGAGCTCTGCATTCTATGTATTCTTTCTGAAAAAGCCAGGCTCTCCCAGGCTGTACAGCAGCAATGCACATTTGGCTCTTTCCTAAAGCCCTTTTCAGGAGTAGAAGCAGAGCTAGCCATGGTAGCTAGCGTCAGGAGGCAGAAGCAGATAGAAGCAGATAGAGTTCCAGTCCATCCTGGTCTACATATCGAGTTCTAGAACAGCTAAGGCTACATAAAGAGACCCTGTCTTAACCCTGCCTCAGCCCTCAGAAAAGTAGAACTGCCAAGAAGTAACATTGTTTGATCTTGTGAGACAGAGTCTCTCTATGTAGACCAGGATGGCTTCACATTTGTGTTGATCCTCCCGCCTCTGCCTCCCCAGCTCTAGGCTTACAGACTTGTGCCTCCACACTTGACTGATAAATACCATTTTAAAGTATGAACTGGAGGATGTATGTCAAGTTCTCTGGAGTCTCCACAAATGAGCCTGCTCTAGAATCTGAGTTAGCATAAGCAGGAAGTGCCATGCTGGATGAACATGTGGTACCATGCTTATGTGTACGGTGGTTCAAAGTAGAGAATCTCTGCAGTACACCTGCACTTCCCACATGTGACTGCCACATGCTAGGTACAGGGACAAGGAAGAGGAGAGAGGGACAGGCACCCCAGTCCATTGGCACTTGCACAGGTATTGGGGAGTTTTTCCCAGAAGTCTGTGCAGCATGAAGTACAGATCAGGGGAACAGAAGAAATGACTTACCTGGGGATGAGGATATTGAGAAGAAGTTTAGAGAGCTCTTAAGACTTTGAGGAGTGGATAGTTTTCTGTGGGTTTGTGAAGCACTACAGGCAGTAGAAGGAGTGACAGAAATGGGGGGGGGGGGATTGCAGTGCGCCTGAGCTCTCATATTATGGTTTAGATGGCACAGGGGTTCCATCATTGGATATAACAGGACTTGGCTTCAGGATATTCAGGAGAGAGAACCAGGTACTTGGTAAAGATGTTTGAGCTTTAATACTCTGTAATGATAAATACCTGAGTGCTGGAAACACCTGCATCTTCCAAAAAGCCCTCTGGCTTCAGAAGAGCGGTGGGCTGGGGAGAGAGTGAGTGCTGCAGGAATCATGGGCAGGCTTGAGAGGGCTTGGTTCAGGGCAGGCTGGGTAGAGGTGGGGAAGAAGGGCAGAGGTCAGTCTGTTTGTGGGAAAGCCTGCTGGACTCTAGTAGAGTTCCACAGCGGTGGTTGGAAGAGGTGGAGCAGTCATGGTAACTCGAAGATCTTGGTTTGGGTGGGAGAGGGGATGATGACAGTGCAGCAGTAGGGTAGTGTAGGGAGAAGACTAACAGCCAGTGGGATCAGCCAGCCCAGTCAGAAAGCCCGGAGTTCACCCACAAAGGAAAGGGTAAACAAAGGGTGTTCAAATACAGAGCCCTGTAGAACCCTGTCTAGCTTTGGGGCAGCCTTCCTGCTGGTTTGCCTGTATCTCCACCTTGGACGAGGGCAGTCTGTCTGTCTTTACCTTTCTTCTGCCCACATTTGACCACAGAAATGAGCTTTGTTGAGTTTCAGAAACTCTAGTGCATTCCTTTCATCTGCTCATAGCTACCTTGATTAAGCCACAGCTAGAGGGTCCCCGAACAACCTCAGTTGGTTTTCAGAGCTCCTCATGGAGATGCTACCTGAAAGGACATGAAGTAAGATTAACTTTCTGACGTTGGTCAAGAGTTAACCCTGGCCTGGTGGTAGTGGCAGCAGCGGCGGTGGCAGAGGCAAGCTAATCTCTTAAAGGTCAAGGCTAGTCTGGTCTAGGGGGAAAAAAAAAGGAGAGAGAGAATGTTAGCTGTCTCTGTTGGTAGATGCTTGGCATTCATGGAGTCCTGGTTCCATCTCTAGTACTACATAAAAACTGGGTATACTGGTACATACCTGTCATTTAGCGCTGGGAAGGTAGAGACAGGAGAAATACATGTTGATATCATCTGCATAGCTAATTTTAAGTCAGCCTGGGATACATTAGACCCTGTCTCAAGTGAGGTGGCTATGAGAAAGTGGTCTGAAATAAGAGCATGAAGTAAGATTGTAGCCTTCAGGGTGGCTCCCAGACCCCCTACACAACATAGCAAGTCACAGAATCAAGAGCCAAGAGGGGAGAGGCTAGTATTGCATGCTTGATTGGCTCACTATTTTAGAGATGGTTCCATTTCTATGCTTGTCTTTTTAGTACCCACTGTGCACCATCTTGGGTGGAACCAAGCCAGCTCTTAGCCAGACTGACTTTCTTTTCTTTTTCTTATTTTTTGTTTGTGTGTGTGTAAGGCTGCATGAGTTTATGTGCCCTGGAGCTTGAGTTACAGGTGGTTATAAGCTAGCTGATGTGGGTTCTGTGAGCTGAACCTAGATTCTCTGCAAGAGCAGTAAGTATTCTTAACCACTAGGCCATTTCTCCAAACCCTGACTTTCCTCATACATACATACATTCAGTTTAGCCCACCCTTAAGTACCCAAGGGAACAAATGCCTAGAAGAACTATTGCCTCAAAGATGCTTCTTTGACAAAGTCCTGCCCTAATAACCTAGGTTGTCCTCAGAGTTCCTACATGGACCAGGCTGACCTTGAACTCACCACCCTCCTTTCTCAGCCTCCTGAGAGCCAAGCTTTCATAGCTATCCCCCAGCAAATATGCTACTTCTGGGAGAGCAGGTAGAACAGCCCATCTCTCTCTGGCCTGAGGCAGATAAAGGAATAAGTGGGTGGGTGGGAATGTGGACTCTGGGGCTTAGCTCTATACTGGGCTGATGTTTTCAAGGAAACCCCACTGTCAGGAACCAGTGTCCCCTCTAAATATGCATGTGGACTGCTACCTACCCTGCAAGAGGGCTATACATAGATTCTTTAGCCTTTAAGAAGTTTGCTGCCCAAGGGTCCAGAATGAAGAGAGTAGGCTGTCATTGGAGCAGGATTGAAGAGAGCAGGATTGACTTGCTAGTTATTTGCCTTTGTGGCTGGGCACAGATGGTATTGGTATGATGAGGTGTGTTAGAGGGATAGCAGTGCTTTTAGGGAAAGATTTCCTGGTCTTTGGGTGACGTGGTCCACATACTGTGGGACTTTGGACCCTATGACTGGCACCTGCCACATGTCTGGCCAGAAAAGTCCTGCTAGTTTTGTAGTAAGTTTGGTGCTGGCAGCATTCCAGGCTAGGGGTGCATCATGGGCAACAGGCTTGTTTTCTCCTGGAAAAAATAGGAAGGAAATTAAGAACAACAAAAAGCTTCAAACCACCAGAGGTTCCCTGTTGATTACCGTGGACACTGTACTGGACGGCCTCTGGGGGGTAGGGCTTGTCTCTGCTTTACTGAACAGCTTGTCAGGGATCAGAGGGATTAAGGAGCCTGCCCTGTTAAACAGCCAGTGAGGATGGAACTGGGACTTTCCACATCCATCCTTGTGTGACTCTGGAACCCATGCTGTCCCTTCCTTCATCCTGGCCAGGCTTTGGCCCCAGGGAGCCCAGTCCCCAGAATCTTGGAGTCCAGAGCTGTAGAGCTGGAGAGGACCTTGAGGGCTGAAGCAATCTTTCCCTTGGCTGAAGAATAGAACTGCCACTGCCTGGAGACAGGTCCTCTCTTTCTTCCCTGTGGGGAGTAGATAGAAACACTTTAAACCATGTTAGCCACAGTCAGATCTGGCTTCAGAACCCAGCTCTGTCACATGTTAGCCAAATGACCTTGGACAAATCATTCTGACCCCAGTGTCCTCTCCTATAAAAGGAACGAACTGTAATTGTCCTTCAACTGAGGTTGAAACAGGTTACTGTGATACCAAGTGTTACTTAGTGCCTGGCATAGTCAGGTTCCTGGCCCAGGGCTGGGGTGACCCAGTGCTGTCTCTGTTAGTGATCTGTGACTATCACAGCTCAAGCCTGCCTTCAGTCCAGTGGATACCAGGTGGCAAGCAGGAAGTTCTTTTTTTTTTTTTTTGTTTTTGTTTTTTTGAGACAGGGTTTCTTTGTATAGCCCTGGCTGTCCTGGAACTCACTCTGTAGACCAGGCTGGCCTTGAACTCAGAAATCCACCTGCCTCTGCCTCCCAAGTGCTGGGATTAAAGGCGTGCGTCACCGCCCAGCTAGCAGGAAGTTCTTTATAGGCTTGTTTGCAAGTTGTCCAAGGGAGATTACGCTTAGCAGGAGTATTGACCTTGACCCTTCCATCCTTAGCTCCTAGGACCCCCTTGCCTCAGCATGTAGCTCCATAGTCTGGGGCACTTAGCTTCCACCTGCCACCCGAATATACCTTCTCAAGAAGCAAAATTATCATCATAATAATTATAGAGAAATAACTAAATAATGCAAAAGAATATGAATACGAAATACAGAAGGCCCCCTTCTCTCTGGATTATTCTAAAAACTCCCTATGCACATTCAAGAGTGTTTGTAATTTCTTTAACTAAAATAGGATCATATATACATACAGTATTGCAGGATGCTTGGGGTTTTTTTCAACATGGGATTTCTTTGTGTAGCCCTGGCTGTCCTGGAACTTTCTCTGTAGACCTGGCTAACATTGAACTCAGAGATCCACCTGCCTCTGCCTTCCAAGTACTGGGACTTATATATGCAGGCTTGTTGTTTTGTTGTTGTTTTTAATAGTGTCTCATCAAGCCCAAGCCAGTCTGGAAATCTCTAAAGTTGACCTAGAACTTTTGAATCTCTTGCCTCAGCCTCTGAGTTCTGGGGTTACAGGTATATGCTTTGATGCCCAGTTTCTGTGGTGTTGGAAGGTGGGCAAGTGCTCTCCCAGCTGAGCTACATGTTAAGCTCAAAGTTTCGAAATTTAACTTTGGATAGAGGCAGTTACAGAACGGCGGTGTATGGCTCTGATCCGACTGGCCCTGCTTGCAGGGTGATGCAGTGCTTCATTTTTAAAGCTGTTGCAGACAGTATAAGGAAAACTTGCATGTATGTGTGCTCTGCCCTAGCTTTCCTGTGTCACTCTGAAGATCGGAGCTAGACACTGGCCAGGTTCCTCATGCATGATGGTTCTGAGGACAGTGCCTTGGGGTGCACCCTAGTTGGGGGTAGTGCCATCCCCCTCTCCTCCAGGTAAGGAAGCTATGAACACAGAAACGGGTGTCCAGGTCACAAAGTGGACAGAAAGGTGGCTCTTAGACACAGCCAGTGCTTCTTGGATCTCTTGTTGCTTTCTCTTTGCCTGGTTTCAGCTATTCCAGCTGACAGTATTTGAACTCCATATGGGACCCTGTTGCAGCCGTGTCATTGGGCTGAGTCAACCACACAAAGCAGTAACTGATATTTTGAGCCAAAGGGCCCCTGAGTCACATGCTAGGATCTTTCTTGCTGTGAGCTTCTTTTCTAGCCAGTGAGCTAGAGCAGACTGGTATGACACAGGAGAGCTGTTAGTGATTTGCTCCAATATCCCTTCTTCGTACATGGCACAAGGCCCCTTGCAGAACCAAGACCCATCACAAAATGTGCTTCTTTTCTGGATGGGAAATACCAGGCCAGCACAGCTCAAGAAAGAGCTATTAAGACTGTCTCTTCCTTTGACACCCACACAGCCTGACAGATTATTTGTTGTCACATCAGCTGCTTCCGGGGGCAGGGAGGAGGGGGTCAGCTGGTGACAGGTCTGTTGACAATGCCCTGGATCCCATTCTGGTGGCTTCTAAAGAGTGACTGCTGGGGAAATGCACCCAGGAGCAGCCAGCCCGGTTCGGCACCCACAGGGACTGGTGATGCTCGGGCTTTTCTTCTCGCACTGCTCAAGCCTACCCTGGCCAGTACCTTGGTCTTCTAGTGGAGCCTGTGGGGGTCTCCTGAGGGTAGTAAGTGGGGATTATACAGTCTCCTTGTATGGGGCTAATTTGTAAAGCCTGCCTCCTGGAGGAGACAACACAGAGCTGGCTCCCCAAGCTGCAGAGTGGGCTTTTCGGCTCCTTCTGGTCCCCAGCTGCAGTGCTCAGCACGACCAAGTGTTGCTGTGGAAAGGCTGCCTGATGGCAGCGGATGTACTTTGGGGGAGTTGTGCAGGCCCTTTGCGAGCACCCCTCCCACTTCCCCCTGGCTGAGTCACTTCCTCTCTGGCTGCAGCAGGTATTCTCCCACAGGCCCAGAGCAGAGAGGCCTCAGTGGGTGAGGCTCTCTCTGTAGCCCTCTCACTAGTAACTCCCAGGCAGTTACTAGTAGGGAATGATACAGTGTTATATTTTCTAACAAATTGGAGCTGTGTGTATCCTCTTGCATTTACAAAGTGAGCAGAATCGTCACTGTTTGGGAATAGTGAAGATGACAGCACAGGCATGAGTCTTTGTCACCAGGGAATCCTGGCTGGAGTCAAAGGATTACTAATCCACTTGCATTCCCCCAGCATCCATCCAGAGCACAAAGCAGTGGCTTCCAGTGGTTCCTTTGAGACCAGGAGAGAATTCACTCCTCTTTCAGCAATCCCTGTCATATCATTCAGATTCAAATAGCCCTGAAAGTGGTGTCTCACTCCAGTCAGGGCAAGAGTTGCAGGAAGCTCTTGGCTGCAGGCTCTGGTTTCTCAGTCGTGAAAAGACAGACATTGGCTATGCAGGTGTAGTTTAGTCATAGGGTACTTGTCTCTATGCATAAGGCCCTGGGTTCTATCGCCAGCATCCTAACAAACAAAAACAGATGAATGAATGAGAAAGTTCTAAGAGTTAAAAAGAACCCAGGCAGGGCATACTAGTGTGTACCTGTAATCCTATCACTTGGAAGGCAGAGGCACAGGGGACTCACACGTTCAGTCTGGTCTACATATTGAATAAGACCCTGCATTTAGGGGGAGGAAAAAAAGTCCTAAAAATGGATCCTAGTAATTAGCCCTTCAGGTACAAGCTGAAAATTTATGTGTCTGGAGAGATTCTCTACCAGGTCACCTATACACACAACAGGGACACTTGTCGTTTTCCTCCCAGCCCCAAGAGAACAGCAGCTGATCTTTTAGACATCCTATGAAGGAAATGTTACCACCCCCTTTTTCAAAATGAGGAAACTGTGGCCTACAGAGGGTTAACTGGGTTAACCGAGCAAGTGAGTGATGGAAGCTAAGTCCTGAACCCTGGTTTACATGACTCCATGTTGGTTTTACTCTTCCAACTGGCATTTGGGTGACTGCCCATGGTCTGAAACCCTTGTTTGTGTGGGCTGTGAGTTCCTCTTGCTTTCTTGAGTGTAGAGCGCAGCTCTGTAGGGAGGTTGGCCATCTCAGGTGTCTTGGGGACAGTTAAAGCCTTATGCAGATGTAGCATGGGGAAACCTGTGTTCCTACCTCAACTTCTGAGTTAGTCCTTTGACTTTAGGAGGCTCACTGTCTCCTCTTTGTTTTTCTAGGAAGTGTGCACATGCCTGTGTGTTGGGGAGGATCAGTTAGAATTATGCATTTGCAGCTGTTTTGTAAACTGTAAAGCTGTAAGCCAAAATCACTTGGGATAGCTGATGTAAGAGTGTACAGAGCTCCCACTTGGATTCTAAGAGGTTTTGCATCTCTTAGACAGGTTTAGTCTGTCCCTTCCTCATTGTGGGGTTCTGTACATAAATGGATTTGGTTCCATGGGTGGAATGTCTTTCTGCTATCCAAACAACCCGCTTAGACCATGTCTTGCCTCGTGCATTTCTGACATGGTCCTTTTTTTTTTTTTTTTTTGAAAGGGTCTTAGGGTAGCCCAGCTAGCTTTGGCCCACAGTGATCCCCTTGTCTCAGTCCCACTAGTATAGTACTGGGGCATTTCTTTTGTTTTTCTTTTTCTTTGGGGGGGTGAGGAGGTGGGGTATTGCAGGGCAGCTCTCACTATGTAGTCTAGTCTGGCCTCGGACTCTGCCTTCCTGAGTGCTGGGATTGTAGGCATGTGCCACTGCACCCAGTATGCCAGGGAATTTTTTTTTTTTTTCCTGGTCAAACTGCCCAGTGCCAGCAGAGTCCTTGTGTCTGTTGTCCTGAGCTGGTAGATACTACCTAGTCTGTCTGGCTCTGTTCTCATCTGATCCCATATCAGTCCTGGCCTGGCAGGGGGCAGGATTCACCTGTGAATAACACTTGTGCCTTCATATCCAGCCGTCTCTGTCCCCTGCCCTAACACTGGCCTCGGTGCCTTGTAGATGCATGGTTTATTTTCTCTTGGCCTTTTGGCAGGCACTGGGCTGTTGGACTCAGCAAGCAGAGTCGATCTTGCTTTCTAGAAGCCCCCAACCTGGGATGGGGGGTGGGGGAGGTAAACAAACCAATAGTTGCAGTCCAGTGGGAGGGTGCAGAGGTAAGCTCTGGTGTTCTGAGTAGTGGAGAAGGCCACCTAGCCCTGGCAAATTGCTGGGATTATCTGTTATAGGTGACAAGACACTTCAATGAGGACCGAGAGACAACAAGGAAGCCAGAGAGAAGGATAGGGCAAGACTGTTCATGGCACATACAGCTCCCATGACTCATGGGCTACATTTAGCCTCATATAAGGCCAGTGAGGTGGGGGAGGTAGCCTGGGTCTGGCAGCCTTACTGGAGAGCTTGGGTTTCTTCCTGAAAACTGGGAGCCTTGCAGGACCTCCACAGTAGATAGCTGTTGATGCTGCTGCCCAGTGGACTCTGTCTGTCCAGCCTGTTACCCAGTTAGCAGAGGAAGTGGTCCCTGCATCCTTTTTATCTCCTGAAGGAGAGTAGTGGCTTACTGCTCTGTCCTTGGTACGGAGAAGTACCGAGGATGCATTGCAGAAAGGCGCCACCAGGTGGTGGACCTTAAGATTACAGAGCCCTCATCCCCCAGCCCCCTCATTTCTTGGCCATATAAGACTAAATCTGTTCATGTCATGCTGACCCTGCCCAGGAAGAATGAGGCTTCAGGTTCCCATGCTGCAGTTATGTACCCAAAGACAGGCTCCTTTAAACTTGTGAACTGAGTCTTGGGAGCTAGTCAGCAGGTAGGACTTTGTCCTGTGTCTGAGAATACATGCCAAAACATTATGACTCTTGTCCACTCTAAACACTTGTACATCTAAGAGAACAAAGGCATTATGTACTATAACCCATACATGCTTTTCAATCCAGGAAGTGTAATTGGGGCTGAAGAGATGGCTCAGTGGTAAGAGCACTTGCTGCTCTTCCAGAGGACCTGAGTTTGGTTCCTAGTTCTAATATCAGAGGCTCACAACTGCATATAATTCTGCTTCTAGGGGATCCAGTGCCCTCATACACATGCATATGAGTAAAAAATTTAAGAATGTAGGTGACACTACCGTTATCATATATTTACACACACATACACACACACAGTGTGGGTACCTTTATTTACTGGTTGAGTATGTTCTTCATGGCATTCTTCTCCAGGGTTACCCCTTGCATTTATGTGCCGTGTACCATTAGTTTCTTTTACCTTGCTGTTTGTTTGAGACCTGTCTCACCATGTAGACTTAGCTAGTCTGGAATTCAACCATGTATCAAACTGACCTCAAACTCAGAGATCTGCCTGCTTCTGTCTTCTGAGTGCTGGGATTAAAGGTGTGCACCACCACCGAAGACTCACTTTGTGGCTCATACTGACCCAGAACTCACTATTTAGCTGCAGACTCAGAACAGTCCTGCCCCAGCTGTCCCTATGCTGAGACTGCAGGCATGAACCACCATTCCCAGCTCAGTGCTTCTACCCATGCCCTCCTTTTGGAGACAGGGTCTCATGAGTCCTCAGTCTGGCTTTGAACCTGCTGCGTAGCCAAGGATGACCTAGAACTGCTGATTTTGAGGTGCTCGTCTTCCTGCTCTCACCTCCTGAGTCCTGTGGTCACGGTTCTATACCTGCCTTCTTGCCCAGTCTCAGCATTTCTTTAACTAGCATTGATGCCTTTGAAGCATATAGATCCATTTTGTTGAAAGGAACTCAACTCAGGGTTGTCCCAGTTAGGATTCATTTTGTACATTTTAGCCAAAGAAGAGTATAAGTAAGGAGTGCATCTTTACGAAATGTGCCACACAGGAAAGCCCCTGGTGCTCATTCTGTCGTCAGTGACAGTAACTCCTGCCTTTTGGGCCAGGTTGCAGCTTGCTGTTCTTCAGTTGGGGTGAATTTCACCCATCTTTTGACTGTTCCGCTGTTTTGAGAAAAACATGAATCCAGAATTAACTCCACAGAGTCTTTCAGTGGAAAGGAAGGTTTGGAGCCCAGCAATGCATGCTTCCCCCAGCCCTGCCCCAAAGGGTCTTAGGCTAGAGGTACCACATCTTCAGTTCAGGCTCTTCCCTAACCCCCACACTACCACAGCTGGAATGGGATGGTGGAACTGTCAGAGATGGCTTCATCATCCTGGACAGCCCTTACTGTGCCTCAAGCAGAGTAGTGCCAGCTGGTGTGCCAGTCTTGGTCTGCAGAATGTAGAGTGTCTGCTCTCTGAAGGACTGGCAGGCACGGGGGGGATGTGATGCTCTGTGCCTCCGTTCAATAAAACAGGTGTTCCTGTTGACACCCCACCCCCACCCCCAACAGCTATGCCCAGCCTTCCCCAACAGACTCACCTGGCTCTCCTCTGTTCTGCCAAGTTCTGCTCCAGGCTCTTTCTTCTGCTGAGCTACAGGGCTACCTCAGGCTAGCCACCAGTCCTTCAGACCTATATATAGTCTGAGGCAGCAGATTAGACACCCCTCAAGCCTGGGTACCTTCCTACTTCCTGTTCTCTCTAGCTCTCAGTTCAGTGACTGTCCCCTTTCCCTTGGACAGGAGAAAAGCTATCCACAAGCTTTTGTCTGTTCTCACTCTATGGCCTTGGCTGGCCTGGAACTTGCTGTGTAGACTGGGCTGACCACAAACTCTCAGAGTTCCCTCTCTTGGGACTCTGTTGTCACTATGCATGCCCACACCTGGCTATAGGCAAGCTTCTAAGCACAATTCATCAAATGCTTATACTATCTTAACAGGTTCTCTGCTAAACCTTTTGTGCGAGTTATCCCTGGTAATTCGTAGGAGAACTGTGGAAGTATGGAAGCTGTCATTCTCTGTAGATGGAGACAGAAAAAGAACCTTGCCCACAGCTCATCACCAGTGATGGTGCTGGGGTGGAGTCTGCATTTGACTTACTCCAGGCTCTTTGGTTGCCATTGGACTGGGCTGGGCATGAGACAGCTGAAATCAGAGTCCAGTTTTGACTGAGAGACATTGTTGTAATCGAGGTGCTCTTGGTACTCTTGGGCAGTGACTCACTTTTTTCTCTCTCCCTTGGAGAATCTGGAGCAGGTCCAGACTCCTAACCAATGCATGACAAACGGATTGCAGGGTGTGAGCAGGTTGGTCTTCTGCCCTCACTTCCAGGGCCAGGTGAGGAAGGTACAGGTGTAGGGTCCCTGCCTTCAGTAGAAAATGCCAGAGGTTAAAGACCAGAAGATAACAGGCTGCACAGCTCAGGACCAGTTATTTTGATTGATTTTTGACAGCCAGGAACCTGAGGATAGGGAGTGGACCTGGTGACAGGGCAGCATGAAATTGTTGGCTGACCTGACCTGGCAGAATAAACATAGTTGTTTAGCCAAACAACTAGTGGGCACTGGCAGAACATGGCTCCCAAATGCTGTGTTCACAGGCACACATACAAACATGTATGTGTTCCCACAGTAAAGCAGTCCACTGCCCAGGACTGTGGGTTGTTTCCCCGCCAGGAGGATTGGCCTCGTATTCTTTCCTCATGGTGTTGGTTTGCAGTGTCACGAAACTCTTCAGAAACCTGGAGGCTACTTCAGGAAGCCTTGGCCCAAACTGGGAGGTCTCTGTAATCCTGGTACCCCAGAGGCTGGAGAAAGGAGATTGTTTTAATTCAGGAATTCAAGACCAGCCTAGGCAACATGGAAAGATTCTCATCTCTAACAAGAAAAGTTAAGGAACTTGAATGTGGGTGCTTTCTGTCTATACCCAGACCCACAGGCTGCACCTCAGACTTACTGAGGCAGGGGGTTCCCTCTGCCCTGAGCCTGTGCATCAACACACTGATATGTCGATACTTCTGGGTATGAGTGTCTGGATCCAACACAGCGAGGTTTTAGTTCTTTTTAGTTGTGTTGAATTGAGGCCAGGCTGAGATGGGGGAACAGATCCTGCCCTTAGCTCAGAACCACCCATCTTTTTAAGCCCTCACCCTTTGGAGATGTGCAGGTGTGTTTGCAAAGTCTAATCATGCTCTGCTATATAGTACCTGACCTGCCTGTGCCCACCACCCTTTCTGTGCCTGCCCTGTGTTCTACACTCCTGGACTCTGGGCATCTTTAGCTGTAGAATTTTCTGTATCTCTTACAGATCTGGCTGGAGCCTCTCATTGCCTGGTAGCTTTCAAGTGAGATGATGTTTTAGCATAGGTAGCCCCTGTCCCGATGGTTCTCAACCTGTGGGTCACGACCCCTTTGGGGGGGGGTCAAACAACCTTTTCACGGGGGTCACCTAAGACCGTCTACATATTATTCACATTACAGTTCATAACAATAGCAAAATTACAGTTATGTCGTAGAAACCCAATAATTTTATGGTTGGGTCGCCACAATATGAGGAACTATATTGAAGGGGCGGGCACAGCATCTGGGCCTACTGGTGGCTGACTCAGATCTGATGATGCCTTCTCGCTGAGGCCCACTTACACCCCCCAGGCCCAGCAAAGCCCACAAAGCCCCCTGCTTTCAGAATTCCTATTCTGGTTACAACCTACAATTGGTGGGTTTGCTGGGCTGTGTTCTCTTCCAGTGCCTTCCTCTCAGGCACCCCACAACCCCATTTTGTCTCACCAAGCTTTCTATTGAGGTCCAAGTTGGTATGGCACTGACTTGCAAGGACAGAACATGGGAAAGTTGAAAAATTCAAAGCTCTACAAACTTCAAAGCTGAGATTGTTGAGTTCCAGGGCTGCTGAGACTTCAGCCTGGGAGACATGAACCCATATCTGAGGGGAGCCTTACCCCCAGGGTGAGGACAACTGGTTAGGGGGAGGCTTTTCCTGAGTTCTTTTGGGGCCATAGCAGCCAGTACTGCTACTAGAGCACCTCAAGTGCAGGGTCCCTGAGACAGGCCTTTGGTGGACCATTTAGAGATCTGTTTGGAGCATCCCTGTCAGGATGGCTTGAGGGCAGAGTGGAACCACCTGTGTGTCTGCCATCTGCAGGAGCAGGGCCAAGGAGGTCTATCTCTGAAAACCTCATCCTCCAGTTTTTCCCTGGCTGTCTCTTCACCATGATTTCCTTTGCTTGAGTCAACTCTGGGTAGCAGGGAATGATGTTTAGGAAGGCAGGCAGTCAGGGTACCTCTTCCCCGCCAGCATCTTTTCTATCCCTGCCCATCTGCTCCCATCCTTCTGTCTGCCATGTCTTGGAGCTGTTCCCATGCCATTTGCTTGAGTAGAATCCTGAGTGGGGTAGGAGGGGTCAGGCTAACCCACTCATTGTCTGGGCCGCAGCTGCTCCCTGCAAACAGGCGTCTAGACTGTGTGTAGGCAAAGAAGCAGCATCTACACAGATGTGATATGCCTGTCTGGTGCTCTCCAGGGAACTACTGGGAAAAAAGAGGAGGCTCAGCACTCCAGAGAGGAGACCAGGATCAGAGTGTAGTGATACCAGCTACTTACCAGAGGCTGCTGGCTTTAGCAAGAACACCAACTGGAGGGAAGGTATCTGTTTGTTACTATGTGCTGGGCTAGGCACCAAGGTGCAGTGGTTCATGTAAGTGTGTATAAGATTCTTTTTCTAGTGGTGGCAACAGTCATTGAACATAGACACACAAATTAATGTAATAAATAATAATAAAAATAATGTAATATTTTATTATAATATAATATAATAAATATTTATATTATAATTATAAATAAATTATATATAATATTTATATATTAAATTATAAATAAATATTATAATATAATAAATATATTATTACAAAATGTGGGAAGTACATGGAGGAAACCACTGTACATATTGTGGGACCAGGTGAGGGCCATTGGCAAGGAGCTGTCAAGCTTGCCTTCTCTGAGGAAGTTGTATGTACACTAGGGGTGCCCAGGAACTCCAGGCAAAAAAGACACTGGTGTGCTGCTGCTGTCTGACTTTTTGGGGTGTATCTAAAGCTATTTCATTCTTCTCTGCTGTGACTGCTTCCAGCAGAGATCACAGCCAGATCTAACCATGGCTGCCTCTGCATCTGGGGACTGTTGGATGTTAAGAGAAGCCCGTATTGACAGGACTGACCCTCAGCATGAGGAAGCTTTCCAGGATAGCAGCAAAGTCTAAAGGAAAAGACACATATCCTACTAGATAGCAGTTTAAGCAGTAACACTTTCATAACCATAGAAATAAAAAAAATGGAGAACCGGGTTTAGTTCCTGAGACTCACATGCTGGAAGGAGAAATGCCGCTTGTCTACTAAGATGTGTGTATACTTACACACACACACATACACGCACATGCTCTTATACATAAATAATGAATGTAATCATTTTTAAAATAGAGAACAAAATAAAGAAAATGTAAAAAGAAACAATGGGTACAAGCAGTAAGCATGTAGAGCAGGCTCAGCCTCAGACATAAGACGTAGGGCTCTGGAGTGTGTAGGTAACGGAAGACTTAGGCGGGAGGAGAGGAAAGGGGGGTTGTAATTATCCCCAAAATAAAAATTAGAAAGAAAAAGAATTAGGACTTTAAAAAGTAATAATATCCCCTTTATTACTCATGAAATGGGTCATTTGCGAGAGTGAGGAAGCAGTCCTGGTTCAGGTGCAGGGCCTGCGACTGTGACTCCCTTCCCCCACGCTGCTGATGGGACTGTCAGTTGCCACAGCCTGCCTGGGAACAGCTTGCCACTGCCACTGGGTGTCAAATGCTTTAGGGAAAATAAGGAAAGAAGAAACGTTCACCCTGCCAGGCACAACAGCTCATACCTATAAGCTAACCACTGGCCTGAGAAAGGCTCACCACAAGTCTGAGGCCATCCTGACTATATAATGAGCTCGTAGTCACCTAGGTCCTCAACCTGGGCCAGACAACCTTTTCACTGTCTAAAAAGACAGATACTTACATTATGATGTATAACAGTAGCAGAAATAAGTTATGAAGTAACAAAGAAAATAATTTGAGGAGCTGTATTAAAGGGTTGCAGCACGAGGAAGGCTGAGAACCAGGGAACTAGAGTGAGACCATCTGAAAAGAGATTAATAAAAATAAAGTCCTTTACCCCATTTGACTTTGCAGTCTTGCTTCTTGGCAGTTATCCTGAGGGAACAGAGCACCAAGAGCAGTCCCCGTGAGCCACCACAAGGCTCTGCTGGGTCCGCCTACCTTTCTGAGCCTTGACTCAAAGAGTAGGAATAACTATCTCTTTGTTTCTTTCTTTCTGGAGCTGGCCAGAGCCTAAGTTTGCCTTTTCTGGTACTTTGGGCTCCTTACTCTTTCTCTTAAGTCCCCTGCCCCCACCAGGTGCCTGCTTGCTGTGTGGCTGGCATCCATTCGGGCTGAACTCGCATGGATTTTCCTTCTCTTTTCTGTTCTCTTCCCCTGCATAGCTGTTGATGTTTGCAGTTTGCCTGCCCTGGGGTTTACATTTTTAAGGGGGTGGGGGGAGAGCCAAAATATACAGGCATTTACGTGACCATTTTTTAAAAAGGAAGGAAATAGATGCCCATAAAGTGGAGAAACAAAACACCTCACGTGATGCTACAGGAGAGTGACAGGGTACTTTTACCATGTGCAATTCTGTTTTATATTTGCCCTGATGAAGACTGACACAAGGCCAGTGCTCTGCCACTCTGCTCCAACCATCTTCCAGCCCATGGTTTTGGTTTTTTGGCTTGTTTGGGTTTTTGAGATGAAGTCTCTCTCTGTAGCCCTGGCTGTCCTGGAATTTATTTGTTCTATAGAGCAGGCTGGACTCAAACTCAGAGATTCACCTGCCTCTGCCTTAAAAGTCCTGAGATTAAAGGCATACACCAGGTCTAAAGTTGTTTGTTTGTTTTTACAGCTTTAATAGGATATATTTCACGTACTATAAAATTCTATCTAAATTAAAGAAAAGGGAAATTTGCAAAATGGCATCAGAGCGTGGTCCATATTTTTACAGTAATATATATTACTTTGTATGATAGTGAAAACCCAGGAAGCACAGAGGCCTGACTAGAGAGCAGCTGTCTAGGTGGTGAGGTTAGGTTCCTTGGTTTCCATGTTAGCTTGTTTTTCAGTGTTGGTACAGGGAATGCCAGTTACTTCTATATGGAAATGAAATTATGAAAGAAGTTGGTGTTCTATGTCTCCGAGCCCCATGGGGAATGGGGCTTGGTTGCCTATCCTGTCTTGGTAGAGGTTTTTCTTCAGCACCCACACAAAGTCCTATGCCTCCCTCTGACGCCTTTCAGCAGACTCCCCTCCCCTCCCTTCTTCTGTGATCTGTGTCTACTGCCTTCAAGGACATGTGCTGTTGGTGTGGAATGACTTTCAAGTAAAGGAGTTATGATTCCTTTGTCCTCAGGAGCCTTGGCTGCTCCTCCTGGTGGGGAGACGGCGACCGCAGCAGCTGTGGGAGGTATCCTTACGTTAGTCTGGACTCGTGTCAGTCAGGAAAGCTGTTGACTTACTCAACAGAAAGGATCTTTTCTGTCTTGTTTAGAACTGAGAATGAAGCGGAGAGCATCAGACAGAGGAGCTGGGGAGACGTCGGCCAAGGCCAAGGCTCTAGGGACTGGCATTGCTGGAAATAACGCAAAGAGAGCAGGACCGTTCATCCTGGGTAAGCCTCTGAGCATGGGGGTGTGGCCAGGGCACAGCGGCCACATCTCTGACCTATACACAACAGAGGGAGGTGCCAACTAGGGCTGTGGTCCCTCCATAGCAAAAGTTGTCAATTTTTGGTCAGTACACCAGCTTTACAAAAGCCAGATTCTAACCCCTCCCCTGAGATACAAACCTCAGAACATCAACAGGCTCACAAAAGCACACGGCTACATTAGAACTCACCATGTGAGGCACTAGTTGACTTTTTCTGGAATGACATGATTGATTTCAGTGTTTTTGTATAGCATTTCCCTGAGCTTCTTGTCTTTATTTTGTTTTAGGGAAATGTGTTTTGAGACAGGATCTATGTAGACCAGGCTGGCCTTGAAGTCACACACTGCCTGCCTCTGCCTCTACCTCCTAAGTGCTGGGATTAAAGGCATGCCCTGAACTTCTTATAGAATAGTGTAGAAATTGGGTGGATTGAATGTTTCCAGGAGGCCGAGGAGCAGCAGGGCATTCTTCATGGTGTTTGAGGCCCAGCCAGTCTGGGTTGTTGCTGGTCAGAGTTACCGATAGTATGGGCTCTGGCACCAGGGCCTTAGTAGAACTTTTGTTTTAGGACAGATTTTGGAACTTAGAGGCACAGCCTAGTTCCAACTTCAGACACTCAGAAAATAGTTTGTAATGGTGCCTGCTACCAGCAGATAGCCCTGTGCTGTTTGTGGGGGTGTGGAGGTAAACGGTGATGAGGATGAACTGCTTCTGCCCTCCCCCAACTTAGCGTGTTTGTTGGGAAACAAGACTGTAGCTTCTCAAAGTTGATGAACAAGGGGGGACACAAATGAGAAGATCTATGGGTAGTGAAGCCAGGAAAGCCTTACTGCCTAGCCCAGGCTGGCCTCAAGCTGGCCAACTTCCTGCACGAGCTTCCTGAGTGCTAGGGTCAGAGGTGTGTACCACACTGGACACTGGAAACTCTTTGAAGACTGCCAGCAAAAGCCAAGTATGTATCCAGGAAATGCACACATGTCCACCTCCAGTCTTAGAAGAGACTTTTGGGGGCCAACCCAGTAGCTATGAAGAGAAGCCCTACTCAGAAGGCCCCTGGAAAGTGAGCCCATGGTTCTGTGTGCCGTAGGTCCCCGCCTGGGCAACTCACCGGTACCGAGCATTGTGCAGTGTTTGGCAAGGAAAGATGGCACAGATGACTTCTATCAGTTGAAGGTAAGAAGACAGGCGAGGACCCTCAGCCTGGGTTGTCCTAGCTGTTCATCCTCCCTCATCGCCTTCACACCTGCATCACCTGTGAGCAGCAATCCAGCTCACACAGAGTCTCCCTCAGCAGCTCATGTAAGAGCTCTGTGTGAACTATAGGCTGTCAAGACAAGCGGCTGTCATGTGTGCTCGTGTGAGCTCAGACCAGGCATAGCAGAAGTGAACTCACTT
Organism: Arvicanthis niloticus; assembly: GCF_011762505.2. Classification (NCBI taxonomy): domain Eukaryota; kingdom Metazoa; phylum Chordata; class Mammalia; order Rodentia; family Muridae; genus Arvicanthis; species Arvicanthis niloticus. Next base: position 28,389,841 of record NC_047662.1, on the reverse strand, counting down.
CCCTGTCCAGCTGTTCTCTTGGGTAAAGGGAAGCATTGTTCTTTTTCTTCGTGTGCTTTCCTGCAGATCCTCACCCTTGAGGAGAGGGGCGAGCAAGGGATAGAGAGCCAAGAGGAAAGGCAGGGCAAGATGCTGCTGCACACCGAGTACTCTCTGCTCTCCCTGCTGCACACACAGGATGGCGTGGTCCACCACCATGGACTCTTCCAGGTGAGTGGCCCCCACACTCCTTGCCCTACCTGGTGTCTGTTAAAGGCACCTCTACTCTCTGAGCAGCTCCCAGCTTCCAGCTTGTGACTCTGGTGTTCCTTCCCTGCTCACTGTCAAGGTCTGGGCAGAGGGATTTGGAATCAGGCTACCGTCATGTTGGTGCTACAGTGTCCATGACAATCTCATCCTGAAGAATGGCTCACAAATGACAACTTACAGCAGCCGGGCTAGCTTGGAAAAGCTGCCTTTCTGAGGGAGAAAAGGAAGTCATTTAATGTCCCTCATGCTCTTTCCAATTGTGTTGTCTAGATTGACCAGGCTAGAGTAGAAGACAGCAAGAGCTGGGGTCACCTGTAGTCAGCTCTCACAGTGTGACTGGACCACAGTCCTTTTGCCTGCCTACAGATTTCAGGTCCTTGTGCAGATGACCTTGAATATCTATTGTGTGACCTCAGGCAAATCATTTCAGGTCTCTGAGCCTCAGACCCATAGGGACCATGGGAGAGTCGCAGCATTATCTGTCTTAAGGCTGGTTGGCAGGTGCACAGGAGTGCAGCCAGCCCTGGCTGCTGTGACACCTACTCATCACACTGTCTCCCTGTCAGTGTGAACACTGACATAAAGCCCCTGGAAAACACTAAGGAGACTGAAGTGTCGCTTCCCAGCCTGGGCTAACAGTAAGCTACCCACTCATACCCACACCTGTCAACGCCTTATTTTTAGACTTGCCATAGAAGCAGCTCCCAACATTGGAGCATTTCCCTGAAACAGAAATGAAGTTGATTTTAATATCTCAATTCTGATATCATTATATGGAATTCTGGTATTTCCACATGCTTGGCTTTCATTCTCGCATTCTTTTGGATGACAGAAGTGACCAAAAGTACCTTGAGCAAGTCATCTGTGTGTGTTGGACACTGGGCCTAGACCCTGCAGCAAGTGAATCCCAGATCTGACCCTGCATTTAAGGAGTAATCTGGCTATTTGGTCCTTCCTCCAGGAGTTCCCCAGATGGCTTTGTCTGTGTGCTGGCAAAGACCCAGCCTCTTCTGGCCACCAGGGTCCCAACATTCTTGTTGCACTTGTTTTTGTCACACTTGGGCTCCCTTGTAGTAAACAGAGTGACTAGGGCAGCAGACCCAGCGTTAGTAACTGACCTGCTGGCCCCTGACTGCAGCAGGCCACAGTTGGCTTCCTTAATCCTTGACATCAGGGAGGGAAAGATTGCTAGCTCCCCTTTATTCATGAGGAACTAGACTCATGCAGTGGAGCTATTTGAAGCCAGCACAGGTTTTTTTTTGTTTTGTTTTGTTTTGTTTTTGCCAGTTATGTGACTGCCCAGCAGTCCTGTAGCCACAAGGAAAGCCATTGGACAGTCAGGGCTGTCTACAGGAAGAGAATGTAAGGAGGACTTGTTGAGTGGCGCACAGGTTGAGATCCAGGTAATGCAACAGTGGCTGCCTGAGAACAGGAAGGCTGAGAATCCAGTGGCTTTTCCATCTACAAGCCGTCTCAGTCTGCTGCTGAAGACCTAAAGGATTCCTGAGGGGCTGCTGCTCTTCAGTTTGTATTGGAAGGTCTCTGTAGTCCTGACTGGCCTAGAATTCAGTATGATAACCAGGCTGGCCTCAAACCTTCTAAGTGCTGGGATTAAAGGCATCAGTCCCCCAAGCCCTGCCTCAGTTTCCTTCTTCCATATTTTACGCAGGTTACCATGTAAAGTGCGGCACCCAAAGACCGTCCTTCTGACTTTAGTAGGATTTAGAAGATCCCTCCTGGGCGCACCAGGCCACTCAGCATTTAGTTGACTCGATGCAGTCAAGTTGGCAGCCAGAATCACCCATCACCCACAACACTGTGTGACGTCCTAAGTTTTGCAGGGTGGCCGCTCTTGAGCTTCTAGAATCTTATGCCTAGAGTAGTAGCACGTGGCTTTTATCCCAGCAGATGGACCTCTGAGTTCAGGACCAGCCTGCTCTATATGCTGAGTTCCAGGCTAGTCAAGATTACATAGTGAGACAATCCAGTCTCAAAAACTGAAAAAAAAAAAAAACCATAAACAAAATGTCTACAGCCTTGGACATGGATAGAGGAGATGTTGGAGTTAGCTAAACTCTGGAACTACAGGAGGAGGAAGACACCCCAGGGTCTAGCTTCACTGCTGCTGCAGGGTGCTGAGGGGCCAGTTGGCTTTTAATGCCCAAAGCTGACCATGGTCATAGCAGGAAGCCTTCACCTGAGATGTTGAACATGAGTGTGCTGGACTTTGCTCTTGTGCTACCCGGTCAGGCTGTCTGGGTCTCTGTCTCTCATATAGACTCCTGCAGGTTTGAGTGGCCACCTGTGTGTGCCTCACCGAAGGCAGCAGACATCCAGCCACTTCCCTCTGGACCTCTGAAGGAGAGCCTTAACTCCCTGGCCTTGGCCTGTCTCCTTGCCTCCCAGGACCGCACCTGTGAATCAGTCGAGGACACAGAGTCTGGTCGGATGGTAAAGAAGATGAAGAAACGCATTTGCCTCGTCCTCGACTGCCTCTGTGCACATGACTTCAGTGACAAGACCGCTGACCTCATCAACCTGCAGCACTATGTCATCAAGGAGAAGAGGCTCAGTGAGCGGGAGACTGTGGTCATTTTTTATGACGTCGTCCGTGTGGTGGAAGCCCTGCACCAGGTGAGGCCCAGGACCCACATGCCCCAGAAAAAGCATCTTTCTTGGCTTCTGCTCATCAGAAAGCTGCTTGGTCCTGAACTCACTTGGGTAGACTTTGCAGCTGGGAGTGTCCAGAGGGAGGTGACTAAATGTCCATTGTCCTGGGTGACACATTGGCCAAAGCCAACCATGGTCCCTGTGAAGGCCAACAGACAGCAGCCCATCAGAGCTCCAAGCAGCAATTCCCAGTCAGTTATAGCCATAGGCTATCTGATAGGATTGGGGGTGCCAGGCACCCCAAGGTAAAGGGCAAGTGCTTGAGCTTCGTCCAAGGCTCTGTGGGCCAAACCTGGAGTAAGTAGTTCCAGAAGTGCTGTGGCACTTGCTCCTTGTCCCTGCCTCTAGACTGAAGCTTGTTCTCTTCATAGACTAGTCAGTGGAGTAAGGAGAAAGATTTACCCATAAGCTGCTAGTCTGGGAGAAAAGCAGAAGCAACTGCTAGGCCACTTCTTACCCATTTCAGGTGCATGCTTGATGATACCTAAGAGATAGATCCTAGGGCATTCCTGCCTTCCCAGAACCCTGAGGAGCCTCCATCTTCTAAGGCGGACCCCACTTCTCACTTTCTCATGCAAACCATCCATTCATTGGTTTTCAGAAAAACATCGTTCACAGAGACCTGAAGCTTGGAAACATGGTGCTCAATAAAAGGTAAGTGCCCATTCTCCCTCCGCTAACCTCAGCGAGGGGGCTGACTCAGAGCAGTCTAGCATCCCAGAATCCATCCTAGGGCTGGATTTCTTGCTGAAGCTGGGTGTTCAGAATCTCAGAAAGAAAGCAACACTTGACATTCCCAGTACCAGGCTGTTGCCTGGGTCTTGGTGGCAGAGGGGCAGCAGATTGTTCTCTTAGATGCTGGCTCATTCGACCATGATTAGGGCAGCAGTGTAAAGATAGCAACTACGCAAGGTTTCAGGACCCCGTGGAAGGAAGATCTGCTCTGCAGGCTCCACAGTCCTGGAAAGACAGCACTCGGGAAGTGCCGTCTCACCGCTTCTCCGAGCCTCTCTCCTTCCCCTTCTCTTCTGGGTAGGTTAGAGGGAAAAATGGCAGCAGCACAGGTTTATAGCACAAGTGTCATGGTGGCGATTTGTTTCATGATGTGGTCAGCCCAGGAGAGGTTCCACTGTCCTTGTATAGCAGCCGAAGCCTCAGTGGTCATGGGAAAAGAAGCCGGAGAGAGGTGGGCCACTCGGGAGGGCAAGGGCCACAGGTTCAAAGCTCCAGCCTGATACAGCCCTGCTCTCTGCCAGCCCCTTTCCCCCTAGGGTTGAGACTGCAGACTTACTTCTGGAGTGCAATGCGTACCTCATGTAGCTCATTAGCTTGCCATCTGATGACGGGCTACTGACCAGAAAACAAATATCACATCACAGGACAGTGTGTAGGGAGCTAGCTGCATGCTGGCTGATAGAAAGTCTGAGCAAAGGTTTGCCAGCCTGGGAGCGCGAAGGGATGAGATACTTAGTGTCACACACTGCAAAGGGGAGGGAGGGAAACAGGAAATTCCAGGACTGCTTTGACCCCATCTGGCTAAGTGAGGAGTTAGGGAAGATGAAGGGGCAGGATGTGGGGGTCGGATCTGGCTCAGAGCCTGCCTGTACTGCCGACTGCGCCTCTTCTCTGTTTATTTACTTGTTCAGTGAATTAATTCATGTGTCCAGTTACCAGAACTCTGCACTTGCTTCTCATCTGCAGAAGTAGAGTGATTCCACCTTCCTGCAAAGAGCAGCCCGAGATACAAATAGATGTAAAATTGCCAGGTAGGGGTTTACTCTTCCTCAGAACACACCAGCGTCCATTCTAACAGGGCCTGAGGTTCCTGTGAGGAATGAGCCAGGAGCTCCTACCTTCAGATGAGGCCAAGTACCCCCCAATCTTGGCTGGGACTCAGAAGAGAAAGGCAGGTATTGGAGGGCGCTGGCCCCCTTGGCCCTAAGTTGTGTGAAGAGGGTACTGCCTTAGAGAGGATGAGATTGCCGGGCGGTGGTGGCGCACGCCTTTAATCCCAGCACTTGGGAGGCAGAGGCAGGCGGATTTCTGAGTTCGAGGCCAGCCTGGTCTACAGAGTGAGTTCCAGGACAGCCAGTACTACACAGAGAAGCCCTGTCTCAAAAAACCAAAAAAAAAAAAAAAAAGACTTCTAACACTTGGAAGCCAAGAGGCAGGAGCATCACAAGCTTGAGGTCAGTCTGAGCTATGTAAGCAAGAAAGACTGTCTTTAAAGTGTGTGTGTGTGTGTGTGTGTGTGTGTGTGTATGTATGAATGAGAAAGTGGAAAGCTTGGGTCCTGCTTGTCCTAGGCCTTTTGTGGACATTGCAGGACCCATATCCCTACCAGCTGGACTAGAGAGCCCAGGCCCTTCATAACAGCTGCATGTTGGCTTGCTGGCTCTCTAAATGAGCATCCCAGGGGTAGTCATGGAAACACAGTGGGGCTCCTGACTGGTAACTGCCAGGCTTTTTTTCCACTAGGGTTTTTTGCCTTCTCCCTTCTCCCAGCCCCTGGTTCTTCCCCTTTGGAGCTGTAGCAGGTCCTATGAGCTTCAGGTTACAGAGCGCACACTCACTGTACCTTACTTAAGTACCCAGGCACTCAGGAAGAGTGCAGGCGATACATGGAAAGCCCCTTCTATTCCCAGTTCATCCTTGGCATGCCAGCCGTTTCCCACCCACCCTGCCAGGTTCTTGTGCTAGCCTGTGGAGTGCAGACAAATGGGACGAGAGCCCCAGGAAAGGACACTGGGAGAAGCAAGGGCTGAAATCTAAAGGCCTCCTTGGGGTTATGTGAGGCTGACTGTGGGTTCCTTCTCCTCCTTCCTCTTGGGTAGGCAAGCTGCATACCAATTCCTAGAAAAGCAGAACACTGTGGTAGCCCTGGGGCCATAGCTGAAACGTGAGTCACCCAAAGCAGGCCTTGCTGACGCACATTGCCCCTCCATCCCTCGCCACCCCTTGATGCCCTTGCCCTCCTGTCAGGACCAACTGGGGGGTCTGGGACTCCTGGGGAGCTATATGCCACTCTCCCAACGTGGGTGGTGGTGGCAAGGCAGGCCGGTGTTGCCAAGCTTGAGGTCTCTGGGCTGACCATGGTGTTTCCTGTGAGAGACACTCCAGGTTCCTATGCAACACAAATGCATGTGCTCAGGGCCTGTTGTCACCCGTGTCAGAGACTGTATCTCCTGGGCTCTCCTAGGCATGCCAGCTGACAGAGAATAAGAGACTATTTGCAGCTTCCCCTGTCAAGACCACTGAGACCATCTTACCTATCAGAGCCAGCCCGGTCCTGAGAGTCAGGCTCTGTCATATCCCCCTTCACAGAAAAGGACATTTGAGTTTCTCAAGAGCTTCACTCAGCGAGGAAGTGCAGAGGAAGGATCAGTCCTGGGCGACTGAGTCTCAGACCCACTGCCTCTGCTTTGAGCCATCCTCCCAGCATCCTAAGCCTCAGAGACCACAGGATACATTTGTGGCTACAGTGGCCAGTGCAGAAACACAGGGCTGTTCTGTAAAGCTGTACAGTCCTCTGTCTGGAGCAGTGACACAGGAGGCTCAGAGCACCTCCATATGCAGATGACCCTTGCTGAGACCCTTTGTTTACACTGTAGCCTGCAGGCCACCAAGCAGGCTTCTGTGGGCACCCTGGGTAAGAGCTGGAGCCACATTCAGCAGGAAACATGGAGGACAGACCGGCTTTTGTTTGCTCCAAGCCCTTCGCCAGCAGAATTCCCTGAAGTAGCTGAAGGGCTCTCAGAGCCTCTTGGATGCAGCTCCTGGGGAAATCCACTTGTAGCCACATACCCTGCCCTTGAGCTCACCCTCCCCCTTGCCCTGAAGACTATTCTAGAAGAGGTGCCCTCACTGAGCATCTCATACTACGGCCCCCCAGCTGCCATGCTCAGCCATTAAGCACAGGACACTGCAGTTAGGAAAAGACGCCCCTCTTCACTCGTGCTCCCCTAGGTCCTTTTGGGGAAGACCATCCTCCCTTCACCCCTAGCTGTAGGGGACCACACCATGTGCTTCCTAGAAAGGTTCCAAGCCAAAAGCTGCCTGCTTGATGACTTGGGGGATTAGGCTTTCTTTTTTTGTTTTGTTTTCTTTTTCTTTTTCTTTTTTTTGGCCAAGGCAGTCTGAAACTCAAGACAAGAGATGAGTCAGCCTGGATAGAACAGAAGGAAAAGTCATTTGGGGCAGGGCCTTCCTAGGGGGTCTGGGGCCTAACAGACCTAGGCTTAGTCCTACCGGCCAGTGCTCCCAAGCTGTGTGACCTCAGCCAGGTCCCTTTACTTCTGGGTCTTAGCTGTACTGTCTGAAATAGAGTGTTGAAAAGGTCTCCTTCAGAGGTGGGAATGAATGAATGATAAGTGGGGATTAATGAAAACAGTGTACCTGAGTCCTGACAGAGGGAGGCATGCTACCCAGGGCAGGCCCAGAGTTAGCTCTGAATTTCCTGTGAGCCACCTCCATAATTGTTGAGATGCATCTCTTGCCTCAGCTCTGCTTCCCTTCGTCTGCTGAGTCCTCCTGGGATGCTGGCCCCAGCTCACTACATAACTGTATGGGAGCCGCATTCCTCATCTGATGTCAGTGTTCCTTCCCAGCAGGACCTGCTGCTCCAAATGAGGGTTGGTAATTGTTGGAAATAGGGCTGGAGCATAGTGAGAGCTCTGGTGTGCACAAGTCCTGGCTTTGGCCCCTAGCACAACAGGAAGTGAGCGAAACAGCCACAAAGGTTGTTAGGAATAGATATCACACTGTCTCATGGTGCTTCTGAATATGCCTGCTAAGCCTGTGTACATGATGTGGTGTGGTTGTAGCCCACAATGACCTGTTAAATTTCAGGGTGGTGTCTTGTAAATGAGGGCATTCACTACACAGTATGGGTTCTACATGCCTAGCCTCCACAAGCCCATGCAGAAGGACCCCAGAACTCTTCTAAAGGCTACATGATCAAAACTATGAGCAAAGGGAATCCCAACTTGGCAGCACCACCGGTTCACAGTGCCCTCCCTTTCTGGAGTGAACCTTCTCTCTTGGAGGCCTTGAACCAGTGAAGACCCAGGCCTGCATTGCTGGCCATCCCTCACCATTGGGCTCAGGGTTGGAGTTGCTCCTAAACAAGGGCTCTTGTGCTGTCTCCCAGTTCTACCTGCCCATGGAGGTTACACCACCCTGAAAATTCCAGAAAAGTTCTCCATCCATCTGGTGCTGAGTCTTCTGGGGGGCTTGGCCTACAGTGGGGTTTTAGAAAGACAGACTGGTTGAAATTGGTTAACTGTGTGGTTGCTCTGTGCTGTGACAACTGCGCTGACACCCTCCATTCCCATTGTTAGCTCAAAGGACTGTGGGGACTGGGAAGAGTTGGGTGACACTTGGACCTAATTGGATCCCCACCACACCACCAACCCCCACCTCCACCCCCACCCCCACCCCCGGCTCCATGGAGAGACCAGAAGTTCCCAGAAAGGCTGGGCTGGAGGCAGAGGAGGCAGGGCAGTTGGTTAAGTGCTCACTAGGCAAGTATGAAGGGTTTGGGTTCAGATTCCTGCATCATAAAACCTAAAGTAGAGAATAGGGAAAGATACTAGATGTGGACATCTGCCTTTCTAATATGTACACACAGAGAGACACACCCAGCTGTCAGCTGGAGGGCATGGCATATGGTCAGCTTCCACACTCCACCAGGGCATGTGGAAATGTCACATGGGACCAGAATCCCCACATGAGGCCTGGCCATGGCGTGCTGAGCTTCCTGCCCAGAGGATGCACAGGCTGTCTCGGCTGTGGTGAGGGAGGCAGGGAGGCTCAGGACGCCCACTGGCCGCAGCACAGTGGGAGGGTTAAGGTCAGTCGCCTCTGCTGGTCTTTTCCTGCCTGTGGGAATGAGGGAGGTTTATTGAGGTTCCAGGTTACTCCCAGTCTGCGATATCGGTAAAATTTCTGGGAATTGTTCCAAGCTCTGAGCTTCAGCTAGAGCAGCAGGTTTAGGGGACGCTGCTGCTGCACTTCAAAACAGAGGCCTAGTTGCAAGAATAGGAGCCTGCCCCACCAGGGGATCTGACTTCGTTGCCTCTGCATTTATTCTGCCTCCCATTCTTAGGACCCATCGGATAACTATCACCAACTTCTGCCTTGGGAAGCACCTTGTGAGTGAGGGGGACCTGCTGAAGGATCAGAGGGGGAGCCCTGCCTACATCAGTCCTGATGTGCTCAGTGGTATGTGTGGTCCCCACGTGGGGTGGCAATACACTCCCTGAACAGATGGGAATCCTGGGGCAGGACCTGGACTAGGTGCTGGGGCCTTCCTGCCCCACCCTGAACAAGCTCTCTGGTGTAGTGGAGGAGGAAGACAGACTGGTCACATGCTCACATCAGGTTAGAGTAGGAAAGGGATGAGTGTGCCAAAGGAGCATAGAAAGGGCACTTGGGAATGTTCCCCAGTGCTGGGCAGTGGTGGCACACACCTTTAATCCCAGCATATGGGAGGCAGAGGGAGGTGGATTCCTTGAGTTCAAGGCCAGCCTAGTCTATAGAGTTCCAGGACAGCCAGAACTATACAGAGAACCTGTCTCAGAGGTAGGGGGTGGGGAGAGATTCCCTGGGATGTGGCATTGAAGCTGTAGTGTTAACAACTAGAAGCCCAGCTCTGTGAGCATGGTATAGCACACCCAGCACCTCAGCACACAGGCAGCAGGGGCAGGGTGGGTTCTAGGCTAGCCTGGGCTATATAATAAGACCCTGTCCCAACACCCCTGCCCCCAAATAAAGTTATACTACTAATCCCAAGGACAGTCTCACAAAACCCCCTTTTACAGATAAGGAAATTAAGGTAAGGCGACCTTTTTGTTTGGCACCTTCAAAAATTAGTAATAGGTTTCCCCGTGACACTGGTTTTATACTTTGTTCCCATTTGCCCTGCTCCAGTCCTCTTCCACATCCCTCCAGTCCCTCAAATAGTCCCTCCTGATTTTGTGTCCCATTACAGTCTGCTTTCACATACCCCCTCCCTGAGGTGGGGACATTCAGACCATACCACTGACAAGCTGGCAGAGAGGTTAATGAAGTTTGAATGTGCAAGTCCAGGCAGTGATGAGCACCTAAAAGGAGGGAGAGGGAGATGGAGAGGGGAAGGGGAGGAGGGGGAGGGGGAGGGGGAGAGGGAGAGAGAGAGAGAGAGAGAGAGAGAGAGAGAGAGAGAGAGAGAGAGAGAGAGAGACGTGTTCACCATCTAGTAAGGGAGCTGGAAAGCAAAGGACCCTGGCCGATGGTAACAAACACTGGAAGAACCAGAAATGAGGGTGCTAGATAGGGTGAGAGGCTGTCAGCCGTGTCCACAGATGGTCTGACCAGGGGCTCTGTCAGCCGTGTCCACAGATGCACTGACCATGGGCTCTGGGAGCTGCTGTCTGGGTGTGGGAGAAGTAGACGCAGGCCTAGCTCCCAGAGTCTCCATGGCTGATGGAGAAGATGATACAGAACCCCCAGAGCAGGGCACAGCAGGTGGGCTGCACAGAGCCACGCATCTGCAGGGGTGGGGGACTGGTAAGTGCAGGATGTCCAGGACAGTTGAGGAAGAACTTAATAGGGCTGGAAGCAGAGGTGGGGTTTAGAGAGAGGAACTGCCCAGGTACATCCTTCCCCCTGAGTGTGCCTGTCCTTTGTCCCCAGGCCGGCCATACCGGGGGAAGCCTAGTGACATGTGGGCCTTGGGTGTGGTGCTCTTCACTATGCTCTACGGCCAGTTCCCCTTCTATGACAGCATCCCACAGGAGCTCTTCCGAAAGATCAAGGCTGCTGAGTACACCATCCCCGAGTGAGTCCTGCCTCCTGGGAAAGGTTGGGAAGGGATCAGCTGGCCCTCTGGGATTTCAGCGAACAGACAGAAACACCACTGGGGTCCTGGAGTCTTGGGTCAAAGACCCCCAACCCCATTCCTCATCGCATGGCTGAGGCTTCTTCCTCTCTCTAGGGATGGGAGAGTCTCTGAGAACACAGTGTGTCTCATCCGGAAACTGCTGGTCCTTGACCCCCAGCAACGCTTGGCTGCTGCCGATGTCCTGGAGGCTCTCAGTGCCATCATTGCATCTTGGTAAGTTGTTGAGGCCCACACTCTGCCTCAACACTTTTCTTCAACACTTTTGGGGCTAAGTGCTCTGGTCAAGAGAGAGTGGTGTGGCTCTTGGGGCAAGAGACGCGAAGAATGGAGACAAGACAGGGTGTGATTCAGTCTCTTCTATTTTCTCAAGTCTCTCTTCTTGAAGGGAATTCTGAGGTATTTATATACACAAGCAGGAGAACACAGGTGAAAACATTTTACCACGTGCACCATACAGCTGAGGTCACTAAACAGCAAAACAAGCTATGTGGGATAAACAATATATTTATCAGAGTGTGCTTCAGCTGTTATAGGCTTTTGACAACCAAGTCTTTCATCAGGGTATATGGTTCCAGATGGCTGCAAAGTTGATCTAGCCGCTTTCTACTAAAGTCGGCTCCCAACAGTAAGTGGGCCTGTCCAAGACCGGAGCTCACATGTTCTGCTGCCCTACCCAGGAGAGCAGCCCGTTTCTCTGCTGTGCCATCAGCCTCAGATTCCTAAAGGCAGGGCTAAGAGGGAATGGGCAGAGTGCGGAGTGAGCATCTCTTGCCTGCTAGACATGCCAGCTGTGAGGTGGCATTGCCTTGCTGAGTTCTTAACACGGCCCTCAGCAGGACAAGAAGATAGAGGCCCAGAATAGTCAGCCATGTCAGACAGGTGCTGGCTGCGTCTTAAGCTGGACTAGAGGCAAGCCAGGAACAGTGGGGATCTGTCTAATCTGATGTGGCCACTTTCCCTGCAGGCAGTCTCTGTCTTCTCTGAGTGGGCCTTTGCAAGTGGTTCCTGACATCGATGACCAAATGAGCAACTCCGACAGCTCCCAGGAGGTGAGTGGGGACAGGGAGAGTTCCTGGGCTTTCCATCCCCAGCCCTTGCAATAGAAAGGTCCCTCTGGCCTGCCTTGTGACCTGTCATGGGAGCCCCCAGTGCCAGGCAATCACCTGGGCCTCTAGGATGGCCTTTTCCGGCCCCAGTCACATCTCTCCCTCTCTGACTCACTGGGTTCTCTCACCCTTCCTGCTTTTCAGTTTTTATATGATTCATTTATCCCTCTTCTCTCTCCTCCCTGTTCCTGAACTGGAGAAAGTGCTGGGTGAGGGTTGGGGACAGAGACAGGAGTGCTAGGCAGCAGCTGTGACAGGTTTCAGGGCACCCGAGAGGGAAGCTGGGCTTGAGCTGTTTATAGGAGCCTGCCTTCCCTGGAGCTCCAGAGCAAGCGCTGGGCAAGGAGGACCAGGAAGAGCCGTGTGTGGAAGCCAGCCCAGCTCACATTCAGTCCACCCTAAAACTCATGGGACCTATTTTTATCTGAGGATCAGAGAAGTAAACTGATATGTCTACGGTCACACAGCTTAGCAGCAGGGAAACTGTACCTTGATTCCAAAATCCTGCCTTTCTAGTCAGGACCTGCCACTGCAGTTTCACATTGCCTGCCTCCATGTAAAGGAGCTTGCTTGAGGCCATGAGTTGGCCTCAAGCCTCATGGCTTTGCTTTTAACCCCCACGTGCCCCTCAGAGTTCCAGAGACCCTTTTTGAGGAGACACCCTTCACTGCCACCCTCCTCACATGCACACACCCCTGCACACGCCCCCTCCCCCCCCCCCCCCCCCCCCCCCCCCACACACACATACACTGTGCAGCCTGGAAGGCCAGAGGACAGGCCTGTGTATGTAGCTAGAGCCTCCAGCAGCCACTCACATCATCCAGCAAGGTGAGGACTTCAGGGCCCTACACTCAGCTTCTAGGAAGATGGAGTCTGGATTGTGATGCCCGGGCAGCAGGACCTCAGCAGCCACACTGCTGGGCTCCCTGTGTTCTGTCTTCACCCTGGTCTCTCCACCTCACAACAGGCCAAGGTAACAGAGGAATGCTCCCAGTACGAGTTTGAGAACTACATGCGACAGCAACTGCTGCTGGCTGAAGAAAAGAGCTCCGTCCATGAGGCCCGGACTTGGGTGCCCAAGCGGCAGTTTGGTAGCATGCCCCCGGTCCGACGGCTGGGCCATGACGCACAGCCAATGACCTCCCTGGACACAGCCATCCTGGCACAACGCTATCTGCGGAAATAGTGCCCTCAGCTAGGGCACTAGCCCCAGCACACCTCTCCTCGGCCCACCTGAGGCCCAGCCATCAGGCCTGCCTGGGCCCAGGCCCAGCAGTGCTGGACTGACTCTCCCAGGGCAGGGATAGGGACAGCCCAGGTCACAGCCAGGGTCAACAGAGGTACCACAGAGCTACCTTTTGGGATGATTGCTTGATTGTTTTTTTATCTGAGAATTCTAGATAGATACCTAATCTGCTTTTAGTCATGACATTTTAATCTACCTCTGTCTCTTTAACCACGCTGTCTCTGGACTGAGTGCTGGGAGGAAAGAGGGAGCCTACGCTCACAACCCAGGCACTGGAACAGCTGCAGCCTGGCCAGGCCACAGATCCCACAGTCCGTATAAGCTGACCACGCAGCTTGCTGCTGGACCCCAGTAATCACCCCTTGCCATAGTCCACTGCCCCTCTGGGGCCTGCCCTCGTCTAAGCTTCGGAACTCTCACCTCACCTTCCGCCCAAGTCAAATATATTTATTTTTTTACAGAACTCAACTTCTATCTCTAGGTTTAGCCCATGGCCACTCTTCACCCCTGAGCCTGGCTGAACAATAGGGCCCACGTGTGTGTAGGCTCCCTTCTCACCCTCAGGCTCCTAGGAGCCCTCTTGCCAGTTCCTCTCTCTGCTCTCTAGCCACCAGGCTCTGTTTCTAGACTTGCTCTCTCTGTCTTAGCAGCTTCTCTGAGGTGCTGCACGTTTGCATTAGTCCCACCTTATCCATCTTTCACGTGGTACCCAGGTAACATGGACATAGTGTGAAGGGACCTGTGGCCAACTTTGGAGGATGCTCTGGGCCTACTGAGGACAGGCCACTTGTGCTCAGAGACCCTCTCACCTGCCGCAGAAGTGGTGCCTCTCCCAGAAGACTGGCAGATACCTATCTGGGGGTAGGACTTGGAGGGGAGCTGTAGGGATTGGGGACCTACCTACCTTCCTGGCTGAGAACAGCTCTGCTACCCTTTTTGAGCCGAAATTTTGAAGTGGATGCCCGTCTTGCCAGAAATGCTGTTCTCTCCAGAATGCCCCTCCTTGCACTGGACTTGGCATACCCAGTACCAAGCAAAGACCTAACTCTGGAGGCCTCAGAGAGGGCAATGTCACCCTCCTGGTAGGTAGTCCTAGGCCCTTCCTGCCTCATGCTCTCCAATGGGGAGACCATGTTTCCTAGAGTGTGAGCTGACCCTCACCCCCTGAAAAGCTGACTCACTGTGAGTGACCTTGGGCAAGTTCCCAAACCTCCTTGTGCCTCAGTTTCCCCATCTGGAAAAAATGGGGCCACCTCTTGCCAGCAGTAGCAGGGCTGCCCATGCCCCTTCCTCCCTATGCCCCATATCCAGCCCTGGGCGCCTGTGCCTCTGTTTTGCTGGGTCTGTGGGAGCCCACCTGAGCCCAGCAGTTAATTCCCCTGGCACTCAGCTCTGCCTCTCATTCAGCCATCTGGCCACTGAGAGTTAGGGCATAGTGCTGGGGGGTGGGCTCTTTTCTATATTTATTTGATAGCGATAAGTCTCCGAAGGGAGAAGAAATGCAGTCAGCCTGGGCCCTTAGCCCATGGCTGCCCTCCAGTGAGGCTCTGAGGCCTGGCCAGGGCCCTCCTGGGCAGAGCCCCTGCCTAGCCCCTCAGGCCCGACTCCACATGCCCTCCTTCTAAAAGCAAAGCAATACCTTCAGGTCTGCAGCGCCATCAGCCAGCCTGGTTCCTTCTGAGGGCAACCTGGTGGTATTTCTGGCAATGCAGATGAGAGGAGTGTGGGTCTGCCCTCGCTGCTGTCAGGCACTGAGAAGTCCTATTGTAAAGAAAAACAAAAACAAAAAAACAAAACAAAATGGAAAAAGTCACAAAAAAGTTTGTATAAAGACGTATTTTTGTACTACATGGGGACTCTTCCTGCATGTCAGCAATAAAACTTCCTGATCTGGAGCCACCATGGTCTGTAGCATGCCTCTGTTCTTGCCCTCGAGCTAGCCCACCATCCCTGCCCACAGCCTGGGCATCTGCATTTTAGCAAGGCGGGTCCTGTGCCTCTTGTCATCACAGCTTCTCGCCAGCAAGCAAAGCAGTTAGCCATACTGTCTGAAGTGGGAGGGGACCCAGGGTGGCCTGCCTCCTGCGAGTGAGTGCCTGATGGGAACTTGTAGCTTGCCTTGGCCCTGCTAGAGGCTCAATAGCTAGAGAGCCAGATGCTCATGTTAGAGGCCACCATGCCCCCACATGCCTGTTCCAGGGAGCTGGGATAGGAGCTTCCCTTTTCCTGTACTCCCCTCCTTTCCTTGGGACACCCAGGGGTGCCTGCCTGCCTTCCTACCTCCTTCTGTTCCCTAAGCTTAGACTACAAATTGTATTTCCCAAAAAAGCCAAGAAACAGGGAGAGCTTCCTGGCGAAGGGAGAGGTAGGCTAGGCTATCCCACAAATGAAGCCGCCCAGATGTAAGCCGCATTCCCAGGACTGCTCTGTCCTGCTCCTTCCTGCCAGACCACACACACTACCATACACAGACCCTACTCCATGTGACCCTGGGGGGCACTACCATGAGAGGCCCTTGCTCTCAGCCTACCACTGCCAGCTGCTGCCCCGGACCTGGTACAAATATCTCTGAGGCTGTCTGGGTCTCCCCTGTGTCCTCAGCCCTCAGACTTGGTCTGGTACTAGTTTGTTTTGGTTTTTTGCTTTTAGAGATTAGACAAAACAGCCCTATATCCTTAGACAATAAATTTCTTTTTTTTTTTTTTTTTTTTTTTTCCTTCAAGACAGGGTTTCTCTTTGTATCCCTGGGGCTGTTCTGGAGCTCACTTTGTAGACCAGGCTAGCCTCAAACTACTTGCCTCTGCCTCCTGAGTGCTGGGTTTAAAAATAGATATTTAATCCTCTATGCCTATGGCTGTTTTGCCTGCACATATGCCTCGACCACTTGTGCACCTGGTGCTCACTGCGGTTAGAAGAGGGAATCAGATCCCTGGAATAGGAGTTATGAACTGATTCCCGGTCCTCTGGAGCACTTCTCCAGACCCTGATTTACTGATCAGTGCCGGGGCTAAATATCCTTTACTAATTATCAGATTTTGTTTTTTTTTTTTTTTCCCCAACTCTATAATAAGCAAGCTGATGCCAGGTAGTGGTGGCGCACGCCTTTAATCCCAGCACTTGGGAGGCAGAGGCAGGCAGATTTCTGAGTTCAAGGCCAGCCTGGTCTACAGAGTGAGTTCCAGGACAGCCAGGGCTACACAGAGAAACCCTGTCTCGAAAAACCAAAAAAAAAAAAAAAAAAAAAAAAAAAGCATGCTGAAGTTTCTCCATCCAAGAGCCCAGACCACTGGATCCCAGCTTTCTGGCCATCTGTCTGTCTTTTGATTCCCTTACTGCCCAGTCAGGTCTGTGAGCTGTGTTGGATAAGGTCCATGTCCCTCTGTCCCCCCTCCTTCTTCCCCATAACCCGCCCCCCTCCCCAGCTCTGCCTTGAATCTGACAGCTTTTCGACTCCCCCGTGAGTGGCTATGCTCTTGTCTCCAGCCCTTTCTCCTACCCCGGACAGTCCAGTGCCACAGGGACCAGAAGGAGGTGTCTGAAACTTAGGTATAGCAGGTGTGGTGGCAAATTCCTGTAACCTCAGCTCTCCAATTTGCAGTCTTGAGACTAGCCTGGTCTACATGGTGAGTTCAGGCCAGTAAGGGTTTCATATAAGGCCTAGAGGCTGTAGCTTGCCTAGCACATATGAAGCCCTGGGTTCAGTCCCCCAGAGCTGCATAAGCTGAGCACATGTCCACATTGGAAGTGGAGAGAGGCAAGAGGAACAGAAGTTCAAGTTCATCCCCAGAGACCATTAAACTGTCTGTCTCAGAAACAAAAGATTTAACTGCTTTTGATCAGTTATAATACACTGTATTAACATGCATAAAATGTCTGAGTAGAGACCAGAGAGAGGATGGCACAGCAGTTGAGAGCACTTAGTGCTCTTCCAGAGGACCTGAGTTTGTTTCCCAGCAACCACACGAGGTGCTCATGGCTGCAGAGGAAGGAATAGACAAAACAATTGCCTAGCCTTTGCAAGCAATTCCCACACACAGCAAACAGGTACAGACGGAAATTTGCTTTTCAAAAATAATACAGGGCTGGAGAGATGGCTCAGCAGTTAAGAGCACTTGTTCTTGCTGAGGACCGAAGTTCGATTCCCAGCACCCACACACATGGTGACTTACAGTTGTCTAAACTCCAGTTCCAGAGGGATCAGACCCACCCACTCCCTTCTTCTGACCTCTTCAAACACCAGGCAGGCACATGGTGCACAGACAGACATGAAGGCAAATACACATAAATAATAAGCCTCAGGTATAGGGCCTGCTATAGTTTGGGTTTTTGTTTTTTTTTTTTGTTTTGTTTTTTTTAATGTGAGTACACTGTCACTGTCTTCAGACACACCAGAAGAGGGCATCGGGTCCCATTATAGATGGTATCGAGCCACCATGTGGTTGCTGGGACTTGAACTCAGGACCTCTAGAAGAGCAGTCAGTGCTCTTAAAAGCTGAGCCAGCCCCAACCATCGTGGGTTTTGTTAGGTTTTTGTTACTATAAAAAAAAAAAAAAAAAAAGACCATGACCAAAAGCAACTTGGGGAGGAAAGTGTTTATGTTACCCATCATCAAAGGAAGTCACCTGGAGGCAGAAACTGAAGCATAGCCACAGAAAAATGCTGCTTACTAGCTGACTTCTGGCTTGCTCAGATTGCCTTCTTATACACCCCAGGGCTACATGCCTGTGGGTGGCACCGCCCACGATGGATTGGGACCTTCCACATCAATCATCAATCAGAAAAATGCCCCACTGGCTTGCCTACAAGCCAACCTGATAGAGACATTCTCTCAGTTTTGGTTCTTCAGATGACTCCAACTTCTGTCAAGTCAACAACAACAACAAAAAACTAACCAGTATAACTGGCCCCTTAGCCACTTGACACACAAAGACATCACAAACCATAACCTTTCTTGTTTATCTCCAAGATCTCAAGTTAATATAATGAAAAACATAGTCTAAACCTGTTGGGGTTTTTTCGGTTTTTGTTTTGTTATTTCAAAAATCTGTGTATGTAGCTCTGCTCTCCTGGAACACACTACGTAGACTAATCTAGCCTTAAACCCACAAAGCTCTGCCTGCCTCTGCTTCCCACGTGCAGGGATGAAAGGCATGGACACCCAGGCCTGGCTGTTGTTTTTGAGACAGTCTTATTATGGAGCCCTAGCTGGCCTGGAACACACAGAGACTCATCCATCTATTCTGCCTCCTGTGTGCTGGGTCTAAAGACACGAGCCACCGCACCTAAGCCAACTGTACAGTGGTTTTTGTTTTTAAGACCCACAGTCTTTACAGTTTTCAAGATTTTTAAAGCTTAGTCTCTTTAAAATTATCCACTTCTTCTTCTTCTTTTTTAATGTCCTAAGTCTCTGTGAGCTGTGGGCTCTTGTAAAATCAAAAAAATACTTTCTTATTCCAAGAGAGAAGAACTAGGGCATAGTCATAGTCAAATAAACAGAAGCCAAACACAAGTTCAGTGATTACCACCTGAGATCCACTCAGGATCCTCTAGGTTTCCAAGGGCCCTGGCAGCTCCACTCTCCAGCAGGATACACAGCTTGTTTGATAGGCTCAGGCCAACTTCACTCCACAGCATCTGCTATCTTTGGTAAGTGTCCCACGATCCTGGCATCTCCAATATGTTGGGGGTCTCCTCAGGCTGCACCTTCACCCCCTCCTGGATTCTATTCAGGGATTATGATCCTGCCACATGGTGCCAAGCCTCTCTCTATGACCGCTTCAATTCTTGGGTTTTCACTATAACTGAGGCTGAAAGTTTACCAATGGCCTTACCTGGGCCTCTCCCAGGCCAAGACTCAGATACTTTCTGTAACTTCTTCATGCCTTTAAAACAATACCGTAACCTGAGAGACTCTTACACATTACCAAGTTCAGATGCCACTGTGAAGTACAGCCTTGGGTTCCTCTGGACCACAGTCAGGTGTGCTGATCCTGAGGCGACCGTCCCAGCAGATTTTGCCTCAATGATGCCAGTTTCCTCTTAATCACAGCTGTTTCCCCAGCTCTGACTGACCAACATCAACTGTCTCAGTAAAACAAAGGTTTTACTTTGGTGATTCTGGTCTCTTGCTAACCATGGCTGATTCTTCAGCTCCAGCTGACCGGAAACCACAGATTCCTAGTTCAAAACAGCCTATGAACAGCCCCAATATTAGGGAACTCTCAAACCTCCCTCTGGAACATCACAAGCCAGGCCTCTGCTGTCTGCACTGCGTTCAGTACTACACTACCTTCCGAGTTCCTAGCCCTGAACGCTCAACACCGTTTCCAGTTCAGAGTTCCAAAACCCTTCACAATTATAACCAAACTCTTCCCTTTATAATGTAGGCAGCCTGTCACAGCAATGCCCGCTATCCTGGCACCAGTTTCTGTCTTACTTTGCTTTCCATTGCTGTGATAAAGACCATGACCAAAAGGCAAAACGGGTGCTGGGGGCTGGGGGGGGTTATTTGGCTTTCACATTCTGCTCATAGTCTGCCCCCAAGGAAACGCAGGACAGGAATGTGGAGGCAGAGATTGAAGCAAAGGCTCTGGAGGAACGCTGCTTACTGCCTCATTTCCCTGGCACCCTCAGATTGCTTTGCAGCCCACAGTGGGTTGGGCCCTTCCACATAAATCTTCAATTAAGAAATTGTCCCACGGGCTGCTTGCCTACTGGCCGGTCTGATGGGGGATTTTTTCCAGTTGAGGTTTTCCTCTTCTCGGATGCCCCCAGCTTGTGTGAGA
This sequence comes from Arvicanthis niloticus, assembly GCF_011762505.2. Classification (NCBI taxonomy): domain Eukaryota; kingdom Metazoa; phylum Chordata; class Mammalia; order Rodentia; family Muridae; genus Arvicanthis; species Arvicanthis niloticus. The sequence continues at coordinate 28,369,902 of NC_047662.1, read as the reverse complement.
TCTACAAAAAACTAACCTGCAAGCGATACACACCTGCATGCATTCTCAGGTGGGCGAGGAGGAGGACTGTCACAAGTTTAAGGCTAGTGTGATTTACACAAAAACCTGTGCCAGTCTGGGTCACACAATGAGAGACACCGTCTCAGAAATAGAAGGACAGGGCCAGTGAGATGGCTCACGGTAAAGATGATTGCTGCCCGAAACACATGGGAGAAAGGGAGGGTCACTCCCACAGAAGCCTGACCTTCACACAAGCCCCATTGCATGTGTGCACGCACACACACCAACATGTACTTTAAAGAACACAAACAGCAGGCCTGGTGGAGCAGGTTCGAGTCCCTGCTGTCTGGGATGTCAAGGCAGGAGGATCTCAAGTTCAAGGCTAAGCCTGGGTGACCTGTGAAAGTGTCTCAAAATAAGAGTAAAGGGTAGAGAGAGTGGGACTGGAGAGATGGCTCAGAGGCTAAGTGCACTGACTGCTCTTCCAGAGGTCTTGAATTCAATTCCCAGCAACCACATGGTGGCTCCTAACTAGCTATAATGAGATCTGATGCCCTCTTCTGGCAGGCAGGCATACATGCAGGCAGAAGGGTAGCCTGCAGCTATCCTCAGTTGTGGCATGCTTGCCTAATATGAGATGCCCTGGGTTCAATCTCCAATACCGAAATAATCACAGAATTCAAATGTGCACCCCCTTTCCTGATAGCTTCGGTCCCTGTCTTAGTTAGGGTTTTCATTGCTGTGAACGGACACCCTGACCAAGGCAGCTCTTATAAAGGACAACATTTAATTGGGGTTGGCTTACAGGTTCAGAGGTTTAGTCCATCATTGTCGTGGTGAGAAGCATGGAAGGCAGGCAGGTTGGAGTTCTACATCTTCATCAGAAGGAAGCCAGGAGCAGACTACTGTCTTCCAGGCAGCTAGGACTTAATGAAGTTCAGAGGCCTAAATTCTCCCCTACTTACCCTCACCCACTGCAGCCTCCTGACCCTCAGCAGGCCACGCATGGCACCCTAACACTTTTCCTGTTATGTCATGCCCCTCCTCAAAGCCTTCACTCATGTCCACTGCTCTTCTGGAACTCTTGGCTCCTGCACACCAACCACTCACATGTTCAGTTACTGACCGTCTTTCTCCTATTCAAATGTCAAGACCCATAAATGTCGGTCAGATCCTCTTTTTGTTGTGTCCACTGTGGAAGTGGGAGGTGTTGTTTATCGCAGTTGGAAGTTGCCATTAGCACTTAAGAGAGTAGGGGCCAGGGACCCCAGACAACCCAGAAGCAGGTAGATTCTACACCATGCACAACAAAAATTAGGATTTATCAGTCCGGAATCTAACTTCGTTTCATACACAAACTGAAGGGATTTGGGTCTACATGGTGCATGGTGAATTTTCTGAGAATTCTTGTTTTGTTTTTTGAGACAGGCTTTTTCTCTGTGTAACAATCCTCACTGTCCTGGAACTCGTTTTGTAGACCAGGTTGGCATCAAATTCACAGAGATCCACCTGCTTCTGCTTCATAAGAGCTGGGATGGTGTGTCACCATGCCCAGCTGTTTTCTGGGACTGTTCACTGCTGTGTTAAGTGGAGGGAACTTGTACTGAGCTTAGCTAATCACAACACACATCAATCACCCTCACTGCGATGTTCCAGCATCGGTCACACATGTGACTCTCACCTTCCGAGGAACGAACCACTGGACAAATACATGCATGCCATTTCTATATCATAGGACAAAATGACACATTTTACTTAGATGTGAAAGTTGGTACTAATTCATTTCCAGAGCACGCACAGCGAGCACAGTAGGGCATACCAAGAAAGGCAGCTGAGTGTTTTCCATGACAAACTCCTCTATGGGACTCTGTCTCTACACAAGTTCAAATCCGGGCCCTACTACTTCTACCTATGTGAGCCTACAAGCAACATATCTGAGCCTCATCCCCCTCTGTCAAATGGGAACCACATTACAAACTACGCAGGGAATGCCAGGAACGGAGGGCAGTTCATATCTGTTACAACTATACGTCCCCGAGCAAAATTAACCCGGGATCCCTTTCCTAGCCAGTGGAATAGTGCTGGGGTCATGGGAACACTGAGAGACTCGATAAGCCAGAGGAGGCCCTGAGTGAGTCCCCTTTTCCCTACTGGCTAAGCCAGGGCCCTGAGGCCTCTTCCAGTTTGGATCTCTCAAACCCAACATCCCCCATAGCCCCCGCCCCCTTCTGTGACCTGCCAAGACCTGCCTTTCCTGTTTCCTCTCTGGGCCTTTCCAAGTCTACCAATCGCTGATCTCACAGATATCACAGATAGGAGAGCAGATGGGCCAACCAAAGGACCAGTGGCTGGACAAGTAGAAGAGGAGCCCTGGTCAAACAAGCAGAGATCTGTGGGTGGACGGACAGATTGATGGATGAGATTCCAGCCACCAGCGAGAAATAAGAGGCTGGACAGAACTATGGCTGACAGGGGCAGGCAGCCGGCCACTGTGGACAGCCATCTCAGCCGAAGGCTTTAGGTACCTTCTCCAGTACTTTGAATAGCTCTCTGCTTCTGAGTCCTCAGGGCCACAAAGTCACTTCTCATGCTTAATCACAAGCACCCGGCTGAAGAAGGTAGCACTTCAGCAGCGTGCATCCATCTGCAGAGTCCACTGACATCTCAGAGCTCCCTTTGTTTCAGCCTCTGTTTCCCCGAGGACGAGTCACATCTAATCCAGATGTGGACACAGAGATCTGTTAGGCACGGTGCTGCAGACTGCTTTGCGGAAACCCATCTCAAACCTCACACCATATTCACGTGAACCATCACAGAGAACAGGTATGTGCCACACAAAGGAAGGTAGTTTCACTACATACAGTCGTACAAGCTAAGCTGCAGCACACACTAATATTTAAAGTGGTTAGCAGGCCACGTTCGTCAACACATTCCCGGTACTGGTTATTCTGTAAGTGTTCAAGTCACTAGTTGTTGTGTATGTACCAGTCACTCACATGACTTGGAGAAACAGGGCTGGGCCAAGGCCATCCACAGGCATCACTGAAATGAAATGTTGACCCCGCTTGGGTATCGATTCTAGTCCTGTCTTTACCTCTCAGCCTGCTTTAACCCAAAGGGTCACATCCTTGCTCCTGCCTGGTTTTCCTTCTAGCTTCCTGGTCTGCTGTTGAGGGTTCCTCTTCCAGGAGACCCCCCCCCCCCCACTGTCAGTGTTCAGGGCTGCTGAGTCTTTAGACAGACTCTTTCCTCCCTGTTCTCTGGAACTGGGTGACCCACCAGTTTCCAGGCAGCTAACCTCATCTTGTCTTTCCTGCCTGGAAATGACAGGCTGGGGCTCCACCGGCCTCTCGCTAACGTCCACACCCAGGTATCTAGTGGATATCATGAACCTGAATCTCACGAATCTAAAAACCTCTCACTCCCTGTCCTCTCACCCGGGGTGGGGGCCAGGCGCTACCCCGAAGACTTCCCTCAGTTGCACAGGCCCAAGATCAAGGCTAAATTCATCCTCACTCAAAACGGCTGCCACACAGAAACTCCCTTCAGGCCACCAGTGCTGCCGCCCTCCTCTTCTTCCTCTTCCTCCTCCACCACCGCCACCACTCCAGACCACTACTTTCCTGACTGTCTGCAATACTGTTCCCTGCTCTCTCTGCTTCCATTCTTACCCTACTGTGACCAAGCCTATCTTGAGCCACTTCAGGAGTCTTTCCAACGTGTGGAGTGGGTAATGACACTCTCTTACTTAAGCCTCCCGGGGTTTATCAATTCACTTCCAATTAAATCCAAGCTCCTTAGTGATCTGCAAAAGCTGTGTGGTCTCCAACCAATTACTTTCCCCTCAAACCTTCCATGCTAGCTCAGGTCTCTGCAAGCCAGGAACTCCACGCATGCTCCTACCCCTTGATCCTGCCTTAGGAACGCTCTGTTCCCCGAGTCCTCGGCATGTCTGCCCTCTCCTTAGGACTCAGCTCTTACCTGGGGTGTCCCTAGGAGAGCTACCCAAGATGTTCCCCGTCACATTGATCCATTCCAACACCTTCATGGCACCTCACAGCCCCTTGAAGATGCCTGCCTCTTGAGGGCTTGTAACCTGACCTCTGCAATTCCATTTTTAGGAGGGCCAGGCATCTACTGGCTGGGGGCTGTACTCATCCAACACTGAAATGCTGACGCAGCGTTATATGCAAACAGGTAAGTACACGTGGGCCAACATATGCTCACAAAGCAGACTAAACAGTCACAAATATACCCAGGTTTGAGCCAGCCTGGTCCTTTCTCCCATCTCCTCTTGACCCCTACGTGAACCCAGGCTGGATTGGGGGAGTCGGGGTCTGCAGCTTGGACAGGGAAGGGGTTAATGGCCTTCAGGCAGCGCCTACAGCTATGCTTGCAATTTCCTCTCGCCATTCTTTTCCCTCCTCCTTCCTAAGATTCCCGCCAAGAAGGCCTCCCCCTCACCCCAGCTCCAGCGTAGGGAGGGAAAGGGGGTTGGCCAAGAGACTAGGCAGAAAGAAGAGCCCAGCTGCAGATTCCCGTCCCCCCGCCCCCCCCCCCCCCAGTGCGCTTCTGTCCCAGCCTTGAGCCCAGGTGACGCACATGTGTGACTCTGGTCAGGTCCTGCGGGCAAAGCAGCTAGGATGTTCTCTAGAGCACAGGTCCCCGCTGGGGTCTGCAATATGCTGGGACCTGGCTCACCGCCGACTCCAGCAATCATTAACCTTGGGTGACCACAGCAGCTGGACACACTCAGCCAGGGCATTGGGAGGAGGGGCTGAAGAGATCCTTTCTCCGAGGAAACCAGTAAGGACGCGAGGGTACCGGCTGCCTCCACTGAGTCTAGGGAGGGCTGGAGGGATGAACGGGTTTGGACCCGCCCCATTATGGGAGGAGCCAGGCACAGGAAAGTAGTCCGGAGCCTGCGCGCTAGAGCCAGAGAGTTGTGGGTTCAAATCCTGACCCTGTGGCAAAGATCTTCGAGCTCTACTTCATTTGCAAATTGGAGATTTCATGGTAGCCACATACCACGGTTGGCAGGTTTAAATGAAGGAACCTCTACTGGGAGAGTGAGGGGAGGTAACCTCCCGCCAGGAGCCCCAGGCCTTAGGGATGTTTAGTAACAAATCATGTTGATGTTAGTACTGGCGGGGGCGGCCCCTGTGAGGCGGCCTCCCCAGCGGCTTCCTGTAGGGGAGCAGGGGCCGCCCCCTCTCCCCTTCCTCCAGGCGCTCTTCCTCCCGCCTCTCCGCCCCGCCCCGCCCCGTCCCTCCTCTTTCCTCGGAGGAAACTTTCCGCAGGCTGGTCGGTCGCGGTGTCCGGCCGCACCGCCGTGCGAACCTGGTAAGGCGGACGGGGCGGCCCGGCTCGGGTGTATGCGGCCACCGCGGAGACGCCACTGCCGGGGCCAGGCTGCGGGACGCTGACGGGTGAGCGAGCCGGGCCGAGGCCCCGCGGGTGGAGGGGCGCAGGAGGGAGGTGGAAAGGGAGCCCCGAGGCACTGCCTCGCCCTTCCGTGCTCTGGGCCTCGCCTGGGGACCCCACGAGGGGGCGGAGCGTGCGCGGTCTCTCCGCGGCTCCTGGGGATGGAGGAGCGTCTGCGGGGGAACAAGAACTAGCAGAGTCCAGATCTGCGATCCAGTGAGGCGAACCGCTCCCCCCAGGGTGGAGGAGCTACGCGAGGAGCGAGCGCCTTGGGCCCTGGAGGACCTGACCTGGGTGACCTCGCAGGCTGACAGGCGAGGTGCGCCCCAGCAGCAATGGATGCCCCCAGAAGGGACATGGAGCTACTTAGCAACAGCCTGGCAGCCTATGCGCACATCCGAGGTGAGGGCCTGGCCTGGGGACACGGAGCCCGTCTATCATAACCCAGGCAGCCCTCCACTCCCTGATGCTCACCCTCAGTCCTTGCTACCCTTCCGTTCCTTGCCCCAAGCCTAGCTAGACCCTTGATCTCTCCCAGATGGGACGACTCCAGCCTGTCAGGGCCCCCTGTGACTTCCGCCTCCTGCTCCCTAGCTAACCCCGAGAGCTTCGGCCTCTACTTCGTGCTTGGCGTCTGCTTCGGCCTGCTGCTGACCCTATGCCTGCTGGTCATCAGCATCTCCTGCGCGCCTCGCTCGCGGCCCCGGACCCCTGCTCCGCACCGGGACCCTCGTAGCAGCACCCTAGAGCCGGAAGACGAAGACGACGATGAGGATGAGGACACCATGACGAGGCTGGGTCCCGATGACACGCTGCAGGGCCAGGAGCTGTCCACAGAACCCGACGGACCCCTTAACGTCAATGTCTTCACGTCAGCAGAGGAGCTAGAGCGGGCACAGCGGTTGGAGGAGCGCGAACGAATCCTGCGGGAGATCTGGCGCACTGGGCAGCCAGACCTGCTGGGCAGCGGCACACTGGGACCTGGAGCCTCGGCCACGCTGGGACGAATGCACTATTACTGACATCCAACCCCACAGCGTGGGGCCAGAGTACTGGATAAGGGACTGCCTCAGGGCCTTCAAACTGCCTCTGCCCCAACTCTCTTGGTGCTATTGGGCGTTGGATCGCCGCCTGCTAAGCACTCTTCATAGGGCAGGTGTGGGTGGGAAAAAAATGCCAGCTTCCACCTTCTCCTGATAATAATGACCAATGAAAGGTAGTCGCAGCTACTCAGTCTCTCACTGGTTACTACTGCATTCAGCAGGCCCCCAGGCTCCAGCCGTGCAGGGGAGAGTAACTCATTCCTTCTGCGGGTTGCATCCCCTCTGGGGGTCCACCCAGTGCATGCTTGTGCTCACTTCACAGATCAAAGAAACAGACCGAGACACGCCTCTCGCACACAGGACAGATACATATTATGAGCATTCCTCACAAATAGGGTCCATACTAGTCGGCATTTGGACAAATGTCACCTAGTCCCCTGCCCTATGACCTACCTGCCCTGGGATATCATCATTGCCATCACAGGGAGGCCTAAGGCTCCAACCTTGGTGCAAACTCTACTAGACTTAGTGACTGAGCAGATGCTTCTAGGCCAAAAATGATTACATGTGAGTAGAGACGGAGTCCCTTTGGGTAGAGGCTAATTGGGAGGAGCTGGGCCCAGGGAAGGCTGGCTCCACCCCTCTAGCACACAGCTGGGTTCCTGAATCCAGCCCAGACTCCAGGCCCCTCCACCCTGCCTCTAGCGTAGGGCTGGCGTCTGAAGGAGACTACCCCTGCCCCCAACCATCCGGTGGATAAAAATAGACTTGCACAGGCCTTGAGAATGGTAATGGGAGCCACATGTTGGCCAGATGTGCCCAAGAGAGACCGCCAGGAATGCAGAAGGCGGTGTGCTGGCTGGCCCCGCCCCACAAGGACCAGGCTGGTCTGAGAGTTCAGCGTTTTTTTATTTCCATGGAGTTCTTAAAAGTTGTGTGCAAGGACCGGGGTGGCCCAAGCAGGATAGATGTCCCTCCAGGTTGGGTTGAGGTTCGGCCTGAACCTGCTCTCATTTCGTCTGTGTTTCCGTCTGTGTCTGTGCGTGTTTGAAGGATTTCTGGTCCCTCTGCGTCATCTGAACCTAGTTGGGAGAGGGTTATCATGGACCAGAGCTACCAACTACTTCCCTCCTTCCTCCTGTGTCCCTATTTCACCCACCTCCGGCGACTGGAGCTTCTCAGTCTTCAGCTCCTCCCAGACGTCCCCCATCTTCTGTCTGTGTATACCAGGGTTCAGGTGAAAACGCTGGACCCTTCCTCTTCCCACCCGACCCCCACATTACTGCCCACTTACTCCAGCTTCAACTCCAGAAGCTCCAGCCTGCTCCTTAGCGACCCCACCTCTTCCTTTAACGACTCTAACACATCCACGCTGTAGTTCTGGTTTTTGAGAGAGGTTAGTAGGGCCAAGGGATGAAGTGTGGGAGCTTCTTCAGGGTCTGGAATCTGCTCGATAGTGATAGTATGTGGCACTTGGGGAGTAGGGATTGACTCTTTAGGAGGAAGCACCTGCTTTTGGGGACCTGCCCCTTCAGAAGGCAGCGTTTTGGGGGGTGCCTTGTGTAGGGTTGTCTCATCTTTGGCTAGTGGCTCCTCTAAAACATTGGCTTCCTCCATGGCAGATGGAACCTCAGCCTTGGACTGGGCTGGGGAGCCATTCACCTGTTTCACATGACAGCAGGACCCCTCTGAGGAGTTAGGCTGTGGGGAGTACTCTCCTGGCACCTGGATGTCATTTGAAGATGCAGGAGACTCAGACCTCTGTGTGGTTTCTTCCAGAGACAAGTGCTGGCATTGAGTGTCGTCTCCAGAAGGCTCCTCTTTAAAAATTATGTGCTCTGGGGTCAAGATCTTCACTAATACAGGGGCACTGTCCTCATGAAGGGCCATCTTCAGGTCAAGGGCGTCATCCTTAGCTGGCTCATCCCCAGAAAGGGTGCTCTCTGGAGTGGCAGTCTTGTCCAGAGTGGAATTCTCTGGAGTGGGAATTCTGTCAGAATCTGGGGCTTTCTCTGGAACAGCGTTCTTTGGAGTGGAGACTTTGTCAGGAGCCCGGATCTTCTCTGGGTCAAGGGCTTTATCTGGAAGCCGAGTCTTCTCTGGAGTGGGGGTTTTATTCCTGGAGGGACCCTTTCCTGGGCTTTTCTGTTCATCCTCCTGTGGTAATAGTGAGATGTGGTCACGGTTGGAAGCCGGGCATCTTAGAGGAGCTTCCTTGTTCCCTTGGGGTCTTTCACCCCTCCATGACACGCCTGTGGGAATCGTCTCCTCCCAGTAATGCCCTCTCCCACATGTCTGGCCCCTCACCTGACTGGATGCAGAGTGCTGTTGGGAAGCCTGGGTTCTGGATCCCTTTCTCCCAGGCTGCCTGGGTCCCCCATTGAGGCAGCTACCATTGAAGCCTATGAGAGTAGAGCTTCAGGGGCCATGCTCATCTCTACCCCTTAACACAACCACCCCATCTTCCACTGTAGGAAGGAAGCCCTTACCAGAGTTGCGGGAGGGGCGTTTCTGGCTGTCTCCAGTGGGTGTTGAAGGTGTCCTGGAACACATGAGCAACATGTGAGGCAGACAGGACTCTCTCCTCTGTACCTCCTCCAGCCACAACACCCTGTCTGTCCTCCTTACTTGGCTCTGCCAGGTGCAGAGGTCGTTGCTGTCGGCTTCTTTACAGTCGGTAGAGATGATTTAGGCATCAGTTTTTTTGTTTCCTTAATAGGAGCTTGGAAAAGAAAGATGAGTAGTGTCTATCTGCCCGAGTCCTTGGCTCTGTGTGTCTTGTGCTGTGCACAGAAGACTCAACAGGTGATGCCTTCTACCTCACTTTCACCCTTAGGGAACTCTGGAGCACCCCATCCAAACACAGCAGGCAGCAGGAGGGACTGTGTGTGGGGGTGGGGTGAGGGGAGCACACTCCGCTGACAGCTTTGATTCAGTGATTGAAGACCTGTTCCCAGCTTGGTATCCATAAAGAGTTCTATGGTTCAGTCCTTATTTCTTTATGGACCAGCAATCCCCCCACATCTGCAACATAGCTTTTTGCCCCCAAGACAAGATCTCACAATGTAGCTCTGCTGTCCTGGAACTCACTCTGTAGACCAGGGTGGCCTCAAAATACAGAGAGATCCTCCTGCTTCTGCCTCCCCAGTGCTGGGAGCAGAGAGATGCAGCACTGCACCCAGCCTTAATTTCCCCCTTTCTGAGCTCACTTCAGCCTCTGTTGCTGTCTCATGTCTTTTAAATGATCTCACCCAGTCTTAAGCAGTTTTATCATCATCCGTAAACCAAGGATGCCCAGCCTCCGCCACTGTCACCACTGACACCTCAGGCATGTCCAGCTGACCCCTCACTAGTCATTTCAAAGGATGACTAGATGACAGAGACTCAGTCTAAAAAACCAAGCTTCTCCTGGAGAGCCACCAGCAGCTACGGGCATGGCATCCAGATGCAGGTGCCAGCCTCCCAGCCCCGGCCCCCAAGCCTTCCCCAGTTGTATTGTTCTCAGGTCCCACATGGCAAACGTAAAACAATGAAGAACTTTGACTCAGTTTTCTCAGTCCTTACATTGTACTTCTAAAAAAATTCAGCATGAGGGCTAGAGAGATGGCGCAGGGGCTAAGGGCATCACAATGTTAGGGGACCCGGGTTCAGTTCTCAGCACCCGCATGGCAGCTAAGCACAGTGGGTTAGACATGAGCTCCATGGATTGCTCTTGCAGAGGACTCAAGTTCAGTTCCCAGCACCCATGAGGGAAAGGGCATCTCATAACCACCAAAACTCTAGCTCCAGGGTGATCCAAGGCCTCTGGGTACCAGAACACACTAAGAAAATGTGCGTGTGCGTGTGTGTGTGTGTGTGTGTGTGCGCGCGCGTGTGCACACGCATATGTGTATAGGAGTGGTTGGTTTTTAGCTTCCTACCCCCCCCCCCACAGGGTCCCTCTACATAGCCTTGGCTGTCTTATAACTCACTTTGTAGATGAGGCTGACAAAGTCACAGAGATCCACTTCCCTGTGCTTCCCAAGTGCTGGGATAAAAGGTGTGTATACCACACTCACATATACATACATACATACATACATACATACATACATACATACACGTGTGTGCCAGGTCAGGCTCAGGTGACCTTCCTGATCCTACAGAGTAGATGCAAATACAGGCGTAGCCACCACAGCCGACAACAGTAGACCGTTTTTTTTTTTTTTGTTTTTTTTTTTTTTTTCTCTGTGTAGCCCTGGCTATCCTGGAACTCACTCTGTAGATCAGGCTGGCCCTCAAACTCACAAGAGATCCATCCACCTGCCTCTGCCTCCTGAGTGCTGGGATCAAAAGCATGCATTACCACAAGTTCTCTCTGTGTAAACAATGCTGGTCTCAACTCTGAGATCCACCTGCCTCTGCCTCCTGAATGCTGGGATTAAAAGTATACACGACCACCCAGCAATTTTTAATTTTAAAGTAACGTATTAAATATCCATGTGTATGCTGATGTGCATACGTGGGAATTTATTTGCTTGGTGTATAGGGCAGAGGACAACTTGGGGAAGTCGTTTCTCTCCTGCCATGTGAGTACCAGGGATCAAAGGCAAGGTTGTGAAGCTTGGAAAGCCACTTTACCATCCCTCCAGTATATAATCTTAAATGAGGTAATCTGGATGCCATAGCGCATGCCAGTAATCCCAGTCCCTGGAGGTAGAGGTAGTTAGAATGTTGGGAATTTAAGGCCAGCCTGGGTATGTTGTAACACCTTGGCTCAAAATAAGTATTCAAAAAAATCCCAGACACAATGGTCATAGCAGCCCACATAAAGGTGACAATGATATTGGAGAGAACTCTGAAGGCAGCCACGCACTCAGTGGCGTCCACATCAGCAGACAAAGTCATTCCAATACATGCCCACACACTGACATAAGTCCTTTGACAGCATGCTCTAGTAAGTCCAGGCTCTGATTGACAGCTTCGTTTCTTGCTAATGGTGTAAGAACCTGGGCAGGTGAACCCTGTATCATGGCGTCCTTGTCTCCGAGACATGGTAACAGTACGTGCCTTGTAGGACTGTGTTGAGGCCTGTGGACCCAGTTGCCTGGCACAGAACTCAATAGAGTTACCCCTGAATTCTGCTGCTTATTGTTTGGCTAAAGGCTCTGTAGAGTCCGCCCACTAGACAGCAATCATATACTCCTTAGGATGGTTTCCCAACACTACAGGATTTAAAAGAGGCTAGGAAAGACTCTGGAGATAAGGCTCAGGAGTTAGGAGCACTGGCTGCTCTTCCAGAGGATCTGGGTTTGATTCCTAATACCCACACAACAGCCCACACTGTAATTCCACTTCTGAGGGATCCAACACCCTCTTCTGGGCTCACGTACCAGACACAAACATGGTACAAAGATATACATGCAAAGAAAACATCTGTACACATAAAATAATTTAAGCAATTAAAAAAGAGACAGTAGACATGCACAGATAGAGTTGGGCGCACGCCTTTAATCCTAGCACTGGGGAGGCAGAGGCAGGTGGATCTCTGAGGCCGAGGCCACCCTGGTCTACAAAAGGGAGTTCCAGGACAGCCAGGGCTGTATCAAGACCCTGTCATGAAAAATAAAAAAGTCCACAAATAGAGAACGGAGGCCAGAAAGTGACATCCTACTTTCGTTTCTGTCGCTGTGACATATGCCTTGATAAAGAACACAAACCCCGGGAGTGGGGTGGGGGAGGGCTGGTTCAGCTTCCCATTCCAAGTTACAGTTTATTACTGCAAGGAAGTTAAAGCAGGAAACGTCAAATCCGCAGACAAAAGCAGAGAGAAAATAAACACACAGATCCTTCCTTGCTGTGACGCCAGCTCTATCGTCTTATGCTGTTCTGGGCTCCCTTGCCGAGGAACAGCATCACCCATAATGTACTGGGTCTTTCTATGTCAGTTAACAATCAAGACCCAGCACAAGTAGGTAAGTCTGCTCTGGCTCCTTGGGCTTGGGGACAGTGATGTGAAGCAGGGACCCAGGCTCTGCTCCTTGAGCTTAACCACAGGTTGGAAGCTCAGTCACCCTGTGTCACCTTTCCTTGGGATAGCCAGGTAGGTAGGAGGGCGGAGGGTGGGGGTGGGGGGTGGAGAGGGGAGGGGTTAGTGTCCTCTGGCTGCTGGCAGAAACAAAATCAAATCCTACTGGAAGTCTTTCTTTCCTAGGGCCTACAAGGCACCCACAGCTAAGATCAAGTCATAAACTCATAAAGGAAGGCAACACACACAAAGGCAGCCCGCCATGAGCAGAGTCAGCAGGCCCAGCTCAACACACACACTGAAATCATCAGGTAAAGGATGTACAAGCAACAAAGGGGTTGTCAGGAAGAGTCATCGAAGCAAAGCAAACAAAAAACCTGACTACAGAAGACAGCATTTCTGGAAAAATACACAGTGCAAGCCCATGACCTGCATGTGTATAGACAGATTTACGCACACACATACACGTTAAACGGCAGAGTAAACACAACTAGAAACTAGAGAGAAAATAACTAAATGAGAAGTCAAGAAGCAGGAAGGCTGGTGGGTGGGTAGGGGTGGGAGGTTAGGAGGGGACGGCAGACAAGACACTCCAACCAATTCTCAGTGAAGTAGTGCCTAAGTCCTCTCCCAGAAAGGCAGCTAAGAGGAAAAGACAAGATGAACATATGTGTTCCAGACACCATCCAGGGCATCGGTAAGAGGTAAGAGTCTGTGCTTGATATTGTTCCTCCCTCTGGGTTCATCCCTTCCCCTGGCTTGGTCCACAGAATGGATAGGCAGTGCGGGGTTGGGGTGGGGTGTGGGTGTGGTGGCCGGGAGAAACAGCAACTTCCCAGCAGCAAAGGCAGCTCCCTCATGTGACACCCCAAACACAGCCAACCCAAGAGTAGCTAAATGGTACACTTCACTGAAACACAAAACATCGAAGGACAACTTTAACAAAGGATGACTGGGGACTGGAGAGATGGCTCGGTCGCACCCGCTGCTCTGCCAGAGGTCAAGGCTTCAATTCCCAGCATCTATATGGTGGCTCACAATCACCTGTAACTCCAGTTCCAGGGGATCTGACGCCCTCTTGTGGCCTCCAGAGGCACTACATGCATGTGCTGCATAGACATACAGGCAGACACAATACATACATTAAAAAAGAAGAAGAAGCTGGGTGGTGATGGAGCATGCCACATGCCTTTAATCCTAGTACTCTGGGAGGAAGAGGCTAGCCTGGTCTACAGAGCAAGTTCCAGGACAGCTAGGGCTTCATAGTGAGACCTTGTCTCAGAAAAAGAATGGCAATAAGAAGAAAAGACATCTCACTGGATAAGAAAAAGTTTTACAAAATAGACGTATTTATCACCATCACCACCACCACATCATCAACATCATCACCATCATCATCACCATCACCATCTTTGGTGTACTGGGGGTTGAAGCTAAGGCCTGCCTCCTGCTTGCCAGGCAAGGGCTCCATCACATGGCTATAGCTCCAGCTAGCCTGTCATCTAGAACATAAAGAACTCCTGTAACTCAGTAGGAAAGAACACAGCCCAACTGGAAAGTGTCCACAGAGCCAGTAAACACAGAAAAAGCTTCCTGACAACTTAAGCTCCAAATGACCACAAAGCAAAACCACAAGATACCCTCCTATCTGCCTGGACGGTTCTAATGAAGACATTAACAAGTATGGGGTGACTGTGGAGAACCCAAGATCTTCATGCACTGCTGCAGGCAGGCAGGAGGACCTTGAGTTCAAGGCTAGCTTGGCCAATGTGAGACCCCGTCTCAAAGACTAGGGGATGTAGTTCATTGTCCGAGCACTTGCTGGGCGTGTGCAAAGACCCTCTTAGCCAGGTGGTAATGGTACACACCTTTAATTCCAGCACTTGGGAGGCAGAGGTTTGGATCTCTGTGAGTTCGAGGCCGGCCTGGTCTACAAATTGAGTTCCAGGACAGCCAAGGCTACATAAAGAAACCCTGTCTCCAGAAGAAAGAAAAAGTTGAACATTACTATCACATCTGTTTTCTGGCTACGATCAGGTGCAACACTGAACACGCAGGGCTGGAGAGCTAGTACAGTGGTTAAGAGCACTGGCTGTCCCTCCGGAGGACCAGGTACAGTTTCTGGCACCCACATAGTGGTTCACAACCATCTGTAACTCCAGTAGCAGGGGATCTGCTGCCCCGCTATGGCCTCTGTGGACACTGCATGCATGTGGCACACACACAGACATACATTTGGTGTAAACAAAACTAAGTATTGAGTCATGTTTTCAAATACTAGCATGATTGTCCCAACTGATAAAATCTTATTAACTTTTTTCTATCCAAGAACTGTATTTTACTCGACATACTTTGGTTTTAACAACAGCTTTGTATTGCTAATATTTGAAACAAATAAACAAAGTTTATTATATGTGGAAGCAAAGAATATCAAGTAGATATTCTGTTCAGATTTATTCCTTGGATGCAGGCTTGGACATCTTTTACAAAGCTTCTAGGCGCTTGTTCTCTATCCTGGAGTCTGATATAACAAACATCCAACTAACTACAGTGGCCCTATCGGGCTCCACAGAGCTCTGGTCCAGCCAGTTGTACACTTGCATGTAACTCATGTTCGTATTGATGTTAAAAGCACATAATGTTCTTGGAGAGGACCTAGGTTTGGGTCCCAGCGACCACATGATGTCTTAAGCTATCTGTAGCTCCAGTTCCAGTGGATCCAATGCCCTTTTTGGTCACCAAAGGGACCAGGTACACATATGATACACAGACATACACGAGGTAAAACATTCATACACATAAAATGAAAATAGATAAATCTACCAAAGATTTTTCCTCATGTAACTTTGTCTCTTAATGTCCCCGCAAAGGTGACCAGCTGTTATCTCCCGTGTACTAGATCTTTACCAGCTGTTAAGTTTTACCACGACCCCTTGGATGAATCCTCTTGTGAGGCAATCTAACTGCCACTCACCCTTCTGTCAGCCATGAACCAGTAACGGAGGGCAACTCCCAAACTCCTATATGCCATTTGGGTGACCTCTAAAAGGGGACTGGACATTGTTTTGGGGCCAGTTAACCGAGCAACATCTCTGCAAAGAGCCTTCGAGGGTACTCCGCTCAGCTTCAGCTCCCCGGCTGCTGCATTGACATCTGTGCCCTCCCTCCTCCCACTGGGATGCTGCGTCCACACCAGCAAACCCTAACTGGTATAAGATGGAGCCCAGAGAAAGGGACCGGGAAGAATTCAACCACAAGCCTCCTCCTGTGTGTGGGCTTCTGATTTCCTCCCCTCCCCCTGACTTATTCTTTCCTTCTTATTTTCATCCTGTGCTTTTACCCTGTCTTCTAAAGATTTTACTTACTGACTTTAACCCTATGCCCAAACAAGATGCTCTAGGTGAGCTCTCCAAAGAGCTCTCTGTAACGGCTCCATTTGTTCCCAATACAGCTGCAAAAAATTACAGCATCTGAAAAAGCTGTGCAGGAACCCTGGCTAAAGGGGACCTTTCCCCCTTTCACCTCAGACCAGATACAATTCTTGCCATTTTTCTCTTGTTCCCTTCCTCTGATGCTCTGAAGCTGCCTGCTACTTTCCAGGGCTCATTTGGGTGCAGCAGTCCTGGCGAGGGGACCAGTCCCTGTCACTCTGAATCCATTCCATACCCAGTTTATCTCCGAGACTCTGTCTCTCCCACTTCAGCCCCTCTTTTCCTCAATGTTCCCAGAAAATCTCAGTTCCACCCTGTAACCAAATGGTCTGCTTCTGGCTCTCTAAGAACCATTTTCCAAGTCTCTTCAGAAATACAGGATGGCAATTGCCCGATTCATCAAAGCAGAGGATCAAGTTAAGATTCTCCTGCTGCTACAAGACCAGAGGACACCCCTCTTTAGTGGACCCAGACTACCCCCTCCGACAAAGATCCTTGCTGTGGATGAACATGGGCCTGGGGGCTGGAGAAATGGCTCAGTGGTTCAGAGCACTGGCTACTCTTCCAGAGGACCTGGGTTCAATTCCTAGCACCTACATGGCAGCTCACAACTGTCTGAAAACCCTGTTCCAGGGGACCCAACACCCTTACACAGACATACATACAGTCAAAACCACCAATGCATATAAAACTATATATATATATATATATATATATATATTCCACTGGTGGTCCTGCATAATCTCTTTCTCTCCACCTTCCGTCTTTCTACAGCTACCTTTAAATAATCTGACGACAGCAAGCAGCTTCCTCACCTAGCCATCTCTTCACCCCAGAATTTATCTTTAGGGACTTCAAAGTTTAGATCTAGAGCTGCAGTATTGCTCAGTGGTAGAGCACTTGCCTTTTTTGTACAAAGCTCTGGGGTTGATCCTTAACACTACCAACACCGACAGGCTCTGCAAGTCACTATCCCAAGAGCCATACAGCATATGAACACCATCTGACTCACACAGGATACACACAGTTCTTACAAGGGCCTTGACCCTTCCCTCTCCCAGGGGAGGAAGGTCCTATGGTGTACTGGACCAGTGGGGGACTACAAGTGTTTTGATCGCCCATAGACCAGCCCCTCCCCCCATGCTCCCCGGGCACCCACCTGATTCCCGAGATATGATTTTCCGAGGGATCAGCTTCCTGATCTAGACAAAAAAAGAAATGTTAGACTCCAAGGACAAGTCTCAACAGTTCTAAGTCCAGTCTCATCTAGGGGTGACTATCCGGCTGGGTCCAAGGTGAGTGTGTGTGTGTGTGTGTGTATGTGTGTGTGTGTGTGTGTAAAATCTGTACACTCATGTGTAAGCAGGAGGCTGATATAGGAAATTTTTCTTGATCCCTCTTCTAATTCTTTTTTGTTTGTTTGTTTGTTTGTTTGTTTGTTTGTTTGTTTCATGATATGGCTTCTCTGTGTAGCCCTGGCTGTCCTGGTACTCTCTGTAGACCAGGCTGGCCTTGAACTCAGAGGCCTCTACTGGGATCAAAGGCCACCATGCCCCACTTTCTGCCAATCTCCCAATCAAACACAGAGCTCACTAATATGGTCTGTTTTGCCCCTCTACCTTCCTGGAGCTGCCATCCATGCCCACTTGCCTTCTCTATGGGGTTCTAGGTGCCTGTCTGAACAGGCCCTTTAACCCTGAGCCATATCTCCTCATCCCTAGATGTTTTTAGAGTGTTTTGTGTCCCTTTATCTAGTGATCCAGCAAATCCATGATCCCCGATTTTTCTTTTTCCTATTCTTTTGAGACAGGGTTTCTCTGTGTAACTCTGGTTCTCCTAAACTTGCTGACCTCAAACTCAGGGATCTGCCTGTCTCTGTGTCCCGAATGCTGGGACTAAAGTCATGTACCACCATACACGGTTTCCTTTTTTTTTTTTTTTTTTTTTTTTTTTTTTTTTCCTCTTGAGACAGGGTTTCTCTGTGTAGCCCTAGCTGTCCTGGAACTCACTCTGTAGACCAGGCTAGCCTCGAACTCAGAAATCCGCCTGCCTCTGCCTCCCAAGTGCTGGGGTTAAAGGCGTGTGCCACCACTGCCTGGCCCGATTTTTAAAAAAATAGCCTTTTCTCTCTCCTCCCCACACCTGGCTCCATACTCACTGGGGGTGGTGGGATGACAAAGTTGTCTGGAAAAACTCCTCTTCTGCCTTGGCATTCTCCTTCCCACCAGCCCTTATCCTCGGTTGTCTGGTTGGGAGACAAGCCAGTGGGGAGGTGAGCATCACTCAGGTGCTTCTTGCCTGGGTCCCACTCCTTACTCTTCTGTACTCCCTAATCTCTCATACCTTTCTCAGAACTTTCACCAGGTCCCCCTTCTGCAGCGCAAGCTCATCCGGGGCCTCGGGCTGGTAGTCAAATAGGACCCTGCAGGTCTCAGGGCAGGAGACTAAAAGAAGGTCATTCTACTGTGTAGCCCTTCCCTCAGCAGCCAGTGACTCCCTCCAACAACCTAGTTGGTTCACCTCCCACAAGGCAGGCTGAGTGAGACCTGGTACTGTGGGAGGGCCTCTGGCGAGATGCTCACCTGTCCGCAGGTAGTCTGGAGGGCTGTCATAGGTCAAGTTGCTCAGCTGTTAGGGGCAGAGAAAGAGGAGGATGAGTCTCAAGCCGTTTTAAAGAATTCACTGGCTGTGTCCACCATGACCCAATTTACCTTAGGCGGCCTCTGTGAATTAGGGATGATTGAAGGCATGTCTGTATTTCCAAGGCCTGCAGAGGAACAATCGATGTTAGGGAGGTGCTAATTTAGCTAGGTCAAGGGAGAGGGCCAAAGGGGTCACGAGGTCAGGAGGGTCACTGGGAAGATCACTGAAGATTGCTGAGTCTGGTCCCAGGGGATCACAGGGTCACGGTCTCACTTGGGGGCCCACTGTCCAGCAATTCCACAAAGTTGGATGGGAAGGCTCCCAACTGCCCGTTCTTCTTTCCCAGCCACCAGCCGTCCTCAATCTGGGGAGGGGGAAGGATGCGGGAGCATCTGGTTCTGCCCAAGAGTAACTGAGGTGTCCATCCTTGGTTCTACCCAAGGACCACATCCTCCCCAGTCGCCTCCCTTCCCATTGCTCCCACCCTTACTTCACTCTCTTCTGTGTGAAGAGCTCCAGCATCTCCCCCAAGTCCCCTAGGACCCCCTCACCTCCTTTATCACTTCCAAAATCTCCCCAGTTTGAAGCTTCAGCTCGTCTGCCTGCTCTGGGCTGTAGTTGAAGTTCACTTTGCACCATCTTTGGGGGTCCCGAGAGTTGATGGGGTGACCTAAGCCAGACAAGCAGGGAAGCAGCTCGAGCAGGGAGCCCCGTCTGCAGCACTGGGGAAGAGGAGGACCCCAGAATTCCCTTTAGTAGCTTCAGGCCCCGCCCTCGAGCGGAGCATTGTACTTCGAGCCAATCAGAGCGCTGCAAAATAGCCCGGGTGCCCCACCCACAGCCGTCACGCTCCACGCAGGCAGTGAGCCCCCACCGGCCGGTCCAGCGCCCGACTCAACACGGCGGCGCGGAAAGCGCGGTCTGGTCTCGGTGACGCCCCACAGGGCCTCGGGAATCTCCTGGGAAAATCACATGGGGGCAGTACTCAGCACAAGGCCCGAGGCTGAGGCTAGGGCCGCTCCTGCTCCCCCGCGCGGCCTTATCCCACACCAGGCCTCACCTGCACCAGGCGCTTGGGGAAGAGACCACGGCGGCCCCGCAGCTCCCCAAGCAGCCAGCCCCGAGCGGGCCCCGCGCACACCTGCTGGATCACGTCCCCCGGAGCCAGACTCAGCTCGTCCTCCGTCTGCGCACGGTATCTGGCCAGGACCAGGACCTCTGCGGGCGGAAGCGGGCTAAGTAAGGCTTGGGGGACATCCCTGGACTCTGCCCTTCGGAAAGTGGGGTGCAAAGAACCCACTCCGAACCCCACACACATACCCATGACTTCTGGGGCTCCCTGTACAGCCTGACGGACGTCAGGCCGGGTATTGGGTGCTCAGAAGGTGAGCGAGGCCGCCAGGCGGTGGACTGGATGTGAATGAGGCGGAGACTCGAGTCATAGGTCAGGATCCAGGTACTAGGAGTGGGCGGCCTGGCCCAGCAGGTTGGGCCCCAATTCTTGGAGGAGGAGTCCAGGGTCTCAGCCCAGGACTGGGGTAACAGCTCCCCCAAGAGCTCTACCACAACCACTTTAGCCAAGTCTCCCAACCTAGGCCAGACTTCATGTGTTTTATACATTTCCTGGCCCACCCTCTTCTGGCTTGCAAGTTCTTAGCTGCAGGGGAAGGTGGAAGAGGTACATACCAGGGTGGGGCCATTCCTGGGAAAGCGGCCCCAGATGGGAGATACTAGCTCCTGTCTCTGAAAAGCTATGGTGGGTATATTCCAAACTTCAAAACCCCACTGGTGAAGCCTTGACTCACTTAGGGGCGTAGTTGGATTTACGGTAACTATTGCAGATTCTCCTTAGGGGAAGGCAGGAAGAACCAACTTTTAATAAGGGCTGGCAGAGTCTGAAGGTTAGGGTCCACCCACAGTTTACCAGCTGGGCTAGGCTCACCTGAAAGTCATCTTCCTCGTGGATGAACATACAAAGGCTGAGGCAGCTGACTGCAGTCTGGACTCCTGCCCCACCCACCACGAAGGAAGCCAAAGTCCTGGTTTCTGACATGGTAGTTAAGTTTGGTTCTTGGAGGTGTCAAAAGCAGAATGCAACGACTCCACCGAGAGCAAGAGGCGCTTCTTCCCAGAAAAAGACTATGGTATAGGGAACTTCTATGGGACCCACCTACTACCCCTGGGGTCACTCACAAAAGCAACAAACACAGTCCGTTTACGTCTGCCACTTCATTTATTGTTTTTATTTGCAGGAGGAGTTGAAACAAAAATTTAAGGGTGTTTTTTTTTTTCTCCCCTAAACATGAATCATTCAAGTAAAACCAACTTAACTATTGAATTAGCAAAGTAAAGGGAAGTATGCACAACCCAAGAGCGAAGGCTGGGGGAGGAGGGTGCAGCTGGCAACCCAACAGATGCACGGATGCAGTGGTTCACCTGCTGGGGACTGCCGCCCCGGAAGGCAAGCACAAGGACCCTTTAATGAGGATGACCCCCAACATCTGAAAATGTTTCAACTCAAAACATAAGGTCAAAAAAGAGAAAAGGAAAAACCCAAAAACACACAACCCCACAGACCACCCAGCCATAACCACCATCTTTAATCAATCATAGGCGTTTCATTTTATAAAAAGATTAATAAAAAATATTGAAAAAATTATTTTCTCATCTTATATTTGTAAAGATAATAGAATTCAGAAGTTTCTTAGAAAACCGTCCAGAAACTGCCCTCCAGTTTCCACTCCTTTTGCTGAAGACCAGCAGGACTACAAAGTTTGGGATACTGGAGCTGCTGGTGGAGAACAGACAAGAGCAGGGTGCATGGGGAGGCTGGGGGCAACTCCATGTGATACATGGCTGTGTAGAAAGGGGACACGAGGTGGTCAGAAAGGCCGTAAACTCCTCCTTAACATACAAAACCGGTTTGTACAAAGATCCAAGCAGGTTGGTCCCAAACTGAGGTCAACACTTCAATTTTTATTCACATGCTTTGTTTTCTTGTAAGAATCAAAGTTGCCCAAATTAAATTTTTTATGCTAATATTACTACATATCCCTTTAAAAAAAAAAAAAAGGAAAGAAAAATATAAGGATTTTTTAATTAAAACTCAGGACAGGAAGAGACTGAAAACCAAATTCTCATTTAGTTCCAAATAAAATGAAATGAAGAAAACTTGGTTTCTAATTGGGGATGGAGTGGGGGTGGGACGACAAAACCAAAACAAAGTCCAAGCATCAGCATCCTTCTCCCTACCCTGCCCCACCCCACACAGCAACAGCAGGAGCCCAGTGTGTGTGGTCTGCTGCAATCATGAGCCTGATCTAGGTTCAATGGCAGAGTCCTGTCCTGTCCAGTGAGATGGCACCAGGGACACACTCTGCTGTCGTGGGATTGATTCTGTGTGGCTAGTGGGTTGTGGGGTGGGGTTTTCAGGATCGTCATGAGGCTCCTTGTTTCCTTGTTTCGCTCCACCAGCCTCTCCCAGCGCCTTTCTCCCCTGGGGCAAGGGCTCCATCAAGAATGGTTCCTACTCAGCTGAGGGCTGTAGACTGTCCTTCTCTTCTCTGTTCTCTGTCCCACTCTCATCATCTTCAATCTCTCCCTCCTCTCCACTGAACTTGTCATGGGCCCACTTGGGGCTGGTACTCGATTTCCGGAACATGAACCGGCCACGGCCCCGGGGAAAGGCTCCTCGGCCACGACCTCGGCTCATCCATTTGTCGCTGCCCTCGCCTTCCCGGTCATCGTGCTGCAAGAGAGAAAGACTGCATCAGTGCCAGCACTGTACAGTTGTAAAGATAATAGAATTCAGAAGTACCCACCCACAGGCCCTGTCTCAGCCTCCTTGTCTGTCCTCCCATTCTCCTCAAAGCTCCCACAGGAACATCACTGGAGTACCTAAGGAACTCTAAAGAACTAAAGCAATAGTATGAATATTGCAACAGCGATAGAATGACAGAACACCCTCAAAAAGGAGGAAGACCAAGTGGTATCATCTCATTTAGCCCATCCACCCCACTATCATTATGTAAATACTATTATTTTTTAGAATATCAATTCTCAAAAGAATTTTCAAAGCTATCATACTGACATATACAATGGAACTGGGCCATTAAATAAAGAAGAACTGGCAGAAGACACACATGAGGCTCCAGCACCTTCAAACCTCCCACCCCAGGCTGTAGTGCACTTCTCTTCAGCTGTATTAAGAAGGCAATGTGTCACAGGAGGAAAAGCAGCCTATACCTCAAACAATCCCTGTTCTAACAGTCTCCTCAGCAGAGATAACAAAAAGGTGAATGAGTGAAGCATTCTGAAAACTTGTACTAACAACCTCATCTAATGATTATGAGTACCACACTCAAAAGCCAGTCTCAGCTCCTGAAGGACACCAAGCTGCCAGCTGCTTCTGTTCAAGACCACAATGTGCCACAACGACCAGATCAGATTGGCAATGCTCCCTCAGGTGGCAAACAGAAGCAGAAAAGGGCCTTCCTTTCACAACCTCACACCTATGTCTTCTAGAAGCTTCAAATTGGCTCCAAGCAATTGGGCACAACCCTCAAGAGTCCCACAGGCTTGGCTATAGGCCTGCTGAACCCCAAGAGCTACTGCGTAGGTAACAGTCCAGAGGAGCGTGAGAAAGATCCACAACTGAGGTGAGAAAAACTCTCAGCATTGCATTATGCTAACATCTTTCTCTCCTCAAACAGCTCTAGAACTGCCTTTCTCATCAATCCAGTAACAGACGGTGACAGAGACTGGGTGAGTGAGGGGTCAGAGATCACAGGGTAAGAAAGACACAGTAACATTTCTTGCTTGTTCTGGAATCCATAAACACCCAGAAGAGCCAAAACAGACTTAGCCCTCAGGCGAAGAGGCTGCACTGTACTAACATAACCACAGTGTTCTGAGCCTGTACACAAATTTAGGCATATGGTTAGACAGACCAATGAAGGCCTTCAAATGAGCCCCGGTGTGCAAGAGGCTCTCTGCCCCTTCCTGGTTGGTCCCAGACACATACCAAGTAATACTTCTTGCTCTTGGGTGTATACTCTGGATCCCACTCTTCTTCCCGGCTTCTCTTTTGAAAATCATTGTTGCTGTTGTTGTTGTTGTTACCAGAATAGTTTCCTCTGCCCCAACCTCTCCCTCTTGCTCGAAACTGCTGCAGAAATAAAAGAAACAAAGGAAGCAAGGTTCATGTGAGCAGTAGAAGGTCCCCTGTATTCTGTTAGAACATTTCATGACAGGGAATAGAAAGCTGGCTTCCAGTCACTAATAGTTAAACTAGTTTCTACCTATTCCTTTCCCTCCTCCCAAGTAGACAGTCCATGGGGTATACATAGCCAGAGGCCTCCCTTCATGCAAGATCTGGGGAAAATTCTGGAATGGGAAGCTATAAAAGGCTTTGGAAGTGATTAGAAACAGAGAAACAAGTGAATGTAGAAGCTTAGGGAGCCAAAGAATCTACAACTGGCTACCTCAGACCAGAGGCAGAGAAACTGGTATCCTATTGAGACTGGATTAGGATTACAAGGAGGCCCTTACAAAGGTTCCCCGAGCTCTGCCGCCTCTTTCATTCGGACCCACGAAGTCTTTGGTCCCCAATCTGGATTTGTCAAAACCTGAGGTGCTCTCCTCCCTCTCCTCTGCTTCCTCAGGGTACTCCTCTGCTTTGTAGGAGTGAGATGACTGGGAAGAGGAGGAAGACGACCTAGACCGGTCTCTTGCTCTGCGGTGCTTCCTACATAGACAAGAGGAAGAAAATCAAGACTTGTCTGGCAGCAAGACAAACTACCAAGCAACCAAGTCACCACCAACCTGTTCACCCCAACCCACCAGTAGAACTGGGGCTTCCTCCCAGTTTTCCAGGAATTTCAGTGATACAACAATTTCTAGGCCTGTAGTAAATATGTAGCACACATAAAGAGCACAAAACAAGCATGGCCTCCAGTATCAGTCTAACACATAAATCCACAGAAAAGGCAAGTAGACCTGTGAGTCACACTGGCTGGCTCTGGTACTGCAGCAAAGCCCCTTTGTTAGTGTGCTGTCATTGCTAGTATTCAAAGAAATGCTGTGCTGTGGGTAGGTGTAGGCGGTGCATGGCACTCTAAGGATGAAATTCCTTGCTGATAAAACAAGTATTCAACAAAGTGACCAGAGAATTCCACATTACTCAATGTATAGGTGAAAGAACTGAGCAGAGCCTGGATTCAAACGGAATTCTCCTTATTTTAATTTTTTTATTTTAATATTTATTTATTTCATGTATGTGAGTACACTGTTGCTGTCTTCAGACATACCAGAAGAAGGCATCAGATCCCATTACAGATGGTTGTGAGCCTCCATGTGGTTGCTGGGAATTGAAATCAGGACCTCTGGAAGAGCAGGCAGTGCTCTTAACCACTGAGCCATCTCTCCAGCCCCTCAAACTGCCTTTTTTTTTTTTTTTTTTTTCCTTTTCTTTTTTGGTATTTCGAGACAGGGTTTCTCTGTTAGCCTTGGCTGTCCTGGAACTCACTCTGTAGACCAGGCTGGCCTCAAACTCAGAAATCCGCCTGCCTCTGCCTCCCAAGTGCTGGGATTAAAGGCGTGCGCCATCACTACCCAGCCTCAAACTGAATTCTAATTAGCCCATCACTATTCTAACCACCACATACTGAGCTCAAACAAGTTGTGCTGTTAAGCCCAGATATTGGCAGCAACTTTTTCGGGAGTAATTTTTCTTTCTTTCCCTTCAACTGGGGGAAATTACAGACTAGACAAACTAGATGAATATGATGACTCATTGTCTATACACTACAGGATGGTGCCAACCCTGCCAAAGGTAACAGGGGAGTCTACTAAACAACTCTAAGGTGTCAGAAGGACCAAGCTCCCAGGAAAAGAGACCACAAAGTATGTTTCTCAGTTCTTCATTTATGAAAAGCACATTGAGGCGGAGAGTTGGCTCAGCTATTAAGTGCACTTGTTTGATTCCCAGCACCCACAGGACAGCTCAAAACCACCAATAACCCAGTCCTTTCTTGGCCTCCTTCAGCACCAGACATACACATGGTACATAGACATTTGAGAAAACACACACACACATGAGAGAAAGAAAGAAAAAAAGAAAGAAAGAGAGAGAGAAGAAAGAAAGAAAGAAAGAAAGAAAGAAAGAAAGAAAGAAAGAAAGAGAGCTCCAGTCATCACAGAAAGGAGCCTCAGCTGAGGAAAGGCCTTTATGAGATCCAGCATTTTCTCAATTAGTGACCAATGGGAAAAGGCCCAGCCCACTGTGGGTGGTGCCATCCCTGAGCTGGTGATCCTGGGTTCTATAAAAAGGCAGGCTGAGTATGCCAGGGGAAGCAAGTCAGTAAACAGCACCCCTCCATTGCCTCTGTATCAGCTCCTGCCTTCAGGTTCCAGCCCTGCTTGAGTTCCTGTCCTGACTTCCTCCAGTGACTATAGATCTAGAAGAGTAAGCCAAATAAAATAAACCCTTTCCTCCCCAACTTGCTTTTTGGCTGTGGTGTGTCATACAAAAATAGAAACCCTTGACTGAGACATCCCCCTACCTCCTTCAGCCCCCACTTATTTTAATATTTAATAAAAATTCAATCACTCCCAAACTCAGTGCTACTGCAAGGAGAAGTTACTATTCTCAAGAGGCCCCAATTTGAGCCAGGTAGTGGTGGTATACACCTTTCATCCCAGCACTCAAGAGGCAAGAGGCAGGTGGATCTCTGTAAGTTCAAGGCCAGTCTATCAAGGCTATATAGAGAAACACTATCTTGAAAACCAAAACCAAGTTTTTGCCACCTGTACAGAGACACAGTAATAAGAATAGTCATATAATCAAATCATTTTCCTTTGACTCAGGCACTAAAGTATGCAGTGCCCAAAAGAGCCAAAAAGGGTGCTTGTGAGCTCCCCAAGACTAGATAGTTCAAGTTGTCATATAGATGCTAGGAATCAAATAATTGCTTTTAATCGCTGACCCAACTCTCAAGCCCCAAAGTGCTTTCTGTAAACTGGGGGGCTGGAGAGTGGCTTAGTGGTTAAGAGCACTGGCTGCTCTTCCAAGAGGTCCTGGGTTCAATTCCCACCTCCCAAATGGCAGTTCACACATGTCCTTAACTCCAGTTCCAGAGGATCTAACACCCTCACACAAACGCAGGCAGCAAAACATAAAGGCATATAAAATAAATGGAGGGAGGGAGAGAGGGAGGGAGGGAGGGAGGGAGGGAGGGAGGAAGACAGACTGACTATGGAGTACCCTGTGGTCTCTACTTCTGGGAGCTTGGTTCTTCTGACACCTTAGAGTGATCTGGCAGCTTCGTTGCCTTTCTTTGATAGGGCTGGCTTAAGCGACTTATTAAAAGTTATACTGCGACTCACGGGTAGGCATATTTCAGAAAGAACCAGCAGAAAATTACTTTTTTACACTCAGGAAATCCTAAGTTCTTGTGAGAATTCACCCCCTCTTCACCAGTAACAATGCAATGCACATTTATCAACCCAACTTTGGGAGGTAAATGAGGATCAGGAATTCAAGCCACCCTTAGCTGATATATAGTGAATGAAGCCAGCCTAAGACACCTGAGAGAAAAGCCTGCCAGTTCAGGAGAGATGTTGTTTTTTGAGAAGGTAAAGGCTTCAACTCTGCTCCATTTAATGAAAGGTGATTAAACTGTAGAACCTTCAACAATGCACTGAGGCTGGATGCAGGTAGCTCAGCTGGAATGCACTTGCCTAGTAGGTGGAAGGCGCAGAACTCACTCTCTAGCACCACCAAAAAAAAAGTAAATAGAAACTCTAGGGCACTGGCATGCTATGTTGTCCTACATAATTCAACAATGACTACTTGAAGAAATATTTGGAACACTTCTTTTGAACTGTCTGTGAAACTAACTTAAAAGACATTTAACTAACAATCCTCTCCTATCTAGTTCTACCTTGTATTATTCAACAACAATGACTTTCTAAACTATAAGTACATTGAGAAAATGTTCAATGAGAAAGACCATGTCCAAAAGATTTGTCAAACAACCCTCCCAATGAATTCCCACACCATCCTTACCAGCATTAATTTCGTGCACAAAGTTTTCTTTGGACAAAGATAACATTACCTAGATATAGACGCTTTATTTGCACGTTTGAGATCCTCTTTTTACGACAAAGCTGCAAATGCTTTAATTCCTAATCAGTGTACCACAAGAGCCCCAAGGAACATGTGCTATGTGCTTTCATGTAATCTCAATACCAGAGGGGTAGAGTTTGAGCAGTCTGTTCGACATAGTAACTTCTAAGCCAGGCAGGGTTTTCTGTTCAGATTCTATAAAGGCAAAACCAAACCCCACCACCAAGACAGCGTGGTGTGGAGAGACTCTACTCCAGAATCTAGAGTGACAGACAGGGGTATCACATACTTCTGCTTCTTTGATCCTTTGTGGGTTTTCTCTGTCTTTTCAGTTGACCTTTCTCTTGAGTGGCTAGAGTCTCTGGAATCCACCGACTCTCTTGATTTACCGCGCTTAAGATCTCTCTCCTTATGTTTTTTACGACGTTCAATATCAAGACGAAGATCAACAGGATCATCTTTGTATTTTCCCTCAGCCTGCCAAAAAGATGTCAAAATTACGGTTTTGGGATCCAAAACTGCTGACTCACTCATGTTCAAATGTGGTTTCTACTAATGGAAGCCCTGGGGATCTAAGAGCCTCGCCCCAGCTAGGTTTTGTTGTTGCTTTCCAAAAGAACAATCAAGGTGCTATCTTTTCAAAGTGCTGTATGTGGACCTCACTTTATTTCCTGTGTCCCATAACGACTGGCTAGGTGTTCATGCTGAGATGGCCAAAATCAGGTCTGGAGGGTGTTTTCATTAAATTTATAGCAAATGCTTACTTCTCTCTACCTAAAGCAGCGACCCACACTAGTGTGTGGAACTACCTTAAGGTATTTTAGGGAATAAGAAAAGATAAAAAAGCAACACTGGCCAGATCAACTCTGCAATGGCCTTCAATAACCCCCTGGGAAATTCATGAGGGCAAATGGCTAAGATGGCTTCAGGGACATCATGCACTGGCACTGGTCTCATGGAAACAAGCCCTCACTAACAGGAAGCTGTCCACTCTGTATTTACATCTTACATACATGAACCATAGACTTCCCGATGCAATGATATTCCATTGAAATTAATAGCAAGAATGATAAGGTTTATTATTTATTTTATCAGTCTGTTTCTGAGAGGATCTAAGCCAATAAATAGACAAATGACAACAAAGGACAATGCAGCCACCACTCCTTGGGCCACTAGACAGCATCACTAAGAAACTGGCTGTTGGAAGCATGGAGCACAGACTTCTGCTGCTTCAGCAGCATATGGAGACAGGGAAAAGGGGTAGAAGACCAGAGACTGCACTAGGGTATCTCTCAACACTTTCAACCAAAAAGACAAAATTTGTTTGGAAAATTTTAAAGCAATTAAAAAAAAAAAAAAAGTCTCAGCAGCATAGAACAGCCATCTTTCATTTCAAATTTCAACTGTATATATATGAATGATGGTCAATAAATATTAAATCTTAAAAATTCTATCTATTTATTTTACGGTAAGAGTCTGCGTGAGTTTAAACCTCTTAGTAACAGTGTTATATGTGCACATCATTGCAAATATAGCCAGGCCATTTTAAAGTAACAGTTATCGACAGATGATATGGTACAATGTTAGGAAAAAACAAAAAAGCGCACCAGCTGTTGAACATAGTCTATTGAGTTAAGATATGAATATTTCACTCTGCTCTGACATGCATGTCTTTCTGAAATCATGGTTGGAAATAGTGCATGTAGACAGTTGATTTGATGATACTTACAAGCAGAAAAATATCACAAAAAGTTTCTTCTCTCATCATGGGCACTTGTTCCAAAACGCCTCTCTTTTTTTTCTCAAGCTCACCTCAATAGACTCTGGGGTCATTTACCATATTCTAACCACTTCACAAAGGTTGTTGATACATTTTTAATAAAAATTAACCCTTTGTAGTTCATTTTTAGAATTATGCCCATCCTTAAAAGAAAAACACAAACTTAAGTAGAGAGTAATTTAAACAAACACATTTCTGTCAAGTTCATGCCCAACGCACTCATTTTGTTGAAATTACTGATCAAAGCAACAGTTCACCTTGTAGCCAGGTTCTCGTGGACTTTTCAATTCCTCATGAGTCAAACCATGCTTTCTGAATGTACTGGGGGAAATGTCTATCCTCCTAAAATTAAAAATACAGAAATTGTATACTATTCTACAGCACAACATGGGTTAACATTCTAGATCCTAAGGTAGGTAATGGAGCCACAGACAACTCATCTGTTACTCTGTGTGTGTGTGTGTGTGTGTGTGTGTGTGTAAGTAGTGTAAGCCTAGCACGCATTCTATCACTCCATCACTGAATTAGACCTGTAACAAAAACATACTCCCTCACCCCACACAAAATAAGTAATTTAAAAGGCAGATGATATGATTTCAAAGTCACCCTGATCTAGAGTGAGTTCCAGGATAACCAGAGCTACACGAAGAAATTCTATTTCAAAAAATAAACAAACAAAAAACTATTCATTTCTTTGTACTTGTGTGTGCCCGTGCACTAACATGCTCACCTTTAAGGCACAAGCTACAGCAAGTGAGGGTCAGAGGACAACTCATGCAAGTCAGCTGGCAACGTGCAGTTTTACTGGCTGAGCCATCTTGCCAGTCCAAGTTCCTTTAATGTTATTTTAGGGTGGGAGTGGGGGTGGGACAATATTGAACTCAGAGCTTTGCATATATGTACCAGGCAAGCACTCACCACTAAACTATGGCCCCCAGCACTCCATTCTTGTTTTGTTTTTGAAACAGAATCTATAGTTATACACAGCTGTCCTAGAACTTGCTATGTAGACCACACTAGCCTCAAACTCACAGATCTGCCTGCTTCTGCTTCCCAGTGCTGGGATTAAAATGTGTATTGCTATGCCCAGCCTCTGTTCCTTCCCAATCGTGCTACTAGTTTGCAAGATAGATTCAATCTTAGATTTTCTTACAGTCACAGCTAATGCCCTAACTACATATATATGTTCTGCTAAAATCAAAGAGCAATCTCCATCTTGAGAATCTGATTGTTTCCTATTTCTCTGTAATACTGGCTCTAGGTAAGAAACTGCCCTAGGCTGATAGACCCACCAGATGCTGTGCCTAAGGCTGTTTTTACAAACTCCATCTTCCCCAGTTCTAAGCTAAGAACTTACAGGTATGATCAACTTTGTTTCCATACAAAATCTCCAAGTGCCTAACAAATTCCCTAATTATAAGTTAAAAAAAAAAAAGAAGTATTTATTTTATGTATATAAATGAGTACACTGTAGCTGTCTTCAAACACACCAGAAGAGAACATCAGATCCCATTACTGATGGTTGTGAGGCACCATGTGGTTGCTGGAAATTGAACTCAGGACCCCTAGAAGAGCAGTCAGTGCTCTTAACTGCTGAGCCATCTCTCCAGCCCATTAATTTACAAGTTTTAAACCTGCTGGACCTTACTTAAACCCCTTGAGATAAGGCAATTTTAAGCTTCTCCCCCAACCCTCTTCTCCAGCAAATCCTCCTAAACAAAATATATAATATGTAAGGTTGCTTAAAGAAGTCAGTTTATTCTTACTACAGGAACCTCCGGTTCATTGGGCCTAACATGAATACAGCCTTCAAAGCATCCTTTCCACTCTCAAATACAAATGTCCCCAGATATTCAAGAACCCTAGAGAACATTAGGCTAAATTTTGGATTAAAAGTGCATTAGTTAGAGAACTTATCAAGGTGAGTTTACTATCAAATGGCAAGTGTTTTATCACAACCCCAGTGTAAGGTTGAGGACCTCACCTGTGTATCTCTGGACTTTTCTTATTTTTAGCTGCTTCTTGTTCATTTCCTCTTTTTAGGTATTTAGTAAAGCGTTCATGCAATGTCATTCCAGAGGATCCAAAGTGATGCTCTGTTAAGATTCAAAGAAATACATTAATAGGCTATCAAAGGCAGGTACAATGTTCAACTCTCTCAAGAACCTATAAGCCATAGAGATACAAGTCAAGTATTCAAACCCAAGTAATACACTGAAAAAAGGAAGGAAAAGTGGCTGGTTCAGGAACAATCCAATGCTGGGTTTCTAGTTTGCTCCTGTATCTTAGGAACATGATACAAGGACAAAGACCCTGGTGCTCACCTCCCTTTGGGGTACAGGACCAATTACTACTTGACTTTAACTCTAGATTGAGCCTGTAAGCAGCCCAGTTCAGCTTTCTGAATCATTGCTCTTGACAATTTCTCAACCTGCCCACCTCCATTTTCTCAGGGGGACAATAGAACTTGAGAAAGAAAGGTTGCTGTTCTCCCAGAGGACACAAGTTTGCTTCCAACACCCTTCTCAGATAGCTTAAAACCGAATGTAACTCTAGCTACAATGGGATCTGACACCTTCTTCTGGCCTCCATGGGAACCTCCCATCCCAGACACATAGACACAAATAAAAGCAAATCTTTAAAAAGTCACTTCCATACGTTGAGAATTTTATTATGATTACCGATTGCTAGCATTTCAAAACACTCATCTCTATTAAAACATGGAAGTTTCTCACTGAAGACCCTTTTACCTAGCCTGTAACTTTAAAGGTCCTAGAGGCTTCCTCATTTCCTAGTCATCTTGTTTTACAAAGACAAGTATGCAGAAATCAACGCACCTTTAACATGATGAACAATGGTCACTATGTGCTGGGCAAACAGTTCTGAGGGACTACGCTGAGACTGAGCTGACTGTATGTGCTGGAAAATGGATCGGAATTCCTGCTCCTTTTTGTTGCTATGGACTAGATCCCGACAAAGCTTTCGTTCCTGAGCCAATAAGCCACTGGGTCTGAAAAACAAATACATGGAGACTCAGTGTAACAAGAGATACAGAAAGTCAGAATTCTTTAACCATAAAAAATTCTAAGCTTCAAGATAGCTTCCCCCCATTGTAACTCAAGGCTGGCTGTGAACTTGTGATTTTCCTGCCTCAGCCTCCTGAGTACTGGGACTGCATGAATGGTCAGCCTTTATATTATAGGCTTGGGTGAGAGTGGAGATGTTGGGCATCAAAGCCAGGGCCTTGTACATACTAAATACCTGAGTATTCCCAACACTGAACCATAGCTTCCTCTTATTTTGTGCCAGGGAGGGGAGGATGAAAATGTGTGGAATATACAAGTAAAAGTCAGAAGACAATTTGTAGGAGTCATTTCTTTCCTTCCAGATCACCAGGCTTAGTGGATCTTGCCAGCCTCTCCTTCCTTTTTTTCTTTTGAGACAGTTCCAAGGTTTTGTTTTGTTTTTTGCTGTTTTGGTTTTTGAGACGGGATTTCTGTGTAGCCTTGACTGTCCTGGAACTAGCTTTGTAGATCAGGCTGGCCTCAGACTCAAAAATCCACCTGCCTCTTCCTCCTGAGTGCTGGGATTAAAGGTGTAGGGCACCAACTGCCCGGCATTTCCAAGGAGTTTTAAGCCTATCCACAAATGTTCCTCTTGTTCTCTATCACATTACAACTAAAGAAAGGTTGGTCCAAAATTCACTGACAATCTTCATGTGGGGAAGTATTAAACCTTGGTGACTGTACTTGTTTTAACACACACAACAAAGATACTGTAAAAGATCAACTAACTTGGCTAGGAAAGTCATTCAATGAGGCAACATAAAGCAGCAAAGAGTGGGGCTGCTGAGATGGTTCAGTGGGTATAGGCGATGGCCACCAAGCCTGAGGCCACATGGCAAAAAGAAAAAACTCCTTCCCACAAGTGCATGCTGTGGCATGTCTGCCCACTTCCCGCTGCTTAAGCAGAGGTGGCAAAAGGCATGTGACTAGACACCATTCAGTCAGTCATTCCAACTGACTGGGTAGATTACACTAAGTCAAAAAGCAGCCAGTCTGGGCTCTACCATGCTTTCCTGAAGTTAGAGGAAGAACGGAAGAGGCTGAGTCCATCAATTTGAAGTTTTCTGCTATTTAATGGTGGCAAAAATAATCAGATTCTGGTGACCCACGTAAAATGGAGACACGATTCTCAAGTGTCTTCAGAAGTAAAAGAAACAATGTGTGTGGGAGTTGGCTTGGAGGGAAAACACATCAAAATGGCTGTTCCAAGTTCCCAGAAACAAAGAAAGCCAGCCAGCAAGGGCTGAAAGATTCTTTACCCCAACAATGCTCACGGACCACCATCACTGTAAGCCATAATCATTCTCTACTCCAGGGACAGACATAAAGGTACTGGCACTGACACGTGGCAGCAAAGCAACATTTCCATCCTCAGGAAGACTGGGTAAGGGAACTATTTAGGCCATTAGCGCCCTGAGGGTCAACAAGGAGCACTCCTCACCGTGCAAGGTCCTCATCGAAGGAGTCCATCCGGACATTGACCTGGGCCTCCCGAGTAATGGAAAAGGAAGACTTCCCTGAGGAAAAGTCTCCTTTGTTTCCCAGCTTGTCACGGCTCTCAGAGGTCTTCCTTGGGGGAGGTGATGAACTTTTCTCCTGGACTGCCTTGTATGCAGTCACCCGGAAATTCTTTTCTGGCACAAAGCCCCTGTGTCCACTGTCGCTCCTCTTGGACCCTCCACGCTCCTCCTTTCGGGATCTCTCTGTGAAAGGCTCCTCCTCCAGCTCCTCTGCTTTCCTCTGCTTTTCCTTCCCTGCATGCAGGCTCTCCCACTTGCCTGACTTCTCTTCTTCCTGGTTTTTGCTCGCACCGGCTATGACTTTAGACATAAACTTGGGCTCATCATCAAACTCGGGTTCCTTCCTTCCCTTACTTTTGTCCTTATCTTGCTCATCCATCTCCTCCTTGTGGAAGTCAGCCATCTTTTTCTCAAAGTCATCCCGGAGCTTATACCTTTTGGGTGACTGGCTGCCTCGGAAGGGCTTCTCAGTGTCCGACTTGGGAGCAAATGGATCAGATTTCATTTTGACATCAGCATCAGAGAAGCCCCCTTTCTCCTTCAGCTTCTCCTTCTCAGCATTTGTTTGTTTCTGCTCCTTATCCTTTCCATTCTCTGTCTTCTGCTCTTCCAGATACCTAGTTATAAAGACACAAGGGAGACACACAGGAGCCCCCTAAGCGTCCTGCTCTAGCACAGCACCTGTCCCTGCTCTAGTTTCAAGTTTTGAGCAAACATTATCTACTATATTCCAGTATTATCAGAACTGTCTACCTGTTCTAATAATTTCTAATGATTTATAATGATTTTTAAACAGCATTTAAGAGTCAGTGTAACTGTGGCTTATAAAACAACCAAAAAACCAGAAAAGCAAGTTATTTAGGATACTGAAAATTTTTTTTTACTTACCTGCAATGTGGTCTAAGGGGAAAACAACTAAAGTCTTACCCCAACTTTCACTCATTCATTTAAAATCTGCTTTCAGCAAAGCAAACAATGTTCAACCTTGGACTGTTTTGATTTTATACAACTCACATTTGGAAATATAAGTCTCAAAATGAGACTTCAAATTTGCTTCAAGTCACCTAGAAGATCTACATAATGAAACATACTGTGAACACATAAAAACAAAATACTTGTTAATGGGGGAAAGAATACGAAAGAAGGTGACAAAATTATTTTCTTAATAAAAAAGCAGGGACCAGACTCAAACACACTCAGTCCTGGAAAGGACTAAAACATATACTGCAAAGCAACTGAACTGCAGACTTGAACATATGTAATTATGGGCAATTAATGGGCAGCACTAATGAACATGGCGAAGAACCACAGCAGGCACCTGAGAATGTGCTAGTAAGAGTTAAGAGTGGAAGAAGGAACCTCTCGCTGAGTCTCTCGACTACAGCTCTGGCACCTTTCCTATAACTTCCGACTCCATCTAATCCACACAGAAACATTCTTTATCAAGCTCACTATGCTCCCTCCCAGAGCAACAGGACCCTCTCCTAACACAAGGCTTGGGAATTTCTACTAGGGCACAC
Source organism: Arvicanthis niloticus (assembly GCF_011762505.2). NCBI lineage: Eukaryota > Metazoa > Chordata > Mammalia > Rodentia > Muridae > Arvicanthis > Arvicanthis niloticus. Next base: position 28,334,342 of record NC_047662.1, on the reverse strand, counting down.
ACCTACCTTGTGTTTTTAAATAATGGCTCTCCTGGACTAAGTCTTGGCCTTTCCTAGTCTGCTCATGCTCTTCAGTGCGGCTCCTCATCGTGAGCTAATGCACATCACACATGGCAGGATGGTGGACCCTATAGTTTACAGCTCCAATGGCCAGTCATGTGAGCAAACACATGGGTTTTTTTTTGGTTTTTCGAGACAGGGTTTCTCTGTGTAGCCCTGGCTGGCCTCAAACTCAGAAATCTGCCTGCTTGCCTCTGCCTCCCAAGTGCTGAAAAACATGGTTTTTGGTAGCTGACCCTCAAACTTCTATTTTCTACCTTAGATTGGTAGAATCCAAAGCAAGTTTTTAAATGAAAAAACCATCACTGCAGACTAGTCTAAAGAAACTTGTATTACAATAATACTCAGGAAAGCTAGAGCTAAGCTAAAGGTTTCCTTGGGTGATGCCTTTAATTAAAAGCCAAGGAAACAGAACAGTAACTCAGGTATTATTATTACAACTAAGTTGCTGGCTAGAGACCACTTGGGGATGGGGAAATGAGATACTTACCTTTTTGAGTATGCTGCTCCCCCCGAAACAGCGCTCTCTTCTTTCTGAGATGAACCATATGCAGAGCCAGTGGCTGGTGGACTCTTACCCACAGGACTCTTTTTGGATGGACTCAAAGACCCAGAGCCATGGTCGAACTGACCTTGGTGTGCTCCAGATTGATATCCAGCACCACCTGAGCCCATCTGGGATGCATTAGAAAGTGGAGGACTAGGTTTTGGCACAGGGCTAGGGCGTGGTGACCTTCGCCTAACCACCACAGACTGGAGGGGACTTTTGAGAGCTGGGCTTCTCTCCCGGGGACTCAGATCTGAAACTGAGGCCCGTGATGCAGAACCAGTGCCATAGGTGGTGGCATCTGGCCATGGCTTTGAGCTCTCAGACCCTTTTATATCTTGAGAGGCGCCTCCAGAGAATGTCTGCTCCTTAGCCTCGTCTCCCTGGTTATCACCAGCTGCCTGAGAGGGCCGGCTATCCTTGGAAGAGGACTTTTTCTCTTTTGTAGACTTTCGCTTAGATGACTCAACTCTGCTGTGGTTGGAGGACGACCGGGAAGATGAGGAGCGTCTTGACCTGTCAGAGGATGACTTATCAGAGTTCCTAGAGTGGCTCCTGGACCGTGGTGAAGGGGACCTTCTCTTTGGGGACCGAGATCGAGAACGGCCCCGACGAGGGCTGTATGCTTGCCGGTAGTTCTGCCAATTGGAACGGTAGTTTCCATAGCCACCTCGGTTATACTGGCCCCATGGATAAAAGCCTCGATTTCGCCCACGGAAGTAATATGGCCTCCTGTAGCCTCTGTTGTGACCTCGGAAATCTCGATTCTGATACACTCTGGGGTGATTCCTTTCTCTGTTATGAGCTGGAGAATATGATCTGGAACGAGACCTAGAACTGCAAAGGAAGGGAATGGGGAAAATGTTTTTTTTTACAGAGCATTTTCATTTAAAAGAACAACTGCTAACAAAAGTTAACACTGCAATTCATACTGTTCTGTACATTTATTTTCAGTTTTGTTGTGAAAGCAAGGGTATAAACGTTCCCTCAATTTTGTAAACTAAATAAAGACATATAGGCACAGGACACTTAGCAGGAGGCCAGAGGTAAAGGCTCTGTGTGCAGGGGGTGCAGGTGACTACTCAGGGTCTCTGGCTCCAACACTCCACCTAGTCTCCTGGTAGATGAAGGTCTTACATAAGTCCTGAGGTTGTAAAGGCACAATTGTTAACAGCTTGCCATCAAAGGACACAGCTATTAAAAAAAAAAAAAAAAAAAAAAAAAAAGCTCAAAAGAATCTGATAAAGTCAGATCAGAAAAACATGAAACACTACTTTTGTGCTACAGACTGGAAATGGTTTAATTTAGGTCAAATTTCTGTGGCTGAGCTTTACGATTTCATTGAGGTGCCACAAGATGGCACTATCTCACCGTAAGGCACCCAAGCCTAGGGATAGTCACTTTCCCACAATGTGAACATCTTTCAACTCAACAGCAAGGCCAGAACTTCAATACAGAACTGTAATGGAGCCAAGGTTCACTGACAAAACCATGAGGACTCAAGAACACAATGCTGTGGACAACCAGGATCCATCAAAAATGCCAAAGCCAGGGCCGGTGTACTGGCTGGTTTATGTCAACTTGACAAAAGCTACATCAGAGAGGAAAGAGCCTCAACTGAAAAAATACCTCCCTAAGATTGGGCTGTAGGCGAGTTTGCACTATGTAACATATTTTCTTAATTAGTGATTGATGGAGGAGGACCTAGCCTGTTGTGGGTGGTCCCATCCTTGGTCTAGTGGTCCTGGGTTCTGTAAGTAAACAAGCTGAGCAAGCCAAGTAAACAGCACCCCTCCACGGCCTCTCCATCAGCTCCTGCCTCCAGGTCCCTGACCCATGTACACTTCTGTCTTGATTTCTTTCAATGATGAACAGCAATGGAAGTATAAACCTTTTTGCTTCTCAACTCGCTTTTGGTCATGATGTTTCACTATAGCAATAGTAAACCTGACTAAGACAGCGAAGACGGCAAAGGTCAGGGTAGTCAGGACCCACACGTCGGGGAACCAACTCCCACAAGTTGTCCTCTGATTTCCAGATATGTGCTGTAACACACATACATAACAATAAATACAGTAAATTTAAAAAGTGGTTTGTACAAATTCACCGAGTTCTCCCCTTCTCTATCTCCCGTGTGTGTGTGTGTCAGAGTCTCAGGGTAGTTCTGGATGACCTGGAACTTGCTATGCAGACTAGGCTGCCCTTACAATTCCAGAGAACTGTCCTGCCTCTGCCCACTGAGTGTTAGGATTAAGGACACTTGATGAGGTTCTTAAATACCATTTATTCTGCTAATCATAATATTATTATTACAAGGGGATACCAAAAATGTATTATCTCAAGATATAAAATAAAATCCCTTCAGGAACAACAGCATAATCAAAATATATGGTATTCATGTATGGAAATCAATAATGAAATTCATTATTTTGTATTAATTAAAAGTCTAGCCAGGCATGGTAGTGTACACCTATTAATCCCAGCACTTGCAAGGTAAGGCAGTAGCATCAGGAGAAAGCAAGAATATCCCAAAGCTACACGGCAAGTTTGAAGCTACTTCTGATACATGAGATACTGTCTCAATAAACAACAAAAACAAGGAGGAAACAGAGAGCAGGTTCAGTGGTTAAAAGGTCCAGAGGACCAGAATTTGGTTCCCCACACTCACAGCATTTCACAACCTGTAACCTGTCACAGTTCTAACTCCAGCTCCAGAAGATTCTATGTCTTCTAACCTCTGCAGGGGCAGGCACTAACACAAAACAAGCACCTTCAGTCAAGCATGTTAGCATACACATGCAATCTTGAGCGATCTAGAAGGCTGGGCAGGAGAGTTACGCTAGAGGATGGTCTAGTTGATTAGCAAGGCCCAGTTTGAAAACAAAACTTGGGGCTGGAGAGATGGCTCAGTGATTAAGAGTATCTGCTCTTCCAGAGGTCCTGAGTTCAACTCCCAGCAACCACGTGGTAGCTCACAACCATCTGTAATAGGATCTGATGCCCTCTTTTGGTGTGTCTGAAAACAGTAACAGTGTATTCACATACATAAATAAATCTTTTAACAACAACAACAACAACAAAAGAACAAAACTTAGAAGGGACTAGGGATATAGTTCACTGGTACAGTGTTTCAGTTAAAAACATGTTCTAGCTAGTAAACTTGCCTGAGAGGCTTTTTTTTTTTTTGGGGGGGGGGGGGGTTTACATACACTCAGCAAGCACTCTCCCATGGAGCAACATTGAGGCATTTTTGCTTTTGTTTTGTTTTTGAGACAAGGTTTGACTATGCAGCCTGACTGGCTTCAGATTCAAGAGATATACCTAACTCTGCCTCCCAAACCTTGGGACTAAAAGAGGACCATGTGGCAGAATGCCTGGCTATATGTGCTTTGAAAATGATAGTTCCCGAGGCTTGCCAGATAGCTCATCAGGTATCCATGCCTGTCACTAAACATTTCAACCCAGAGTACAATCCCTGGGACACATATAAAAGGAGAGAATCAACTCCTGCAATCTATTTTCTGACCTCACATTAACTTGTTGCACTGCCTCCCCATATACATATACACAAAATAAAATTAATAAGGACTTGGAGATGACAGCAGTTAAGAGCATGTGCTCTTGCAGCGGACCTGGGTCAAAGTACTCATATGCTAGCTCACAGCTATAGTATGTGGTGCAAACACACAGGCAGGCAAAACATCATACACATAAAAACAAACCCTTTAAAAAGTAATAAAATGATGGTTCCCCCCCTTACCTTATTCAAGGTCTTTTAAAAAAAAAGAATTATTTATTTTACATATATGAGTGCGCCATCCCTGTCTTCAGACACCCCAGAAGAGGGCATCAGATCCCATTACAGATGGTATTGAGCCACCATGTGGTTGCTGGGAATTGAACTCAGGACCTCTGGAAGAGCAGTCAGTGCTCTTAACTGCTGAGCCATCTCTCCAGCCCTTAAGATCTTGCTTTGTAAAATCTTCTGTGGCAATTTAGAATCAAAATTATTAAATGATAAACTCTTAAAATAAGTCATTCTTTAGTGTCTCAATTTTTTGTTGTGTGTTGGATGTGTGTATGCTGGGTGCATTATGCTTAAGAGGTCAGAAGACAACTTGAAGTCAGTTCTTTTCTTCTACTTTGAGGATCTCAGGGATCAAACTCATGTCTTCAAGCTTAGCACAGAATTCCTTTATTCACTAAGCCTCCTTGCCAGGAAACTTTAGTATTTACCATGTTTTAACAGTTTTTATTATAGTAAATTTTATTAATATTCTACTTAATTATTGATTGCTGTTAACCTCTTTCTGTAGTTAATGTAAATTAAATGTTACCATAGATGTGTGTATACAGGAAGAAACATAAAACTTTGTATTAGGGATCAGGCCTAGCTGGGAAACCAGATACATAGAATCTTGGAGAGTAACTCCCTTTAGGAAGTGTTGTCTTAAGGATCTGATAACTAAGTAAACAGTACTTTTAAGGAGCTTAACTTCAGTTTAATCTAAAGATAAAATAGAATTGGCTTTCTTAGTATTGCCAACTGTTCTTAGATCTATGTATCTACACTATAAAGAATAACAACTAGCAAAGATGTATCTAATTGCTGATTAACATTTGCTATCTAAGCAAAATTTAAAAGTCAATAATAAAAACTTACCTTCTCTATTTTTCATTCAGAAACGTTAAAAATTTAAAAAGGAGAGGTAGAGGCAGGCTATAAAAGGGACTGTGAACCCACTGAAGGAGGAGATCCATCCCCAGCACTAAGGAGGGTGTATAATTCATGTTCCCGTCCTTAGGCCTACTGCTGTTTCTGTTACCAATTACTAGAGTAAGGAAGGGAGGACTCTGTGGCCCCCTGCATCCAAAACTGCAGTCACTAAAATGCAGAAACATGAGGCTCTGCAGACTGCAAAAGAAGTTATTTAAGGTCACTAAAAAGAATATAGTCTGAAATAAAGGGGAAAAAATTAACTTTCTCCAATTCTGCAGAACTCAGCAGTTAGTTAATTTAAAGGCATGGTTTCTCAAATTCTCAGGATACTTTCCTTATAGGAGAGGGAAAACAAAAAGAAACAACAAAAGCAAAACCATAAAAACAGATAAGCCAGAAATAAAAAGCTGAGTATACAGTGAGAAACTTAATCTGCTTCTTAAAAACAGAAGTCAGGCAACAGTCAAGACAAAAAGCATGCTTTCTAGGGGAAAAAAAAGAAAAAAAAAAAAAATCTTCCAGAGTTTACAATCTCTTAGGTAACAAGATAGCACTTAAATTGGCTCTAGACCTACCCAACAAATTGCCTGTTTACGACAATGCTCCTTCATTTCTCAAGTCAATCGCCACGCCAAATATGTAGATCAGGATACAAGATCTGCCCAGAGTTCCCGCTGTTTCAGAGTTGGTTGGCATGTTTCAGTTTGGTCTGTATCATTCAGTTTTGCTGTTTAGCTTTGGCTGTTCAGTCATGCTTGGTTTTGAACCAGTTATTTAGCTTCCACTTACTGAATTAAATTTTAAAATGGTATCTTTCAGAACAAAATGAGCTGAAAATGAAAATTAAGTCACCTAAATCAAGACTGGGTGCAAGGCAGAACTCCATCCCATGGCCTTGACATTAATTTTTTTTTTGTTTTTTGTTTTTTTGTTTTTTTGTTTTCGAGACAGGGTTTCTCTGTGTAGCCCTTGGCTGTCCTGGAACTCACTCTGTAGACCAGGCTGGCCTTGAACTTAAAGGCGTGCGCCACCAGTGCCCGGCTTGACATTAATTTCTTGAGGGATAAACAGAAAAACAGTAGTTCCCGCTTCAGTAGTCACACAGCCCCTTTATCTAATCTCTGGTCTAAAATTAATCTTGAGGCTGACTTTTCACAGATTTAACTTACTTTTTTGTTAGGAAATGGAAGATTTTTTTTTTAACCAATTACACATTTAATGTTTAAGTACTATAGAACTATAGAAGTCATCAAGAATAATGACTATCTTGAGAAGGTTTATGTTCATAATAAATTGTCAAGAAAAAGATTCTAGATACTACTTATTAGAATTTCTAAGAGGGTAAAATGATACAGTAATACCTTGCTAGTTCAATTTGGAAAAAAAAAAAGGAACTTCACAAATGCCCATTTACACTATTGGTTCCCAAAATTCACAAGAAGAAAAGTATAAGCATTAAAAGCTTTTAAAATCAATCCTTAGAAGAAAACTGAAACCCTTTTAACCCCGGGGTTCAAGAGGCTGAAACATAAGAATCTCAAATTCAGTGCCACCCTGGACTATATGATCTGTCATGAAAAGAACAAAACCACCATGCTTTGAATGAATGAGAAACCTGCCTTAACAAACCATCCAAAGAAGATGGTGGGCATCTATTTGGAAACATAACTGAAATGAGGGTGTTTATTGAAGGTTTAAAAACTAAATTTAAAAGTACTTGTGAAAACTAAAAATAAAAACAATCATTTTCACATTTAGCAAAAGAAAACTGTTGGTGTTTATTATAACTTACTTAGTTTTAAGATCTGTTTTGTTAAATTAAATCAACTTGTTAGTGACCAGCACATTAGATACATACCTATGATACCTGGTAAATCTCTAAAAGTTAACTGACTTTAGTGGATTATGCTTTCTCCCCAATACAATGCTGTTAATACTATTAATTCTTAGTTGTCCTTTCATTGCTGATAAGTAAGTTTGGCATAAGCCTTCAAAATCACGTTAGTGAAAGATAATCGGCTGTGTAATTTCAACCAAGGAATCAAAACACAAATAAAATGCTCTCTTCTAAAGTGAGTGGAAGGATGGTACTGTCAAACAGAAATGAAGCAAACAGCCTCACAATCAAAGTCCATCCTACCTGCCATGTGACAGGAGTCCTTCAGTACCCAAACCAACATAAACACCATCTCAACGTACAAAACCATACCCCCTTACCTTAGCCTGCGCTTCCTTGAACGAGAGACAGATCGGCTTCGGGACCGAGACTTTGAAAATGAACGAGACCGAGATCTGGATGCAGATCTTGAGCGAGAAGAGCGAGACCCAGACTTGGATTTGTTTGTTTTTGACATCTTGGAAGTTTACACCTAATGTAAGAGGATACAGTCAAACAAATTCACAAGTTCTACAAATCTCAACTTCTCTAAGTATGGGGGGTTAATAGGGGAAGACACAACACAATTATTAAAAGCCAAGTCACAGCCAGGAGTTCATAAACATCAATAATCCCAGGACCTGGGAAGAGAGGTAGGAGGATAGAATGGTCTATGTAGTTACAGGCCAATTAGAGCTCTATAGTGACACTCCCAACTCAAAAACCAAAACAACCTTACTCTATCCTTTTCATGTGTAGACGTTGGAGACCAGAGAGATGCATGAGTAGTTAATAATACTGCTGCTCTAACAGAGGACCTTAGTTCAGCTCCTATCACGTTGTGGCTCATAGTCGTATATGAACCACTCTTTGTCTGTATAGACCATAAAGAATGTCAAATCCCCTAGAGTTACAGTACACTGTTCCAAGTTGCTCAATGAACATGCTGAGACTCTATCTCAGGTCTCCTACCAAAGTAGTACAATTTGACTGACTAGGCCATTTCTCTAGCACAAGACAAGATTTCTAGCAATCAGAACACAAGGCCTCACACTTCCATGGCAATTATTGACTCAGCCATCACTCTTACTGATTTTCTAGTCTCCATATTCTCCCTATCTGTCTCTCTCTCCCACCCTCCCAACCCCCAACCTCCGGTCTTCAAGACAGAATTTGTGTAGCCTTGGCCTGTTTTAAACTTGGGCTCTGTAGACCATGGTGACTTCAAACTCTACCTCCCCAGAGTTGGAATTAAAGGTGTGCACCAGCTAGTCTCCATACTCTTCAGAAAAGTCACACTTACTAAGTAGCCTGAAGGCCAAGAATGGTAGTATATACATTTAATCATCACACTCAGAAAAGACAGACAGGTCTCTGCAAATCTGAGGCCAGCCTGGTCTATGCAGCAAGCTCTAGACCAGCCATGCTACAAAATAAGACCCTATGTCCCCCACCCACTGCAAAAAAAAAAAAAAAAAAATACAAGGTGTCAAAAAAAAAAAAAAAAAAAGTACTTGCATATTGTGTCTGGCTTTTATGTGGATTCTAGGGAGCCAATCTTAGGTTGCTAGGCCTGCATAGCAAACACTTTTCACAATCAGCATCCTCCTGGCCTCCAATATATTTTTATGATTTATTGAAAGTGCTGGAGTGTTTTCCATATACATCTGTATGTGTACAAGGTGCATTCCTGGTTGTCAAGTGCCTTTTGAAACTCATGATCTGGAGTTACAAATAATTGTGAGGGACCATGCAGCTTCAAGAAACCAAACTTGCAAGAACAGTAAGTGCTCCTAATCACTGAGCCATCTCTCCAACCCCTCTCTGAGATATTTATTATTAACAGAATCAAAGCATAGGTGGGTCTTGTGATGGCACTGTCACTTAGCACAGCCTTTAAGTTTCAGCCGTGATCTGGCATATCACAAAAAAGGAGGGAGGGAAGATAGAAACTTTCAATAGCCACACTAATGGTGGTACATAGAAATTCTTGTAAAACAGCAAGGTCACTGAGATATGGCTGCAGTTTTATCTAAGTTGGTTTCTAGAGTGGCTGCCTAAACACATCTTGGAATGTCCTGGGTTCAATCTGCAACAAATAAAACTGAGTATGGTGGTGAAGGTCACAAAACCTTGCTTGTTCCAGGGCAAGCCTATAAAACAGAGATCCTAACTCAAAAAAATGAAGGGAAGTAATGGAAATAAAAAAAGAAAAAAACCAGCCAGGCAGTGGTGGCGCACACCTTTGATTCCAGCACTTGGGAGGCAGAGGTAGTCGGATTTCTGAGTTTGAGGCCAGCCTGGTCTAGAGTGAGTTCCAGGATAACCCAGCCCACACAGAGAAACCCTGTCTCGAAAAACAAAAACAAAAACAAAACAACAACAACAACAAAAGGAAAAACCCACCAACCACAGAGTTAAAACAACACGTCCTATTTGTGTTATTTGCCTCAGGGTAGTTGAGGCAAAAAGGCAGAGCTCAGGTGAAACTTTAAACATGTTTACTATTTTCTTCGTTTCTCATGAGACTGTATTCTTACTCTCCAGGGTAAAAGGAAGAGGGGAAAAGGGGAAACAAGAGCAGGAACAGCTGCGGCACCTCCAGGGAACACCTTAAAGACTTGAAACACACTTCTACTCAAGAATCAAGTTACAGACTTCTTTCTGACACTTCCGAAATTAAATGTTATTTAGTACTATAAATCATGTACAAATGTTCAATTCTAGGATCTTATAATTTATAATATTCACACCTGCATTTAATTTAAAGACTTTCCTTAAAGCATCATTATTCTAGTAATTTTACTGCTCCAAATTTTAACAGCATCTACATACATTATAAAAACAAAATTACAAGCTGTGCCCTGGTGGTGCATGACTTTAGCCCCAGTACTTGGGAAGCAAAGCAAGTAGATCTCTGTATTCTTAGTGAGGAATGTGAGCTTAAACCCAAGTACCAATTATCCACTAATAACTGATGTTATTCTGGCCTCTTGTTTAGCTACTGGGGAAAAACAAACAAACCCTTCTTACTTTCCTTCTCCCTGAAAAATATCAACACTCATATGGGTAGGTAAAAAAAAACTTTCACATCGCTACAAAAGGGCAACTGAAGGCTGACACCCCTAACCTGTACCAGGCAAGGATCTTGGCTCCCCAGATGAGAACAATTTTCAGAAACAAATGTTCTGAAATAAGCCAAAACCTTTATTTATAGTCAAATGTTACCTCTATTTGTTGATCAATATAACAAGGATCTGAACTGAAGCCAGGCATGATAGAAGCCTTTTAGTATCAGCACTAGGGAGGAAAAGACAGATGTCTCTGAGTTTTAGGCCAGCCTGGTCTCGATGATGAGAGCACTAGGGCTCTGCCTTAAACTAAAATGAGGATTTCAAACAGCTCTTTATTACTGACAGAACTTTGAGTTGTTTTTCTAAAAATGTATACACATACACCATCAATTCTGAAATTTATAGTGGAAGAAATCAAATTCATATATCATCACCACCACCACTACTACACAGGGTTCCTTTGTAGCCCTGGCTGTCCTGGAACTCACTCTATAGACCATGATGGCCTCAAACTCACAGGTGTGCAGCCCCAACCACTGCCTGGCTTTTCATGCCTTTTTAAAAACCTAGCCAATGTACCTAAAGACACTAACCATCCAGGCCATTCATCTGAATGCACTGAAATGCATGTGGGGCAGTATACCTAGAACAAGTGCAGGGAGCACCAAGCTCATGGGAGAAGGGGTAAGCCACAGCTATAGGATCCCACTAGTGAAGAACAATGCTGGCTTCTTCCTTCAGAGCTAGTTGCAGGTCACATTTTCTTCCTGTTCTTCAGTGAGTGAAAAATCCTTTCACATCTTACACAATTTTTTCCAGTGTTCATTTTTTAAAGGAAGGTGACTACATTACTTCTCAATAACTAGAAAGGTAGAAAAAAAAATTCTTATGCATTTTCCATGGAGCATACAACAAAGAAGACAGAGAGGAACTAATTATTTCAAGGCTGATTTTCATATTGGACTCTAGGATTTGTGTACTTTAATGAAAATATTAAACACACGAACTGACGGTAAATATTGTCAATTTGATGGGTTTTAGAAATATCATGGAAACAAATCTTTGGGTATATCTAGGAGAGAGGTGGCAAGACCCATCCTAAATATGGTGGCACAATCCTATTGCCTTCAGTGAAATAGAATAAAAAGTTAGAAGAATGCAAGCTTTCATCTCTCTGCTTCTGAATTACCTACTATACAACAGACCCAGAGGATCCTGCTCCTGTTGCCGCATCTTCCTTGTTTCTGAGGGTCTGTATCCCTGAGAACTATGAGCCAAAATAAACTCACCTGCTTCCTCCAGCTGGTATTCCTTCATATTATTAAAAGTTATTCAAAAATTAAAAAAAGAACTGAAAATGAGCTGGAGAGATGGCTCAACGGTTAAGAGCACTGACTGCTTTTCCAGCGGTCCTGAGTTCAACTTCCAGCAACCACATAGTGGCTCACAACCATCTGATTGATCTGATGCCTTCTTCTGGTGTGTTTGAAGACAGCTACAGTATACCCATATAAATATAATAAATAAATCCAAAAAAAAAAAAGAGAGAGAGAGAGAACTGGAAATATACTGTTCAATGAGTTCTTGTCTAGTATACTTAGGTCCAATGCCCAATACTACCAAAAATAATAGTATAGCAAAGTATGGTATATTGTTAGAGGCCCAGCCTTATTATCTCAACATTCCCAAGACCAAGGCAAGAGGGTTGGGCAAGCTTGAGATCATCCTGAATACAGAGATTTTCTTAAACAAACAGACAGACAAACAAACACGAAAAACAAGCCAGGCAGTAGTGGCACATCCTTTTAGTCCTAGCACTTGGAAAGCAGAGGCAGGCAGATCCTGAGTTCAATGCCAGCTGGTCTACATATTCAGTTCCAGACCAGCCAAGAATATAAATCTCCAAAACAAACCAATAAATCTAAATTACAGGCTGGAGAGAGAGCTCAACCACTGAGAGCACATTGCTCTTACAGAGGACCTGGTCTCAGTTTCTAGCACCCACACCCAACTTCACAGCTCTGGGGATCCAATGCCTCTTATCTCCAAGGACACCTGTACTCCAGTATATACCCACACACAGGCACAACACATAGTTTAAAATAAAATACATCTAAGCATTCTTCTCATCAATTTATCTAGACTCACTGAACACTCTGTCCTATGCATGCTTTATGCTTAAAACTGGCAAGTTCCCTGTCCCACTGTAATTACAGGTAGAAAGTTAGTTTTGGAAATTTATAACTTGTTTTTGGTAAAAACACAAGAGATCTTTTCCAAATTGCATCACTTCTTTTGGTTTTGTTTGTTTGTTTAATTTTGAGACAGGGTTTCATCTGTGCTGCCCTACCTGTCCTGGAACTCACTCTGTAGACCACCTGCCTCTGCCTCTTCTTGCTGTTAATAAGGATAAGACTAACTGGCTCATTGTGACACAGAATACTAATTCTGAGTCCACTTACTTTCCCAATTACAAACAAAGAAGTCCTTAGTTTCCAGTACCCTAGAATGTTATCTTCATTAGGGTATGAAGATATTACTGAAGAATATAGTGATATTTCTAAAAACAGAATTTTGGAGACAGATATATGCAAAAGGAAAATATAAGACATAGGGGGAAGACTGACCATCTATAAAACAAGAAAAGAGCAGATAATTCACTTGCAGCTACCAGAATGAACCAACAACCTGTCAATACCATGCCTTTGAACTTCTGACCTTACAGAACTATCGGACACTAACAATACTATTTAAATCATATTTTGTTACAGAAGCCACAACAAATTCATTAACTCTGTACTACCTACACAATTTTCTGGGATTTGTTTGTTTCTTTCTTTTTAAAAATGATTTATTTTCTTTTTTTATATGCATGTATGTCTATATGAGGGTGTCAGATCCTCTGGAGCTAGAATTACAAACAGTTGTAAGCTCCCATGTGGGTTGTGGTAATTGAACCCTAGTACTCTGGAAGAGCAGCCAGGTCTTGACTAAACAGAAGCTCTGGCAGGAAGGGGGGAGGTCAGGGGTTAAATCTTCTCTCAGTGAACTGATAGCAGGACTCTAATAACATCCCTGTGCAGGAAGATCAAGGGAATTAAAGTGCCTGTAAAGCCAGTTGTGGTAGCATATACCTGCAAAGTTTAATACTGGGAGGTGAAGGCAGGGTAATTTAGAGTTTAAAGCCAGGGTATGAGACAAGGAAGGAAGAAAGGAAGGGAGGGAAAGACAGGGGGAGGGGAGGGGAGGGGAGGGGAGGGGAGGGGAGGGGAGGGGAGGGGAGGGGAGGGGAGGGAAAACACTATAGCTGGTCTTTGCTACTTTGTGGGTTCTCCTTTTTCCCACCCTTTATCACCTTGGTTTCACCTCCCATCACTAGACAGGAAAGAAAGGATAGGAGGGAGATCCTTGAATCTAATTTTTCTTATTTTGTTTCTTCTTTGAACACAACTAACAAACTGCAACCACCACCACCATGAACCACCACTTGAGTTTATATACTCTCTGAAAAGTCCCCAGAATCCCAAATGTCACACAATCGCAGAAACTACCTACAGCTGGCAAAACCACGCCTCTGCTAGAGCACAAGACAGATCATAGTCAGCTGCTGCAAAGCAGTCCCATAGCCCCACACCTAGGGTTAGAACAAAAACATTTTCTTAAAATACTTCTGTGTGTTTTTTTAAAAGAAACCAAAATTTCAAAATTGTCACTACACGAAACAAAACAGGAGCTGGGGGTATTAGCCAATAAAGCATTTGTCTTTCAAGCACGAGGACCTGACTATTAGCCCCAGAAACCCATGTTTAAAAACAAAGAAAACTGAGAATGACTGTTTCTTGCTCCATCCAAAAGAAATAGTAAATGACATACAAGTTAGTCAATTCAATTTAAATAATAAAATAGGTACCTGCATAACACAGTTTTAAGGTTTTTTAAGTGTATTTGTTTTGCCTTTGTACATGTTTATGCATCCAATGCATGTCTGGTGCCTCTCTCTGGATGCCAGAAGGCATAAGACTCCCTAAAACTGGAGTTATATATGGTTATGAGTTGCTATGTGGGTATTGGGAACTAGGCCCAGATCTTATTATACTAGAGCGGTAAGCTGTTGTTTTATTTAATTAATTTTTCTATATGTTTGGGTGTTTTACCTACATATATGTGTGTGCGCCATGTGCATGCCTACTGCCTGTAGAGGCCAAGGCCATTGACCTTGTAGAGGCCAGGCATTGGGTTCCCTGAACTAGTTACAGATGGCAGTGAGCCACCAACTGGGTTCTAGGAATCAAACCCAGGCTCTCTGCAAAAGCAACAGAAGCTCTAAACCGGAGTCATCTCTTTAGGCCCAGAGCAGTAACTTCTTAACTGAGGAGCCATCTCTCCAGTCTCTGGCACCCAGTACATCTTAAATTATGTTTTGTTCTAGGGTGGCTAGAGGGTATATTTAGAAAGTTCCTTGAATTTCAGAGATCGTATTTTTATTGTGATTTACTTGTTTAAGTAATAAGTGATCAGATATCTTCTTATACAAAGTAAACTGCTGTGTTCTTTATTGGCTAGTATTACAGTGAAGAAACATACTAAAAGAAAAGACCAGCTTACTAAGACAGTCCAAAACCACTGATGGCAGCAGTGGCCCACACTGTGAAACTGTGAATCCCAGCACTTGGGTTCAAGGTTATCCTAGTCTACAAAGAAATTTCCAGGACAGGACAGCCAGGGCTACAGAGAAACCCTGTCTCAAAAAGCGGGGGGAGGTCTGATGTGGGTAGACAGAAATCAACAGCAAACTTCCCTTACAATAATCAATATCCCCAGTGTAAGCAACTTGTGATATCTTCTCCAGGGAACTTACTCAAAATAAAGGGTCTACTATAATATGATCATCCATGCAATTAATTTTTCATCAGTAGGGAAAGAGAATGAACTACAGAGCTGGTAGTTTGGACAATCTTTGACTCATCCCAGAGGCTCCTCTCTATGTCCCTCAAGAGAGTGATGGCAATTTCAGTATGCATTTTAAATGAGTATGTATTACTATGGGGAATATTTCCTCACTTCTTAAAAAACCTGAGCTTTTCTGGCCCAATTAATGGCCTATGGTATCCTTCCAATTTTCAATATTTAACTTGGCAGCCAACTGTTATGTGAGCCATTAAAAAAAAAATTCAGTGTATGTGTACACATGCATCTATTGCATGGGTGCCTACAGAGGCCAGAGCAAGGTATCTCAGATCCCCTACAACTGGAGTTACAAGTACTTGTGATTTGCCCAATATGGGTGTTGGGAACCAAATCTGGGTTGGTCTTCAGTTCTCTGGAAAGCAGCAAGTGCTCTTAACCACTGAGCCATTTCTTCAGGTTTTCTTAAATAAAACTATTACTAGATTCAGGCTCAGTGGTGCTAACCCAGAAACCCAGCTGTTGGGGAGGCTGAAGTGAAATATTCCAAAGACTGGATAGGTCATAGTCTCTACAGTATATAATCATTCCCTGAACACTACATGCATAGCCATTCACTTCTGTGGGTTTTTATACAAAGCCTATTCACAACTGTACTAGGAAAGATAACATGGTAGCTTGAATGAGAATGGGCACCACAAGCACAAATTTGAACATTTGGTCCCCAGCTGGTGGAACTATTTGGGAAAGATTAGGAATGTATGGCCTTGCTGAAGGAAGTGTGTCAGTTTTAAAAGCCTGAGTCATGCCCAGTGTTTGTGTCTCTCTGCTTACTGTTTGTGGATCTGGATATGAGCTCTCAGCTATTGTTCTAGTACCATGCTTGCTTACTTGCTTTCTACAATGTTCCCCACCATGATAGTCATGGAAATGTACACTAATTCTCTAGAACCTGTGAATCTCAAATTAAACTCTTTTTTTAGAGACAGGGTTTCTGTGTAGCCCTGGCTGTCCTGGAACTCACTCTGTAGACCAGGCTAGCCTAGAACTGAGAAATCTGCCTGCCTCTGCTTCCCAAGTGCTGGGATTAAAGGCGTGCATCTCCACACCCAGCAGCTTTACTTTTTACACACTCATGTTTTGTTTTTAGGACTTTTAGGGTACTGGGATTAGAGGCATATACCATCATACCTGACTACATATTTTTAAACATCAAGTTCTCTTCCTACAAGTTTACCACAGAGTCTTAGAACAAGAAAAACACCTAAGTATATTTATTTTTATTTTATTTTTGTTCTCTGACACCAGACCTAATCTGTCTCAACCTTCTGCGTGCTAGAATTACAGGCATATATAAGCCATAGCCTCACTTCAATTTTTTTTCCCTTACTTTGGGGTGAAGGAGATTGGATCTCCAAATCAAGCTGTCTTAAAACTCACTATGTAACTCTCCTACTTTCATTTCCTAAGAACTCAGATTATCATTATAAACCTAATCAAAGACTTCTTAAATTATAGGTGTGGGCCTGGTAGTTTATGCCTTTAATTCCACCACTCTGGAAGCAAAGGCAGACATATCTCTGAGTTTGAAGACAGACTGGTCTACAAGGAGGTTCTAAGCAAACCAGGGCTTCACAGTGTAACACTGTCTCAAAACAAACAACAGCTATATAACCTGGGGGCTAGAGAGATGGCTTAGCAGTTAAGAGCACTTGTGTAAATCATGAGGACCAGAGTTCAGATCCCAGCATCAGTATTCAGCTGAGCATTCCACCAAGACCTGTAATATCAGTGTGGGGAGAAGGTGACAAAAGAATCTTTGGGGCCTAATGGGAAAATAAGAGCTCCACATTCAGAGACTCTGCTTCACAGGAATACAACAGAGTAATACAGGAAGATACCCAATGCCTTCTCCTGGCCTCTGCATAAACACAGGCACGTGCAGACACATACACATTACAACATAGAATTGAGATTTAGAAATCCTATGGATTTAGAACACCTCTGGGTAATAAATTCAACATAACTGATGTGTGTTTTGAGACAGGGACTCACTATAAAGCCCTGGCTGGGCTGGAGCATAAATGTTTCTTAAAATGAGTGTGGTCATTAAAGATTCTTTTACCACCAAGCATTTACCTTAGCAGAATTAATGATTCAACTTGAACTGCCTCCGAAAAACACCAGCAGCACCACTGGCTTCTCCAATTACAGTCAGGGTATAACTCTGCAATGAGAGGAAGTGAAAAAAATGGCTACTATACCTTAAAGATTCTATTATTGCTTAAAACCCACAGCAAAAATTCTACTTTAGAGACCGGAAAGATGGTTCATTTATTAAGAGTGCTTGCTGTAGTTAGTCATGGTAACATATGTCTTTATTCCTAGCACCTGAGAGGAAAAGACAAATAGGGCTCTTCTGGTGTGTGTTTGAGGACAGCTACAGTGTACTCATATACATAAAATAAATAAATAATTCTTTAAAAAAGAAGAAGTTCCAAGTAATTTGTATTCAAAAGCCCATTAAAAGCTGATGAAGGTTGGTCAGTTTAATCCCAGCACAAAAGGCAAGAGACAGGAGAATCTGTAAGTTCCAGAACAGTCAGGGCTACACAGAGAAACCCTGTCTCTAAAACAAACAAACAAACAAGCTGAAAAGATGGTAAAGCGCTTGCCCTGTAAAAAAAAAAAAAAAAAAAAAAAAAAAGTGCCCAAGCAGTTATAAGCAGTCGTGAGCCACCAAACATAGGTACTGAGAATCTAACCTGAGTCCTCTGCAATAACAGTGCCTGCTCTTAACCTCTGAGTATCTCTCTGGTCCCTTCTTTTAGATACAGGCTTTCGCTGCGGAGCCTTGACTAGCCTGGGACTCACTTATAGCCTAAGATGGCACTGAACTCTAGAAATCCACTTACTTCTCTACCTGCAGAGTGATGGGACCAAACGCATGGACCACTCTGATCAGCAGAATCTCATTCGTTCTCAAAGCTTTGTTTCTCGAACACCCACACACATCAGAAAACAACTTGCAGAAGTCAGTTCTCTCCTTTTACCATCTGAGACTTGGGGATCAAACTCTGATCACATCAGGTTCACTGGCTGTCCTGTCTCTGTAGACCAGATCAAGCTGGCCTCAAATTAAGAGATCTGCCACCCCTCTGAGCCCTGGGGTTAAAGGTGTAAGTCCCTACTACCCAGCTCACACTGGTCTTTATTAGGAGAAAAATGACTGAGCAGGTAAGCTGTAAGACTTGGCAACTGCCCAAAGGAAGGGGGTGATGAATGGAAAGAGGAAAAACTGTCATTTGTGTGGTAAACAAACTCAGAGTGGTGGTAACTCCCTAAGTGATGCTAAGAATTTTTATTTTTAAAATTAATACATATCTGTGAAAGCCATTGCTTTGCTTTTAGTAATTTTCTTCCTTTGAGGCTAATGATTAATAACTGACTTCCCTCTATTTTAGTAGAAAGGTTGAGTTATGGAGAATTGATAAGCAGTTCCTAAAGTCATTCAGCAAATTTCATTGTGAGAAAGGAGCAAAGATAGTAAAACTAGTATCTTGAAGTCTTAACCAATATTAGGAAAGAAAGAAACTCTGAGTTTGTCCACTTTTCTTTCATAGAAGCTAACCACCCCTTCTCCATGTGGTCACTCACAAATAACAATAAAAGAAAAAAATTTCAGAAAACAAAATTTAAGGTAAATAAAGCCCAAATAAATAAATATAAGCCACCAAGGAAATAAAGCACCAGGACTGTTTTTTTCTGAAGCAAAGAGAAGGCTGCAGAAAGCAAATGATAAGTCTCTAGTAGGCCAGGCTCTCTGAACTCTTCCTGATCCTGCTGGTACTTCTGCCAGGATCCAAAGTCAGCCCTACCAAGCCCAGTTACAGAACATTCAGAAACCTGCATCACAAACGCAGAATGGAACAGCAAATTAAAATGCCTGCAATAAACAGACAAGCAGGATACTGCCCCATGTCAGGAATACCCATCAGGCTATGGTGAGGGCTGAGGTCTGTGGCAACCAGGAAAAGACATGTCTCAATCACAAGAGATCACTGCTATAAAACAAACATCCACAGCTTGCTAGGACTAATTTTTCAAGAGCAGCCCGAATCTGTATTTACATATATCTATTTTCAAATGCTAACAATTCAATATTAACTCCACGTAAGGCAAACAAAATCAACCTACAGACTTGGATTTAGTCCAAGAGACTTAAGTTTTCAACCTCCACCATAAAAGAAAACCATGGCCGTTCCACTGGCACCTAAGACAAAGATATATATCCTATGCTTCCAATGAGGCACACTTTAATTCATGCCTGAAAACCACCTGTTCTCACATCAGACTTTGCACTTCTGCCACTAAATAAGATCTATAAACAAGATCTAAAGGATCCAGTTGAGCCATCCTCAGGTATTTGCCAAGTTTAAGAAAGGACAGCCCGGCAACCAGGCAGTCTTCAAAAAGAAAAGGTGGATCTTTGGGTTTGAGGCCAGTCAGGTCTACACAGAAACTATCTCAAAAACAAAACAAAGCAAAACAAAACAAACAAAAAAAAAAGGAGAAAGGGGAAAAAAATGGGAGAAGGGGGAAAAAAGAAAACAGCAAATTAACTTATGTGAAACTAAATTTTAGCTTCCTCACATCTTCATGACAAAAGGAAACTAAGAATATTTAATTTTTTTTTTTTTTTTTTTTTTTTTGAGACAAGTTTCTCTGTGTAGCCCTGGCTGTCCTGGAATTTACTCTGTAGACCAGGCTGGCCTCAAAAATCCACCTGCCTCTGCCTCCCAAGTGCCGGGACTAAAGGCGTGCGCCACCACTGCCCGGCGCATCATTTAATTATTTCTTCTAAAAAAGAAAAGAACGGTTTCTTTAAAGACTAAGAAAGACAATCTTTTAGGCCATTACATTTTC
This sequence comes from Arvicanthis niloticus, assembly GCF_011762505.2. NCBI lineage: Eukaryota > Metazoa > Chordata > Mammalia > Rodentia > Muridae > Arvicanthis > Arvicanthis niloticus. The sequence goes on along the minus strand of NC_047662.1, from coordinate 28,314,234 downwards.
ATAGGTTATAATCCTACACTACAGGGTCTAAAGCAAGTGTTCTTTGGTGTCTAATTAGCATTTATTAGTTGTAGAAAAAGGTTTCATCGTTAACTTTTGGGGGACAGGGGTTCAAAACAGGGTCTCTTTGTATCCCTGGTTGTCCTGAACTCTATCTGAACCTCCTTAGCCTCTTACATAGCTAAACTTTTTGATATTTATAACTATGATGGAGACATTTCTAAAAATGTGCACATTGCATAAAAATTATACAGATATCCTTGTGGAACTCTCTGAATCATCCAGTAATACTGTCTGCCTTGACTCTGGAGAACATAAAACTAGTCCCCAAAGTCTATGCTATAATTTTATCCTATACCTTTATCCATTATTCTACACCAGGCAAGTGCTATCTCCAGCCTAGACCAGATGAGTCTCTTCATTACCCGCATAGTGTTTCATTACACCAAGCTCTACAAGAGTGATCTAATATATGAATCGCTTCCCACAATCTAAGTCACAAACCTTTCTTCCCTCCACTTGTACTAGTGAAAAAAATCCCTTCACCGACCTAATGTACCTCTTAACTCACATTAAAACAGTCACGCCTGTCCGCCATACTTGGCTTTAAGAAAAAGATAGACCGAACAACCAAGAAGGAAATCTATCCATTCCTGTTTGAGTACCTACTGTTCCTTCCACCTTAGTATTCTCTTTAACACCCCACAAAACTAGTTCCTCACTTTTCTCCAAAAGAACTCTGGCCAGGCATGGTAACATCCTCTAAGTCCAAGCATTCAGGAGGAAGAGGCAGAGGCCAATGTGGTGTCCATATCAGCTGCCAGGCAGGCCTTCAACTGGTATCATACTGCCTTGGCTTCCTGTACTGTATTCACAAGGCCTAAACACATGCTGGGAATACATAGGCTGCCAGGCACTACTGAATCATTCACCCACTCATAGTCAAATTAGTTAATTCACTGACCATAGATATTTATGAAGCCATCCACCAAAATCTAGTATTTGACTGACAGCATTAATTACATTTTGTTCAATTCAGGGTCTCATAATTCTCCAAAGAAGTAAGGTAGCATTCTAAAAATCTATCCAATCTAAACTATATAAAAGCATGGTGACTGATGTCCTTGAGACAACAGCAGGACAGCCTAGACTCAGAGAATCTGTCTCCAAGGGGGTGAGGGTGGGGGGATGACTAAAATAAAATAAATTTGATCTCCTCAGGCAGCCCAATACCCTTTTGTGCAAATCCTGGACATACTCCAAGAGTTTCTTCCAAAAATTAACCAATACAAAGCAGATAGATCACTTTTCGTATCTATAGCTTTGGTTTTTTGTTTTTTTGTTTTTTGTTTTTTTTTTGAGTGAAGATCTCTACACAGGACCAGCTGCCCTAGAATTAAGTAGATCAGGCTGACCTTGAAGTCAGAGATCCACCTGTCAATGCCTCTCAAGTCCTGGGATTAAAGATGTATGTGCTCTACCTAGCCAAGTTCCATAGTTTTTCTTTCTTTCTTTCTTTTTTTTTTTTTTTTTTTTTTTTTTTTTTTTTTTTTGCAATAAGGAAAACTAGTACTTAAGAGTACTCTAAGAAAGCTCTCTATCACTTAACTACAACCCAGGAATGTGATCCATAATTTCACTAACTAATCCAAACTCCAAAGTGCCCATACTTGATAGCAAAGAAATAAACTAGAGCATTAATAATTACCAGCACCCCAAATGGAATTGTACTTAAGTCTGCAGACTAAAATAACCATCTTATTAAGTATGATTGTTCACCTCAGCAGTCACCAACACTCAGGAGACAGAGGCAGGAGAGGCCCTACCTAGAGACTAAGGCAGTCAATCTCTAAAACTAGAGATCCTACGTGGGTACTAAAAGAACTGAAAAACAAATAATATTTTTAATAAGTGTGTCTGTGTGTCTGTCTCTGTCTCTGTCTCTCTCCTGAGACAGGTTCTCACTATGTAGTTCTGGCTGACCTGGAACTCAGAAACCTGCCTACCATTGCCTTGGAGTGTTATGATTAAAGACAAGAACCACCACATCCAGCCATCTAGTAACCTTCAAACAGTTCCTTTTACAAAACATAATCAAACCAGAGTGGTGGGCTCACCTTTGGGAGGCACCGACAGGCTGGGATCTCGGGCCCAGCCAGAGAGATACATAGTGAGATCCTGTCTTCAAAAAAGCAAAACAACAGGCACACAAAACAAGTTGGGTATAGGGGCAAAAGCCTGTAAAATAGCTCTGAGGTAGAGACAAGAGGCTCAAGGGTTCAAGGCCAGTATCAGCTACATACAGAGTTTAGAGGCCAGCCTGGACCTTGTCTCAGGCAAAAACAAAACAAAACAAAAGCAAACAAAAAGCAATCATGCCAAAATAGTTGCATTACTTTTTAATTCATTAAGTACTGACATTAATTCAGGATACACGTCTGCAAACAAACAAAAAACCCTAAAAACTGCAAAGAACTGTTTTTCCCACAAGTTTCAAGGCATCAGCCATCTTTAACATTTATACAGAATATATACACTTAAGCTGTTTAAATAATAGGATTGACTACACAGACAGTATTTCCACAAACAAAACTAGGAAAGATCTGAAAAATAACAGTATAATACTTGTCTTTCGACTCAGGACCCACAATCAAAACTCCCATACCCGGTAACAAAAGGCTTATCTTCAGTTAATTTCGTTGAACACTTACAATAACCCACTAAAGGTAGCCATTTTAGAAAAAGAAAAAAGAGAGAGAGAAACTTAAGTGCGTGGAAGTAAAAACTGAAATTTAAAATCAAAAGCTGGTAAAGCCGACTTCATTGGCTCTGTCCTATTACGTGCTTTCCATATTCCTTTTATCCAATTAACAATCTCCCATTAACACAGTACTCTCACCGATGGCTTCCAACTTCTGGGCCACCAATGTTGCCGCCAACTACCGCCACCACGCTCCACCCGTTAAGATTCAGAAGAGCAAAGGAAATAGAGAAAAGTTGCTTTAAGTGTGGGACACAACTGCTTCTCGTAAGCAGAGCACACGCCAATCACCAAAGGAATGCAAGTCAGCCTCACTTGCAACCAAAGGAAAAAAGTGGGAACTATTTCTCCGACAGGAAATAAACTTGGACTAGGCCTCTTCTGGCCACAAAGTAGGTAGAAAACAAACAAAAATACAAAAAAACCACAAGAAAAAAAGAAACGGAAGTATTAACATTTAGTGTTATCAGCCACACGCGCCCTAGAAGACAGAACCAGGCCAATGGAGACTAGGTGGGGGAAGGGCGTCCAAGAGTTCCCGGAAAAAAATATTCAAATAATGAGGTTCGTCCAAACAGGGGAGGGGGAAGGTGGACTTGGCGGGAGCCGTCGCTCCCGCACAGTACATAGAAGTGTGCAAGCTGTTCCAGAGAGAAGGCGGCCGGAGCCCGGAGAACTAGGCCGGAGCGGAGGGAAGCGCTGAAGGGCGGGGAGGGGGAGGAGCCGATCGAGCAGGCCCGCTCAGAGCAGGCCCGGGCTGAGCGTGGGGGAGCCGCCGCACGCTAGGCCTTACCCTCGCCGGGGACCAGAGGGCGCCGAGAAAAGAGAAAAACCCCCAAACACAGAGATTAGTTGAGGTGTCCTAACTCCCATCAGCTGCGTTCACTCACCTTGACCGGCCGAAGCGACTACAGCTGCAGTCTCGCAACGGCACAACCGGCCCGAACCTCACCCCCGCCCGATAGCGCGCCCCGCGTCCCCGCTCTCCGACGACGGCAGCTACCGCCTCGGTCCGCTACCTCCTGGGAAATGTAGTCCTAGGTTCCTCTCTCCTGACTCACCGGACGTCCTCTCGAACTCTATTTCCCACAAAGCAAAGCGAGCGTTGGGCCCGCCGCTTTGCATCACGCGCCCGAAGATCAGCGGTCACGTGGGCAGCTGCGTTGTGTCTCCATCCCCCTCCCCCCGCTCCAGCCTGGGTGGCCTGAGGAAGAGGGAGGGAGGTGGACGGAAGGGGCCGGGGCGTTGCTGACGCTACTGCCCCCACCATTTTGGAGAGGCCTCTCCGGGGGAATTGAGGGAGGACATGAGCCCCACCCTCTCATCTTCCTGCTGACGTCTCTGGTTTTGTGGCCTCTTGGCTTTCGTTCTGTGCCCTACCCTGTCCCTGCTTCCTGACCTTGAGCAGATCGTTTGTGTATAAAATGAGGTTCATAGTTTGCACCTCACAGAGTTGTTGGGATGCCCCGACAAAGGAAGGCACTTAATGATCACCCGGAATGCAGAAAATGCAGCACAAAATGGAGAAGAGTTCTTGTTTTGATAGTGTGACCTCAGGGGACCCAGAAGCCCGGTGGAGCTCGCTCTCTCCTACAGCTGCCTCCCGTCCCATTTAATGGCAATATGAGCCCAAAGAGGTTTTTAGGTTTTTTTTTCCAGCGGGGAGTTGTAGGGGACAGGGGTTCTAGACAGGGTTTCTCTCTGTATCTCTGGCTGTGCTGAAACACTCTCTGTAGACCAGGCTAGCCTTAAACTTGGCCCAGAGAAGTATGTTAGTACCTGTTGAACCACAAATGTCCTGGAAAGTGAAGGCCTGGAATTTGTGTTAACTTTAATTTTTAGAAAAGAATCTCCCTTTGTATGCCAAGCTGTCCTGGAAGACACTGGGTAGCACAGGCCGGGGCCCCTAAACCCAAGGCAGCCTTTCCTTCTTAGACTCATGACTACTGAAATTACAGATGTAAGACACTAGGCCGTTTCTCCCATAATCACGTAAGGTTTTTACAGCAGGCCGGTTTTCTCTGCAGTTGCTTGCCCCAGTGAATCCTGCACATGTAAGCATTCAAATGTCACCTTTTCTGTCATGCATTTATTTACTGGCTACTCCGATCTCTATACTGTTTTACCTATTGAAAATGTTCCTGTTCAGATTGAAGTGTATCCTGGGATTCGGAAAGCCCAGGAACCACACAGCTCTGAGAGGAAGCCTCCTCAGCAGAGGCGTTGCAGCTCGGGAGCCTCAGCCCTGACCCGTCTTCGATTCTTCTCTTCATTGCTGCTTTTCTTTTTGGCTTCTTCCAATGACAGCAAATCTCATAAGAGAGATTTTTAGTGGGAGGGTTCAGGGTACAGAAGGACGAATCCAGGAGTGGCTGTCTCTGCTCCTGGAAGTGGACAACAGGCAGTGAACAAAGGACAGGGCATATTTTACATATATATATATATATATATATATATATATATATATATATGATTTATTTGGGGGCGGGGCTTTTCAGGGCAGACATTTCCAGAGAAAGGATTGGTGGGATTTCAAGTCCTGAACTTGGGGAGCTCGGGGATTGGTGGCTTTTTTTTTTCCACCTTTTTCCCTGTATTGGACCCATGGGTTACTACATACCATGCCCAGTGCTAAATTCTGCAAACGCAGTGATAAGATAACTGAGTACCATCTGCCTCTTCTCTGGCCCAGAAGCTATCCCATGGATCCAGTCCTCACCCTCTCTTCTCATCCAGTTTCATTGAGTCCCCTCTCTCCTTCACTGATCCCGTGTGGTCACGGTGCCTTTATATCAGTCCGTTGTTGTAATGAGCTGTTTAACGCTCATTTCTACATGTCTGGGAGCCACTGTGCATCCTGGTTTCCCTCAGGAATATCAAGCTTAGACGGTCTATAACTAAACTCTCCTTCCCTCCTCTAGAGCACTTTCTAATTTATTTGTCGTGATTTGTGTGTCTCCATTCTTTGGTTGTTTGGTTGATTGTTTTTGGTTGGTTGGTTGGTTAGTTGATTAGGTTTTTCAAGACAGGGTTTCTCAGTGTAGCCCTGGTGTCTTGTAGACCAGACTGGCTTCAGAGTCATGTGTCTTCTTCTATCCTGTGGTTCCAGGGATCAAACTCAGGTCACCAAGCTTGGACGAAAGCACCTTTACCCATTATGCCCTCTCACTGCTCCTCCTCCTCTTTTCAAACATTTTAAAATCATGTTTACTTTATGTGTATGGGTATTTGGCCTCCACCATGTATGTGTGTCTGTGCACCCTGGGCATGCAGGGCCTGAGAATGTCGAAGGAAATGGGATCCTTTGCTGGGTTCTCTGGAAGTGTAGCCAGTGGTCTTAACCACTGAGCTATCTCACCAGCCCCACCTCCCTTTTAAAGGTGGGGTCTCATGGACAAGGATGTAGCACAATTGGTACAGAGAGCCTAGCGTACAGAAGTGGATTTCAGTCTCTAGACCTCATAAACCTGGGCATGGCAGTTCACACTCTGGAGGTAAGTGTAGCGACAATTTTGAAATATTTTGGTCTCCTTAAAAACTCAGAAATATTATAAGAACGTGTTTTTTTTTTTTTTTTCCTGTTTTTCAAGACAGGGTTTCTCTTTGCAGCCCTGGCTGTCCTGGAACTCACTCTGTAGACCAGGCTGGCCTCAAACTCAGAAATCCACCTGCCTCTGCCTCCCAAGTGCTGGGACTAATGGCCTGTGCCACCACTGCCCTTGACATGTTTTTGTTTTAATCCCAGGTGTAGAGATATGGAGCTGCTTTGAACTGTCTGCAGCAGCTGACTGTAATCTGCCTCATGCTCTAGCAGAAGCATGGTTTGGAAGCCGCAGATAATTTCTGCAAATATTTGATGTTTGGAATTCTGAGAACTTTTCAGAGAATATATAAATCCCACCCTGATAGTTGGGCTTACCACCTGGCGGCGTGCAATGCAGCGGGAAGGTACCAATGAACAATGTTTTCTTGAGGCTGTTTCACCAATGTCTTCCATTCTGAATCTATTAAGAAACATGCTGGCATATTTTGGTGTTCCCATAGACCAGGATTTGCTGATTTGTCAAAATAAAGACTATGGGTCAGCTCAGAGTATTGTTCGTATTTTTGGGAGAATGCTTCCTTTAGAGCCCTGCCGAAAACCTCGTTTTGAGTTGATCCCACACGTGAACTCTGAGAAGTCTGATGATTGTGAACTTACAGTTCCATCTTTTGCTGATGTTTGTGTGTGGCAAATGATAAAGAAACCCGTTGTCTCAGATTTCGACATAATATATGGAAAAAGAAGGAGGAAGGGAAGATTGCCTCCTTTCATCCTTCAAAACTTCTATGGGATCCTTCCTCCCCTGCTCTCAGACAGAACAAAACAGTGGCAGATGACCTGTCTGTAAGCAAAGCTGCAATGAAGATAGCTGCCCTTGAGGGTGAGCTGACCTTTCTCTGGGCTCGATTGCTGCCACTGTGGCAATGTGAGACCTGAGAGAGAGCAGAGAGACTGGCTTCATTGACTTGAGTGATGGACCCAGCATGGAGCAAGTGCCACCGTCTTCAGTGATCACTGGGCTGAGTGTGGAACCAGACCATGTTCCAAATGTGGTGCTTTATCCTTTTCTTCCTCCTCTTCCTCTTCCTCATCCTCTTCCTCCTCCTCTTCCTCCTCCTCTTCTTCCTCCTCCTCCTCTTCCTCCTCTTCTTCCTCCTCTTTCTTCTCCTTCTCCTCCTCTTCTTCCTCCTCTTTCTTCTCCTTCTCCTCCTCTTCTTCTTCTTCCTTCTCCTCCTCCTCCTCCTCCTCCTCTTCCTTCTCCTCCTCTTCCTCCTCTTCCTCTTCTTCCTTCTCCTCTTCCTCTTCTTCATCCTCTTCTTTATCCTCTTCCTTCTCCTCTTCATCCTCTTCCTTCTCTTCCTCTTCTTCATCCTCTTCTTTATCCTCTTCTTTCTCCTCTTCCTCCTCTTCCTTCTCCTTCTCCTCCTCCTCCTCTTCCTCCTCCTGCAGCCTTCAGGTGCTCTCCCCATGCAACCTGGATCTGCTAATGCACGTGAGATAGATAATCTGGCTGCTGAAATGAAAAAGCAGCTCTCAGGTGTTAAGACGACCAATGATAGCCATCATTCAAACAGTCAGAGAGTCAGTGATTGATGTTCCAAACATGTTGGATGTTCTAAAGGATATGAATAAGGTCAAACTTCGGCCTGTGGTACCCTTCACTGCCTGTCAGAGAATTACCATCTCTGTTAGTGTGATCAAGCTGTACTCTGGGACCTATCTCTGCCCGCCCAAGCCTGAGGAAGACACTTAAGAATGCTGCCCCTGGTTTTGGAAGATGTGGCATTTATTTGGCTACTGGAGAGAGTTGGGTATATAGATTCCCCGCTTTATGTGAAAATGAAATACATGGTTCGGTGAGTTTCCTAAAATTATGGCTTCCTACTGAGGTTCCTTTCAGTCTTGTGAGTTGCTGTGACATGGTTTATTTGGCCTTCAGCAACTTGCAGATTTTTAGTGAGCAGAAGATGATGATTGTTTTTTATTAAGATAGTCAAAGTTTTAGTCATGTAGGGTTGAACTTTCTAAAACTTCCTGAGGTAATAAATTATTTGACTGTAAAGTACTGCAAGTAGAAATAGATCCTTGATAAGTTCTATGCACACTGGCTTTGTACACACAGACAGACAGCTGGCATGTTCCCTTGATAAGTTCCATGCACACTGGCTTTGCACACAGAGACAGCTGGTGTGTTCCCTTTGTTCTCTATTACGTTTGCACCCTATTTTTTTTTTGTTGTTTTTTTGTAAGTATATTTTATAATAAATGGATCCTTTGAACTTGAAAAAAAAAAAAGAAAATAAAAGATGTCATTTGAGTTCTCAGGTCACATTTGTTAGGGATGTCACTAGCTGATCTCTGACATTACAGCTCAGAGAACTTCAGAAACCTCTCAACCCAGCACTTCATGAAGCCATCACCTGGCAGGAGAGGGCCATTCAGAACCCCAGAGGATGAGCTCAGGACCCCTGGAAGAACAGCCAATGCTCTTAACCTCTGAGCCATCTTCTGCAGGCCTATGATTGGCTTTTATAAAGAGTCGACAGACAGCCTATAGCTAGGAGGGAAAGGGAAGGCAGGACTTCTGGGCAGAGATACAGATTATGGGAATAATCAGGCACTGGGGAATTTGCCAGTGGGACATGGAGGAAGTCAGATGTAACCGGACTGATTGAGGTAACAGGCCATGTAACAAACTGACAAACACAGGCTAGAATTAGTTGTATTAGAGCTACCTGGGAGGTAGCCAACAAAGACCTAAGCTTAATAAGTAAAAATAAGTCTTTGAGTCATTATCTGGGAGCTGTGGGAAGACAGTCCAGACATAGAGAAAAATGCATCCTGCAATATGTACTTAGACCTCTACACAACATGTATTTAATCACAGGCTTAATCTCTCTCATATACGTATAGGCGTTTTTTAAATTTGTTTTTTACATATTTATTTTATGTATATGAGTACACTGTAGCTGTCTTCAGACACACCAGAAGAGGGCATCAGATCCCATTACAGATGGTTGTGAGCCACCATGTGGTTGCTGGGAATTGAACAGGACCTCTGGAAAAGCAGTCAGTGCTACTGCTGAGCCATCTCTCCAGCCCCCGTTAATTTTTTTGTTTGTTGTTTGTTTGTTTGTTTTTGTTGTTGTTTTTCGAGACAGGATTTCTCTGTGTAGCCCTGGTTGTCCTAGAACTCACTCTGTAGACCAGGCTGGCCTCGAACTCAGAAATCTGCCTGCCTCTACCTCCCAAGTGCTGGGATTAAAGGTGTGCACCACCACTGCCCAGCATGTATGCATGTTTTGCTTGCATATATATCTGTGCTCCACTTGTGACTGAGGAGATCTGAAAAGGGAATCAGCTTGCCCTGAAACTGGAGTTAGAGATGATCCTGAGCCACCATATGGATTGGGCATCCATACCATGTCCTCTGCAAGAACAAGTGCTCTTAAGCACTGAGCTATCACTCCAACCTGAAAAAAAAAAAAATGTCTCACTTGGGAGGCAGAGGCAGGCATATTTCTGAGTTCTAGACCAGCCTGGTCTACAGAGTGAGATCCAGGACTGTTGGGGTTTTGATTTGTACTTACATGGAAATCTGCCGCAGGTCCCTGCCAACAACTGGCTTTTTTTTTTTTTTTTTTTTTTAATGGCTCAATAAAGAAGCAATAGCCAATGGCTAGGCAAGGGCAAGAAACACAGAGGAGAGGAGCAGGAACCATGACAGGGAACCAGAGAGATGAGGCTTAAGAGTCAGAGAAGCGGCCCCAGAAGCCACTCCCCCAATTGGGTCTGGGGTAGCAGGGATGAAACATAGATTTAGTAAATATTAACTCAAGAATATTGGAGGGAGGTGTGTTAGCAATGTGGAGCATCAGGAATGGTCCAGCCATTGAGCTAGTAAGGCATAGTAAAAATAACGCCACACGTGTGTGTCTTTCAGTCGTGAATCCAAAGCTCTTGGTGGGGTGCAGAGCCATGTACACACCAGCCAGGAGCATAAACTGACTTTTAATATTTACCACAACACAAGACAACCAGGGTTACACAGGAAAAGCCTGTCTTGAAAAAAAAAAAAAAAACCAATAACAAAAATTTTCAGGGCTGGAAAGAATGGTTCAGTGATTAACAGTGCTTATTATTGTTCTTCTGGACTATGCAGATTGGGTTCCCAGCAGCCACTTGGGTGGTTCACAGCTGCATATAATTCTGATGCCCTCTTCTGGCCTCCACTGGTACCCATTCATATATGCAGATATAAACACATATAAGTCTTTGAAAAAGGATACTCAAACTATCCATGTTACTTTTTTTTTTTGTTTGTTTGTTTAAGAAATTATTGCAGCCGGGCGGTGGTGGCGCACACCTTTAATCCCAGCACTTGGGAGGCAGAGGCAGGCGGATTTCTGAGTTCCAGGCCAGCCTACAGAGTGAGTTCCAGGATAGCCAGGACTACACAGAGAAACCCTGTCTCGAAAAAAAAAAAAAAAAAAGAAAAGAAAGAAATTATTGCATGGCCGTCAGTGACAATCCCAGCAATCAAGAGGCAGAGGCAGGTAAATCTCTGCATTTTGAGATTAGCCTGGTCTACAGTGAGTTCCAGGACAGCCAGAGCTATGTTAGAGAGACCCTCTCTATAAATAAATAGCTACCGTTCATGTTCTTGCTTGTGTGTCTGTGCCTGTGAAGAGTCAAGGGCTTACCAAAGGATCTATGATCTGCAAAGCCTACAATATTAACCTGTTGGCACCCTACAGAAAAGGTTCTTGGTTCTTGGTGTAGGATCTGCAGGTTCTGTCATAGACTAGCAGGTCAGGGGACATGTTGCCAGCATGTGCTCACGCACGCACATGGTCTCTCAGCAGAAGATGACTCTAATTTGCATTCTGGTCTCCTCAATGTGGGTATGTTTTCTCCTTCCTGCCTGGGGGTAGGGACTGAGGTTGCTGAAGGCTCAGGGGTTGCCTGGCCAAAACCAGAAGTTGCTAGGCACTAGAAGACACATACCAGCAAGGGCTATTGTTTACCAAGGCTGGGCTCCAGGAGACTCAGAGCTGGATTATTCCAGAGCCACACAGGGCTTCCAGATGGGGAGGGGATAAAGTTAAGTAACCTGAGAAAACCAACATGAATCCAGCTTTCCTTGTCTGTATCTCTGCCCTTGAGTTATGAGGCATTGCATAGCTGTCCATAAAAGAAGCAGTTCTTGGGCTGGAGAGATAGCTCAGCAATTAAGAGCACTGAGTGCTCTTCCAAAGGTCTTGAGTTCAATTCCCAGTGATCACAAGGTGGCTCACAACCATCTGTAATGGGATCTGATCCCCTCTGATGTGAAGATGTGTGTGTCTGAAGATGGCTACAATGGACTCATATACATAAAGTAAACAAATAAATCTTAGGTATAGTTTATTCTGGAATCAAAAATGACTCTGGATAGGGAACACAGATTTTAGGTTACCCCAAATTCTATGTTACAATGTGTTAAGAGTATGCAGTTTTTATAGTAACAGAAGAAAAAAAGTTGTAAATCAATAGATTTTTTTAACTATATTGATAGAGCCCCAGCAGTGATGGTGGACGCCTTTAATCCCAGCACTGGGGAGGCAGAGGCAGGTGGATCTCTGTGAGTTCAAGCCCAGTCTGGTTTATAGAGTGAGTTCTAGGACAGCCAGGGCTACGCAGAGAAACCTTGTCTCAAAAAAACAAACAAAACAAAAAAATCAATTACATTGGTAGAAATATTAAGTATGCAGTTACAGAAAAACAGGGACCTATCAGCTATAGAGCTCAGATGCTATCTGGTGACACTATTAGCCTTTTAATCAGTGAAAAGACGGGCTTTGATAGGTTGATACATTTCTAAATTTTTAATGTTAGTCACAGGCTATCAATTAGGTCATACATAGAGGTGATCAAGGAACGGCTACTTAAGGGACTAAAGACAACCCAACATAATTGAATTAGACCTGGACCTGCAACATTCCAACCTTTCATCAATCGCTGAAGTTTTTAATCAGTTATAATCAGCCATGTAGAAGTTTCAGAGGAAGGAGCAGCTTCTTTCTGAGGGTGATTCAAGGCTCCTTTAACGTCTTCCAGGACTTCTGGTGGGCCTCTGGCTATTTGCAGGAAGAAGTGGGCACCCAGGCAGTAAGACTGGCTGCCTTGGGAGCCACAGCAAACAACTGTTATCATGACCTCCATGGACACCAGGCACATACTTGGTGCACATACCTACATACATGTAGGCAAAACACCCGTAAACATAAAATAAAACTAAGTATTTTTGAAAAACTACGGATCGGAAAAGATGACTCAGTGATTAAGAGCTGTTGCTCTTACAGAGAACCCAGATTAGATTCCCAGAGCCCATATGGTAGCTCACACCATTTATAACTCCAGTCCCAGGGGATCCAGTGCCCTATTCTGACCTCCAAGAGCACTGGGCATGCACAGGGAACACATTATACACGCAAGCAAACACTCACAGAAATAAAACAATAAAATAAATCTAAAAAAAAATGTAGCTGGTTCGCACCTTTAATCCCAGTACTTGGGAGGCAGAGGCAGGTGGATCTCTGAGTTCGAGGCCAGCCTGGTCTACAGAGGGAGTTCCCTTTGGCCAGGACCGCTTAGGAAAACTCAGTCTTAAAAAACCCTCAAAAACAAATAAAAAGACAGAGACTAGGCAAGCAGATCCAGGAGGATGGAACTATTTGACAATTACAGCCTTTGCCCAAATAGTTCAGGCTGGATAACTGCAGGGATTGCTATACACTGTTTCAGAGGAATGGAGTGGTGTTCAAATGCTGGGTGCCTGAACCTTGAATGACAGTTGTCCTGTTTCACATGTGAGAAAATTAAGATTCAAGAAGAAAAGCCGCCGGGCGGTGGTGGCGCATGCCTTTAATCCCAACACTTGGGAGGCAGAGGCAGGCGGATTTCTGAGTTCGAGGCCAGCCTGGTGTACAGAGTGAGTTCCAGGACAGCCAGGGCTACACAGAAACCCTGTCTCAAAAAAAGAAGAAGAAGAAGAAGAAGAAGAAGAAGAAGAAGAAGAAGAAGAAGAAGAAGAAGAAGAAGAAGAAGAAGAAGAAGAAGAAAAGTCGCTTGCACAGCTAAAAACAATCAACAGAAGAAGGAAGGGTAGGGAAGGGTGAAGGGTAGTTCTTGGGGGTGTACTTGTCTAGCATGCTTATGGCTCTTTGATCAATCTCTAGGAGAAAGAAGGACAAGGATGAGCAGAGAGAAAGGCTATGACCGAAACTCAGGTCTGACACGAAGACTGTAAATAGATTGTAAACTTATAATCATAATTAAAATAGACCCAGAGATGATAATATCTGGTGCTTCCTTCCTAGTTACTTTACTATTTTTATTTGATTTTGGTTCTAAGACAGTTTGGCTATGTTGTTTGTTTGGTGTGAGTGTGTGAGTGTGCATGCAAGCACTCGCATGTGTGATAGTATGCCATGTGTGTGCATCTCCAAGGAAGCCAGAAGAAGGTGTTGCCTCTCCTGGAGCTAGAGTTCCCAGTGGCTGCCATTCCAAGATGGATGCTGGGAACTGGACTCAGGTCCTGTATGGAGGTCAGAGAACAATTCGAAGGAGTCATAAAGCTGGATGGCAGGCTCCTTTACCCACGGGGCTATCTCAATGACCTCCTTTATTTCCCTATTATCAGTTATTGTCATAGTTTAAGACAGGGTCTCCTAATGTAGCCCAGGCTAGTTTTGAACCCAGGATCTTCCTTCCTCAGCCAGCTGAATGCTGGGATTCTAGGTGTGCACCACTAGAACTCTCAGAGCTTTTGAGGCTGTTCACACATTGGTGGTGTGAACTATATCCCTATATAGTACTGTACAATGTTCATGTCTCCCCAGCCCCACCTATAGTAATTTCAGGCTGATAGTTTGACAGGGGCTACAAGAACTGGAGAATACTGCAAACCTTGTCCGTTTGGAAAGCACCGCCCCTCCTCCCATGTCATCTTTAAGCAGCTACCAGCACAGCAGAGAGCTCCAAAACCTCACTGTGACTGGGTTCCCAGTAGCCTGCATAGCGGAGAGTTTCCGGTAGACAAGCTGATTTAGAAAATACTTAGCCGAGCCTGACTATGCCCTTCTCATTCTCTTACCTCTGACCCCAGTGTTGGGAATTACAAGCTTGTGTCACCATACCCAGGCATGAGGTGTCTCTTACATCTAATTCTATGGAATAAAATGCACGTTTTCGAAGCATGGTAAGATACACTTGCAACCATAGCTCTTGGAAGGCAGAGGCAGCATGATTGCTTCAAGTTTGTAGCCAGCTTGATCCACACAGTAAACTCTAAGCCAGCTAGGGCTACATTGTAAGACTTTTTCCTTGGAAAAACAAGCCAACAAACAAAATATATGTGTGTTGCTATAAGTACCCTGTACACACACCACCCCCCCCCAGGGCTCATCTTTCTTCACTCAAAGAGCATGCCCTAGTACACCACAGAACACACTGTTATACTTTCTAGATAGAATGAAAATAGATGCTTCAGGCAAGGCCATGGTGGCATATGCCTCTAAACCCAGCACTGGAGAAGCAGAGGCAGGCAGATCACTGAGTTCAAAGGCAGCCTGCTTCCCTGACCTGTCGAAGAATATCTTGTTCCAGTTAAGGAGTGGTGCTGAATACCTTTATTCCCTGTACTGGGGAAGTAGAGGCAAACAGATTTCTGTGAGCTAGAGGCCAGACTGGTCTACAAGGAGACAATCAGATAAGGCAAATCTTAAGAACACAAGGCCAAGAGCCACTGAGCCGTATTTACTGACCCCCTCACCCCAGAAACAATATCCATTTCTCTCTGAGGCTTTCTAACTCTGATTTATTCTCTGACCTGCTTCTTTGGTCCATGTCTTTGGTGACTTCTCCATTTGTCCCATTTCTCACTCTGCGTCTTGCCATCTGCTCTGGTAGGATCCTTGTGTTCTGAAAGCAGCCCATGCCTTGGGCATGCGTACTCCTCACCCCCAGGACCTGCTCCAACCACCTCTGCCTGGGAGCTGGGCCAAGTGGTAGTAGGCAAAGTGGGTGGATAAAGACAGGGAACCGGGAAGGTCTCCACTCTTCCCCCACCCCAGGGTTTCTCTGTGTAGCCCTGGCTGTCCTGGAACTCACTCTGTAGACCAGGCTGGCCTTGAACTCAGAGATCCGCCTGCCTCTGCCTCCCAAGTGCTGGGATTAAAGGCGTGCGCCACCACTGTCCGGCGGGGTGGTTGTTTTAATGTGTTCAGTTTGGCAGCTCTAATTTGGATGATCAGTCCTTTTCCATGGCTCCTGTTCTTTTTTTTTTTTTTTCTAGTAGCTATAGATGGGGACACAGGGAACATGTCTGACACTGCTCACATTGGGGTAAGGACAACCTTAGCAGATCTTTATTTTATTTTATTATTTTCACTTAAATCTTCAATTTCTGTTTGTTTTTTCAAGACAGGGTTTCTCTGTGTATCCCTGGATGTCCAGGACACTCTTTGTAGACCAAGCTGGCCTTGAACTCACAGAGATCTGCCTGCCTCTGTAATTTTTTAGTTTTAAGCTTATAGGCCCTTTTGCCTGCCCCAATGTCTGTACACCACATGCATGCAGTACCAGAGGGAGCCAGTAGAGGGCAATAGATCCTCTGGAACAGGAGTACCAGACAATATGAGCTGCCATGTAGATGCTGGGACTGGAGCTCAGGTTCCCTAGAAGAGTAGCCAGGGCTTTTCACTTTCTAGACCTCATTTGATTTATTAGTGTGCGCACGCGCGTGTGTGTGCGTGTGTGTGCGTGTGTGTGTGTGTGTGTGTGCGTGTGTGCGCGCGCGCCTGCCAAGGCATGCATGTGGAGGCCAGAGGACAATTTATGGAGTCAAAGCTCTGCTTTCCCCTTTCTGTGGTCCCAGGGATAGAACTCAGACCACCGGGTTTCCTGGCTCATCTTTACCAGCTGAGTCTTCTCATTGGCCATATTTCTATTTAAAAAAAAAAAAAAAATTGGGGGGGCTGGAGAGATGGCTCAGCAGTTAAGAGCACCAGAGGTCCTGAGTTCAATTCTCAACAACCACATGGTGGCTCACAACCATCTGTAACGGGATCTGATGCCCTCTTCTGATGTGTCTGAAGACAGTTATAGTGTACTCATATAAATAAATAAATCTTTAAAAAAAAATTCATGCCGGGCACTGGTGGTGCACGCCTTTAATCCCAGCACTTGGGAGGCAGAGCAGGCAGATTTCTGAGTTCAAGGCCAGCCTGGTCTACAGGGTGAGTTCCAGAACAGCCAGGGTTACACAGAGAAACCCTGTCTTGAAAAAAAACAACAAAAAAAAAAAAATTCATTTGTGTCCAGTGTGTCAGCACACAGCTTTAATCCCAGCACTTGTAAGCCAAAGGCAAGTGGGTCTCAGTGAGTTAGGCCAACTATAAATACACAATAAGAACCTAGCTCAAAAAATATATTTAAACCATGAAAAAAAACATTTATGTATGTATGTATTTATTTATTTATCTGTCTATCTATCTGTTTATTTATTTATGAGAGAATGCAGGTGCACTACAGAGTACAAGATAAAGGTTAGGTCTCTGCCTTCTATCTTGTTAATCTAGGGCCTCTTCCATTTTTGCTACTGTCATCTGCATTCCAGACAGCTGCCCTGAAGGCTTCTGGGAAATTCTGTCTCTACCTCCAGCCTTGCTTTTGGAGTTCTGAAGTTTGTAGACTTGCAACTGCATTTGGATTTTTCTTGGTTGGTTGGTTTTTTGAGACAGGTTTTCTCTGTGTAGCCCTGGCTGTCCTGGACTTGCTCTGTAGACCAGGCTGGCCTTGAACTCACAGAGATCTGCCTGCTTCTGCCTCCTGAGTGCTGGGATTAAAGCAGTGTGCCATCACCAGCTAGCCACTCAGCTTTCTATGTGGGTTCTGAGGTTCGAACTTGGGTTGTCCATGGCTAGAACTTCGATCTGCTGAGCCATCTCTCTAAACTGTATTAGTTTAACTTTGTAGATAGGAGTCAGCATTAGAGGATTTGATATTGATGCTTCTAGAGGTGGAACTTGGAAACTTTCTTGCTGCAGCTTCATTTCTATCTTTCTGTCTCCAGTCCAGACACCTCCCTTCCATAGTGGCTTCTCTCTCTCCTTACCCACAGTCAGTTTTCCACAGCAACGGTTTCTTATCATGCGAGAGAGAAAGCAAGCTTCCTGACTTAACAGGGCATAGCCCACTGGGCGTATGACCCCTGCCTCACTTCTAGCACATGGGACAGCATCTTCCCTTTTCACGGTGCACATCGGAAACAGCTTCTGAGTCTCCCAGGCTCTACAGCCTCTTCTGGCTTCTGCTATGTGGTTCATGTTTCTTGCCTGTCCTTTATCGCACAGAACCTACTGCATGCCAGCACTGGGCTGGGAAGGACGCTGTGGATTGCCAGGCTGGAGGAGGCATTTCTGCTGCTATGACTCACATTCTGGCAGAGGAGCATTGCTGGGCAAACAGCGACAAGGAGGTGCTTGTTGTCCTAGAGTGATCCAGAACCCTGGTTAAAGGGGGCCTCCAGGAAGAAGGGTAAGTTAAGATTTGAACCAACCACCAGGGACCAGGCAGGTAGTGTCCCCGGCACAGGGGCAGATTGTCAAAAGCTCTGAGACTTAGAGAGGAGTCTTTGTGAGCTTGTGAGATGTGTGTGTGTGTGTGTGTGTGTGTGTGTGTGTGTGTACAGACACATGCATAGCACATGTGGCGGTCAGACCTTGTATGTCTTACCATAGGGTTTCAGATGGGTGCTCTGCTGTGTCCAGCCTTTATATGGATTTGGGGGATTTGAACTATGGTATCTGATGCTTTTGGGGCAAGTGCTTTACTCATTGAGCTAACAGCCCAGCCCCTGTACAGAGATCTTGAGTCCAACATGGTAGAAACACATATGGAGAGACTATAAGAACCACAGTAGCTTTAGAAGCTACTTCACTGATCCTGGAGCCTGCCTTTGTGTCTGAGGGCAATGAAGAGAGTGGGAGGGGCCTAAGCAGGGATACCAGGCATTCTGTAGCTGTAGTGTAGAGATGAGATTGGAGAAGCCTTGGTGCTCTTTCTACGATGGTAGAAATAATGACAGCCACGGGTAAGGTGAAGACACTGGGGACAGAGTCAAAGATGACATGAGACAAGAATGAGGGTGATCTCCCCAGAGTCTGCTTTTGACAGTGGCTTCTGGTTCTGTTCTCTGGGAGGGACTTTTTAATTTCAGATTTGCTGAGTGCTTGAAAGACACTCAAGTCTGCCTTTAATCCTAGCAGCCAGGAGGCAGAGGTGGATCTCTGTGAGTTCCAGGTCAGCCTGGTCTACAGAGTCAGTTCCAGGACAGCCAGGGCTACACCAAAAAACCCTGTCTTGAGGAAGGGGCAGCCAGGGAAAACATTCAAGTCAGGATGTTCCACAGGTAGAGAGGAGACAGTAGCTAACCTCAGGGAAGAAGTATGGACTGGGAATTTTTTGAGGGAGAGGCAGTTGAGACAGTCTCATTGTGTAGCCCCGACTGGTCTGAAACTCACTTTGAGACCAGGCTGGCCTTGAACTCACAGAGATCCACCAGCCTCTGCCTTCCGACTGCTGGGACTAAAGGTGTGGACCACACCTGGCTGGCCTAAAGGTTCTTATTGGGCAACCACAAGCACAAAGATGACAGTATGATTCTATTTGTGGGCTGCTGAGACAGTTCAACAGATAAAGATTCTTCTTGAGTAAAAGCCCAATGACCTCCATTTGGTCCTCAGGGCCCAGGTAAAGAAGAAGAGAAAGAAATTATTCACAAAGTTGTCTCTTGCCCTCTATGAATGTGTCTTGGCAGAATTCTTATGTGTGTGCAGCACACACGCAGACATGGGTACAGAGTAATAAATGTTTGCTTGTTTGTTTGTTTTCCAGACAAGGTTTCTGTGTGTAGCCTTGGCTGTCCTAGTACTTACTTTGTAGACCAGGCTTGCCTTGAATTCACATACATCTACCTGACTCTGCTAGAACTAAAGGTGTACCACACCATCCTAGCTTAATAAATAACTTTTTAAGAAAGGGTCTCACGCCGGGCGGTGGTGGCGCACGCCTTTAATCCCAGCACTTGGGAGGCAGAGGCAGGAGGATTTCTGAGTTCGAGGCCAGCCTGGTCTACAGAGTGAGTTCCAGGACAGCCAGAACTACACAGAGAAACCCTGTCTCGAAAAAACCAAAACAAACAAACAAACAAACAAACAAAAAACAAAGAAAGGGTCTCACAATATAGTCTTGCCTGACCTGGAACTCATTATGTAGGTCAGGCTAGCCTTGAACCTACAATGATCCTCCTGCCTCTGCCTCATGAGTGTTGGGATGAAAAGCATGTGCCTCCATGCCCAGCTACAAGACGTAATTTAAAAGTGGGTAAAGGATCTGATACTTCTAAAAAAAAAAAAAAAAAAAAAAAAGCATATAACTCACATGTACAGGAATAGATGCTGAATTACCAAACTCGAATAAAAACCACAGTCAAACAAAAACAAAGCACAGTGAGTTTCTTCTTCATCCCTACTGGGGTAGTTGTCAGTATGAAATACATGTTTACAGGGATGTGAAAAGTTGGTGCCCTTGCCCATTGCCAGGGTAGGAAGGTAAAGTGGCCCAGCTGCTATGCAAAAATAGTGGAGCAGTTCCTCAAACAGTTAAAAATAGAATGGCCTGGCCATGTGACCCAGTGGTTCCGCTTTTGGATGCCCCCAAAGACCTGAAAACCAAGGACTCAGACAAACTTGGGTACCCACATTCACACCAGCACTCTTCTCAGCAACCAAAAAGGGGCCACAGTCTTGTTCGAAGAGGAAAGGGTAGACAAGAGGTTACCTCGTGCTGAAAAGCCTTAAACAGGAAGGACATTCTAACATAAGCCACCATAGGACCAAAGCATGAACATATTGTCCCAAGTGAAGTGAGCCAGTCATGAAACGTTCTATGAGTCTATTTGTCTGAGGTGCCAGAGTTACCAGGCATGGTGGCCCAAGTTTGTAACCCTAGTATTTAGGCAGACATGAGTGGATTTAAAGTTTGAATCTAGGCTGGGCTGTATGGAGAGACTTCAGCTTTTTAAAACAGTTCCTCAAACACTTCTGGTCACAGCACTCAGAAGGCAGAGAAAGGCGGATCTATGAATCTGAGACCAGTGTGATCTACAGAGAGAATTCCAGGATAGCCAGGATTACGCGGAGAAACCCTGTCTTAAAATGCCATAATTAATTAATTAATTAATTAAAATAAAGATACTACTGCCCATTTATTTTTGGACAAGTTTTTTTTTTTTTTTTTGTCATTGTTGTTTTTAGTTTTGTTTTTTTGAGACAGAGTTTTTCTGTGTAGCCCTGACTGTCCTGGAACTTGTTCTGTAGACCAGGCTGGCCTCAAATGCAGAGATCTGCCTGCCTCTGCTTTCCAAGTGCTGGGACGAAAAATGTGCACCACCACCACCACCTGGCTTGGACAAGTCTTACTTAGCCCAGGCTGGCCTCAGATTTACTACATAGCAGAGGATGAACTCAAGTGCTGAGATTATAGGCTTATATTAATTTCCATGTATCATTTCTGTGGTAGTGACGATCAAACCTAAGGCTTCCCAAGCACTCATTCTACCAACCAAGCTACTTCCCAAGCTCCACCCAATATCAAGCCAGTCACCCTCTTGTCCAGACAAAGTAATAGAGAGTTTAACAAATAGTTTCAGTGGGGGATATGGAAAGGTTGGGTGGTTAAAACCATACGAATACATTTAATGCCACTAAATATACATTTAAAAATAGTGCAGATGAACCAAGCTTGATGGCACAGACCTTTGATTCTAGCGATTGGGAGGGATCGGCAGACAGACCTGTGGGCTTGAAGCCAGCCTGGTATACATAGTGATTTCCAGGACAGCCAGGACTACATGAAAGAGGCCCTATCTAAAAAAAAAAAAAAAAAAAAAAAAAAAAAAAAAAAAAAAAAAAAAAAAAAAAAAAAAAAAAAAGATTTATTTCTTTATTTATTGTATGTATGTGCATTGTAGCTGTCTTCAGAACAGGGCATGGGATCCCATTACAGATGGTTGTGAGCCACCATGTGGTTGCTGGGAATTGAACTCAGGACCTCTGGAAGAGCAGTCAGTGCTCTTAATCACTGAGCCATCCCCTCCAGGCCCCAAGAGACCCTATTTTAAAAACGAAAAACTAACCAAACAAAAACCCCTAGGGGTAGTGGCACACACACAGTATTCGGTCATCGGAGGCAGAAGTGAAGGGGCTCTAGCCAGCCGGAGCATGGCAAACACGGCTCTGGCAGGCCTTGCTCTTTCCCCCCACCCCCTCTGCCTTGCTAAAAACCATTAGATCACATTCCTAAAGCTAGTCATCAAGGTCTATTCCCTTATTTGGCCACTTCTGCCTCTCCAAGGCTGACCACCAAGGTCCAGCTCAAAGTATGAAGCCCAGCAATCAAAAGCCTCATTATCTCACCTAATCAATATGCCCAATTAAACATCTCATCCTAACACAGGGTGTTTCTCCTTTATCTTTATAAACTACCATTTGCCTAGGTGCCAACATCTGTCTCCTCTCTGTCCAGAGGCAGTCCTTTGAACGTCTGTTAGTTCCCCCCCCCCCATCTTTCCCCCTTTTCTCTTTCCCTAAAGATCTCCTGTCTTTACTCTTTATCTTGGTCCTCTGTCCCTCTGGGGCAAATAAATCTCCTTTGTGCTGAGAACTTGGTCTTAGGGTGCCTTGAGCTTACTCCTGTATTCCCTACAAGAAGGATCAGAGGTTAGAGGTCATTCCTGGCTATACAATGAGTTCAAACCCAACCTGGTCTACAGGAGAACCTGTCTGAAACAAATAAACACCTGGTATGTATTTGTGTAATGCCATTTAATAAAATAAAAAACAAAATAGTTAAATTGAACTGAGAATAGTAGCTCATACCTGTAATCTGAGCATTTAGGAGGCAGAAGCAGGAGGATTGTGTGTTTGAGGCCAGCCTGGTCTATAGTATCTCAAGATTTTATCCTAAAATGAAGGAGCAGGGATGGTAAAATTAATGTTATGTATATATATATTTTGCATTTGAAGTGCTAAAGGTGATACCCAGGACCTCATACTAGGTGTATACAGCCAGTCTGCATTCCAGTCTGATAACTTACCTTTTTTTTTTTTCTATGTAATCCAAGCTGGTCTTGAACTCACACTTGTGCCTTAAATCCCTGAGGGCTGGGATTACAAATGTGAACCACTGTAGCAAAGAATATTATTAATTTTTAAAGTCTAAAGAACCTAAATAAAATTTAAAGACTAAAGGATATAACTAAATTTTGAAGACATTATTTAGGAAAATAGGTGTGAGTGGGGCTGGAGACTTGGGAGACAGAGGAGGAGGATTTCAAACCCCAGGTCAAGTTGTGCTACATAGTCAGATTCTGTTTCAAACGAAGCAGCCAAGGGCTTAGGATGCAGCTCAGTTGTAGGACATCCATCTGTCTGGTGTTCACATGGCCCTGGGCAAATCCCTAGCTCTGCATAAACAAAAACAAAACTAGGGTCAGAGAGATGGTTTATAGGAAGGGCCGCTTGCATCCAAGTCAGACGTCTGGGTTCAACCCCTGGGACACAGCTGTCTCTGGAAACTTGTTCTCTGCTTTCCACTCGAACTCGAAGCATACGTAATATATGCTTACTTGAGAGCACACGAGACGTGGTCTTTGCTTTGTGGGATTTGTGATTTTGTTTCTTGACATGGGATCTAACTATATATTTAGCTTTGGCTGGCCTAGACTCTGCTGTGGTAGACCAGGCTGGCCTCAAACTCAGAGATCTACCTGCCTCTGCCTCCTGTGTGCTGAGATTAATGGCATGAGCTACCACATCTTGCCTGAAACTTTTAAAGAAAACATGTTACTGTTGAACTGTAGTAACACATCAGTAAATGTTAAACTAATGCAAGTGTCACAGAGACATGTAGAATCAAATGCGGGCTGGCTCTTATCACCTCCTGCTGTCCCTGTTCACTCTGAAACTGGCTGTTTAGCCCTTAGGAACTTGTCTTATCCTGGAGGTGGAAAGGTTAGGTGAGGTCACAGAGCTTGGATGACTTTGAACAACCATGGAATTATTTTTAAAGCCCAGTGGGGAGATGGTTCAGTGGCTACAAGTGTTGTCTGTACAAGCCTGGGAACCTGAGTTCATCCTCAGCTTCCATGCAAAAAGCCAGATATGGCAGTGCTCACTTGTTATTCCAGCTCGAAGAGGTGAGGAAGCGGAGAGGTGGGGAAGCAGAGACTAAGAGTCTTCTGGCCAACCACTTTAGCCCAAGGCAAGCTCCACATTTAAGAGACCCAGTTCCTAGCCTTGACTTCTGACCTTCAGACCTGCAGGCACAACTGAGTGTATACATGCATAACAGAAACACACACACACACACACACACACACACACACACACACACACACACACACATTTCTAGAGCCAATTAGAACTCAGAGCAATAAAATATTCTTTTCAGATATAAGTAGTTTTATCATTTTAATTAATTTACTTATTCATTTATTTAGAGATGGTCCTATGCAGCCTAGACTGGCTGTCTGATCCTTTTGCCTCTACCTCCTCAATGTTGGGATTACGTGTGTGTGTGTGTGTGTGTGTGTGTGTGTGTGTGTGTGTACCACAATTATTTTTTGTGGTGTTGGGTACCAAATCCAAGGCTTTACGTGTACTAGGCAAACACTCTACCAACTGATGCTACACCCCTAAGATTTAGAAAGGTATTTTAAAACTGCCCTTGTCTGCCTGGTGATGGCGTTGCACACGCCTTTGATCCCAGTACTCAGGAGGTAGAGGCAGGTGGATCTCTGAGTACTGGGATCAAAGGCTAGCCTGGTGTCTACAGCTCCAGTTCCAAGACAGCCAGGGCTGTCTCAAAAAACAAACAAAACAAAAACCAAAACAACAACCCGGACACTGCTTAGCATGCTACTTCAAGGAAATCATCAAAAACGGAAAGCAGCATTTATTTTTAATGTATGTTCTTTTCTATAAAATATTTTTTATTTGTGTGTGTTTGTGTGTGTGTGTGTGTGTGTGTGCGCGAGCGCCTGTGCCTGAGGAGGCCAGAGGTATCCTGTTGAGCTGAAGTTACCAGCAGTAATGAGGTAGGGTTTTTTTTTATTACCTTCCCCTTCCCTCCTCCCCCTTAAAGTGGGGTTTTTAAAATATAATTTATATGTATGTTCATTGGTGTTTTGCCTGCATGTATGTCTGTGTAAGGGCGTCAGAAGCCCTGAAACTGGAGTTACAGACAGATGCGAAACCCAGGGCTGACTTTGCTCATGATCTTATCCTTCGGAGGAACCTCCTAGCAAATGGGATCTAATCTGTCCTGAAAACTGTGGACCAGAACTGAATGCTAGAGCTGCCCCCAGGAAACATTCAAGCCATCAGCCCTTGGTTCTGAAGACCTTCTCGGGCTCCAATAGAAGGTCTCCCATGACAGTCTCCTCTCTTACATCTGCATAACTATTTTTTTCTTTTCCATTCCAGAACACTTCTTGCCCAGATCTGTGACATCCTAGAATAATTATATGTTTCTTTCCATTTCTAGACAGCAAATGATGTCAAGAACCTGGTGCTACAATAACAGATTCATGCACAATGCACTAGTCAATATGGACATTGTAGTATGTCTGCCCCGAAGTGGAGTGATTTCTGGAAGGGTGGATAGTACAGAAGGGTTGAAGATGTCATGGTTTCTAATGCTGGTGAAAGGCTTCACAACTAACAAGGACACATGCAGTCCAGGCTGGCCTTGAACTCACTAGAGCAGCAAAGGCTCATTTTGCACTCTCGGTCCTACTGCCTTTACTTCCCAAATTATGAGGTTTTAGGTGTGTACCATCACACCCAGACTGACTGTCAAGATTTCTATATGTTAGCTCAACGATGGCTTCACTACATCACAAGCCCCAATCTGCAGGTGAGGAAATAGAAGCTGACAAAATCAGGGTACCATTCTAAAATATCCTGGCAAAAAGCTGGGTGGCGACAGTGTCAATTTTTCCATCCGTACATGCTCATTTGACCACCAGGGGGAGCGAGATGCCCATTAATGGAGAGGCAGGGGTATCCGCCAAGGAGTTAGTTACAGTGAATGTTCTTTTGAGAATGTCTCAGGGGACTAGCGAGCCTGGGGTGTCTTGGTACAAAAGAGTGTGCAGGGGTTGAGGGAGGTGTTGTAAGAGAACCAGGGTTCAGGAACGTTGGCGGGTGGAGGAGGAGCCAAGAACATTTTGTGGCTTCCTGGTTCTGCGTTGTCTGGTTTGACCCTATTGGGAAAAACGCAGCATTAGGGAAAAGGAGGTTTCTCTGAAGGGTTGGGCCTCTGTCTCCACCTCCCATCTCCTCAGAGACGCTCGGACCCTGGAATAGACCGGACATTCCTAAGTTTTCTGGCAAGGAAACCAGGAAATCAGACCTCGAGCCAGCCTCCTTTCAGGTCCAGCCAGTTCATTCGAAGCAGCCTTTGCCTCAGGACTTCCCGGAAAAGGCCCGCTGTGCCAGAGGAGCCACCCTCAGGCTCCTGTCGCAGCTGCCTCTAAGATGTACCGCTCCACTGTACATCCCCTCTGTTGGTCAGACCCACCTCCTGAGCTCGGGTCCTGTACAGTGAGTGAGTGGTTCTCCGTGCGACACTTCTGTGGGTCTCCTTAAGCCCTCTTCCACAGTTCCTTGTACATGAATGCCAGTGTCCGTGGGGTTGGACCTGGGAGGTTTGGAATTGTCGTTGATCCTTTTTTAATTTCCCATGACCAATGAGCTTTTCCGCTTCCTCTGTCCATCTCTTGGTTTCCACCATGCACTGAGCCAAGTCCCCAGCATCTCTTCATTAGGACCGGTTTCTACTGGAAGCTCCACTGCCGCTCTTTCTCCAATACCTTTTCCAGGTGACAGTCTTGATAACCTGGTTGTGCCCCCTACCTGCTGAACCTGTCCCAGTAGCTTCCCTCCTGCTCCTTTTACCAAAGAATAAGTATTGTTATTTGTGTGTGTGTTGGGGGGGTTGGTGAGAGGGCACACACGAGAAGGTCAACTTTGTAGAGTCTGTTCTTGAAACATTAGATGGGTTTGTGGGCTCGAACTCACTATGCTTACATAGCAAGTGGTTCACCAATGAGTCATCCTGCTGTCCCCACCCCCGGGGTTCTGTTTATTACTTTTTTGGTTCCTTGAGACAGAGTCTCACTAAGTAGCCAGGACTGGTCTCAAGTTCGTGGTGATTCTTCTGCCTGACTGCCCAGTGCTGGGATTATGGGAATCAAGGGTATGAACCACTGCCCCGTGCTTCCAGTGTGCTTGCAGTAAATATTTGACTTTTCTGTGGCAGGTTTCCTGAATGAGCTGGCCCTTTCTATCTCTGAGAGACTGAATTCCTCTCATTTTCTGTGGTTCATCTACCCTGGCCCTGTTCACTACCAGCCTTAGCATGGTAGCCTCTACCTGGAACCCCAAACCTTTGCACTAGGGACTCTTCCAGGATCTCAGCTCCAGCTCCTTTCTCATCTCCATGACTAGGTCAGATCCTTTACTCCTTTTTCTAATGACACACACTTAGCTGCTTAGGGGCTGTCAGGGCTGTAATTACATATTTTTTTTTTTTGTAACACTGCTTAGTTATTAATAGACCTCTATTAAGTTAAGGACTACATCAAGTTTTGCCCACTTAAAAACAATCTCCAGGGCAGGTGAGGTGACTGGGTAGGTAAAATGGTGGGGGGGGGGGGCGTCCAAACTTAAATGGTTGCATGATGGATACTTTACCAACAGCACCCGCTGTCTCCCCAGCTCAGTGTATCTGTTTGTATGGTTTAGTTTTTCCAGACAGGGTTTCTCTGTACCTTGGCTCTCCTGGAACCTGATTTGTAGACCAGGCTAGCCTTGAAGGCATAGAGATCAACATGCCTCTCCATCCTAAAGATGTTATCACTACTGCCCAGGTGCTTTTAGTCTTTGTTTGTTTTTTGTTGTTTTTTTTTTTTTTTTAAGATAGGGTTTTACTGTGTAGCTTCAGTTGGCCTGAACTCTTTATGTAGACCAGGCTAGTCCTGAACTCAGAGGTTCACCTGCCTCTGCTTCTGAGGGATAGGATTAAAGTTGTGCACCACACTGGTCCAGTAACTTGTTCCTTTGACAACTGACTACATTGGTTACCCACTTTCTCTTCATCTCCCAAGATAGGTCTGTGTCATTTTTTGGTGTGAACCTTGGTGACCACTTCTTGCATCCTGGTGTATAAAATTGATCCCTATTGATCAATTCCCCCCACCTCAGAAGTCAAGAGTTGTACTGGCTCGTTTTGTGTGTCAACTTGACACAAGCTGGAGTTATCACGGAGAAAGAAGCCTCTCTTGGGGAAATGCCTCCATGAGATACAGCTGTAAGGCATTTTCTCAATTACTGATCAAGGGTGGAGAGGGCCCATTGTGGGTGGTGCCATCCCTGGGCTGGTGGTCCTGGGTTCTACAAGAAAGCAAGCTGAGCAAGCCAGTAAGAGGCCATCCCTCCATGGCCTCTGCATCAGCTCCTGCTTCCTGACCTGCTTGAGTTCCTGTCCTGACTTCCTTTGGTGATGAACAGTAACGTGGAAAGTGTAAGCTGAATAAACCCTTCCCTCCCCAACTTGCTTCTTGGTCATGTTTGTGCAGGAATAGAAATCCTAAGACAAGAGTATTCTAATGAAGCCAGGCAGTGGTGGCGCACGCCTTTAATTCCAGCACTTGGGAGGCAGAGGCAGATGGATTTCTGAGTTTGAGGCCAGCCTGGTCTGCAGAGTGAGTTCCAGGACAGCCAGGACTACACAGAGAAACTCTGTTTCAGGAAAAACCAAAAAAAAAAAAAAAAAAAAAAAAGAGTATTCTAACAAATCTCTAATTTTATGTCACCATCCCTACTTAGCTTTCCTGGAAATAAAATCTAAGCTTTCCAAGGCCTTACCTATGTGGTTCCTCTCATAGCAAACTCCTTCTTAAGGATTGTGTCTAACTCAACAAATAGAGTGCCTGCCTGTTCTGCTGGGCAGTGGCCACTGCTTTCATGGGAAAACCCCAGACCCTGTCAATCATATTTATCCTGAGTTGTATGGATACAGGCATGCAGCTGTTTCCCGCAACAGCTCTTATGCTTGTCTTGCCTAGAAAGTGCATCTTTCTCCTTCCCACCTTCCTGGTCTTGCCAGTGAACACCCAGTCCCCCAGGTGAAAGCCACCTGGCCTGGCTTATTCCTGCTAGACTGTGGGGACACGGCCTGCTGCTCTGAGTTCTCACAGCCCTGACCACATGCTTTGCTTTCTGTTTGTGTGGTTGTCCAATTAATGTCCGCCTCCCCTTTCAGGAAGCTCAGGAGCTTCTGGACCTAGTTTCTGCTTAACCACTGTATCCCTCTGGCACTTAGCAGGTGCTCCACAATTTACTGACTGAATAAATGTATAAATGCTTTCCCAAACATACTCAGAGGACACTGCCTTCCAGGGAGATAGAAGTTAGCGTCTCTGCCTCAGCTGGGGGACTGGGAAGGGCATGTGAGGAACTTCCCATCGTGGCCCAGAATGGCCTCCCCAGCCATGTCATGGCACCTTACATCCTGCCCACCTCACAAGCACTTTGTAGCTACTCTCTGGAACACTGTCACAGCACCCACAGAGCCAGCTCCTGCAGGCAACCGTGGAGCATCTCACTGCTGACCCCTGCTTGAAACTCTCCCTAGGCAGGCTATGCCAGCTCTGACCTTTTGCGCCTCCTTCCTCAGCTTCCTAAGTGCTAGGATAAAGCCAGGCCAACGTGCCCACAACTCCCTTTTAGTTTCTCAAAAGGGAAACAAACTCACATTTGTTTATTTTTATGTGTCCCCAGATGAGTTAGAAGCTTTGAACCACGTAGAAAACTCAGTTTGCATTGTCGTCAATGGTAAGAGAAATTGTTTGGACATAGGTTTGCATTAAAATGTTTCGGCTTTGAATTTATTATTGTGTGAATGATGTATATGTGGGCACGTGGAGGTCAGAGGACAACCCCGCAGTCAGTTCTCTCCTCTGTCAGCTTGTATGGCAAGTACCTTCACCCAGTGAGCCATGTCGCCAGCCAGAGATAGGCTTGTTTTACGCTTCATGGTTGGTTAATTCAATGGTTGGTGTTCAAGGACTTAGGTTTCTGGGACTGCAGCTCAGTGTTAGTAGACTTACCTGAAATGCACACAAGACACCCCAGATGCAATCCCCAGTATTGAAAATAAATAAATAGAAGAAAGCTCTCCAGCATTCACGGACTTAGGCTCTCAACACTGACATCTTTGCTATGAGCTTAGTTTTCAGGCTGGTTAGTGGGCTGTGCACTGATTTTCAGTGTCACAGTGAGATTTTACATCACAGAAGCAGGGCTTCTCTCCTCATGGTGCCATTTTAGAGTGGCACATGACCAGAAAACAGCAATTTAAGGTGTTGTCTCTCTTTTTGAAGGTGGCTGAACTGTTTCTAGCTGTGGGTGTTCCATGAGAAGATGGTCACACTGTGGGCCAGGCCTAAGGCCATCTGAAGGCTGGATTGGGGCTGTAGCATCCGTTTCCAAGTCTAGTCTCGTAACTGCTGCCAGGGGCTTTAGTTTCTGGGTATACGGGTCTCTTATAAGGACTTTGATTTTACCCAGCCTGAGGGACCCAAGAGCAGGAGGGCAACCGAGATAGAGGCCTTGGCTGAGTGACATAACATTCTTGCTGCTGTGTTCTATTGGCTACACAGGCCAACCCAGATACAGCTCTGGAGGAGACTGAAAGTGTGTGAATACAGGGGATATTGGGAGGTCACCTCAAAACTATCTGCCACACAGGGTTCCTTTACAAGTCTCCAGGAGACTTTTCTTCATGCCTGCTGGCTAGAACTGTCACATGCACACATGCAAGCCAATCGATTACCCACAGGGTCATCATTTTTAGATCACCGCAGTCATAATTCACTGTCCAGAGTTGGGCTAGGAGCCACCATGCTGGAGTGAGTTGGTGCTGGGGAGGAGTGACAGAGGGACACTGAGTAGAAAGCCCAGTGTCTGTGATGCTGTTTGAGCAGAGAGTCCACAAGCTCAGAGGCTGTGTCTTTTCCTGCCGCTGTACTTCTAAGTTATGTGCATCAGAATATCTGTTGGAGAAATAAACGAAGGAATTCATAACTAAACTAGAAAACCACAGGGCAGGGAAGCCACGACTGCTACACCAGTCAGGAGTACACAGCCTCAAGCCCTAGGCTCCTTAAGGTCTCAGAACTTAGGTCACTTACCTGTTCCTACCCTCCCCCACCCGGCCACCTCCCCCAGATCCAAAGACATGCAGTTTTGGCAGAATTATTCTCACTTTATTTCTGGAGAAGTTTGATCAGATGTAGTAACACTGATTCCAGGCGAGGACAGGGGGCATTACCCCTGAAGCAACCAGTATTCTGTGGCCCAAGGTGCCACTCCATTCCCAGACCTGGGTTCCCCCTCGGTTACAGTTAAATAGAGGAAGATCTTCCCAGGGAGTCTTGGGAGGAGGGTCTGCCTCCTGCACCCGCCTCCTCCACGCAGAGGTGTCTGAGCACAAGCTATTTACAGTATTCACATCCACTGTACCCCACCGAACCAAGGCAAATACTACAAGTGGCCCTTCCCCAGGGGGAGGCCAGAGAGGCTATGAGTGTATGTGTGTATGGGGAAGACGGGTGTCTGAACGTGTGAGCACACGGATGTACTGCGGGGCAGGACCTGCTTTCAGCCAAAGACATCATCAGTCTGTAAGGTGCAGATTAAAAACCAAGAGGAGCTCTGCCCTCAGGGCCCTGGCCACTTCCATCTTTCTTCTGTCTCTTTCTCTTCCAGACACCCACGAGCTGATATGGAGGAACCTTCACAGCTGCACCCGGGTCCAAGACAACTGCTTAAAGAACTTCTAAGGGAAAGAAGAAGGGGTAAAAAAAAGTCAGGGCTGGGGAGTTCCAGGTAGGGATGAGTGGGATGCAGCTGGGTGCAAGAGCCAGGGTCCCTACTGTCCCCACCTGTGACTTGTGGAGGCTGCACCACTGCTTTCTTGAGAAAGGCTTCTGCCTCTGCAAATGGGAGGAGTCCCTCTGCTGCTCGACCCAGACTCTTGTCCCCAGCGGTTCCCTTTGGAGAGAAGCCATTCTCCTGGTGGGCTGGAAGAGGCTGCAGGCCATTTACCAGGGACCCTGGCACCTCCTTGCTCGGCAGGCTGTAGATATAGGGGTTCAAGGTTAACATCTCATCTCCCTGAGAAGCCCAGAGGATTCCACAGCTTCAGCCTGCAGCTGTCTGCCTGGGAGTCCCTAGGGTTGGGAGCTGATACCTCCACTGTGGCTCCTGGGGGGCCAGCTCCTCTTTCTGCATAGGATCCTTCTGTAGCCCAGAAGGCCGGGTCTCTACAGCTTTCACAGGGTCTACCACAGCAAAGGAATGACCATCAGTTAGGGGCTGTTGAAGGGTGGGACTGGAGAACAGGGTTGACCAGGGCAAAGGAAATGCATGGTGGGTTTACCTGGGCTGGAATTGTTAGCTGTGGTCTCTTTTCCATCCTGCTTCTGCTTTGAGAAAGAAGAGCCATCAGGTGCCAGGGATATGTTGTCCCATTTACCTCGGTACTAAATTCCTTCTTGGCCCATACACAGAAAAGCCTCCCCCACTGCATTCTTCCTTGTCTCTGGAGGCTTTTCTGCAACCTCCTTTCTTTACCCCAACTCCCATTCCCCAACCTGAGAATCCTGACCTTGGTTTCAGCGGCTTCTGACTTCCGAGTCCTCTTCATTATCTCCTCCAGCCGCTGTGTGGAGGAGGCCCCACATCAGTTAGGCCCAAACCCAGACCTAATCCTCAACTTCCCACCCGCTGGCCCCTATTCTAAAGCTCAATTCCCTTCTAACCCACACCTGTCTTTCCTTATCCTATCTTCTACAAATCCAAGCCTGGGCCCACTGGTTCACTGCTACAATCTGCAGGAACTGGAGGTGGAGCCAGAGCCAGGCCCCGCCCCGGCAAGGCCCCGCCCCCAGACCCAAACTGTCCTGAATACCTTTCTTCGCTCTTGTCTCTCCTGTTCCTCCTTCTGAAAGTGCTTTTCCCGCTCCAGGCGCTGGCGCTCAGCTTCTTCCCGGGATCGAGCTTCGGCCTCCTCTTTCTGCCAAAGACCTCCATAAGTTTGGGGTTCCCTACTTCAGCCTTCCCTCCCGGCTAAACCCACCTAGAGCCAGCCAGGATCTGCCTGCCCGCCCGGGGCACCTGCTTCTGCAGCCGCTCCTGCTCCTCCTGCTCAGCCTGCGCCTTCTCTCGAGCCTCCTGCTCCTCCCGTCTCCGGGCCTCGGCCTCACGTTCAGCCCGGGCCTCAGCCTCCCGTGCCAGCTGCTCCTCCCGCATTCGCCTGGAGGACCCAGGAAACTCAAGTTTGGTCTGCGCCTCTTCTTCCGGCGCTACAGGGGCCCTCACAGTCCCAGAGGTCACACTTACTTGTCCCTTTCAGCCTGCAGCTTCCGCTCCTGTTCTTCCCGTTCCCTCTGTTCCCGAGCCTGGCGCCGCTTCTCAGCCAGGAGCCGAGTGGCTTCTTCTCGGTCTGTGGTGCCCGCCATGGGTTTGCTAGGGGTCACCGAGGGAGCAGTGGTAGGAGGGGCAGTTGGAACAGATGGGACAGCCGGGACAGCTGGGACAGCAGTGTCTGGAGGAAGATCCAAGACCAGGAGTTAGTACACACTGGTACAGGCTCCTCCATCTGCCCTGTACGCCTCCATGCTTTCATTACTTCAGCGATCCACTCATTCAATTCAACTGCTGCCTTTCCGGTGTCAGAGATTTGGGCAGGAGATCGTTCTTCCTGGCCCTTAACACCAATGTCTGCTGGTCCATTTCCCAGACACAGGAAAAGATGGCACCTCTTCCCCGCTCACCCTCACTTCCTGTGTACCTGCAGCAATCTGTGTCGAGGACTGCTCCTTCTGAGGCTGGGCTGGAGTGGGTGAGGGCACTGGTGAGGGCGCTGGTGAAGTTGGGGCAGCTGGCTCCTTTTCCTCAACGGTTCTGCTCTTGCTGTGGTTCTTATCCTCAGGCCCCGATGGGCTGGGGCTCTCTTTTGCCTCCTCCTTCCTCCGAACCCGCCCCTTGGGTGATGCAGTGGTGCCTCGGGGGGATGGTGGTTTTGGAGGGAGGGCATGGCCTGGTCCTGGGTTGGGGCAGGGGGAGGCAGGTCTGTGCCAGGTTGTAGAGGGAGAGGATGGCCGGGCCTTGGACTTAGGGCTAAGAGAGAAGAAAAGGGTTAGAAGGGAAGGCAGAGCACCTGGGCACTCCCCTCCCCCAACATGCCACTTCTTTGGGGAAGTGTTCCCTTAAAAAAATTGTTATTATTGTGTGGGGTGTGCATGTGTGAGCATGCATGTGAAAGCAACACTGTGGACGTGGTTCTTTCTTTCCATCTTTCCATGGATTCCAGCGATTTAACTCAGGTCCTAAGGCATGCACACAAAGGCCTTTGCTTATTCAGCCCTCTCACCAGCCTCAGCCTCCTCCACATGCTGCCTTCTGCAGGCTGGGTTGTATCCCACCTGATCACTCAGTGTTACCACTTCCTCTTGGTGCGTAGATCCCGGTTTGCAATTACAGACTCATTACTGAGAGATTTTGATTAACACCCGCCTTCCCCACAGCATGTACACTTGGTAGAGCAAACCCTAGGCCTGGTTTAGCCCACCATATCTTAAAATGAAAAGGAAAAGGGGAGGGGAGTGGAGGATGAGGGGACAGAAGAAAAAAAGAAAAAGTGTAAGCTAGGGGGTCTGTGGCTAGCCCAGCTGCACAATTAGTTCCAGGGCATCTTGGGCTACATAACAAGATCCTGCCTCCTAAAAGCAAAAACAAGAAAACAAGAACCTTTGTCAAAATGCTTTTGTAGAAATGTTTCTCAGGCCGGGCAGTGGTAGCGCACGCCTTTAATCCCAGCACTTGGGAGGCAGAGGCAGGTGGATTTCTGAGTTGGAGGCCAGCCTGGTCTACAGAGTGGGTTCGAGGACAGCCAAGACTATACAGAGAAACCCTGTCTCAAAAAACCAAAAAAAAAAAAAAAAAAAAAAAAAAAAAAAAATGTTTCTCAGTTGGTAGCATGCTTGCTGAGTGGGCACACAGCCCCCTAATGCCAGGACCTGGGGGAGGTAGAGCCAGAAGGATCATAACTCCAAGTTCATCATGGCAACTGAGCTAAGTAAGGGCCAGTCTAGGATGCAAGGTATGCCTACTCAACAAAAAAGGACCAGTGAGATGGCTCAGCAAGCAAAGGTGTTTGCCAGCAAGCCTGACAGCCTGAGTTCACTCTTTGGACCCACACGGTAGAGGGCGGGCTGATTCCTCTGACCTATGCATGCACACACATGGACAAAGTATAGTGGCACAGGTCTGTTGTAACCCCAGCTACTTTTTAGGAACCACGGATTCAAGGCTGGGCAACCTAGTGAAAAGGGGCGGAGCAAGGGTGGCATAGGACTCTAATCCCAGTTCTTGGGAGGCGGAGGCAGTCAGATCACAGTGAGTTCTAGGCTAGCCTGGTCCACAGCTAGAGTTCAAGAGCAGCCAAGGGCACACAGAGAAACCCTGTCTTAACAAACCAAAACCAAACAAAATACAAAAAGGACTGGGTTCATAGCTTAGTGATGGGGTGCTTGCCTAGCATGCAAGAGGCTGGGGAATCCATTTCTAGTACTAAGCTCATATAGGTAAGAATATGGTGAGGGCTCAAGAGTTGGAGACAGTCTCAAAGGAAAAAAAAATTAAGAAGAAAAAGAGAAACGGAGAGACAAGAAAATGGAAAGACCTGCCCTTCAGTAACTTTAAAATATTTGGGAATGATTGACAGATTGACTGTCCAGGTGACGCGCAGAGCCCCGCCCACCTGTGCTCAGCGCCGGTGGAGAGCCGGGGTCTGATGGACGCTGGCAGCGACTGGCGCTTCTTGAGGCTGCGTTCGCGGGCCAGGGCGCTCTTTTCCTTCTCATTTTCCCGCTCCTTGTCCTTCTTCTCCTTTTTCTGCACCTGGAGGTGAGGGATGGGAGCAAGGAGGAGGAGAGGTTAGCCTGGCCCCCGTGCTCCAGCCTAGATGCAACCTGTTCCCACCTGAGCTGTGGTCACTCACCGGCGCGGCTTCCAGCCGGCGGCGCGCCAGTGCGGGGCTGCCACCTGTGCCGGGCTTGCGCCGCTCTGGGCGCTCCCCAGACGGGGTGCAGCGGTGCGCACTCCGAGGGGCACTACAAGGCGTCAGGGGGCTGGCGGAGGCTGAGCGTGGGCACACTGGCACGGCTGCAGAGGGATGAGTGCGGTCGGGGTGTGGCCCGGGCGTGAGGCTGGCCCCTGCCCGGGCCCTCGTGGGGCGTCTCCCAGGGCCGCTGCCCCTACCCTGGTCCCTGCCGTTGCGGGGCAGTGTGACCGCGCTGCGACTCCGAGCCAGGAAGGAGAGGGTGGGCGTCATCAGACGATCCACAATGCTGCTCTCCCATGCACTCAGCTGCAGACTGCGATCTGAGGGGAGAACACCAGACAGAACAGGTCAATGTAAGCAGAGGCACAGGTGGAGACTAGGCACTGAACCCACGATGAGCCCAAGGACTCTCAAGAGGACAGTTACCCCCACCCCAAGTCACACAGGGTCACGCTTATATATATATATATATATTTTTTTTTTTTTTTCTTTTTCTGGTGTTCCTTTTGCAGACACAGGCAACAACACACTAAGCAAGGGACTGGGAATATATCTCAGAGGTAGAGCGCTTGGCTGTCATGCAAGAGGCCCTAGGTTCAATTCCCAATACCAGGAAGAAGAAAACAAAACAAAACAACCCACCCCCCCCCCAAAAAAAAAAAAAACAACCCTAGGCCAACGCCCTGCATCACTTTAGGAGTGCCTCCTACCAGTCTCCCCAGATGCCAGGGCTCAAAACTGTGAGCCAAGGAAGGAGTCATAACAGGATCTAGGGGAGACCCAACTGCCCTCTCCCAGGTCCCACAGTAGGGCCTGCCTCTCCTGTTTTCATCATGCTGGCCTGGGGGAGGCATGCTTCTTGGATTTGGGGCAGTGTGGGTTCTTGTGCTCCTCCAACCAGCCGTTAGGAGTGTGAGACAGAGGCAGCTAGAGGGCCTGGCTGCCCTAGGCCACCCTGCTCTGTCCCTTCAGCTGCTGGGTTATTTTTAAGCTTCTGTCAGGTGGGGTTGGTACAGCAGCTGATTTGGTTGCTAAGCAACAGAGCAACCAAATAAAAGCTAGGGAAACTTTATAAATAACTTTAACCATGGTTCTCTCATACGTAAGCACCGGGGCATGGTGGGAACGCGGGAGCTGTGCCACCTTGGTTGGTCCCAACTTTGGACCCAGCCAAGGCCAAAGCAGGTGCTTGAAAGGCAGAGATGGCAGGGTTGCATGGCCCTCCAGGGTGGAGCCAGAATACCCTCACCCTAGTATCCAGGCTAGCCTGACACATGGGGGCAAAGCCACCTGTTTAAGGTTGGCCCAGGCCAGCCAGCTGTGGTTGGAGAGAAAGCAGTTTGCCAGTTACCACCCCAGCCCCTAGCCTAACCTTCTCCTGAGGCCCCTGCCAAGCTTTCTGTCCTCTAGGCCATTGTCCTTTGTCTCTCCTACAGGACACTACTATGTCCTGGGGTCCAGACCCAAATGCTGGCTTCTCTAAAGGGCACAGAGCCCAGGGTGGACTAGAGTAGAGCTGGACCCGAGTATGCGGGAGGGCTCCAGGGATGAGCACTCTTGCTGAGCTCTGGAGGGGGCTGGCTACAAGGGGCTCTGGAGGGGGAAGGCTGAGCCTTCTCTTACTTCTACTGGGGGAGTTCCAGAGCGTGGCAGAGGACTTTGAGAGCCGCTTGTTGATTATAGAGTCCACGTGTTTGGGCAGGTTTACTGCCGACACGGAGCACCTGCTCCCACCTGGAGGGGAAAAGACACGGCATTAGGGCCGGGCCAGACGGGAGCCAGGGGGGGCACTGAGGCCTTCCATGCAGGATGCTCTGAGGGCAGGGTGGGAGAGGAAGGAGCGGGCAGGCTAGGATGGGGAAGAGGCTTGATTTGGCCCTGGGAGAGGGAGGGGACAAGGGAGATGATCAGAAACAATCCCGATTGAGGGAGCCAATGGAAAAGGAGCAGAGGGAGGAAATGGTGGGAAACTAGAACTACAGCCTTCTTGGCCAGACCAAAGGAAGCCACTGCCTAGGGCTGGGTGCTGCAACCCCTCCCCACAACCACCCAACATTGGCACTTGCTGACACTGCCCAGCCAAGGCGCTATGGATACAACACCCACATACTGGGACAATGCAAAAACGCTCCTAAACAGAAGACCTAAACAGTTCACAGTTGCTTGCACAAATCCACATTCCCACACATTTATCCAGACAGAGACAAAGACATGCAGACGTAGGCATACACAGTGATGGATACTTACGCATGCACACATGTATGTAAACATGCACAGACAGAGAAACACAAGTAATATGCACACAGGCAGAAACATGAAGTAACCTGACAGTTGATGACAGCTTACCACGGGCCAGGCACTGTGCTGGGCACCACATACATGTCATCTCACTTGATCCTCCAAACATCTACCTACAACCTTGGAGGCAAGCAGTGCTGTGATCCCCCATTTTACACATGAAGGAAGTGAGGCTTGAGGAGTTAAAGGTCACACATGGTCAGAATTCGAACCTAAGTCTGACCTCACTGAGGTATCCAAATTCCAAAACACAGCCTTACAGAGCGGGCTAGACAACACATCATGAGTACACACAGCAGGCGAGAGACATGAAATACAGAACCTTGTCCTTGTATAAAGACAGCCAAGCACAGTGGTACATGCCAGCAAGGAAGCAGACCAAAATCCAGAATGTGCCTATTAAGAAAACTCAGACAAAAAAAAAACCAAAAAACAAAACTACCTTCCAAAACAGAGGATGGCAGTTCTCTTTAAGTACTTAGGTCTGCAGGGCATTAAAGTCATATATATGACTTTATATATCATATATATTAATATATATCATCAATGAACAGTAACTGACAGGAGCAAAGCATTTAGCAACTCCTAAGATGACAGAGGTTTGAGGAACAAACCAAGTCAAGAGAATCCATTTCTGGTTTGACAGTGGAAGTCCTTAGGAAAGGGTGATTTGGCTTACAGACCATTCCAGAAGATACAAGTCACATGAAGCAAGACACACCTACTGCAGGGAGTAGCCAAGGCCTTGTGTGTAGTGTTCCTTTCCCCAGCCCTGCCCACCCACCTGCCAGCACTTCTAGCCCACTCACTGGTCTTACGTCCAGGGGAGCTGTGATGCAGGGCCCCTGCCCAGGACCAGCGCTGTTGCCGGATTTCAGCCCATGTCTTCTTCACTGACCGCTGGATTGCTGCTTCATAGCGCTCCTGGGGGCCAATGGGGAAAAGGTCTGGGCTCAGGATCGGCCACCACACCTAGAGAAAGTCCTCCCCAATCCCAGGCTCCTCCTGACTGACTACAGGCAACCAAAGTTACTGACTTGGCTGTGATTCAAACCCATGTATGATAGATCCCTATCCACGGTCTTGGAGAGCTTTTTTTTTTTTTTTCCCATGGGCTTGAGTCACTTCCTGGGTGTACGCGTTGCTTCTCTGATGATGGGTGGGACTCTCCTTGCCTGGAATTCCTGAGTAGAGTCACGTCTCCCTAGTACTGAGGGTCCTGATCTTGGGGCTACCAGACAGGACTAGGCTATCACGTC
Source organism: Arvicanthis niloticus (assembly GCF_011762505.2). Lineage (NCBI taxonomy): Eukaryota > Metazoa > Chordata > Mammalia > Rodentia > Muridae > Arvicanthis > Arvicanthis niloticus. Next base: position 28,275,071 of record NC_047662.1, on the reverse strand, counting down.
TTTCAAAGCCTCAGCAATGCTCAAGTTCTACCCACATGATGGATGTAGGGATGTTCACAGATGCGTGTCTGCACACACAGAACAGACTCCTCGGCCTGTCACAGGCACATGTGGGAGCAAATGCATCTGTATGGACAATGTCACACAGGGACATGTGTGGGTGTGGATGTGTACTTCACTACTCCACAGACACTGGGCACATGTGCATGTAGCCCTGAAGACCTGTGGGAACTCCGTTGAGATTGTGAAGACTGTACCTTGTTTTTCTCGAGCTTCTGCCTCTGCCGCTCCTCCAGGGCAGCCCGGCGCTGTTCGGCCTTAAGCCGCTGCTCCTCCAGCCGTCGGCGGCGCTCCTGGAGTTGCTTTTCCCGGAGCGCCTTGGCCTTCTCTTCCTTCTCCAGCCACACTGCCTTCTTGGCCGCTAAGGTGGGAATGAAGGGGCATGTCCTGAGGGGGTTCTAGTCGCTCCCAGCAGTCTGCGGTCTGCTACCTCAGCTCTGGGCCATCCCTTCCCTGCCTGTCTCTGTGAAGCCTCCACCCTCAAGATGCTCCATTGGTATTTCAGGGCTTCCATGGAGATGTCTCCCACAGTGGCTGGAGGGTGAATGAGCTCATCACTGTGACACCCCACCCCACCCCTGTACATAACTTGGAGGCCAACTAGACAAATTTCAATATATGGTATATGATAGTAATGAACAGTGGTTCTCAACTTTCCTAATGCTGCAAGGCCTCATGTTCATGTTGTGGTGACCGCCCCCAACCATAAAATTATTTGGTTGCTACTTCATAATTACATTTTTGCTACTCTCATGAATCATAATGTAAATATCTGATATACAGGCTATCTGCGCTGGGCAGTAGTGGCGCACACCTTTAATCCCAGCACTTGGGAGGCAGAGGCAGGTGGATCTCTGAGTTCGAGGCCAGCCTGGTCTACAGAGTGAGTTCCAGGACAGCCAGGGCTATACAGAGAAACCCTGTCTTGAAAAACAACAACAAAAACAATAAAACAAAAAATACAGGCTATCTGCTGTGTGACCCCCAGGTTGAGAACCACTGGGATAGCGCATGGATCTGAGGTAAGATAGAGGATCTGGGTCTGAATCTCAGCTGTTCACTAGCTCTAAGGCAAGTGATGTCATCTTTTCCAACCCAATTCTTCCTCAAAATGTGCCAAGTGGATTAAGTGAGATCATCAAACACATGGTATTCCAGAAGGGTCTGTACTATTTATTCACAGGAGGCTGGGGACCTTCGATGAGCCGATAACGCTACACAAACACTCACCCAGGTACTTGGCCCGCTCTTCTCGGCGCTCTTTGGCAAGCTTGTGTCTCTCTCCTGCCTTCTTTACATCTAAGCAGAAGGAAGAACAAAGGGTCTCCTAGGGCAACTGGCTTCAGACTTTCCTTTCAGGCCTCACCCACCCCACCTTCCTGTCCCCATCCTCCACGTAAGTAACCCACAGGGTCTGACACTGGGGACATCACACACCTTGCTTGGCAGGAGGGCTATCGGAGGCTGGCACTGTTGTTGGGGATGGTTGGCTGCTCCTTCGAGAAGGCTTGGCATCCCGTGGTCCTGTGGCTGTGGGGGTGGGTCCCCTGCTCTTTGTTTCTGAGGATGGGCATTCTTCTTGTGAGGGAGCTGGCTGAGGTGAGGTCTGCCCTGTGGGATTCCCTGGTTCCAGTGGGAGCTGTTTGGGATTAGTGGCATTCTTCATGGCAGGAGGTGTGTCCGGGGGAGTGTCAGGAACCAAGGCTGACATCGGTGTTGGTGGTGGTGGAGGGGAAGGGTCACCTTCTGGAGAAGGTCTTGGCTCTTGGGGGATCCTGGCTAACACAGCTGAAAGATCAGTACAAGAGAGGGAGGGTCAGAGTTTGCACATGCATGGTCAGTTCACACAGCAATCTGCCCTGTCCAGTGGACTCATTCATTCTTTCATTCACTCATGGATATTCTATCCATGTGCCAGGTCTAGTATATTCCAGGTATTAATGGCATAATGTTGAGAGGATAATCAGGATTCCTGCCTCTAGGGAGCTCAGCCTCCAGTAAGGTAGACACATGGCAGCAGACAGGAAGAAGAGCATCGGCATAGCTCAGCTGACATGGTTAACCTGAACACGACCAAGTGCCAGCTGAGCTGCGATGGGAAGGGTGAGCTGGAGTTGGCAGAGCACGGAAAGCGTCTGGCAGGGAAGAGCTGGCTGCAAAGGGGCAGGTGGAGCATGGAGTGTTGGAAAAACAGAGACCTAGTTTATAGCACCAAATGGACCTCTCTTTCACTTCCCCTTTTAAACAAAATTACATTTATTCATTTATGTGTATGTGAGTGTGGGTATCTATGAGGAGACATGCCGCGGCGTATGTGGAGGTTGGAGAACTTGTGAGAGTTGTCTCTCTCCTTCCACTTTGTGAATCCTGGGGACGGAACTCAGGTCACCAGGCGCTGAGGCTGGTGCCCTTCCCACTGAGCCATCTTGTTGCCCATCCATCCTCTCTGCCTCAGATCATACTCTGCAACCCAAGTATACTAGGGCTGGGCACATGGGGCCGGTCAAGAGGAAGGGCAAAGGCATGGTACCTGTGGGATAGCTGCACTGCCACAGTCATCAGTGGGGTAGACAGTCAGCTGCTATAGATGTCTGTCTGTCTGCAACTCCCCCCACCCCTACTCACCCTTAGATTTATTCCTTAAAGATATGACTATTTGAGACTGGAGAGATGGCTCAGTGGTTAAGAGCACTTGTTGCTCTTACAGAGGACCTGGGTTCAGTTCCCACAGCTCATATGGTGGCTCACAGCTATCTCTAATGCAGTCCCTGGGGATCTGATGCCCCGTGTGGCCTCCACAGCCACCAGGCACCGATGCAGTACACATTCGAAGACAAAATACTCACACACATAAAAATAAATCTTAAAAAAAAAAAAACAAAAAAACAAAGAAGAAATGAATAAGGTATGATATCGGAGCTGGGCCGTGGGCAGTGGTGGCGCACGCCTTTAATCCCAGCACTCAGAGGCAGAGGCAGAGGCAGGGGGATCTCTGTGAGTTTGAGGTCAGTCTGGTTTATAGAGCGATTTCCAGGACAGCCAGGGCTACACAGAGAATCCCTGTCTCAAAAACAAAACCAACCAACCAAACCAACAAACTCCCCAGATATGAATATTGCTAAACTTTGTGGTGGCACACACCTTTAATATTAGGAAAGCTAAGACAGGAGGACTGCCGTGAGTTCAAGGCCAGCTTGACTACATAATGAGTTTGAAGCAAGCCTGTGTTAAATTCACACACCCATGCATGGTGGCACAGAACTGAACACCGGCACTTGGAAGGCTAAGGAGAAGTGTTTCAAACAGGTCGGCCTAGCTACACAACCAACTGTAGACCAGCTTGCCTCAGAAAGAGAACTTGTTAAATATTACATCAGAGGACAGGTTAAAAAACATGTTAGCCCTGTTCTAATTTTTGCCACCTGAAGACAGAGGGGTAAGCTATTCACACTCCAAGCCTCTGTTTTCCAATGTGTGAAGTGGGTCCGAAGAGCCCAGTAGTCAAGCCTACTCCAGACTCTCTGTAGATCTTAGGTCACCTCCAGCTCTCCCAGAGAGAATTCTTTTCAGGTTGAGCCCTTATGTCATCTGCAGGGACCCTCTGGCCACTTAGGGAGTTAGTGAGGACACAGTACTGACAGATGGGTACAGACAGTATTATGGGAAACTTTTTCATTCTTCCTGGGGACTCCTGCCACACCAAATCTAAGATTCTGTCCTGTCTTTCAGGACATGTAAACTCCTCATCCCTGGGACAAACTGTCTGCAGGGAGGAGACACCCCAGGGAACTGTCTTTGGGATTCCACATATCCTCATCTAAGAGGTAGGCATCTAATGGTTTGGGTTCAAAGCCAGATGATACAAGCATGGACCCTGGCTTTCCTGAATACCGAGTGACTTTGAATTGTTGCAAACCTGCTGTGTGCTACAGCTGCTCTTCTGTAAAGCACGGACACTCCTTACTTACGTCTCAGCATTGAGACATTAGCCACTGAGACTCACACATGCATGAATATATATAGTGAGACTGGTTCTCTATGTAGCCCTGGCTGCCCTGGAACTTGCTAGCTATGTAGACCAGGCTGGCCCCAAACTTACAGAGATCCTCCTGCCTCTGCCTCCAAAGTACTAAGACTAAAAGCGTACACCACCATCAATATTCACTAATATTCATGTCTTACTGAGTGCTTCCTACATGTAAAGCTATACTCTCTTTGCATATCCTGGTTCTAACTTCATTGTTTATGAAGAAGATGTTAACATCTCTTTCATAAAGACAGAGAAAGGCCGGGCAGTGGTGGTGCACGCCTTTAATCCCAGCACTTGGGAGGCAGAGGCAGGTGGATTTCTGAGTTCGAGGCCAGCCTGGTCTACAGAGTGAGTTCCAGGACAGCCAGGGCTACACAGAGAAACCCTGTCTCAAAAATAAATAAATAAATAAATAAATAAATAAATAAATAAAGACAGAGAAAGGAAAGCACAGACTAGGGAGAGTCCTTTTTGTTTCCTTTGAGACGGGGTCTCTCTCACTATGAGCTCTAACCTGGCCTAATGAGAACTGTTGTCCTCTGGCCTCCTGTTTTTCAGTGCTAGGGTTCCAAGCATGTGCTAACACATCCAACTTTGAGATCATGTGGCTAGTAAGGGACCCAGTGTGGATTTGAACCTAGTGTCACTGGCAGAACCTAGGCCAGCAGTGTGGGTTGTGATACCCACAGGGGTCACATATCATATATTTACATTATGATTCATAACTAGCACAATTATAAATAGCAATGAAATAATTTTGTGCTGGGGAGGGGGGTCACCACAACATAAAGAACTACATTAAAAGGTCCCAGTGTTAGGAAGGGTGAGACCCACACTGGTCTTGGCCCTTCTGCACAGACCTCGAGCACCAATGTTAAGCAGTATGAGGGATGAATGGTAGGCAGTTAATTACACTACCACCCCAGTTTCTACCTTCCTTCCTCACTTTTTCCTCTTCTACTTCCTGTGTTGCAGGCAATGTTTTCCCTCATAACTCTCAACCCTGCCAGCCCCAAGGCAGGTGACCCAGCTCTTCATACCAGCCTGAGAGGTGACTGGTCACTTCCTAGCCAGGTGCAAATTCCTTAACTAACTTCACCACACAGCACTAAGTGTGTTGACTAAGCATCCACTCAGTGAAGCCTGGCTGCTCCTTCCATGAGGCAAGCAAAGGTCCTCCCATGAAAGGATTTGCTCAGGGTCATAAAAGTCTTATCTGGTGGGGAAAGATTCGAACCCAGGGCTGTCTGAGGCCAAAGCTTGGGTGGGTAAGTCTTAGCTTAAAGGCCGAGGGTGAGGCTTATGTAGCATCCTTCCTCAAGCACCTGTATGTGCTAACAGGTGTTGCAAGGAAACTGGTAGGCAGGTGTTTGTCTACACCCAGGCAAATCACACCCACCAGGTAAGACTGTGAGTATCTAAGTGGGGCCCAAATGCTGAGAGACAGAAAAGCTGGGAGGAGTGGGGCATCAAATACAGTCAAGGCTTCTGGCTGTAGAGTGGACAGGCTGATCCCTGTGTCGGGGAAACCCTGAACGTAGCTGAGCCTCTGTCCTCCCTGAGTTGCTGGTACAAATGCTAACTGTGGACACCGTCTCGGCCTCCTCAAAACAGCACCTATGCTGAAGAAGCCATCCACTTCCCCTCTGCCAGACCTCCTCTAGCTCAGGCCTTCACCCAGGGCCTTGACCCTACTCTCTGAGAGGTCAGCGGGCACCTCCAGGCCACTAAGTCACTAGTCTCATTCTTACTTGCCACACAGACACAGCCAACCCTGTGGTGCTTCTTCAGACAACACACTTTTTTTTTCTGGCTGCTTTGCTGGCTGGGACTTGTGTCTCTGTCGGCCCCTCCCTGACTTCCTAACCTTTCCCTGCTGCTGTGTGCCCCAGGGCTGTCAGGAGCTTACCTTTTTTGTCCCCACACTCTGAGGTGATGTCATCCGACATTATCCCTGTGCTGACAGCAACCAAATTTGTTTCTCCAGCCCAGACTTCTCCCCAGAGGACCAGTTTCAGTCCTGTAACTCCCTACCTGACACCCTGGATGTTTCATTGATGCCCTATACTTAACCACTCCCCCACTTCCGTTCTTCCCAGCCCAGCTATTGAAGCTTCCCAGATCTGGGAGTCATTTTAGACTGTCTAATCCCAGCAAATCTTTTGGGCTTTTATTTTCAAAATGTACCCCAAAGTCAATCACTTTTCACAGCTTCCAATTCCTTGCTCCACCCCCTTGCTCTTGTCTCAACACAACAGCAGGGGAGATGGATTAACAGTAAGTCAAATCACATCATGACTTCCCTGAAATCCCAGAACACACCCCATCTCATGAAGATGAGAACCCCAAGTGGCCACCCCAGTCTACGGCTCTACAGGACACCCTCCCTCTGCAGCCTGTTATTTCTTGGACACCATTTTCCTTTTCCCTTTTTCCTGGAGTTCAGTCCCTCCAGCCACAGTCTCTTATGGCCCTCTGCCTTAGGCTGCAACTTGCAAGTCCTCTGTAGGAAGTCTTTGCCCCCATATGCAACTAAGCTCATTCCCTACCCGGGCCCCCACCCGTCTCCTGTCTCAGTGAGGTCTGCCTTGATTTAAAACTATAAGCAGAGGGCCAGTGAGATAGCTCAGTGGGTAAATACATGTGCTGAACAAGCCTGGTAGGTAACCTGAGTTTCATCCCTGGATCCCATAGAATGCTATGTCAGTGCACACACAAGTGTGCATGTGCGCACCTGCATACACATCACACATATAATAATAAACAACGTTCTACTAAGCATTAAGTGCATTCTTGTTTGTTTTCAGTACTAGGGCTTGAACCCAGAGCCTCTGACACACTAATCAAGTACTCGACCACTGCACTGTGTCCTCAGATTTTGTGAGTTTATCTTGAGACAAAGCCTCACTAACTTGCCCAGCCTGACTTCTGAACTCACTCTAGAGTCCAGATGGGCCTTGAAATTTCCATAGCTCTGCTCCAGACAGCTGAGTAACTGGGGTTCCAAACCCGTGACAACAAGCTTCTCCTTTTCGTGATTTTTAAAAAATATGTGTGTGTGGGAGACATATGTCCACATAGGCCATAAGAGATCACTGGGTCCCCTGGAGCTGGAGTCTCCACGGTTGTTTGCCAGCTGACAGGGATGCTGGGACCAGGCTCTGGTCCTCTAGGAGAGCAGCAAGGAGAACTTTCCACTGAGCCATCTCTCCTGTTTTCTTCATTCCTATTTGCCTTATTATTTTGTGGTAAGATCATTTTATTCCGAGGCATGAAGGTGGAAAGGGGCAGAGTTCAGTGAGATCTGACGTCCCTTGCAAAGCAGGATCTTCTAGAACTGTCACCATAGAAAGCCTCTTCTTAGATGCAGGGTTCTGATATGTTGCCTAGGCTGGTGTCAACCTCGAGAGTTCCAGCCACCCTTCTGCCTTAGCCTCCTGAAAACCTGGGACAACGGGTGAACACCAATGCAGTTGGTTCACAAACCCCATCTTAACAATATCCCCACTCCTGGCCTAGGATCCCCAAAGGGGACAACTGTCACATCTTATCTCTAGCACCAACAGATCTGGGGACCTAAATGTCCCATAAACACTTGAGAAGTGAAGGCGACCCGCTCTGGAAGAAAGCATCGCCATTTCTTACCTGGAGTTCAGATTCCTGCTCTACCTCACCCATCCCTACTCTGCTCCCCACTGAACATTTGCAACCTCAATGTGTCCCACTGCTCTGAGGATACAGGTGAGATGCTGGAGCTGAGTCCCCAAGTCTGATGGAAATCTAAAATCCGGCTCCCTCTCCACCATCCATTTAAACCCAGCTTGTCCAGTGAACTCTAACTACAGACCTTTTTTTAAAGTCTGGTAACTATCCAAGCTCCTTCTTGCCACAGGGTTTGCAGGGCTCCTTCCCTTCTTTTCATTGTTAACTCTTGCTTCTCCTAGTGGCGCCCCCAGGCATTCTCTGACTTCTCCAATGGGCACAGAATCCTTTATTACACCCCGCTGGCTTCACAGCTTCTTTTTGGGGCCCTGTCAGACTGTCAAGCTTTGCTGTGTGGTTCTTTCCTCCTAGACAGAGAAGAGCCACTTCTGCTTTGCTCACTGCTCCACCAGCAGCAGCTACAACAATGCCACATTTAAGGAGACAGTCACAAAGTGCTTTGAATGACAATAAAATGCCACACCAGGAGGCCACCCTAGCCTAGAGCAGGTGCCTGTGAAGGAAACACAAAGAACAGATCTGCTGGATGTAGTGGTATACCCCTTTCATCTCTGCACTCCTCTCTGAGTTCGAGGACAGCCTGATCTACACAGCAAATTCTAGGATAGCCAGGAGGACTACACAGCAGGTTCGTAACAGCCAGAGCTATACAGTAGAGAGACACTGTCAAAAGAGAAACAACAACAACAAAAAACAAACAAACAAAAAACAAACAGATGTGTGGCTATGTATTTTGAAATGATGAATATCAAAAGGAAGAAAGGACCCCCATTAAAACAGAGTTTGGGCAGCTCCCTGGACAAAAGCACTCAGGTAGACTTTCACAAAAATAATGAATGTTTACTCCAGCAGCTAAACAAGAAAAACTTCTCAGGAGGCAAACAGGACGCTTGGAACTACTTTTGTGACCTGGCAGGCTACTGACCCTGAATACAAATATTCCCTCAGAATTCTGCCAACCCTGACAAAATGTCACCAGGATGGCATTATCTGGAACGACTTGTGTTAAGCCAAATTAATTCCCGAGTTAATTATCTATACAATATGGTTGATTCTTTTCCGATTATTCACCTCAATCAAATATGATCTTAGGTTACTTAACTTTATCTTGCTTTTGGACTGTGCCAGGCTGGGAGGTTCCAGCCACTGCCAATTTTCTTCTGCTATGTTGATATCCACCAGAAGTATTTGCTAAGAACTGGATAAGCAGCAGATAACTTGTATTTATTTCTTGGCACAAAAAAAATTTGCAGGGCAAAGGTGCAGGATCTGGTTGCATGGTGATGTCAGAAGGTCCTTTCTTTCCAGAAGCTCCTAAATGGCCTTCTGACACCATCGGGTCTGCTGAGAGATGGGGGGTCAAGTCCCCAGTGGGCCTGCAGCATGTGTGGGGTACTAACTACTTATAGTCCTTTCAGGTAGGTTTCTGTTACCCCAACACAAATGGATGGATGGACAGACGTAGGTGGGAATTTACCTATACAATGTGTAGTCACCCAAGCATGAAGCACATGCCTATAGTCCCAGTACTTGGTAGGTGAAGGCAGGAGACTCAAGTGTTCAAAGCTAGCCTCAGGTATAAGAAACCCTGTCTTTAAAAAAAAAAACAAAAAAACAAATCAAATGCAGAGCAGTGGTAATACACACCTTTGATCTCAGCACTTCGGAGGCAGAGGCAGGCGGATCTCTGAGTTCGAGGCCAGCCTGGTCTACAGAGTGAGTTCCAGGACAGCCAGGACTACACAGAGAAACCCTGTCTCAAAAAAAAAACAAAAAACAAAAAAAAAAACAACAAAAAAAAAAACAACCAAACAATAACCCAAAACAGACAAACAGTCAAAAAGCAAAAAGGAGGGCTAGACAGCAAGACTGCCAAGGTGTTTCCAGGCATAGATGTGTCTCTAAACCCTAAATTTCATGACTGTGCGAAAGCCCTGATGTCCTCTGCCAAGTCCTAAGCCATGGCTTTTTTTGTTTGTTTGTTTGTTTGTTTGTTTGTTTGTTTTTTCAAGACAGGGTTTCTCTGTGTAGCCCTGGCTGTCCTGGAACTCACTCTGTAGACCAGGCTGGCCTTGAACTCAGAAATCCACCTGCCTCTGCCTCCCAAGTGCTAGGATTAAAGACATGCTGCCACCACTGCCCGGCAAGCCATGTTCTCTTATGTCATTCAATTCTCGTAACCATCCTAAAGGGAAAGTACTAAATATTCCCTACTCTGTCACAGGTAAATTAACTGTTAGTCATACTGAATAGCGTGTCCCTGTCCGTGTCAGGGTTTGAACCCCGTGTTGCCCGATGACAAAATCTTGTGTCATGCTGCTCTTGCCTGGTGGACAAGCCTTTCCTCAGGCTTCTGTCTGTTCCCTAAGAAGGAAGTGACTCGTTGGCTCCCCCAGGGAGGTTCCCCCACAAAAGTGAAGGGTGCAGGTGGGGCATGCAGGCCCTGAGCTAAGAGCTCAGGAATGCAGGGGAGGCAGGCTCCTGCCTAGGCTGGCCAACAGGAGGCAGGGAGTGAGGCCCCAGACCAAGGAGTGGAAGGGAGGTCCATCTCCCCGGCAGGGCAGTTTGTCAGGTGAGAGCTGAGGGAAGCAGCAGGCAGATCCTGGGAGGGAGCAGCAGGGATGATGCAGACAAAGGAGACAGGACAGACAGCTAAACACCTCCAGGTGGCTTCTGAGGTGTCAACATCAAACCTGACAGATGAGGATAGGACAGGCAGGGAGAGAGCAAAGACAGACAGAAAGACAGGTATATACATCAGAGAAAGACAGGAGAGAGACAGAGAGGCAGGAGACATACACATCACACACACACACACACACACACACACAGAGAGAGAGAGAGAGAGAGAGAGAGAGAGAGAGAGAGAGAGAGAGAGAGACAGAGACAGAGACAGAGACACCACCCAGGAGAGGAAGCAGACAACATAGACAAGGGCGCACACAATGATGGTCAAGACCCTCATTTCTCACAGGAAAGAGACTCGGGATTCAAAACTTTACATGCACAGAAACACACAGAAGGCTTGTGCCACGTCCACCTAAGGATATAACTACCTTTGTTTCCATCCTAATGGGGGAGGGTACACCATCACCCCACTTTACAAACCAGAAAAGCAGATTCTGAGAATTAAGGCACTTGCTAAAGCCACACAGCTGGTGAAGGGTAAAGGTGAGGTTTGCACAGTCAGGTTAACTATCCCCAACTACCCTCACTGCTATGGGGGTCGGGGGAGGGTGTTCCGGGGTTTCTCCTACTGGAGAGATCTGGGCTGGGAGAACAGGATGGGTAGGAAGGACAAAGCCTGAGGGAGGTCTGGATGCTGGGCCAGGACAGGTGTTTCTTAAGAGCATTTGTCCTGGCCTGGAGGAACAAGGCAGTTGTAAGCAGTTACACTGGGAAAGGCCAGCCTCCCCCAGAAGTGGGAGGCAGGGTCCTGAAGCTAGGCTGAAGCTTCTGTAGCCTTAGTGAGTGAGACAGAGGTCTGAAGGAGATCCCTGGCAGGACTGGCGGCCATTGTTTCCTAGCCTCCAATCAGGAGCACCCACTTCCTGTTATTTTAGGCGGCAGGAAATGACCCCATCCAGCAGCCCAGGCTCCACTGTGTCCCTCCCTTAGCCCCAGCCCACAGCCTGAAGAGTGAGCCTTTAGCCAGACTATCTATCATTCACCACTTGAGTCCAGTGTGCTCAGTCTCCAACCTGACAGGACTCACAGGGAACCCATGAGCTACCAGGGAATATTGTCTGCAAGGGAAAATTACCACAAGGCCCACAGAAGTACATTTTGGAAAGGAAGTGGGACAGACCCTGTCACTGGCTTGCTTGGTCATGATAATTCTGCATAAAGATTTGGTGCGGAAACTTCAAATCCTCTGGCTGCCAGTACCTAGCTATGTGGATTTGGGCAAGCAACCTTACCTCTCTGGGTCTCATCTATAAAATGGGGAGAAAATTAGTCCCTCCTCATGGGATTGTCATGAGGAACAAAGGAGAGGGGACACTGCCCGGCATAGTGAAGGTCATGAACAAATGGTAGGTGAAGGGACAGGAACAAGAAATGGGAGTTTGGAGATCCAAGGAATCACCTCCTTCCCTAGGTCCAAATCTCCCCTGACAGCTGAGGAGGACCAGCAGTATCATGTTCCTTACTCCAGGCACCCCATTTCCCTTGGGGGAAAGAGTTGCAGCTGAGAGGTGAAGGAGGAAACACTACAGGCTGTGCCCCGGGGTGCCAGGCAGAGCTACCACCAGCCAACAAAGCTACATTATCTAAGCCTGCCTCTCTGACTCCCTCCCTGGCCCGGAGGGGACCCAAGGACATGATTCCCAGCTGCTTATGGCCTCCATTCAAGCTCAGTCAGACCTGAGACCTGCACTAACTGCTCTGAGTGCCTCCACTCTAGTCTGGGGCCTTGCTTTCAGCTTCCGGATCCTTTGCTCACCTCTGCCCCACTAATAGCCAGTGGCCATCCTTAGGGGGAGAAGGGCTAAGCTGGCCTAGTGCCCTTATTCCTCATTTGCATATGCGTGACTGCACACTAGAGGCTCATTACAGAGCCCACCAGTCCAGTGAGGGGACTGTCCGGCAGTGGGAGGCGGCAACCATGTTGGCTGTTGCACGGATATCTGCGGTCCACTGGGTCAGTCTTCAACTTCTACAGGGTCTGCCACAAACAAAGCCTATGTTCTGCAGCACTACGCTGGCAGGCAACCATAGTGTTTGCCCTTCAGAGAACACATATCTGCTCCCCGACTAAGTCGGAGTAGGAGTAGGTACCCACTGCATTTACCACCTCAGCAGCAGCAGCACCCTACTGTCACATGGTGGGGCCACAGGACAATGTGTGAGGCCTGACTCCTGTTTCCTCTCCTCCTGCCAGGGCCCCACATCGGAACAGCAGCCTCTCTCTCATCCAGATGTGCTTCAGCGCCTCACATCAGTCTAGATGTCCCTCACCCGGCATTCTGCCCTATTTACATGCTGACACCCCCCCCCCTTCAATTCTAATGGTGGTCCCTCTCTGGTCCTCAGACTTCTGACAGAATTAGAAGTGGTATCAATATAACACAAACCTAGGCTGGCATTTATTGAGTACTGTGTCCCAGGGGCTAAGTTAAAGAGCCTGGTGCCTCTGAGGGGTCATTTCTAGCATTATTCTTACTTTCTAGATGGGAGAACTTAAGAATCAGGGTAAGAAACCCCCCACACCCCATCACACAGTGGAGGCTATGACACCGAACTCATCCATCTATGCTCTGAACTGCTTCCCAATTCCTGCCCTCCCCCACAGTTCACGCCTCCCTGCTGGCACCAGTTGTAAAGAGCCTGACCACAATAATGGTAATCACACTTTACCCAGGGTGTCTGGTGCCTGCATGCCAGCCTCCTTTAGGTTCATCATCTCCCATCAACCACTAGAGGCTCATGGCACAAACCCTGCTCCCTGTTTTCCCGGGGAGTAGAATCCCCGGGTCCAGTGCAGTAGCCAGGAAATAGCTGCCTGGGATGCCATCCAGGCCTTCTGACTCTAAAGGGGGTGCCACCCTTGTCCCCTACCCCATGCTGTCTGTTACAGCTCGGTGTACAACTAAGCACCCAAAGAGAGTAGGGTCATGTCACCAACACTCAGAGACTTAGATCATTGCCCCATACTCTCCCTGGCACATGCTACGGGCCTGTCATTTACACCCAGGAAGCCTTTGCTTCGGTCACTTTCAGATTTTCAATGTGTAGAGACAAGCCATGATCCTGACCCAGCTTGTCATGTAACTCCATCTAGGTCCCTGTGTATGGAAGAGTCTTCTCATCCCAGGTCTCTGCAAGTGGCCCCTCCACACTCATGTAGGCCCTCAGTAAAGCCAAGCATCCCACCCCTGCCCCCATACTCGGTCTGGGCCACCCATCCAAGTGCCCTAATTTTAATAAACCAGCCCTGGCTAAGGCTGTCCCTGCCCTCATTCAGGCTCTTGTGTACACCCCAGTCCAAGGACTCTGAGGTGCAAAGTACCAGTAAGCAGATGGCTAGACCAGGCTGGGCTTCCCTAGGTGTCCCCTCTCAGGCTCCATAGAGGCAAGACAAACCCAACCACCCTTGTTGCCAACACAGTCTGCAAACCTCCAGAAGGCCATCACTCATAAGTCCCCTCCAAGTACCCACACGGACACGGAGGGGCCCACCCACAGCCAAGCAGTCCCACACCCCTCATCCCAGGAGCTCTCCACACCTATAGATACTCTCATTCTGGGCCCCACACCCCAGGGGGCAGGGAGGTGACAGGATTAGGCTGGGGACTCTCTGGGGGTGTGGGGGATGACTGTGTCAGTGGATCAAGACTTGGGTCCTCAGTAATCATGCTTTTCCCTCCCCTTCCAGGAAGAAAGAGTCCTCCCTCCAACACCAGGCCCAACCAGAATTCTGTCCCCACCCCCTCATCAGCTGCTCCCAGATCGAATGGGATTTGCAGAAGTCCAGGACACTGGTGGTTGGTGGGGTGAGGGGTGGAAGGGAGAGCTTTGGTGGTCTAGGGTATTGAGAGAAACTGTGTGTGTGTGTGTGTGTGTGTGTGTGTGTGTGTGTGTGTGTGTGTGTAAAGCATCCAAAAAACCTCAGTCTGGGGCAATGATGTGGCATGTCGGGAGTGCCATCCTTGAGCCTTCACCTCATTCTACAGACTCTGGCCCAGAGAAGTGACATGGTGCCGGCAGGACCTCTGTCACTCCTGTCCTAAATCAGACTGGGTGGGCTCTGAAGTAGGCCTGGCTTTTGGGAAGGCGGCCCACTCCCCAGCTCCTGCCCGCGCCCCAAACAATACCGCCTCCCCCTCCCCCTCCCCTTTATCCGGCGGGTTACTTGGCAGCCACCGCTAGAGACCTCCCCCTCGTCTCCCTCCCCTCCTGGTCGGCCCGCAACAGCAACAGGCCCTTTGCGCGGCAGCTGGACGGATGGGGTGGGGGCGAGGTCTGGGCCAGGGCCTGGGCGTGGGGGTACGAGAGCCTAGCTTCGGTATGCATGGTTCCAGACCTGAGAATCTGGTCCCCTAATACACACACTAAGGCTAAGGTCACACGTGCTCACGGAGGATGGAGAAGACAGCAGCTCCAGATCAGTAAAAGAGGATCCTCAGAGTCTGGGGTGGATCTCGAAGGAGAGTGGGGGTGGGGAGGAGAGGATGGCACCGGGCTGCGGCAGAAGGGTCACCCCATCGATTCCCTAGGCGGGTTCCCACGGATCCCCATGCCCTGTGCGTCCCGGCGCGGAGGCTGGGGGGGAGGAGGCAGCTGTCAGAAGATGCGTCCGTGGCCCCGAGCCTCGGCGGCCGCCGCAGCCTTTATTTTTAAACTTCTAAGTGGTCAGAGGGCGCGGCGGGGGAGGGGTCCCCGCCCAGCCGCCAGCCTCATCCTTGGCCGCCCCGCGGCTACTCGGCCTCCCTCCGGGCTCGCTCTTGTGTGGCTCCCGGCTTACCTACGGGTGCGCCCGGGCCGGGCTCCACACGCGGGCCACTCTCCATGGCTGCGGCGTCACAGGAGATGCGGGGGGGGGGGGGTCCTCAGCCGCGGCGGCGGCGACGGCCAGAGGCCAGGACCGGGGTCCCGCGGCGCATCCCGCCCGGCCCGCCCAGCGGGCAAAGACTCAGAGGCGGCCGCGCTCGGAGTGGGAGAGGTCGAGGCCGGTGGCTAATGAAGTTCTGAGTAGCCGGCTACCCGGGGTCGGTCCTCCGCGACCGAGATTCTCCTCCTTTGCCCCGCGCCGGCTCTGTCCTGGTCGCGGCCCAACCCTATTGTACCGCCCGGGCTGGGCCTGGCCTCTCCGAATGTACCAAGTGCGCGGGGGACGTCCGCCCCCGCAGTGATGGAGTACAGAGCCACCGCGGGCACAACCAGAGGGCTCCGACTCCGCCTTGCGATGCAGCACTGGGAACCCCACGACGCTCCTTCTGTGGTCGCCGCAGGGCGGACGCCGAGCTGGGTGGACGCTGCGGGCCACGCTGCCTCCCCCTGCGGCCGCGCGTTGGTACGTGCCGCGCGCCTGAAGACTAAGTAGGGAGCTCTCGGGTGACTCACCCGCCGCTGGGACTGGGGGAGTGGGGAGCTGGGTTGGGATCCCCTACTCTCACTCTGGATGCTGGAGGCTTCAGCGTCAAGTCTAAATTCTCTCCCAGGCCTGCCTCAGACAAAATCTTCATGAGGGACGTTGCAACGCTTGAAGAACGGTCTCATGGAGACTCCTAAAAGGGCTATCCTTTCTCTTTTCTGGTGATGGCTGCGAAGGCGCTTTTTCCTCTTGCACTCTAGGGTTGGTGTCTTCTCTGTTTCTCTAGGAGTAATTACAACCCTGTAAGGCTGCTTTACTCAGGTCTCTAATCTGCTGGGGCCCTCCTTGCTCCAAACTGGGTGGTCCTAGCCTTACCTTCATCAGAAGACCCCACCCCCACATCTCGCCAGAAGGATTTTCTTTCCTATGGCACGTCGCAATAAAGAGTAGTAAGCCTCTCTTCACCCTCCTCCCTGAAAATATTCCGGCTCTCTGCTCTGGAGTGGGCTCTCCTATCTTCTGGTTCTATGCCCGGTGAGGTGAGGGCCTTAGCCAAGTCAGGCTTGGCCTGGGACAGGGTGCAGAGAGCTTGCTGGGAAGGTGGATCGATAGTAGAGGTGCTGGTGCAAAGAGGACCAGACTGGAGGGAGGAAGGGGGGCCCGCTGGGCTCTGCCTACTCTGGCCCTGCTCTTTGTCCTGACCTGGAGGTCAGTTCTCTAGTTGTCCACAGATTAGGGCCAGAGAGGTACTGTCTCCGGGCCCCTCATTCCCCTTCCAAACACTGGACCCTCCTTCCTTAGAATTCCTCCACAGAACAGTCATTCAAAGGGAGAGGGCAGAGAGTAAGACTGTAGAGGTTCAGACAACCTAGAAGCAGTCTCTATCCCAGTAAGTGTAGTAAGTAACTGGAGCTTTGAACCTTGTGGGGGGTTGGGAGGATTGGACAGGACTGGAGGCTGAGTGACTTTAGAAAAGGATGGAGCTAAAGGACAGCAGCTAGAGCTAACGAGTGACAACTCTGAAGTTGATAAAATAATGGTAGTGGACTTGGGGGTGTAGTTTAGTCCGTAGTGGCTGCCTAGCAGGCACTAAGCCCTGGGTTTAATTTCCAGCACCACATCAAGCAGGAGTGATGACACAGGCCTTCAGTCTCCACACTTGGAAGGCTGAGGCAGGAGGATCAGAAGTTCAAGAGATGCTTCCGGAAAATGGCTTGGTGGGTAAAGGCGCTTTCAGTCAAACCTGAGGCTCTGAGTTGGTTGGATTCCAGGGACTCGCTTGGTAGAAGAGAACCAGTCTCTGCAAGTTGTTCTCTGATCTCTGCACTCATATGTAGAACAGATCTCTCTGAGTTCGAGGCTAACCTGGTCTGCAGATTGAGTTCCAAGACAGCCTGGGCTACACAGAGAAACAAACAAAACAAAAACAAAATAAACAAACAAAAGAAAAAATATATATATTTAAACAGCGTCTCACTGTATAGCCCTGGCTGGCCTGGAATTCACCCTGTAGACCAGAATGGCCTCCAATTCACAGAGATCTGCTTTCTTTCTCCCTAGTGCTGGGATTAAAGGCACATGCCACCAATTTTTATAAGTAAGGAATATAATAAAGAAAACTCCCTTTAAATAGTATTATAATAAATAAAAATCCCTGGTTATGGGGCAATTTTGAGGGCAACTGGGATGTGTGAGATATGCTTCACAATAAATAAATAAATAAATAGTGCCAGGAAGTATTTTGAGGGTCACTGTAAAGATTAAGTAAGACAATGCAAATGAAGCACTTAGCGTAGCGCCTGGTGTGCAGGAAGTGCTGAGTAAATATGATAACGATGATGATGATGGTTTTGATGATGAAGGGAATTCAGATGTAAAAGGAGATTACTACCATGATCTTCCATATTTGCTGTTAGTCATCTGGTCTGCAGGATGAGGTGATATATGGATGATAGCGTCCATAACTGTCCTTTGTGAAGCCAGTGGTCTAAGGTCTGCATTGTCCAGAGCTGGACATAGGCTCGCACGCAGCCCTGCAGAGTTTATATTGAATAATTCAGGAGCAGAACCCAACAAGGGGCCAGCCCTCTGGGGTGGTTCTTCTCCTACCTCCCAGTCCTGGGATAAAGATGGGAGGGGTGGTAAGAGTCCCACAGTGGGGAGTGTTGTGGAATAAAGAGGGGAGTGGACTTAAATGGGGGTGGGGCTTAAAATGCTGCAGCCTCAAAAGTAGATCCTGGGGAGCTGTCGAAGATCAAGATTCCAAGCTGGAGAAGATATGAAAACTGGAAATCTGCACTTGTATCTGATCATCTCGGATTGACTTGGGGGAGTTCTCTGAGTCGGGCAGGGGTAGCTCAGGTGTGTGGTGTTAGCCTGCATCAGCGGTCTTCCACCAAAGGCATCTTTGCATTCACAGACACTCTGGAGGGCATTTGTCAGTGTTTAAGGACACTTTGGTTGTTACAACTGAAGGTGCTATTGGCATCCCGTGAATGCAAGACAAGAACATGGCTTAAAAATCCTACAACAGTGTCACAACAAAAAATTCTCAGACACAATGTTTGAGGTACCAAAGTTGGGGAGCACTGCAGACCAGCAGGCTGTCTGAGAGTTAGCCAATGGGAGGGGCAGGTTTCCTGGCCAGCAACAGCTAAAGGGTTCTGACACAGCTGAAGGGCCCATAGGGACCCTGGGAGGATGCTTTTCGGGGAGCCAAGGCAGGGTTACAGTCCTATAATGTGTTTGGGGTAGGCAGGTGGAGTAGACACTTCTCTTCCCTCCCTGTAACTGACCAGAACCCCAAGCCCAGCAATTGAGGATTAGCAGATTTGTTTGTTTGCTTATTTATTTATTTAGAAAGATTGGTACCTTTATATTTGAAGTTATGCGGGAGCTCCACATGCCTTCTCAAAGAAAGTGCAATCATGGGTACGTGTAACATCTGGGGCTGAAGCCCCAAGAGGATATCCTGCCCATTCAGCATGAGGCAGGGAACTTTGTCGTCTCAGCTGCCCAGGGCAGTCTCCTCCCCCTCCACGGAAATAGACAAGAGCGAGTGAAACGTTAGTTTCTCCATGAGGCTGGGCTGGGGTTGGGGAAAATCCCTGATTGGAGATCAGGACGATGTCCCCTTGCAAATCGTCCTGGGAGGAAGGCTGGAGCAAAAGCGCTTCCAATCGCCTAGGTTTGATGGGGCAGAACCCAGGATGAACCCACCCAGCATTGAAGAAAACACACCGGCCAGGAGATTTGACTGAGATAGAAATCTCAGGACTAGGGCCTGGGATGCTGCCTCCACCCCCACAAAGTAGGAAGTGGGAGGAGCCTTTTGGGGGGCAGCGGAAAGTACAACCACCAGATTCTCACTCCCGCCCCACCCCCACCGCACAGCACAAAGAAGAGGAGGGGCTGTGAGTTAGACTGCCTCTCCGAAAGAGCCTTAGCCTCCAGGGCCCACTGCTTGAGATTCGGACTGGGAAAAGTCCTTCAGGGTAGTGGTGACCAGCTGCCTCTCTCCCTCCAGCTCTTGAGGAGGAGGAAGGGAAGGGCAGAGGTTCCTAGGCAGGAGGAACTAAAATTCAGTACTACAGAGGTCAAGCCTTTGGGTGCCTTGGAGGAAGACTTTGTTCAAGATCCTACCAGGGATGAGAACCTGGTCCTGGGGTCTCTTTGTCTCTTCTCTTCTCCTCTTTTCTTTTCTCCTCCACTTCCTCTTCTCTCCTCCTCCTCCTTTTTTTTCTTCTTTCTTTCTTTCTTTCTTTCTTTTTTTTTTTTTTTTTTTGAGACAGGGCCTCTTGTAGCCCAGGCTGGACTTGTACACGCTGTGTGGCTGAGGATGACCTTGAGTTTCTTACGTTCCACTCCTACTGCCTTCTTTTCTAGGGAACAGGAGATGAGGGTGGGGATCAGATATCTGGTTTCCTAAATGTCTTATTCCCCACAGGTGGTAGAGAGGGAGGGGTTGGAGTTCAAAAGTGATGGGAGAAGTCCTGAGAACTTGGGACCTGCTGTGTAGGGAGTTCTGTTTTGTTTGTGCTGGAGAGGAAACCCAGGCCTTGCCCATACAAAGCATGCACTCTACTCCCGAGCCTTGACAGCCACTCCAAGGAGCTTTTAGGTTTCAATCTGAGCAAGGATGAGACCTTATAGATCGATTCATGTGCCCCACCCCCACCCTTAATTCAAAACTGATGACTCTGAGAAGAACAGTCCCAAAGAGAAGGCAGGGCCAAGTTTGGGAATCACAGGCAGGGAGGGGAACCATCAGGCTGTGAGAAGGCAAGGAGAGGCTCCACCTCCAGTCTGTCCAGAACCGCCTTGCCTGACAGCAGGCTGGGTGGGGTCAGGCGGCTAGCTGTGACTGTGACTCAGGTTTCTGTGGGCAGCCAAGGCAGCCGGCAGGGAGGAGCCCAGACCGACCGACAGGCTGGCCAACTGCTGTTTTAACTGCTGTTTTCACCTCAGCTGTCCCCTCTCCTGGGAATGTAGGAGGCTCTTGACTAGTTTCACCGCTCTCCCAAAGCTACAGACCTCTGTCTTTCTCTACCCCCTTCTATAGACCCTCATGCAGCCTCCTGAGGTCCTGCCACAGGGATGGAGTCAGGGATCTCTGCCTCTAAGAAGGCCCCAAAATGTCTGTGCCACAGGGAGAAGGGTATAATAATGATTGGTCCTATACCCTCAGGGAGAGACTGGGAGAAACCCTTGACTCCTCCAGCCTTCTCCCAGCCTAGCCGGCTCAATATCTGGACAGACCAGTTGTCATGGTGAAGGCCGGGTGGTATACCATAGTATATAGTTGCTGCAGAATCAGGCAAGCAGGCTGAAGCGAGAAGACTTTAATTCCAAGCACAGTGCCCATAGGGCTGACCACTAAGGAGAGACGGCACGGCGGGAGCCAAACCGAAGGCTGTGGTCAGTGATGACAGGGCTTTGCCTTGGTGATGGGTAAGAAGAGTTTGGTCAGCTAGTGCATTCCTCAACAATTGTTGGGCTGTGTTTTGATTTGTTGGACTGTCTTGATAGTGCAGCTCGAAGGGAATCGTGTTTACTCTGCCTTTTCTGTGCCCAGTATCTGTGCTGAGTCTCATTAGTATCTACAGCAACTGAAAGAACTCTAACACTTGGCTTCAGATGGCAAGTCCGGGATTAGAACTCGGCACTGACTGCCACCACAGCTGGCATCTTTGTTTCTCTGGGAACTAGGCAGGGTAGCTGTTCTTGAGAAGGGAGGGTAAGAGAGGGACAAGTGACTTGGATTTGTTTAAAAGGCCACAGGTGGTAGGATGCAGGGGCTGGCTGTGTTTGGGGTTTGGGAACAGATGGCAGTTGGAAGAGAAAGTCGTTAACTATCCTGACACAGAGCATGTGGTCATTCAAACTTTTTATAATGAACTTTAGACCTCTGTGTGAGCCATTGCTAGTTTTCCAGGACGTCCTGGGAGCTTCTGGAGCTGAGCTGCAGCAACAGAAGACAGTTCAAAATAGGGACTTTCCAAGACCAGTCCGGGAGAGAGAAGAATTTGCAGAGCATCACAGAGCCAGTTGTAGGGGAGGAAAATAAGGACACCCTGTGGACAATATAGGACTAACACAAGATGCGGATGCCACCTAGCGGCCAGAATGACGCAGTCAGCCCGGCGCTCGTAGCACTCAGGAGTCGTTGTTCTCTCTGAACAACGGGTGGGACTTCCGGTGGAATTGCCGGATGCTGTCGTCTAACTTTGATCGGCCGAACCACAAGTTCCGTGGTTCTCCGCGCCACACCGCGCAGGCGCAGTGAGACGGGGCCGGTCAGTCCTAGACGCTGAGGGGCCGCGGCTGGGTTGAATCGGCGTCTCCCGGGGTCTGGGATCTGGGTTGTAAGGAGGTGAGGTGAGGCGGCGCTGAGCGGTGAGCACCATGTCGAGGCAGGCGAACCGTGGCACCGAGAGCAAGAAAATGGTAACTGAGCGCGTGACCCGGAGGGCCGGGCGGAATTATAGCTTCCTGGGAAGGGGCCTGGTGTTGGCGCTCCAAGTGATTGTCAAAAGAGTTCTGCTGTGAACTGTGGGATGGGGAAGTCCCAATTTGGGTCAGTCCCTAGGCATCCGGTGCTGGGACAGGTTAGAATCCCCGAGTTGTCTCCCCTGCCCGCTACGCCCGGGTCTCTCGAGGTCGAGTGCTTCTTTATGCTAGACCAACAACAGCGACGGTAATCAATAACAGTAACAACCATTTACTGATCTCTTACAATGTGTTTGGTGCTAGGCTATTGCTTCCATTTTGTCATTACCACAAGGTAACCCTACTAGGTGGATAGTGTTATGGCGTTTTACAACTCAGCGACGCTTATGTGACATCCAGATTTACACGTAGAAAGAGTCAGGATTTGAACCCATTCCTCTCCACTTCCAGAGTGAATATTTCAGACTACTGAGTATACAGCCTTTCACTATGCTTTGGGCATTGTGAGACTAGCTTAGACAGTGGTCTTGTCAGAAGGGACTTGCCATCTAAGGGTAAGAAGTGAGCCGGCCTAAGTACTCAGTGACTCCTATAATGGTTGAGAGGGTAACTGGTTCCTCCCCCGACCTGGGAGTAGTGGGACAGTATATAATCCCAAAAGGCTGGGCTGGGTCTGGAGCACCAGGTCAATATCAGTTTTCTCCAAATCCCAAGGAAAGAGGCCTTCTTGTCAGGTGGGTTTTTTTTGTTGTTTGTTTGTTTTTGTTTTTCAAGACAGGGTTTCTCTGTGCAGTCCTGGCTGTCCTGGAACTCACTCTGTAGACCAGGCTGGCCTCAAACTCAGAAATTCGCCTGCCTCTGCCTCCCAAGTGCTGGGTTAAAGGCGTGGGCCACCACTGCCCGGCTTTGTCAGGTGTTTTTTGTTTGTTTTTCCTTTAGTGCATTCTTTTGCAGAACTGCCCATGCTATGCCTTTGTTTTGGAACTTAAAACTGAACATCTGGGGGTGGAGATGTAGCTCAAGTTGGTAGAGTATCTGTTTAGCATGCACAGGGCCCTCGGTTTAATTCCCAGCACCACATAAACTAAGCTTGGTCATGCATGCCTGTAATCCCAGCCCTCAGATGGTAGAGAAAAAGGGTCAGGAATTCAAGGCTGTCCTTAGCCCGTGACAGAATGTCTGTGGTGTGGGGGGGTGGTCTGAGCATCAGGTTTGGGGATGTAACTCAGTGGCAGAATGCATATGCAGGATACTCTGAATTCAGACTTCACCAAAAACCAACGGGACCAATCTGATATTGCATGCTGGCTAGATCAGAAAACCTATGTATTCTACTCTGGACAGGATGATTAGACTTTCCTTACACCTTTGTGTCTTATACCAAGAACAGCCAGCACAAATGGAAGCCCGGTTATTCCGGGCTAGTTCTTAGTAACCCTTTCTCTCTCAGACCACTGGCAGCAATGATTCATCTCTACACAAATACTAAATACACAATTACAAACTCAGTGACCAAAGTTGGGTTTGATCCCAGCACCACAAACACAAAATGCAAAAAACCCTACATCATGCACATACTTTTGTTTGAAATTGAAAGAATTACTTTCGGCAGACCAAGGATGTGGCTGAGAAGTATACACATGCACAGTACACACACCACACCACACACACACACACACACACACACACACACACACATGTACAGTACACACACCACACCACACACACACACACACACACACGCACAGTACACACACCACACCACACACACCACACCACACACACACACATGCACAGTGCACACACCACACTCACACACACACACCACACTCACACACACACATGCACAGTACACACACCACACACACATATACATAGTACACACATACGCACAGTACACATACCACACACACACCACACCACACACGTGTACACGCGCACACACACACACACACACACACGATGGGGGAGATTTTTGGAAAAAATAACAATAGTTGAGAATGTTATGCTAGAAAACAATGTCATCTAGAAGAAAACTACATGTTGCTTAGCGTTTTCTTTTCTTTTCTTTTTTTTTCCCGAGACAGGGTTTCTCTGTGTAGCCCTGGCTGTCCTGGAACTCACTCTGTAGACCAGGCTGGCCTCGAACTCAGAAATCCGCCTGCCTCTGCCTCCCAAGTGCTGGGACTAAAGTCGTGCGCCACCACCGCCCGGCTAAGATTTTTTTTTTTAGTGTGTGTGTGTGTGTGTGTGTGTGTGTGTGTGTGTGTGTGCGCGCGCGCGTGCATGCACGCCTGCATGAATTTATGGACATCATATGAGTACAGGTACCCTTGGGGGCAAGGGGTATTGGATCCTCTGTAACTGGGATGACGGAAGTTATGAGTTGCCTCATGGGATGCTGGGAACTGAACCTGGGTCCTCTGCAAGAGCAGTAAGGATTCTTAACTTCTGAGCCATCTGTCCAGTGCCAGTGTTGAAATCTTTAGCATCCCTTGAGTATGTATCTGCAGTCACCTCTGCTAGTATTCTTTTGTGGTAACTAGGGAGGCCAGAAGCTCCTGCTCCCAGAGCTTCTACAGCTGCTGCTGTGACTGACTGGAAGAACCTTTCCTTAGACCCTCACACAGTGCACTCCTCCATTCACACATGCTCAGATCGGACACCTGACTGGTTCCTCATAGCACTATCTTTTTCATTTTACATACTTCATTATAAATTACGTGTTTGCTTTTGGGTGGGGAGGGTTTGAGTTTTCGAGACAGAGTTTCTCTGTGTAGCCCTGGCTGCACAGTTCAGGCAGGCCTTGAACTCAAGAAATCCACCTGTCTCTACCCGGAGCTCTTAGAATAAAGGCGTGCTCCCCACAAGCTACTTATCTGTCTTCAGTCTGTCCTGTGAGAATGGGAACTCAAGCAGGGCACGGGTTTGTTCCTTCTAGTGCTCTAGTCCTCTCTAGAACAACACCTGCCACCTCAGCAGCCTGTCCACTGAGTGAATGAATTAGGGACTGCATTTTCTTACTCAGTTCCTGCTGATACTACTCTGGGCTTGCCACATGCTCCCTGTGGCCACCTGTATGTGTTTTAAGTCAAGGTTTTTCTGATGATCCCAGGCTTTGGGGTTACAGGCACCTAGCGATTACCTTTTCCCCTTATATAATACATTTACTCATTTATGGGTGTTACTATTGCTGTGATGAGACACCATGACCGGAAGCATCTTGGAGGGGAAAGGTTTTTTTTGTTGTTGTTGTTTTTTTTTTTTTTTTTTTGAGGGGAAAGGTTTATTTTATTCTCTCTCTCTCTCTCTCTCTCTCTCTCTCTCTCTCTCTCTCTCTCTCTCTCTCTCTTTTTAAGATTTATTTATTTATTATGTATACAGCATCCTGCCTGCATGTATGCCTGCAGACCAGAAGAGGGCACCAGATCTCATTACAGATGGTTGTGAGCCACCATGTGGTTGCTGGGAATTGAACTCAGGACCTCTGGAAGAGCCGTCAGTGCTCTTAACCTCTGAGCCATCTCTCCAGCCCTATTTCATTCTCAGTTCATCATCAAAAGCACCGTGGGCAGGAACTCCAGCAGCACAGGGACCTGGAAGCAGGCCCTGATACAGAGGCCATGGAGGGGTGCTGCTGACTGGTTTGCTCATCGTGGCTTGCACAACCTGCCTTCTTACAGAACTCATGATCATAGCTGAGGAATGGCACCACCTGCAATGGGCTGGCTCGTTCTCCATCATTCATTAATCAAGAAAATGCCCTCCAGTCTTATGGGGGCATGTTCTCAATTAAGATTCTTTCCTTTTATATGACTCTAGCTTGTATCAAGTTGATAGAAAATTAGCTAGTACAGGGAAGATATGCCACAGTATGTGTGGAAGTCAGAGAACAACTTGGAGGGGTCAGTTCTCTCTTCTCTCCATGTGGGTTCTGGGGTCTAACCTAGGTTATCAGCCACAGCAGCAGACACCTCTGCCTATGAGCCAAAGTACTGGTTGTGATATGTCCTGCTTTCCACTGTTTGGGGACAATACCCCTCTTGTGGCCCTCTTCCAGGTAGCCTAGCCTTGAGCACACAATTAAACCTTCCAAGACCTAAAGGGTTAATGCGGCTAACTGAAACAGTCCTTCTGTCCACCAGACTCTACCTGAGCCCCAGCTGTGTGCAGAGCTCCTTGGTGTTCCAGCCTGCATGCTGTGGTAGATGCAGAGATGAAGTCCTAGACCCTGACGGTTCCCAAGAACAGGGACATTGTTCTGGCTGGGACTGAGTCCTGTTTTATTACTTATTTGCTGACACACTCTTCCCCCGTGGTGGGGCTTGAACTCAGGACCTAGGTATATGCTGGGCCAGTGGCCACCACTGAGCCCATCTTCAGTTTCTTCATTGTTCCAAACAGCAGCCAGCTTCAGCATCTTTTGAAATTTTCCTGACTTTCATGAGGTGGCAGTGGTAGATATGACGTTGTAGGACTGTGGAGGAGTAGCTGGCAGCACACGGGTGACACTGTCACTGATGACACTGTCAGCAGGTCTTCTTAGGAGCATTATTGGTCTTTCCCTATATTCAGGTCTTCGCACTATAACCTTAGTGAGCTTTCCCTAATGTATACTTCTTGTTTTTAACTATCTCATAGCTCATGTTTTACCAGCATGTTTGTGTGCATACCGTGTGTGTGTGTGTGTGTGTGTGTGTGTGTGTGTGTGTCCAGAAGAGGGCATTGGATCCCCTGGGCCTGGAGTTATATAGACAGTTGTGAGCCTTCAAGCCTTCATGTGGGAATTGAACCCACGGCCTCTGCATTAGCCCCCAGTGTTCTTCTTAATCACTGAGCTATCTCTCCAGCCCCACACCACTTCTGTTTTTAAAGTATGTAGACCTTTAAGTTATATATTCAAATTGTGCATTGTTCTAAGTAGGCTAGGTTCCTAACTGAGGCTGGAGACAGACTTGCATGTTAATAGAAAGTGTGGAGAACCTGAGTCAGGATTCCAGGCATGCCTATTTTTCGGCAGTGAGCACAGCTGTCCAGGACCCTGCCTTTTCTCACTGGTGACCTGGGGAGCTGCATGTGTAAGGAGCGTGCTAACATTGTGATTTGCATATAATTTGGCAGTCGTGGTGGGCAGAGGCTCTTGGAATCTTCATCCAAGGACTCATTAATAATGGAAGGAAAACTCTCCTGATTTAACGCTCTCATGCCAGCTCTCCGGACTGGTAACTGCTGGATTGTCTCCATCCATTCATGCCCAGGCCATTCCAATGCCAAGCCCCTGACTTTACTAAAAACCGATTCCCCCCTAATAGCCTCCTTTCAGTTGGCATATCTGGCAAATGGTCTCTTGGAGACACCCCGCTCTGACTGTTTTAGTTGAGTACAGAGAGCTTCCTGCTCCCAACATTGATTTTCTTTGACTCTAGTGCAGCTAAGATTTGTTTTAATTGAGGGGCTTATTAATATTGCAATTGTGGGGTAGAGTGGACACATTGAACACTGCCTGGGAAGCATTTGGGTTTTGTCCCTCAGATTACTTTTTCAGTTCTCAGTTGTTTAACCTTGAGCTGATCACTCCTCAATCCAGTCTCCTGTTCCTTCTGGATTTACTACTGCCTGTCTTTACTGAGTTTTTATGAGATACAAAATGAGATAATGAAACATCCTGTTCTGGCCAGGCATGGTGGAGGGTACTTTTAATCCTAGCATTTAGGAGGCAGAAGAGGTGGATCTCTGTGACTTCAAGGCATGCCTGATCTACATAACAAATTTCAGGTCAGAAAAAAAAAAAAAAAAAAAAAAAAAAGGAAAGAAAAAGAGAGCTTGATCTCTTGTTCTTCTCTTGCCTTCTTGCTCCAAAAAAAAAAAAAAAAGAAAGAAAAAGAAAAAGAAAGAAAAAGAGAGCTTGATCTCTTGTTCTTCTTTTGCCTTCTTGCTCCTGCTCTGTCCCCTCGCCCTTCCCCCCCATTTTCTTCTCCCCGCCCCCTCCACATGCTCATGGCCAGCCTCTACTTCTCTCCTCTCACAGGATCTCAAGGTCCTAGGCCTTAGTACTTTGGATTTTTTTTTCTTGGAAGTCTTGTACAAGCCTCTATTCAGAAGGGAGTAGCTCAAAGGAAGGGAGTAGCTCAGTGACAGGGAGTAGCTCAGGGGCAGGGGGTAGCTCAAAGGCAATCTTGATCAGTGGCTCACAACCACCTGTAAATCCAGCTCCAGGGGAATCCAAGACCTCTGGTCGCCTTGGGTACCTTTACTCACATGGACATATGGACATATCCACCAAAGACAGACACACATACACAAAATTTAGGCAGAGAGAGAGAATGAGAATATGAGGGAATATGAGAGAATGAGAATATCCTGCCAGCACTGGGTAGTTTCTTGCAGTCCAGCAGTACATAGAGTTTGGTCCACAGCAATACATGCACACACAATAAAAGTAGAAAAATGGTGCCAGCAAGATGGCCTAGAGGATAAACACCCTGCCAACAAGCCTGATGATCTGAGTTTGATCCTTTGGCTTCACATGGTGAAACGAAAGAATGAATCCTGCAAACTATCTTCTGACTCTCACAACAGGCACCATGGATCATGTGTGTGCATATAAATTAAATAAATGAATGAATAAATGTAAAACACCCCCCCCACTCACACCACACAGTTACATGAAACAAAAGTGTGTGAGAGGAATTGCAGATACTAAGACCAAGAATAAAAACACCGAGTCTGCTGGCAGTAGAAAAGGCGCTGTTGGAGTTGAAGTGAGGAATGTGTTTGTGGTGCTGAGGATCAAACCCAGGGCGCTGGGCATGTCTGGCAACTTCTCTGCGCCTGAGGTATCCCCAGCCCTGAGAAACAAACACATTAACAACACTCAGTCCAGTGGATTCCCTCAGAAATAGCCCATTTTAGCTTCCAAATAAAGACACAGAGACCTGTTATTTTATTAACAAGCGGCCTGCACTAAGCTGGGCAAGTTCTGAGCTATTCTAAGCCTGTAAGACTGCCCATTTCCCAGTCATGTGGTCCTTTACCTTCAACCTGAGTCTTGCCCTGGGTCACTCTGGTCCATGTGTGTCCTCATGGCTGCTCTCTCATTGCAATCTCATGGCAAATCCTGGTTCCTCCACATGGTCTCCCCTTCTGCTGGTTTCTCTACCTTCTGTGGTCTCTCTGGACCACCTCACTGAGATTGGAAGTCCTGCACTATTCTCTTCTGCTCAGCTGATTGGCTGATCAGCTCTTTATTAAACCAATCAGGATAGAGAAGAATTTTTTGCAAAACTCTGAGACCAGTGATGCTTCATAATAATAACAATACTAAAGTCTGGTCTGTCCTCAAATCTCCATCCAGAAATCAGCATTTGAATAATGCAGAGACAACCTTTACCCAGTGCACAAACCATCCCTCAACATGTCCTCCTTTTAGTCCAATAAAAGATTCTTTCTCTTGCCGGGCGGTGGTGGCGCACGCCTTCAATCCCAGCACTTGGGAGGCAGAGGCAGGTGGATTTCTGAGTTCGAGGCCAGCCTGGTCTACAGAGTGAGTTCCAGGACAGCCAGGGCTACACAGAGAAACCCTGTCTCGAAAAACCAAAAAAAAAAAAAAAAAAAAAAAAAAAAAAAAAAAAAACAAACTTTCTCTTATATTGATAAACTATATACAGTAGTAACAACTATGAAAACTTGTCAAGTCAAATTACATTCACAATGTCTAGTCCATTTGTATTTGGTAACCTTAGAAAAAGTACTTTATTATCTGTCCATTTTGGTGAGTTTAGAGTTCCATACTTAAAACATTGTCTATCGGGGCTGGAGAGATGGCTCAACGGTTAAGAGCACTGACTGCTCTTCCAGAGGTCCTGAGTTCAATTCCCAGCACCCACATCGTGGCTCACAAACATCTATAAGGGAATCCAATGCTCTTTTTTTGGTGTGTCTGAAGACAGTGACAGTGTACTCACATATATAAAATAAAAAAAATTTAAAAAGAAAAGTGTCTATCAAAACTTGTATATTTAAACCTAAGGATAATGTGTTAGACCTTAAAACACTTTCTCAAATCCAAAACAATTTAAGCTTAATTATAAGACTATTTAGTCTTCAACTCTATCAGAGACTTGAGAAAGAATAAATAATACCTGAGTGTGCAGGAAGTCAGGCAAACAGCTTCCAAAACTATAGAAATGACAGAGACAGATGGCTGCCTGGATCGTCACCGCCAGTTTTTTTCTTTGTCGTTGGAGCGTCTATCTTTGGCTTTCTGGCCCAGAATATGACAGACTTTTTTGTGAAGCAGGAATATTGAAGGATTTGCCTACTTTGTCCTTGCAAAGTTCAGCAGTCGACTTCCCGGCGTCCTGTTTGTCCATTTTGGATAGCATTCTGTGTGCAGTCAAAGCAAGGGCAGTGTCTTGCCCAGTGTCTAGCTGACCACATCTGAAGCAGTCTCGTCTCCATAAGGAGGTTCTTCCATGCTCATCGTCTTCTTCGAAGTAGAATGGGGAGTTGCCAGGGGCAGACATGTCACTGTCATGAAAGCCTTTTATTAAAACTTTGCCGGGCAGTGATGGTGCAACGTCTTTAATCCCAGCAGTTGGGAGGCAGAGGCAGGTGGATTTCTGAGTTTGAGGCCAGCCTGGTCTACAGAGTGAGTTCCAGGACAGCCAGGTCAATACAGAGAAACCCTGTCTCAAAAAACAAAAACCCCAAAAGGCAAAAAACAAAAAACAGCTTTAAATGCCATATTCTGTAGATCTCTGCGGTTTTTGAAGAGCATCTGTCTGTCTATGGTATGTCTGAATTGTTTGTTTCTAGCCATCTACTGTCTGCTTAACTTTGAAAACATCTATTGCAAGCTAAATGAAGCTTGTTTCCATAATTAAGCTAGTCTCTAACATGGCCATAAGTTTAATTGACTATTAACTTGCATTTCTTATTTATCCTAAACAGTTTGTAAAGTAGCTTTCAAAAGGATTAGAATTTAACATTGCATTTTTAAGAAATAGGTACAATACCTAAAACAAGAGTGGAGATATATATATATTATATTATAACAAGATATAACCTTAAATCTGTACCAGTAGACAAAGTCTGTACCAGATGTAAAATATTTGCTTATTAATGTTTTTTGGTCTAAGAGTAGATCAGTGATCTACCATTTAACCAAGCCTGGTCTGCACCCAGTCTTCCAGTCCAGAAATCAGCAGCTGAATAATACAAAGACAACCTTTACACGGTGCACAAACCCATCTCCCAACAACCTCTGTGAGTTTTAGCGGTAGGTCTGTCACAGCAGTGCCCAACTCGCAGAACTAACTCACTGCCCTAGTTTGCTTTGTACTGATGTGACAGAGACCCTGAGTAAAAGCTGTTTGGGGAGGAAATGGCGTACATGATCCAATCACAGTCCAATGCTGAGGGTAGTAAGGGAAGAAACGTGGAGGCAGGAACTGAAGTGCAGACCAAGGAGGAAGAGATGCTGTTTCCTGGCTTGCTCTTTTTATACAGCCCAGGGCCACCTGCTCAGTGTCACCCACGTCATTCATTAATCGCCGCTGGAGAGATAGCTCAGTGGTGACCTGGATTCAGGTCTCAGCTCCTGTACAGTGGTCCACAACCATCCCTAACTCCAGTTCCAGGGTTAGTGTTTGCCATCATACACACATGGCATCACATGCTTACACGCAGGCAGTCATGCATACATATAAATGCTCTTAAAATGTTAGAAGTCATTAATCAAGAATCACCGGCTTGCCTACAGACACCAGATGGGGCATTTTCTCAGTTGAGGCTCCCTCTTCACAGTTGACCCTAGCTTGTGTCAAGTTGACAAAAACCTAACCAGCACAGCAACAGAAACCAGTTTGGAGCAGCCTTGTGTTCCAGGTATATGAAATGTGTATTCTTGGGCTGCTGAGATTGATTAGTGGGTAGAGGTGCTTGCTGCTAAGTCTGGCAGCTTCAGTTTGATCTCGGACACACATAATAGAAGGAAAGAACATACTTTCAAAAGTTATCTTCTCTCTTCCATACATAACTCTGGCACGCCTGGTCTCATGAACACATGTGTGTACATACATGCGGACACACACACAACTATGATTACATTTTTTAAAAATTTTTTATTATTTTATTTTAACGTTTTTAGTTTTCTAAGACAGTTTCTCTTTGTAGTGTAGAATTTGCACTGTAGACCAGGTAGACCCAAACTGCTTGCCTCTGCCTCCCAAGTGCTGGGATTAAAGGCTTGTACCACCACTGCCCGGCTTTATTGTTTTATTGTTAAATATTATTTATTATTATCTTGTGTATGTGTCTACATGAGTCTATGTGTACCATGTGTCTGCAGGTGCCTGCTGAGGCCAGAGGGTGTTGGACCCCCTGGAAATGGAGTCATAGGCAGCTGTGAGCCACCATGTGGGTTCTAGGAACTAAACTCAAGTGCTCAGGGAAAGCAGTAAGAACCCTTAACTAATGAACTCCCCCCACCCCCAATATTGTAATGGGATCTCTGGATCTTCCTTCTCTGCCAACCCAGGTTCTCCCACAGTTGCCAGCTCCTCCCATGAGCAGCAGGGAATCCCAAACCTTGGGGGCACAGCCCAAGTCCATGTCAGGACTCTCTCTAAGATGAGGGGAAGCCATCGGTCACACCTGCCCTGAAACAGAAGCTGATGTCTTGGCTCTATCTTTCACTGATTCCCGTGAGTAGCCGTTCCTCCCAGGTTCAGGTGACCCAAGCTGGCAGCTGTGGCAGAGACTGGATTGGCAGAGGCCGCTGCTGTCTTAGAAGATGACTGTGAGGTATCTTCTATGGCCAGTTCACAGTGGGTGTGGCTGCAGTCCTGTCGTGCTGGCCACTCCACAGGGGTGATGTGTCCTTCCCTGGAATCCCAGGGTTGTAGCCAGGCTAGTCCAGACCCTCTCTGAATCTTTTCTGCTGCTTGGTCCCAATTGCCTTCTGCATCTCTTTCAGAGTTCTGAGCTATTCACACTAACCTATGGAGCGCTTGTCACCCAGCTGTGCAAGGACTATGAAAATGACGAAGACGTGAATAAGCAGCTGGACAGAATGTGAGTGAGCGTCTCTCTCATGCAGCTCCAGAGCCTGCTGCATATGGGCGGTTCTGTGAAGCTAACATTTAGGGTACACTTATGAAGGTGTGGGGGTGTTATCTCCATCTCCTCTTTTAGCCGACAACAGCCTCGTGTTTATATATAATTTGTCTTGACCTAGTAATGGTCTGTTTTCTGATTTCCTTCCAAGGGGCTATAACATTGGAGTCCGATTGATTGAAGATTTTTTGGCACGGTCAAATGTTGGAAGATGTCATGACTTTCGGGAAACTGCTGATGTCATTGCTAAGGTCATTTACCTGGGCCACCTGACCCTCTGATGCTTGTCATTGCCGACCACTCTCACTGTCTCCCTTAATCTCCCAAAAGACGGATTAGGCAGCCCTTTGGACCAAAGCAGCCTTCTTGGTGGTTTGGGAATAACCACCAGGCAGGAATGACTGGGCTCTTTCTTGTGTGTTATGGCTTCGCTGTGGCTGAGTTTAGTGGTGTGTGCCTGTGATCCCCACACTTGGGAGGCAAACTGCAGAGTCACAGCAAGTCTGTGGTCAGCCATAGCTACATAGCAAGATCCTACCTCCAAACAGACAAAGCCAGCGTGTGTGTCTACCTCACTGAAATTAAAGCCCAATTTCATCCCCTTTGAAAGTGTAGCTGAGCGCTGTGGAGGTTTGAGAGTGTGCATTTTGGGCAGATGTGACTCAGACCTATAATTTCAGCATTCACAAGACAATGGTAGGACGGTTGCTGCAAACTCAAGGCCAGTGTAGGCTATGTAGTCAGCTCCAGGCCAGCCTGAGCTACAGGAAAAAGTAAAGCAAGATAACCCTCCTCAGTGAGATTTTAGTTCAAGGCAGTGGCCCTTCCAGTGGGGCAGGCAGGCAGGCAGATAGTGAGTTAGTGCTTAATTGTATGGTGCCTGAAGGAGAAAGATGGAGTCCTCATGGGTGCTTGTCTTTCTCCAGATCTCTTAAAGATTTGAGGCCACAGTTTTGCCCTCTGACCCCTCCCCGATGGCATAGTTCTCACTGTTCCCCACCATGTTGTGTGCCACCTGACAGGTGGCATTCAAGATGTACCTGGGCATCACTCCAAGCATCACCAACTGGAGCCCAGCTGGAGATGAATTCTCCCTCATCTTGGAAAATAACCCGTTGGTGGACTTTGTGGAGCTTCCCGATAACCACTCGGCCCTCATTTACTCCAATCTCCTGTGTGGGGTGTTGCGGGGAGCCCTGGAGATGGTGAGTAGGGCATCTGCACCTCCCACAGCCTTGGAGCTGTCTGTCTGTCTGGTGAATGTGTGGCTGAATGGAGAAGAGAAAAGGTCTTTGGCTTACCCAGCCTCTTGCTGTCCAAGTCAGACACCTCTGCCTAGTCACAGTCTCTCCTTCCTGACATGCCCAGGACAGTGCTGCTCCCTCTGAACAGTGGATGGCAGCCCTGTCCCACACTGGTTACCTGGGCCACAGTCAAAGTGGATTGAGAAGCTTGCCTGCTTGCCTGCTTGCCTGCTTGCCTGCTTGCCTGCTTGCCTGCTTGCCTGCTTGCCTGCTTGCCTGCTTGCCTGCTTGCCTGCTTGCCTGCTTGCCTGCTTGCCTGCTTGCCTGCTTGCCTGCCTGCCTGCCTGCTTGCCTGCTTGCCTGCTTGCCTGCTTGCCTGCTTGCCTGCTTGCCTGCTTGCCTGCTTGCCTGCTTGCCTGCTTGCCTGCTTGCTTGCTTGCTTGCTTGCTTGCTTGCTTGCTTGCTTGCTTGCTTGCTTGAGGTCCCTGTCTTTGGTGTTAGAGTATTGGGGCTGGCAAGCCTGTCTCTGTGGGGATCAGTCCCTTTTTAAAAAAGTTTACAAGTTTTATATATTCATATAGTTTATATAGTGAATTTTAGCTCCACCCCATCTCTCTTCCTTCCTCTCTCCCTCCCTCTTCTTTTTCTTCTCTCCCTCCCCTTCCCCTCTTCCCTCCCTCCCTCCGTGGCATTTCTGATCTAGCCTCACTGCGGGGTTCCCCAGAGGCTGTGGTCTGGCATCTGTCCATTCTATTCCTCAGGTCCAGATGGCTGTGGAGGCCAAGTTTGTCCAGGACACTCTGAAGGGAGATGGCGTGACAGAAATCAGGATGAGGTTCATCAGGCGGATTGAAGACAATCTCCCAGCTGGAGAAGAGTAAGCATCTCTAGGACTTGGCAGCCAAGAGGAGTGCCTGCTGGGATGCGAAAGGCAGGCGCTCGATCCCTCTGCCCTGGAACTCAGTGACTTTTAAACTGATGTTATATATTCTTCTAACCTTATTCCCATTCTCCATGCTAATAAAGAGCAGACTGATAGTCTGTTTGGCCCACAAATATGCACCTCAGAAGGGGGATTCTTTGCTCCATTTCCCTTCAGAAGGGCAGGATGTACTTGCCCTTGGTTGGACTAAGAGAGCTCAAACCATTTTACATTCCTGTGAATTTTCCAAAGCAAAACCTACTATGACCCCATTAAGGGACGAGCCCAATGCATCTGTTCCTGCGCCTCCATGACGCCATTGGCAAATGGCTGTAGGGAGTCTTGGGTTGTGGAGGGGAGGGAGAACACTGGGAAGGGGTGGGTAAGAATTGTTGGCTGTAGTGACACACTGTAGTCTTGCCAGGCCACGGAAGCCAGTCATGCCGGAAACACCGGCTTCTGGGAAGCCGCCCAGGTCTCATTCCTCCCCGCTGTTTGGAGGCAACATCTCCGCTTTTTACGGAGGGTCCATCCTTTTTTCTTACAAATTCTTCAATAAAGACACATTCTTGAGTGAAGTCCCAATCCTGTCATGTTTTCCTTCTGCTCAGCATGTGAAGTCTGACTAGAAATGAGCGTGTGAGCCGAGTCCTGCTTACAGCACACAGCAGATGCCGGATTGATCCTGTCTGGTCGATGATTCTGTTTTCATTGGCAAAGGCCAAGGTCCAGCCGCCTGAGGTCATAAAGCTGTCAAGTGGAGGGAGACAGCAGGCTTTGAAGGACACACAAACCCTGTTCTTGACTGAAGCTCTGAAGGCTGACTAGCAGGGGTTACTCTCCAGCCTTGGGGCTTGGGTTAGCCTTACCTCAGGTGCAGGGGATTAAGTGTAGGTCTCAAACAAGCCAGACAAGTGTTCTGTACTGTGCTCATCCCCAGTTACTCTCAGCACACGCCTTTGCTGGTATCTCGAGCACACCTTTAGTTCCAGCACTTGGGAGGCAAACACAGGCGGATTTCTGAGTTTGAGGCCAGCCTGGTCTACAGAGTGAGTTCCAGGACAGCCAGGGCTACACAGGGAATCCCTGTCTTGAAAAAAACAACAAACAAAAACCTAAGAAACAAAACAACAAAAGCTCCCACTTCTGTATAATAGGATTTAAGCTGTCTAGGCTGGCCTTGAACTTGTAATCCTCCTGCTGAAGCCGGATACAGATCCTTTTCACCGGAGCTAGATAGATGGTTAAAATGATACAGCGAGTGTGCGAGTGTCCTGCTCTCCTGTTCGTGCATGCGTTCGTGCACTTGTGCAGGCTCTCATGTCCACTTACTGTAGCCTGCTGTGGAGATTAGAAGACAACCTTTGAGACTTGGCTTCTGCCACCCTGTGTGTTCTGAGGGTCAGACAAGGGTTGCCAGGTGTGGCAGTGGATGCCTCTATCTCGCTAACCACAGATAGGCATTTAAAAAAAAAATGTTCTAAAATTAATTTATGTGTATGGATGTTTTGTCTGCATATGAGCTACTCTGTGGGCTCTGGGAATCAAATTGCAGGCCTCTGGAAGAACACCTAATTGTCTCAACCACTAAGCCATCTCTCCAGACTCCAGATAGCTCTCAAAGAGAAGAGGCAGAGGTTGTCTCAGGCCTGTTCTTTGGGACAACCTAGGGCCTTGAATTTGGCCAGGTTATTGGGAAACTGAACTGAGGCTTTCCCCGGTTAACTTGCCTGAGAAGAGCTGGTTACAGGTGTACCATGCTGGAAACATGGCTAGATTCATGAGGATGGGACCAAGGTTCCCAGGGCACAGGAAGGAGGCGGTTGTCCCTCAGCTGTGGTAGGCTACTGAGGAATAAGTGTCACAATTTATTTCCCCAGGTACAGGGAGGGTGACCCTCTGGGATCCCACCCTTAGAGCCTCTTTCTTCCTGCAGATACAGTCTGGGGCTCCATGGCACACCCTTTGTTTTGGTCAACTGGAGTTAGGGTGGGACTCAGCATAATGCCATAATGCCGTAATCCTGTCATACCAGATGTGAATGAATGAACAAATAAATGAATGAATGAAAGGGATGAGGAGGTGATTTTGGGACTCACAGGAAGAGTGATGTGTAGTGTGTATGGACTCAGTCAAAAAACCAACCACACTCCCTCCCGTGTTCTTTGAAGGGGGGCTCTTCTTTCTTCCTCTCCGTGTACCACATTCTGCTTCCCAGCAGCCATTTTGGCCTGAGGTTTTGGATCTTTCCCTTCCCAGAAATAACTTAAACATCACGAGAGTTGCAAACCATGGAAACAAGGCCTCCTTAGTTGGTTTCTCCCACCTCCAGCCCTACAATTGAGGGGTATACACTGCGGGTACTAAAGGGCAGAGAGGGGCTGTCCCAGCATCCTAACTTCCTATCCCTCCCCACCTTGTGTTCACCCCTCAGCCCTTCCCCACCTTCCCTGTTATACCATACACTCTGTTCCAGCAAGATGGGGGCAGAATGGACAAGCTCTTACGGGAAATGCTGACTGGTGGGGAGTGGTTCTGGGGAGCCTTAGCTTGGGACTGAGTTCTGGGGCTAAAGGACAGCCTTTAGGTCAGGCCGGTTGGGCAGAGCTCTGGACAGGTCACGCTTTGCAGCCTTTAGCCACCAGAGGTCTCCAGATCACCTCCAGATCATTCCGGAAAGTGACTGTTGCGACTCCGGGGTTTTGTTTTGTTTTAATTTGCTCAAAGATGCACCTGATGGGGTAAATCTTAGAGGCTTGTCAAAGCGTGGAGTGTCCTCCTCCAGTTACCCCCACGAGGCCCAACAGCAAAGCTCACGTGGCCGCCAGGCTAAGCATCCGCCTGCTACACTCAAGGCATGGGAAGAATCTATTGGCCAAGGCTCTCTGGCAGCAAACACTCCAAAGTCAGGCTGGCCTCCTGAACTGTACAAGCTAGCTCTGAGCCCTCCCTTAACCAGTCCCCCTTCCTGAGTGGCGTCCAGAGCCCCAGCTCCAGGACTGGACCTGATGTAACTATCCTCTTCCTGCCCCAGACCCTACCTTAGTGAAGTCTCCATATTCAGACTACACCTCCTGGGAGGCTGGCCTCCCTCACTGGGCATGCAGGTCCAAGAAGTGACGGCAGCAGAGCGGCAGAGGCCGTAGGAGCTGAAATCGCATTAAGTAAAATTAAAATAGTCTCCTAACAAGTGGTTCATTGTGGCGGGTGAGAGGTGGGGGTGTAGGAAAGCATCCTCCGTCCTCCTGGAGCTTAAGTGCTACCATGTGCTGTTCCTTGGAAGCCAATGCTAGTGGGAGGGGAGGGTGGCGGCAGGCAGAGACACGTAGTTACTGCTGTTACCGCTCCTGAGCCTTTGATGTAAGGCCAGGCCTGACCCCAGGACAGCCGCTGGCCACTGCTAGGGGAGCTGTGGGGTTCAGCACATTCCTGGGGGCAATTTACACTCTGGCAGGAGTAGAGGAAAGTTTCTACTGTGGGGAAGGGAAGGGGGCTACTGCAGTAGAGGTTGGGGAGAACGCATTGTAAGGAGCGGTGGAAAAAGCTAAGGCACAGGGCTCCCTTGTACCTGGCTTGGGTGGAGGCCTCTGTTGGTGCTGAAAGCACCTTCTTACCACACTGGCTAGCCCAAGTTAGCCCAGGGGATGCCGGGAAGCAGCTGTTCTTTCCTGATGGTTCTGGCTGGGAATGTCAGCTGAGCCAGCATCCCTAACTGAGCTGGACCAGAGGAAGGAAGGGCCCGGGAGGAGAGATGTTCAGGGGCAAGAGAGCACATGTGAGCATAGACACACATGGTCTGTAACAAGCACTGATATTTACTGCAGAGCCACTGTCTGGCAGTGCTGGATAAGCAGCTGGCCCTGAGCGTTACAACCTAATTACTATTCTGTGTTGCAAAAGAAGGACTGAGGTCCCTAGCTAGTACTTGGTACATGCTGGATTTGAGCCCAAGTGATCAAACTTTGAGCGTTTCACTCTGTCTTGTACATGTTGTGGATGCATCTGTGTTTCCTTGTGCTTGTCTGTGTGTAAACTTTTTGACATTTTTATTTGTGTTTTACTGTGGCAAGGCTTCATGTAGCCTAGGATGGCCTCAGGCCTCAAACTCGTCTTGTTGCAGAGGATAACCCTGAACTGATTCTTCTGCCTTCCTCTCCCAAGTGCTGGTATTACAGGCATGTGCCACCAGAGTTTGAATATTTTCTTTAAGAAAAATGTAAGCTGGGCTGTGGTAGCACATACTTTTAATTTCAGTACTCAGGAGACAGAGGCAGGCAGATCTCTGAGTTTGAGGCTAGCTTGGTCTACAGAGTGAATTACAGGATAGCTAAGGTTACACAGAGAAGCCCTGGAGACACACACACACACACACACAGAGAGAGAGAGAGAGAGAGAGAGAGAGAGAGAGAGAGAGACAGAGACAGAGACAGAGAGAGACAGAGAGAGAGAGACAGAGACACAGACACAGACACAGAGACACAGAGAAACAGAGACAGACAAAGAGAGACAGACAGACAGAGGTACACAAAGAGAGAGAGAGACAGAGAGACAGAGACTGAGGAAATATAGACTTGGGCCTGCAAAATAGCTTAGCGTGCAAAGGCAGGTGTTACCAAGCCTGATAACCTGAGTTTGACCCCTAGAACTCACATGCTAGGAGAGAACCAGTTCCTGAAAGTTGTCCTCTGACCTCCACACATGTACTGTGACACACAAGAGTTTGCACACACATAAACAAAGAAATGTGAAACCCAGAAGGGTGGAGAGACGGTTCAGTGGTACAGAGCAGAAGCTGTTCTTCAGAGCAGTCTCACGGCAGATCACATGGGCTGTAACTCCATTTCCAAGGAGACAGAAACCTTCTTCTGGCCTGCATAAGCACCAGATGTGCACACAGTACACAGATTTACATGCAAGCAAAACATTCATACACATTAAAAGAGAACACATTTTAGAGGGCAGTGATGGCTCACACCTTTAATCCCAGCACTTGGGAGGCAGAGGCAGGTGGATCTCTGAGTTCGAGGCCAGCCTGGTCTATAGATCGAGTTCCAGGACAGCCAGGGCTACACAGAGAAACCCTGTCTCAAAACAAAACAAAACAAAACAAAACAAAACAAAACAAACAAAACAATAGATCTATGCTAGCTGGCCTAGGCTAGCTTGCTCTACAGAGTGAATTACTCTGTAACTTGCCAGGAGCATCTGCCCATTCCTGAAAGCATTGTAAGCTGAGGAGAAGCTGAAAGTGACAGGGGAGTGGTCCCAGCTCTGCCCTCTGTGGTCTCTGGACATCTGTTCTGGATGCTGAGCCTGTGTTTTCAGGGAACGCTTACAAAAATACTTACTGTTTGAAAGGTGCAACAAAAGAAGGTCAGTGTGTCAACTTCTTAGCGTAGACGGAGTATTCCCTAATTGGCAGTTATAATTAATGTGGCTGTTACCAGGGAACTGTCTTGCAAAGCCAGCCTATGGAGATATGAGTGTGTGAGGGTTGTGGCAGGGTAGTCTTGAGAGGATGTCTGTCATCTGTGTCGTTCATCAAGGAACCCCCAAGCACCTAGCATAGCTTTTCAGTGCAAGGAATGTGCTCAGTAAATGTTCACTGAGTGCTGGGTCAGAGGTGGGAAGGCTCCGAGGAAGAGGAGGATGTGGGTAGGTCCACAGGACCCCGTGCACAATCAGGGGACTCAGTACACAATGAAAACATGCAGCGGGGTGGGGTGGGGCGGGGGTGGTAGTAGGTAAGATCCTCATGTTTGTATGGAGAGTCCACATCTACACAAATCCAGACACGGTGGCACAGATGGTCTGATGTAGGCAGTGGCAAACAGGAGACCCTGTCTGAAACAAGATGGAAGTGTTAGACTTCCACATCGTGGCATACGAATACCCAAGTGCATATGCTCATGCAGAGAGAGAGAGAGAGAGAGAGAGAGAGAGAGAGAGAGAGAGAGAGAGAGAGAGCGAGAGAGCAGAGACACGGAACCCTTTGTTTAGAAATTGTTTTGAATTTCAAGATGACTAGCAGGGCTACATGCCCACATTAGTGGGGAGCCTTGGGGGGAACCTCCAGAGTCAGCTTTTGACTCCACCTGTCTGTAGAACACCATTATTCCTGGCCCTTCCCTTGGAACAATTGCCAACTTGTAGAGGAGAGTAGAGGGCTGGCCCCAGGGAGCATGAAGACAGAAAGGCTGCTCAGTGTGGGCAGGTCAGAAGACAGATCCAGTGGCCTTTAGATTTGTGCCCTGCCAGAAAGCCCCTCCGGAGTCAGGCTCCTGCCTGAGAGCCTCTGCTGTCTTCTAACCCGCAGAACTCACCTCCCACCATCAAGAAGGCCACCGGGTGGTCTAGGCACATGTGGTCACATTTAGATGTTGATTAAAGCAAAATTGTTATAAGATTAGAATAGTTAAGGTAACTTTAATTTCCACTGCATTACTGGGATTTTTGAAGCTGGAGCTAAGAATCCCCCAGGGTGGAAGCTGTACAAGGGGTGGGGGTTGGGTGTCTCCATTTTCTTCCACTGTGGGGAAATAGGCTCTTGACAACCAAAATGGCTGAAAGCATGGAGCTAGAGGAGAGGAGAACTTCCTAGGAGTCTCAGAGCCTGGAGTCCCGTCCTCTAGCAGATGTAGGAGTGGGGGACGGGCCCTGGTGGAACAGGAATTTGCCAATGCCCCCCTCCCAGACTGTTTGCATGCCCCGGGCCACACATCTGTGCAAACATCCCTTCCCTCAGTTTGCCAGACAGAAGGGTGGCAAAGGGGGGTGTCTCATACAGGGGCTCTACAGGCTCCAACTGGAGTGGCTGGAGATGGAGGGGTGTGGTGGTGGGGGTGGCTTTACGTTGGTAAAACAAATTTAGGAATGGAAATGAGGATTGCGAACATGAATTGTTATTAAATGTTGGTGATAAAGATTCCTGACATTTATTGTAAGTCAGCGCCTGATTATGTCTGAGCCACTACTACTCACAGACTTTTATTAAACCCTCTGTTATTATCCTCTCTCCCTCTGGCTTGAACAGTGTTCATTTCTCGCAGTTCTGAAG
The DNA here is from genome assembly GCF_011762505.2 of Arvicanthis niloticus. Taxonomy (NCBI): domain Eukaryota; kingdom Metazoa; phylum Chordata; class Mammalia; order Rodentia; family Muridae; genus Arvicanthis; species Arvicanthis niloticus. Next base: position 28,232,933 of record NC_047662.1, on the reverse strand, counting down.
GTTGAAAGCCTAGGATCAGAGTGCCAGAACAGTCAAATTCTTGGGGAAGCCTTCCAGGCTTATACTTACAGACGGACTTTTGTATCCTTCGGCATCTGGCCCAGTTGCTGTCTCTTCGAAGAGACCCTCTGGCACAGGGAGAGTCCCTGGGGAAGCCAGCTCACTTCCTTCTCATTTGTGTGACCACCATGAGTGAGTCGGTTAACCCCTCTGAGCCTCAGTTTCCCCATTTGCTAAGCAGAGCCATTAATACCAAATGACCTCAGAGGTTGCTGTTAAGGATTAAATGAGTTGATACAGGCAAAGTGTGCACTGAGCATCACAGTCCCCCATAGTAGAGGAGAAACTTGAGGCTTTAAGAAATGAGGCTGCAGGGCTGGAGAGATGGCTCAGTGGTTAAGAGCACTGACTGCTCTTCCAGAGGTCCTGAGTTCAATTCCCAGCAACCACATGGTGCCTCACAACTATCTGTAATGGGATCTGATGCCCCTTTCTGGTGTGTCTGAAGACAGCTACAGTGTACTCATATACATAAGATAAATAATTCTTAAAAAAAAAAAAAAAGAAAAAAAGAAAAGAAAGAAAGAAGAAAGAAAGGAGGTTGCTTGCCCCCAGTCACAAAGAAGTAGCACAAACTAAGACCACAAACTAAGGCTGATCTCAGAACCAGGAGGCCCATGGCTGGGGGCTACATAAGGACAATTCTAAAAAAAAAAATTAAAAAGTTATTTGTGTGGTGTGTCTGTCTGTCTGTCTGCCTGTGTGTAGGTCAGAGGCACTGGTTTTCTCCCTCCACTTTGCTTTAAGGCAGAGTTTCTTGTGCTATGGTCTCGAGAGGGGTTGGTATTCATCTGTTTTATTGGGAAAGGCAAGGTACTTTGATTTGTTTCTGTAGAAATTTCCAGAAATGTTGATGCACTCAAAGCATACAACCACCACCTCCTAGTAGTAGTGTCTGTGTGGTGTTCACAGTGGCTGCCAGTTGGTCCAGAGGATGGCTGAGGGGCACTAGAACCTGCTCCTTCACCAACTTTGGTTTGAAGGGCTCAGGGGAGATGGAGGGAGTATATCAGGAGACTCAGGGTTGGCAACCCAGTGCAAGGCCAGCTGGGTTTGTGGTTCAGTGAGGGATGTGCATGAAGCCCACGAGAGCCTCCTTCCCAGCAGCTTAGCCCTTATCTGTCCAAATCACTCACACAACTGAGTGAACTACGTGGATTAAGACACATGACCCTCAAAGCAGTCCGTGAGAGCCTTTGGAATGAGGAAGCTGAGGCATGAGAAGCTAAGTGATTGGTTTCAATGGTCCATAGCCATTTGGTGACCCTTGGATTTGAACCCAGGCAGGCTAACTCCAGAATCTATAGCATTCTCATTCCCTGCTGCATAGTTAGCTCCCATCCCCTTTCCGAGTGCTCAGCCCCAATCTGAGCCCCATCTAGGGCTTGCTTTTCACACTAGTGATAGGGGAAGGCCCCAGCTGTCCATCCCTGCCGTGTTCTCTTGGCTGCTCTGACATCCAGCCTCCACCTACCCGCTTCTTCCTCAAGCAAGACTCCAGCTTGCCTTTGCTGTACTTCCTCTGGGCTGGCTCAGGCCAGGAAGCAAGACCCAAAGACCTCCCTGGTAGCCTCCCAATTTGAGGGGTGGGATGGAGTTCGCCCAGGCTTGGGGGTGGGTGGGGTGAGAGGCCCCACTGAATAGTGGTGGGACTGCTGTGTACCTTGGCAGGGGGACAGCGAAGTGGGAGGCCCTTGGAGGGTAGGCAGGAGGGGGAAGGGGCGAGACTGAGACAGCCCTGGGTTCTCTGTTGCTTGTGTTGTCCTGTGGATCTCTAAGCTCCTTCCAGCTTAGAGACACAGCGACCCTTACCCAAACTTCTCCCCGACTCGGTTCATCTAAAATCTACTACATTTCTTTCCTCCACCTTTCTTCCTGAGATACCTCTTTAGCCTCTGCAGCCTGGCTACCAACCCTGTCCCTGACTCTAACCACCTGCCTGTAGCTGAAAGGGCCACTTTTCTGTGAGACCAGCCTGGCCCTGTGGGCCTCTTCGTCTGTCTAGAAAAACACAGCTTTGAAACTGTTCTCCTGGCTCTCGGTTGTTTCCCTGCCTCAGCCACATCTCTTAAGGCCTTATAGATCCCTCTTCTGTCGGTGGATGCAGTTTGACCTATGCTATGTCCTGGGGTTGGGGGTGGGGTTGCTTTCCCCAGCTTCTGTACATCCCATGGTATCAAGGGCTGGAAGCCCACAGGTTCTATTTCCCTTTTGGATCCTTTGAAGTGCCACAGACTCTCATCACCCCCCAACCTGTTCCTGGGCCTTACCATTCCCAGGCCACTAACCAGAAACCCAAACCCAGACTACTAACTTCTTCTTCTTCTTCTTCTTCTTCTTCTTCTTCTTCTTCTTCTTCTTCTTCTTCTTCTTCTTCTTCTTCTTCTTCTTCTTCTTCTTCTTCTTCTTCTTCTTCTTCTTCTTCTTCTTTTTGAGACAGGGTGTGTTAGTTAGGGTTCTGTTGCAGTGATGAAACGTCATGATCAAAGCAACCTGGAGAGGGTTTATTTCAGTTTATATTTCCAGGTGACAGCTCATCATTGAGGAAAGGCAAGGCAGAAACTAACTCAAACAAGGCAGGAACCTGGAGACAGGAGCTGATGCAGAAGCCATGGGGTGCTAGCTACTGGTTTGTTCCCTAAAGTTTGCTCAGGCTATTTCCTTTCCTTCTTTCTTTCTTTTTCTTTTGTTTCTTTCTTTGTTTGTTTCTAGACAGAGTTTTTCTGTGTAGTCCTGGCTATCCTGGAACTGTGAAACAGACTGGCATTGATCTCATAGATATCTGCCTGCCCCAGCCTCCTGAGTGCTAAGATTAAAGGCATGTGCCAGTGCTGTTGTCGCTGCCGATGCCCTGCTGCCGCTGCCGCTGCCGCCGTCGCCACCACCTCTGCTGGCACCACCACCACCCGTTTCTGCTTGCTTTCTTATAGAACTTAGGACCACCAGCCCAGGGATGGTCCCCACCGACAGTGGGCTGGGCCCTCTGTCACCAATCACTAATTAAGAAAATGCCTTACAATTGGATCATACGGCAGCATTTTCTCAATTAAGGTTCCCTTCTGTCATGTCACATAACTCTCGCTTGTGTCAAGCTGACATAAAACTAGCCATCATCACACAAGATCTGTGTAGTCTTGGCTTTCCTAGAACTCACTATGTAGACCATAGCTGGCCTGGAACTCAGAGATCTACCTGCCTCTGCCTCCTGACTGCTGGGATGAAAGGCATGCGCCCCCTCTTTTAAGATGCCTCTCCCCAACACCCAAATCCTGTCTATCTCAATACTGCTGCAGCTCCTCTAAGGGATGGCCCTCCCTCCAAGTTGCATGCCTAACTATCTGGACCATCCTAGGACTTTCCGTGACCCTGTCTGTTATCTGTGCAGCAGTGACCTGGCTCTTTCAAAGCACAGATATGCTCACTCCAGAGTTTTCCATGGCTCCCCATTTCCCTAAAGGTGACATCTAACCAACTTCAGTAAGGCCCTTGCCTGCCTTTGTTAACTACACCGGTTTGGCTCAGCTCAACGGACCATCAAGACCATCAAGACCGCCTCTCCTACCACCACCCCCCGCACCCCCTCCCGCGGGTCTTCCTGGCTCAACCTAGGTCACCATTGTTGGGGGACGTCTTTAATCTTGTGTGGAGTGAATTCCTTACAAATGGTGCCCCACCGACCACTCAGTGCACCCCACCCTCTTTGCAGCGCCGGTGTTCCCTAGACCTGCAGCCGTCTAGGGCAGGGATCCGCGGAGCTCCGAGGCTGCTAGCCCGCTGCGCTGCGGGCGGGGCGCGCACCCTTGGCTGTGGCTGTGGAAAGAGCAGGGCGGAGGCCCCGCCCCGCCGCGCCCCTCCCGCCGCCCGCCCACTCGGCCGGGGCGCGGGGCAGCGGGCAGAGCGACGCGGAGCTCTGGCGGCGCGGACCCCGACGACGCCCCGGCCCCCGAGCCTGCGCCATCCGGGTTGCCCTCGAGCGCCGGAGCGCCGCCCGGAGGCCGCCCTGCAGGTAAAGGCGGACAGCGTTGTGGGGGTTTGGGCTGGGGGGGCCCCCCCGAGGGCCGGATGCAGCCAGGTGTCCAGCCCCGACGGGGTGCGGCGCCTCAGGCCCCAGTGCGAGGACAGGACCTGCAGGCAACTCGTGCTGAGGTTTGGCCGAGGATGAGGGGGTGCTCACCCTTCCCCTGGACGTAAGGAAGAGAGAGCCCCCTGTTCCCTCCCTCTCCAACACTGGACAGTGGCTCCGGGTATGTCACTTCACTTCACCTGTAAAAACGGGAATAGCAAAAACTGTCTTCGAGGTGAGGTTGAGGAGAGAGGGGGAGGTAAAGGGAGACTCAACATGTACCTTATCTTCTCTCTCCATCTTTCTGCCATTTCTGATTCTCTGGCGACCTCCAAGTTACTTGGGTCTTCTGTCTCTACCCCAAGTTCTTTCTATTTGGAGTAACCTGGCAAACTCTACCCGACACCGAAGACTGAGGCTCTGAGGAATGTCCCTCCCAGAGGCTCTGCACCCCTCCACTCCGGCTCCCATTGAGACTTGTAGGGATCGAGGGGGTTGTGTCTGACCAAAAGTGGCTCTGGTCCCAGGTCCTTGGAATAGCTTTCTGGTGTCTCCACCACACGGGTCCCAGGAGGCTCCGAGGTAGAGAACAGCTATCAGCCAGAAGACTTCTGGAGTTGCACCCAGAACGGACCGATCTGAGATTGCTTGGAGTATGTGTGGTGACTGTGAGAGTATCTGCTAGAAACACTCTGTCCGGGAGAACAGCCTAGATTCCTCGGGCAGAAATGCATCTGACCTTTCAGGGTACCCAGAAGTCTTCCTTCACTTGCCTGCCATAGAAGCTGTGGGAGGGGAGGACAAAGATGCTAGAGGGTGTGCAGATGGAGTCTCTCCGTAGAGATAGCAGAACCTTACCGGGCCCGGGGAGGAGTCAGGGGGTCACAAAGAGAGCTGGTAGTCTTGGTGAGCCTCCCCTTGAGCTCGGATACACAGAACCCTCTAAAAAGATAAGTCACATACAACCACGCTCCCTCCCTCTGGGTGTCACACACAATCACACCCCAAGTAGAGACTCATTAGACACACAGGACCACACTCTTCCCACAAATGCTAAAACAATGACACGCATGTGCACACGCGGTCTCCAACAGACACACAGCAAGCTCCATGTGGTCCAGCCAGACATCCTTCCACAGGATAGTTGTACACACACACACCGGTTCACACTCTCCATGCTCACTAGGGTCTCTCTGGTTTCACTTTGTCTACCCCAGTGAGCATGAGCGTTTCCACTTTGGCCCAGAGGAAGGGAAAGAAAGGAGGGAAGGGAATGTGTCTCTTAGCAAGAGGGAGGGAAAAGATACCAAACGCGGCTGTCAGTCCAAGCCCCCAAACCCCACAGCTTCCCTGCTCTGGGCCCCAGCCAAACCAAAGGATGTGAGTCCAACTTCCCTGCCCTGCTGGCCTGAAGCTTACTCCAGAACCTCAGCAACAGGCAAGGGCCTCTTTGTAGGGAAGTGGCGCCTCAAGTGAGCAGGTCCTGAGGCTCTTACAGAGTTGGGTGGGTAAGCCAGAGGCACCAACATCTCTCATATGGAGTGTACCTTTGGGCTCTGGGTGCCCGTTGAGGTACACAAGGAGGGGAGGTACTGTGCAAACCAGAATCCAGGGCTGCGAGTATGAAGAGAGGAGGAGCAGAGGTAACTGGTAACTCTGCAAGGATTTCCATGATAATGAGAGTTTTGTTAGTTGGGTCATACAGTAGGGAGTTGAGGGACCATACTGTTTTGAAGTCAGGGTTCTTAGGTTATATATCTAGAGATCTGGGTGTAAGCTGCCTACTGGTACAAACTGGGAGGGACTGGCTGTTCTGTGCTAAACATGAAGGGGACCCCTTCATCTTCCAAACAGGGAGATCTTGGAGGAGGCCAGACAGTGTGAGGAGAACGGGATGGTAGCTAAGTGAGTGATTGCCATGGGAATGAGAAGAGGGGTTGATGAAGATGGAGTTATCTTGGGGTGGGGAGGAACGGTGGTAGTGCAATCCCAGCACTTAGGAGGCAGAGGCAGGCGGATTTTTGAGTTCAAAGCCAGCCTGGTCTACAGAGCTAGTTCCAGGACAGCCAGGGATACCCAGAGAAACCCAATCTCAAAAAGAAAGAAAGAAAGAAAGAAAGAAAGAAAGAAAGAGAGAGAGAGAGAGAGAGAGAGAGAGAGAGAGAGAGAGAGAGAAAGAAAGAAAGAAAGAAAGAAAGAAAGAAAGAAAGAAAGAAAAGGGGGTTGGGGATTTAGCTCAGTGATAGAGCACTTGCCTAGCAAGCGCAAGGCCCTGGGTTCGGTCCTCAGCTCTGAAAACCAAACGAAAACAAAAAACCCAAGAAAAGAAGAGAAGAGAAGAGAAAAGCAAAGCATACACTCATCTGCTTATGGGATCCATAGAGGCCAGGCTGGAGCTTTGCACTGTCCTTATAGGAGACATGAGATCGACTTCCAGTCTCATAAACTATAATGTTTGGGGACTGGAACTGGGTATGGCCATGAGTTGGGGGTTGTCTCTAAAAGGCACTGAGTGTGTACAGAAGTCGGGATGCGCCTAAAAGGCCAGAAAGTGTGCGCAGGCGCGCACACACACACACACACACACACACACACACAGATATGAGCCAGGGGAGCCATGCTCTCTGAGAGAGAAGTTTAGACCTCTCTGTTCTCTGGTCATTTCCAGAGTAGGAGGGTATAGACAGAAGCTCTCCAGTGAAGAGAGCATATGCAAGGCCCTGGCACTGCCTGCCTCTGCTCCTCAGTTTCCCTATTGGCAAAATTCCTTTCCGGGACTATTTTTTAAGCTTTTGAAAGGAGAGGGAGGGGTGGTCCCAGGTACCTTTGTCATACAAGTAGCTCCCAGAACTTCCTGAACAGTATACCCACCACCTCCCTGGTTGGATCATGGAGCATAGAAGAACTGACCTCTTTCATCCAGATTGTTTGGGAGCTTTGAATGGGAGATTAACCATTCCCATGGGGATGGATGGGTATGCCTGTTCTTAGAGAGGCCTCGGGGTAGGGGCCAGGGAGCTGGTGAACACCTTATGGGGAGAGCCAGGCCAGCATTATTGGCCATCTAGGGATGGGATTAGAGATTTAGGAGGGATAATCTGGGGTCACATAGCAACCAGAGGCAGAAGTGAGAGAAAGCAGGAAGCAGCCTTCTCTCACAGGCCTGTCAGGGACCTGGGGTGGAGGGGACTTCATCAAACTACCTTAAGCTCTCTAATTTTTTCTTTATTTTTAACAGATTTTATTTATTGTATGAATTTTTGCCTGAATGTATGTCTGTGCACCACATGCACACAGTGCCCTTGGAAGCCAGACGTGGATAGTAGATCCCATGAGACTTGAATCACAGACAGTAGCCACCATGTGGGTCCTGGGAATTGAACTCGGGTCCTCTGGAAGAGCAGCTAGTGCTCTTAACCACTGCACCATCCCTCCAGCCCAGGGACCCTGTAATTTCAATTCCTTTTGCTGTCTCTTTGAGAGAGTATAACAGTTAAGAGTTTGATGTGGATTTATTGTTCATTAGGCCCTCTGTTTACATGTTTTTAATACTGTAGGAATAGTACAAGGCGGGGATCCATATCTCATCAAACATAGCAGGGTAGGTCAGTAGTTAGCGCGCTTGCTGAGTACAGGGCTGGGATTCCAGCCAGCTTTGTGATGACACCCACCTCTGGTCCTTCTCATTTGCCTGATTCTCTTCACTTTGGGAAAGGAGTGTACAACTGTCAGCATCTTCAGCTTGCCACACATCTCTGTAACACATTTTTTTTTTCCCAGAGAGGAAACAGTAAATATCAGAAGATCAGGCCCTTGGGGAGAGTTTGGCACAGAGAGGGCTGGGTTTTTTAATATCTTAATGGTCCCTGGCAGGGACACCTAACAGTAAGGGACACCAGTTCCTTCAAACAAGGGCTCTGAGCCTAGGGTCTTGGCCTCACCTGTCAGTGCTGACTGACTGCTGTGATACCTCAGTGGCTATGCTTCTGAGATGGGCCAGTGATGCTGGACTGGCTCACGCTGGAAACTGGGGGGTGGGAAACCATTTTTCCTCTGCAAGCTCCCAGAAGCCCACTCTCTTCTTCCCCCATCCCCCAGTCTCCTTATGTAGTTTGGGCTGGCCTGAAACTCTTTGTGTAGCCTAGGCTGACCATAAATTCACCATCCTCCTGCCCTAGCCTCTTGAGAGATAGAATTTCAGGCGTGAGCCACCACGCCTGGCTGAGGCCAACTTTTTGGCACCCACCCCTTCCAGCATCCCAGTCCTTAAGACCAGGAAATTCTCCCTTCTGTCTAGCCGCCGTCTCTCCCACTGCGCTGGCTGCTACAAAGCTTGCGTGGGCCCTCCAGGCCACACTCCTGATGGGCGACCACGAGCTTATTAGTTCGTGGCAAACATTCTTTTCATAGTTCCCAGAGCTCAGCAAATCCAATGCTTAAGCTGAGAATGCAGAGCCCCCTCCTGCAGTGGCGGCAGGGACTGGGGAGGGGGGTGGAAACCCTGGGGGTTAGCCAAAGTAGGGATGAGCTGAGGGGATGTGGCAGACACCCCCCTCCAGGAACACTCCAGAACAGGATGGAGGGCTGTCATCAGCAGCTTTGGACTTAGCCAGCTTGGCTCCAAGCTCTGGGACCATCCTCTACTGTCTTGCTGGTGAACTTGGGCAAGTGACCCATCTGTGCCTCAGTTTTTCATCTGTGAAGTGGGGTTTAGAATTCTTCACATGTCTGCTGGGAGGTGTCATGGTGATGACATTTTAAATAATTATAGTTGGAGGTGTATTGAGTTCCCTACTGAGTCCAGTATGCAAGCATAGCATGTCTGATCTTCACACAAGTTCTAGGAAGCAGAGACGGTTTACGTATCACTGACGAAGGAGTCAAGGTGCTGGCTAGTGAGGCCATAAGAATACATTCAAGGAGCCAGAGAGATGGCTCGGCAGGTAAAGGTGCTTGCTCTCAAGACTGATGAGCTGAAGTCAACACACAAGACCCTCATGGTGGACGGAGAGAACCGACTCCCCAAAGCTGTCCTCTGACCTCCACACTGGCCCAATGGCACCCACAACCCTTTCCCCTTAATAAATAAATGAATATTTAAAAAAAAAAAAAAAAGGTGTGTAATATACTCCCCTGTGCTGACACAGGAGGATTGTATTGCGCCCAACACAGTGTGGGCTTTATAGCAAGACCCTGCCTCAAAACAAAGAAACAGATAACCAAAAAAGTCAGCTTCTGCTGCCTGGTTTGTCAGGCAGAAAGAACAGGAGTTCAAGGTCATCCTTGGCTACAACTGAGTTGGAAGCCAGCTGGGTTAAGAAGACTCTATCTCAAACTAAACAGAATAAAACCACACACACACTCTCTCTCTCTCTCTCTCTCTCTCTCTCTCTCTCTCTCTCTCTCTCTCACACACACACACACACACACACACACACACGCTCTTGAGTGGTTCTTGAACCCATGATTTAAAAAAAAATAAGAAAATAAGACTCTTGGATCTGGAGAGAGGGCTCAGTTGTTAAGGGCACTTGCTGTTCTTGCAAGAAACCTAGATTCGGTTTCCAGAAAAAGCATGGGGGCTACTCACCATAACTCAGGCCCAAACTCCCTCATCTGGCTTCTGTGGGCACCAGACATGCAGGTGGTGTGCATACATACCTCCAGGCAAAACATTCATACAGAAATAAATAAATCTAAAACAAAAATGTTTAAATTGGGAATGTAGCCCCGCCCTGCCCACAGGGGGGCTGGCAATGGACGATTCTCCAGCGAGCACCACCCTGCTGAGCTTTCTTCCCAGGCTCTTGGAAATCCTCAGGGCCTGTGTTTGGAATGCTATGGTGAGAGCTGGGCCTGACACCAGGCTAGCCCACTTGAGGACTTGGCACCTTTTAGAAGCTTCTTGGTAGGGATAAGGATTGTCCCTCTTCGTATCTGTTGTAGGATTTATCTGTGCAAAGAGGAGATGTCACCAGAGGAAGAGGGGGAGAATTAGGGCATTGAGAACAGAGCCACATTGAAGAAAGTTCAGGCAGGGCCCTGGTGCACCCATCCACCCCGCTCCCTACACTGTAGAATCTCTGGAGGGGACTCCCGAGGCCCTCAGTAGAGGCTGTCCACTCTGTGCCCAGGGTTGTCTGTCTATAGTTGTGTTATCTGGGTTGAGGTGGCATGGCAGTGTGGGTGGGGTACAGTGGATTTGGCGAACATGATCCTAATCTGTAGGAAGCCCAAGTATGGGGGTTGTGGCCACGTAAGGACTGGCCAGACCTGCCTTCTTCAAGGTAGACCTTGGAGAGTGGATATGGCTCCTCTGGCCCTCCATGCTCCTCCTCAAGAAAACTGGACAGGAGTTCCAGTCTTGCAAGGCAGGGGGAGGTGGTAAAAGTTTGCTGAGGGTGGGGGTTAAGGGAAGGTGAAATAGCCTAGTCAGGGTCCTCTTCTCCAAGCCTGGGGACCTGAGTTTGAAATCAAGACACAGATGGTGGAAGGAGAAAAACGACTCTTGAAAATTATGTCTTAACACCAGGTGTGGTGGCGCACACCTTTAATCCCAGCACTTGGGAGGCAGAGGCAGGTGGATCTCTTGAGTTCGAGGCCAGCCTGGTCTACAGAGTGAGTTTCAGGACAGCCAGAGATAGACAGAGAAACCTTATCTTAAAAAAAAAAAAAGAAAAAAAGAAAGAAAATTATTTTTGAACTGCACATTGGTGAGCTGAGGCATGCATGGCCCTCCCTCACAATAATAAAAAAAATGTAATAAAAAATGTTTTTAAAGTTATGCCTGGGATGTGGCCAGTGCTGTTCTGTGCATAGTATGGATTTAAGGTTTATTATTTGTTTCATTGTGCATGCTGGATGTTCTTGGGATTTAGACAGTTATTAGACAAGCATGGGCTGGATCCAGGTCTCTGACCCTGACACTCAAGGCCTTCCTCAGCTGGACCCAGGCAGCCTCTCAAGTAAAGTCACCTGTTCAAAGCCCAGGCTGGCAAAAATGGTTTAGCAGGTACAAATGGTTGCAGTACAAGCCCAGTGACCTGAGTTTGGCTCCCAGAAACCAGGGTGGAAAGAGAGAATCAATCCCTCCAAGTTGCCCTTTGACCTCAAGCACGGGTGTGTACTATGTGTGTGCACGAGCAAAGATTTAAAGGGAGGGGGTCTTTGGCTCAGTGGTTAAGACCACTTGGCCTTGAACTGTGTGAATTTCTGATCCTCTGGCTTCTACCTCTTAAGACCAGGGATTACAGATATGTGTTAGCACACTGAGCTTATGTGGTGTATCGAGTGCTGGGGATTGAGTTCGAAGCTTTTGAGTTAGGCAAACACTAACAACGGAACTGAATTCTCAACACTAGTTTGTGTATGTGTACATGTGTGTGTGGTGGTCCTGGGGATTGAAACCAGTCTTACGCTTGGCCCCTGAGCACTACCCTATCTCCCTAGATTTTTTAATCCCCCATTGTCCCTTGTGTATGTTCACGATTGTGCCACACACCATACCTTTAGTTCTCCTGGCCTGGATGGCCAGTCCTCACCTCCAAACAACTCAATTCATGTTGGTAGCCAAGATTCAGATCCAGCTTAGATCAAATGCCCCACCTCCCCCCATGCCCAGTGGGGAGGAGCTGGTGGACAGCAGGAGGTTTGTATTGAGGGGTACAGACTGCCCATCCTGGCCTGAGCAGCCAGGTCAGGAGCTCAGAAAGCGATCTCTGCTGGGGTTCTGGTGTTTACTGTAGCCAGGGTGTTCAGGGCTCAGCAAGGTGGAGGGCCGGCCAGGAGCCACGGCTTTGGCATCAGGCTGTTTGTGCAGCCGCAGAGAAGGCCAGACTGTCAGAGTTTCCATGGGATCGGGCAGAGGCAAGTAAGCAGCTGGGGGAGAGAGTGACGAAGCCTCCTTTTTCCTGCCAGGTGGGCTGGCTGGGTGTCCCCTCTTTATCCACTCAGAAGTCATGTCTGGGTCTGGACAATGGCCCTCAACTTCTCTACCTACATACATATATATATATATATATATATATATATATATATATTTTTTTTTTAAACAAGTATTTTGAGACAAAGTCTCATGTAGCCCCAGCTGGCCTTGAACTCACAGTGTGGATGAAGATGACCTGATTCTATTGTTTCCACCTTGCAAGCGCTGGGATGACAGGCATGTATCAGGCACCGTATCAGACTAATGCAGTACTGGGGATAGAACCAAGTGCCTTGTGGGCATTAGGCAAGCACTCTCCCAACTACCTTACATCCTGAGCCTTGAGCTAGGGCTTTTGACAGAAGCTGGTACCATGTTTAGTTGAGGCACAACTGGGAGCTCCACCATCCAAAGCTCGGGCTACTCCTACCTCCCACTCCACTGCCTTAAATGGCTCCCCGTTGATTTCTAGTGAAGGCAAGTGTGACTTCCAAAGCTTGTCTTCCTGATGCCATACTCTCTCGGTTCCTGCTGGTCTCCAACTCCAAGGACTTCTAAACCATCCCAGAATTTCCCAAGCAGTTTCCTACAGCCTGAAATCCCTTTACTCCCCTCATCTGCTGCTCAGATTACTATTCATCTTTCAGAATTCAGCTTGAATGTTCCTTCTTCCATAAAGCATTCTAGAGGAAGCTCATTGGGGATTGGAGGGACCGTGTGTGCTTCTCTGGGCTTCTACAGCCCAGGAATCTTAGCCAATTGTGTGTGTTGGGGCAGTAGGAGATTTTTTATTTGAGACCGGTCTTAGTATGTAGATCAGGCTAGCCTCGAACTCACAGAGATCTATGTGAGTACTGAGATTCGAGGGTCAATCCTGTGGTGATGGCTTTTTGAACTGATGCTCCCTGCTTCTCCAGGGCAGGGGTGGAGAAGTCAGTTCCCTAGATGACCACTTCTCCATCGTAGGGGTCACCACCAGCCAGTCCTAATGTAGAGACCTGAGATGGCCAGAACAGGTCCGCAGTGCCTCAAACCAGAACTGTCACTAAGAGCATAGAATAAGAAGAAAAGGGGTTGAATGTGGCACTGCCTGACAGCAGGGGACCTCGGGCTGAGGAGGGGGCCTGCTGGACTCCTGGTCAGGTGCCATGACTAGCCGCGGGTGGCTGACTGCTCCTGTCATTTATCCCCAGGTTCTGCCTCTCCCAGGACGTTCGTGGCCCCGCCCACCTGACAAAGGTAAGCTAGATCTGGGGCGGGGATTTCTGACATCCAAGGCTTGGAAGAGCAGTAGCTCATCGTCCTGTAAACTCACTTGCTCCGGTGGCAGTAGCGGCCCTTCCCTCCCAGGCGCAGGGTGCCCGTGCCGCCCGCTTCTCCTGCAGGCGACCTCAGCTCCTTGTGCTGTAAAATCCCGGCCCAAGTCGGAAGCAGCTTTTTCTCATTTGTGAACTATCTCGCCTCGCTCCCTGGCGCGGCCGTGTTTGCTTGGCCCCGCCTGAGTGCAGTGGGCTGGCCACACTCCCGCCGGCTCCCTCCCTGCCCAACGCAGCCTCTCCCGTTGCCGCTGCCGCCACCACGCAGGGAAGCCGCGAGGCCCAGGAATCTTGGCCGGCTGGAGCGACAGCGGCCGAGGGTGGCGCTCCGGAAAAGGCTGCAAATGGGAACCAGAAGGCGAAGAGCTGGATGGAGGCTGAGGAGGTCCGGACTGCCAGGCAGAGGCTGGGTGGCTGGGTCTGGAGACCCTCCAGTCTGTTTTTGGTCAGAGGCTCAAGAGCTCTGCTGGAAGCTAGTACAGAGTGGCACCGGCTGAGGCCATAGGCCCCGATGGAAGGAGCCAGCTTTCTTGGCTACCTGCTTGAGGGTGCGGTGGCTGTGGGCCATCTGTCCCAGCCTGGACATTCTTACCTCCCTGGCTGGAAGTTTGGTGGCGATGAGATGTTTCTCCAGGGGGTAGCAGGTGTCTAGACTCACATGGGCAGAGGCCAGGGCCTGGCATTAAATGTAGTCACCTGTAAGAAGGGAGGGCATTTGGCTAGCTTTCTGTTGGCCCAGGCCTGAGGAACCAGGAAGAGCAACAGAGACCAGTTCCTGATCGGACTCCCTAGGACTGGGCCCCTGTGGAGGGTGGCCTGGTCAGAGCCAGCCCTGGAGCCCCAGGTGCAGGCTTTCTTGAGTACTTGTTGAGTGATATGGAAGAGAGGGCTGAGGTGGGGTATGTGAGGAGGAGGTTGGGAAGGCTGCTTGGAGGAAGAGGCACTCAGGAGGGGCTTTGAATGAAAAGTTTGTTTGGAAGAGAAAGGGAGAATGGACGTTGCAGGCAGAGAGGGTCCCATAGGCAACTACGGGAAGGTGGGTATGAAGTTGAGGGCACCCAGGGCTGTGGAGGGCTTGTCTTATCCCCAAGGTGGATAAGCCAGCTCTACTCACAAGACCAGGCTTTCCTCTGTAGGTAGTTCCAGTATCCTAGTGCCACTAGGTGGCTTCCTCCCTTCAGAGATTACACAGCCTTCCCCTTTCCTGATGGGACATGCTGGGACATGCGCTCTGCCCATCGTTTGAGTCATTCTGCCAACATATGACCCTGATGTCTCCCTCCAGTCTCCTTCCAGCGCTGTTTCCTAAGCTGCAGTCCCCTGTGCACCAGGTGTGGGTCACTGGCAGCGTTGAGTGGAACTGCAGCTTGGTGGAACAGTCACCAAGCAGAGGGGTACTCTTGAGCTCACAGCCACCGGGGTGATGCGGTTCCAGGCAGCCCCAAAGCTTTAGGATAACCCTTACCCACACACTTAAACTAGGGGGCTGAACCAGAGAGATCCAGTAGACCCCCAACCTCCAGTTTCTTGCCAGACCTCATCCAGGGAGGCAGACACAGAGCTGAATTCAGCATGCACAGGTATGGGCTGTCCACACTGACCTTGCAGAAGATCTTGTTACCTAACCAGCAGCTCACAATTTGCCAGAGCTGGACCTCACTCAGGGGATAGACACCTCAGTTTGTCACAAGGGCATGGGAGAGGGTTGAGAGAGTCACTTGCATAGGCAGTGAAGATGGGGACGGAGACACAGAGGTCTGAGTAGAAGAGACAGATGCTGAGACATGAAGAAGTCATGAAAGAGGACTTAACTGGGCCCCTCTCCAGCTCTTAGACACAAAGTATGTCCCCACAGTAGGACCTTAGTGATAGTTCAGAACATCAGTGGACTTTCTCTGTGCATCCTCCAGAAGCCATGTGAAAGGAAGAACAAGAGATGTAGCCTGTGAGTGCTAGGAGCCAACAGAGAACCCAGAGCCAGCAGGAGCCATGGGCAAAGCTGTGGTAACAGGTGGTCCACTGTCGGGACTCAACAGCGTAGCCTAGAAGCTTGGCAAGATGCAGATGTCGGGTCTACACCAGCTACATCCATCCTGATGACCTGGTACAGGCTATGGTTTGAGAAGTGTTGTTGAAGTCCATATAGAAAATGTGGGAGTTGGAGAGATGGCTTAGTGGTTAAGAGCACTGACTGCCCTTCCAGAGGTCCTGAGTTCGATTCCCAGCAACCACACGGTGGCTCACAACCATCTGTAATGGGATCTGATGGCCTCTTCTGGTGTGTCTGAAGACAGCTACAGAACTCAAATACATAAAATAAATAGGTAAAACATTTTTTAAAATGTGGAGGATAACAGGTTAAAAGTGGAGGCGGAGTGAAAGGGTCCTGTGGCTGTCTTGTGGGCTTTAGCAAACACACGTGTGCACACATACACAGGCATGCACACACAAAAAAATTTTTTGGAAACAGGGTCTCATGTAGGTCAGCCTAGTCTCTTGAACTCACTATGTATTCAAGGATGACCTTGAACTTCAGAGTCTCCTGTCTCCACCTCCCACGTTCTGAAATCATAGGTGTTTGCCACCACACACCCAGGGTTTTGTGCATGCCGTACAAACCCACTAACCACTGAGCTACATCCCCTGTGCCCTCAGCAAGGTCATTTATCAAACCTTTATGGAGTGTCTGGATTGTACCAGCCTCTGGACTGTTTGCTTGTTTGATTTTTTTTTCAAGGTAGGGTTCCTCTGTGTAGCCCTAGCTACCCTGGAATTCATTCTGTAGACCAGGCTGCCCTAGAACTCAGAGATCTGCCTGCCTCTGCCTCCTAAGTACTGGGAATAAAGGCGTGCTAGACCACCACCTGGCTGTGCCGTAGTTTGGAGTATAATGTCTCTATCCGGGTGGAGGCTGTGGGGAATCGGTAGAACTCATAGGGAGGGCTAGAGGAGAAAGTCCACAGGACTGGATCTGCGGCTCGAAGGGAATGGAATAGGGTTGTTATGTGTAGTTGCGGCTATGTATAGGGAAACCCTGCCAAAGCATTGTAGGGGGCGTACAGTCTGCATTACCATATAAGGAAGAAAGGGCCAGCGATGATGTTCAGACTTTTATCCTGGGCACCTGGGTTACAGGGGGGAAAGGAAGTTGGGAGGAAATGACAGCCATGTGGGAAGGCCGGGCCTATGTGCGGGAGGGGGGGTGGTGGAGACTGGAGACTGCGCCAGTACACAGTGATGGAACATGATCTGGGGACACAGCTCCCTGTGTCCTGGAACTACGTGTACAATCCAGAGACCCTGAGCCTGAAGCAGTGTGTGGGAAGGCCGGGCAGAGGAAGAGGGTGACCCCAACCTGGGGTCAGGCAGGGATAAGTCTGGACTGTGCACTTGTGGGGCAAGAGGCTGGACGCCACACAGGAGGCATCCACACTGATCCCCCGGGGGCGAAGTCTGCCCTTCACCACCTTTCTTTCCAGGACTCAGGAACAGGGAGGGGCTTAGAGTTTGCGGTGGAGGCTGAGGGCCTGAGCCTCGGCTGGGTCCTGTCCTCTGCTCACCCCTGAATTCTTAGCTCAGTTGTCTTCAGCAGCCCCTACAGATAAACCTGCCCAATGTTCTCTCTCCACTAACCAAGGAAAGGTCTAGAAGGGCAGAACATGCAGACTTCATTCCTTAAGACTTTTGCTTTGGATGGGGGTAGGATGTCACTTTTTATCCGGAGGGTTTGCGGCTGCATTGAAGGAAGGAGTTCTTGGCCATGAAGGACAGACAAAGCAGCACACCTGGAGGGTCTGGTGGCTCCCACGATCTCACGTTGATCTTTTTGCCGAGGACGCTGGAGGTTCAGACAGGTTAAGTCACTTGGCCGGCTAGTATCCCCCCAGTCTAAGTAGCTGTGCTGGGAAGCCAAGCTTTAGGAGGGTTAGGAACTACACTCACCTGACAGGTGAGGGAAGACAGAGCCTTGAGACACCAGAGAGAGGGGGGAAGAGGCTGGGGAGTGGGGACCAGGCACCGGCCAGGGGCTCTGCAAAAGTCTGCACCACAGGAAGCGGCTCACAGCATACCTGTGGTTTGGCGGACCGGCCGCCGCGCCTCCCCGCCGCTGTTCGTGGAGTCGCCGTCTGGGGTGCTGGGGCCTGGATTCTGCTCGGGTCGGGTTCCACCCGTTCCCACCCCGGGGCGGGGTCACAGCAGCCTCACCACGCGCCCTGTCTCCGGGCCCCTCGACACCACCGACCAGACGGCTCGGTCAGGGTTGGGGGGTGGGGTCGGGTGATGGAGCGGGGACACACCTGGGGTGGGACCCTGCGGAGGGGTTCGGGGAAGGGAGGGGTCGGCCAGTGCCTCCTCCTCCTCCCACCTGGGTCTGGACGCCCTGGGGCGCCCGCTTCCAGCCAGTCTCCTCCGCCTCTGGGAGAAGGCCAGGCTGCCCCAAAACGCTGACTTGGACGAAATGGTGTTTTACGGCGATTTGTTGAAAAGGGGGGAAATCCCCGTTAAGGACTTGCAGCTGTCCAAACACCGCGTCTGTCCCGCCGCCGCCTGGGCGCAATCCACTGAATCAGCGTCTCCTGAACGCGTCCCACCTCCGAGGCTCCGCTCCCCTGCCATCCCTGACCTTGATCAGTCCACACCTCTGGAGAGGTCACCAGAGATGGTGTTGGCTTGCCTAAGGCCACACAGCCAGTCATGGGCAGAGCTGGCTGGAGCCTTTGTACTCTCCTCCTGATCTTTGACACACACACACACACACACACACACACCAGCTTGGCCAACCATCCCTGCTGGCGGAAGGAGTAGCAGATGAATTGTCCCTTTGCTCCACACTTCTGGAGCGAGACTAGTCGGTGCAGAGACACTCTTCAAGTAGTCACCGGGGAAATGTTGGAGCGAGTTGTTGTGGTCTTAGTGATTGATGGATTGAGGTAGTCTGGCCTCATATTTGCCAAGCAGTGAAGTATGACCGAGACATTTCTGTGCTCTTCCTGCCTCTGCCTCTCCCTCCACCCCCAAGCTACAGGTGTGTGCCACCATGTCTAGCTTCATCCTTTAATTCTGACAGTGAATTGAGCTGGTCACTCATCGTGGAGCCTCGCTGTGTGCCAGCTTGGCCTTGTGGGGACAGGAAGAACAGGAGTGTTAAACCAGGACATAAGAGCCAATCCTGGTTCCACAGACAGAGGCTGTGTGAGGCAGCCAATGGACTGGGCGTCCCCAGCATGCCAGAATAAGTGGGAGTTATCCAGGTGGAGCCGAACCAAGGCCACAGAGTCCCCGGGCCTGGCACACAGTCCCACACAGTGCCACCTCTAGGTCATTGGCTCTTTTTTTTTTTTTTTTTCAGCCCTGAAGAGGCTCAGCCTCCACTCCCTAGCCTTGTGCCCAGCCTGGCTGAAAGCCCTTTTTTTTCTTGCCATTCTATGCTTTGCTGCCTGGCCTGACCCTTGGAATGTTCCAAGCTCCCATGGCAAGAAATCTTAGTGGTTACAGCTTTGGTTTGTCACAGGTCTCTGTCCTAGCCCTGTCATCGCTGTCCCCCAAGCTTTTGCAAGCATCACTGTGCTTCTCTGAGCCTCTGTCTCCAAATCTGCAGACAGGCCCTTCCTCATGGAAAAGGCCACAATAATATATATATTTGAGCAAAAAACATTTAGGCCATGTCGGACATTTATGGGCTATTGCTTCCCTTACTCTTCAAACATATACCTAGTATCAGGCCTGGTCCCTGACATCTCTCTCCACCTGGCCCTCCCCTCTAGCTGGCTCTCCCCTCCCTCTCTCTTACACACACACACACACACACACACACACACACACACACACACAACAGTGTCAGGTAGAATGGACATGCTAGGTAGGAGCTATGGGGAGTGGTCCAAGTCCCTTCCTGTAAGACCCCATACTCCACTCCGCAGAACTCAAGCTTGCATTAGCTCTGGGTGATGGCCCTGCTCCTGGGTGGCAGTGGGACGTTTCCTTTGGTAGCATGCCTGCTTGGGTGCCTTCCTGGTTCACTCCTCCATTAACCCTAACCATGTGTAAGAAACAGGTTGGGTCTTTCCAGAGCCAGGTCTGTCCTAGGTCTCCCTCTGATGATGTCGTGACCTTTAGGCCCTGACCTAAAGTGAGCCAGGAGCCATCTTGGCTTCCTCTGGTACCCACTGGACGCTTGGTCCGCTCCCCCTGCTCCCCACCCCGCCTACCCACCAGACAGAACACTCTAGGTCTAGACATCGATGTATAGCCCATCTAGGATATTCCAGCTCAGATAGATGATTCAAGAGGACCCTGCCCTGCCTGCTCAGGAGAGATGAGGAGGTAGTGGCGGGAACCGGGCTCCCCTGCCCAGGTTTAGGTTCTGCCTGTAGCCTGTTAGTGAGGACTTTCAACCCATTTCCTCTTCTCTAGACCACAATAGCATTCCCATAGGCTGTAGTGAAGGTTATATGTGAACTGTTAGGACAGTTTTTGGTCTGATTCACCATCAGCATCTAATAAAGCCAGACCTGGTCAGGTGGTGGTGTCGCACACCTTTGATCCTAGCACTAGGGAGGCAGATGGATTTGAGGCCAGCCTGGTCTATAGAATGAGTTCCAGGATAGTAAGAGCTACGCAGAGAAACTATATCTTGAAAAAACAAACAAACAAACAAACAAACAACAACCACAAAACCCACATGGAGCTGGCTCAGTGGTTAAGAGCATTGGCTGCTCTTCCAAAGGTCCTGAGTTCAAATCCCAGCAACTACATGGTGGCTCCCAACCATCTGTAATGGGATCTGATGTCTTCTTTTGGCATGCAGGTGTATATGCAGACACAGAACTCATAAGCATAAGTAAATCTTATAAAAAGAAGAAAAAGAACTTTTAAAAAGGAGAAGAAAAAACAAAAACACAACAAAATATAGCCCAACTTGTACACTGCAGGCTCAGCCAGACCTTGTACACTGCAGGCTCAGCCAAACCCTGTACACTGCAGGCTCAGCCAGACCTGTACATTGTAGGCTCAGCCAGACCCTGTACACTGCAGGCTCAGCCAGACCTGTACACTGCAGGCTCAGCCAGTCTTGGCATCAAGTCACAGCCAATAAGACAGGTGGCGTGTGCTGGGGAAGGTTCCTAATGAGGCCTCAGCTTCTGAGCAAGACTTTTATAGTGTAAGTAAGCATCTCTCACACCTCTCTCCCTCTTCCCTTCTTCCTTTTCCCCTTCCTCCTCCCTCTGCTAAGGATCCCCTAACCCTGAGCTGTACCCTAACCCTAAGAGTCTCTTTCCACATCTCAGCTCAAGGGTGACCTTTACATGAACTCAGTGGGCTTTGTGAGAAAATCACCTTGACTTTGACACACAGGAACCCCAGTGACAGGTGTTACTGTCAGGCCAAGGCTCAGGGACAGAGCTGGTAAGTAGTGGAGCTGAGATTTGAACCTGGGAGCTGGGCAGTGGCTCCATGGACCTTCCCTGCAGTCCTTGTTGAGAGAGATGAGAGGGATGAGAGCTGCAGCCCTGCATCACAGAGGGCTTTGCTTCCTCGGGCTCTGTGGAGCCCAGAGTAGAGATGCAAGAGAAACATGCTATCTCCACTGGATCAGATCAGTGAGTTCCAGGATTGCCAGGGCCACAAAGAGATCTTGTTTAAAAAAAAAAAAAAAACCCAAAAGAACAAAAACAAAGCAAATAAACAAACAATGAACCCCACACCAAAAAAAAAAAAAAAAAAAAAAAAAAAAAAAAACCAAGCATCTCCCTTCCAAAAAAACCCGACAGCCTATTGATATGTAATTCATGTATCTCTTTAAATGTACAGTACAGGGTTGGATCTATGGCTCAGGTGGCAGAAACACTGCTTAGAATGGAAGGAGTCCTGGCTTTCATCTCTAGTACTGAGTAAACCAGGCACAGTGGCTCACACCTGCAGTCCCAGCACTCAGGAGGTGGAGTTGGGAAGATCGGAAGTTCAAGGTCACGCTCAGCTAATGTAGTGAGTTTAACACCAGCTTGAGATACATGGGACCCGGGCCTCAAAAACAATGAATGTGCAGTGTATTATTTTTAAGACATAGTCTCACTATATAGTCCTTACTGACCTGAAACTCACTACATAAACCAGGCTGGCCTCGAACTCACAGGAATCTGCTTGTTTCTGACTCCTGAGTGCCAGGACTAAAGATGTATGTCTCCATGCCAAGCTTAAGTTTTCATTTAATTTAATTTTCTATGTACAGGTGTTTTCCTACCTGTATATTCATATTAGCACGGCCTGATACTAGCAGTGGCCAGAAGAGGGGGTTGGATCCCCTAGAACTGGAGTTATAAGTGTTTTCAAGCCAATGTGTGCCCTGAGTGGACAGAGTCAAGCCTGGGTCCTCTGGAAGAGCAGCCAGTGCTGACCACTGAGCCATCCTGCTAGCCCCAGACCAACTTTAGCTGGGATTATAGTCTGTGCCACCAATCCCAGCTCACAATCAATTTTCAAACATTTCATTACCCCTATGTAGAAGGCCACATCTGTGAGAATCACTCCCCGTTTCTCCTTCCTTCAGTCCTCAACAACCCCTGATCTACTTCCTGTCTCTATGGACCGCCTGATCTAAGCATTTAAAAGAACTGGATTCAGAGCTGTGGTGTAACTCAGTTGGTTAACCACACATGAGGCCCTGGGTTTGATCCTGAGCCCACACACTGGATGTCACCCTCCATGTCAGTATTCTGATGCCTGTTTTTAATTCAACATATTTACTGAACAGAAAATGTGTGCCACTTTCTTTTTAATGTGTGTGTGTGTGTGTGTGTGTGTGTGTGTGTGTGTGTGTGTACGAGCACACATGCAGAAGCCAGGGGAAGTTGTTAGACACATAGCCATGAATGATTTTAACTTTTTTTTTTTGTTTTTTGAGACAGGGTTATTCTGTGTAGCCTTACCTGTCCTGCCTGTTCTGGATCACTGTATGGTTCAAGGCTGTCCTCAAACTCATAGAGATCCTCCTGTCTCTGCTTCCCCAGTGTTGGGATTAAAGGTGTGCACTACCTCCCTTCACCTGGCCATTTTTTTAAGTTTAAACATTTTAAGACATGATTTATTATTTCATGTGTCTGTGTGTGTTCTGCCTGCATGTGTCTGTGCACCATGTGTGTGCAGCGCCCACAGTGGCCAGAAAAGGGCACCATATCCCCTGGAACTGGAGTTTCAGATGGTGTGAGCCACAGTGTAGGTGCTGAGAATCAACCTGTGTCCTGTGGAAGATCAGCCAGTGCTCCTAACTGCTGAGTCATCTCTCCAGCCCCCGCAGTTACCTCATTTATCTTCTGTTCCAAGGGAGTATCTTTGGGAAGAGTGTCCTTATGTATTCTTTCCTGATGCTGTTTCTGCTGGTAGCTGTTTTGTGACAGTGACTTCTCTTAAGGACATACTCTTGGAAAAGATCACGTCTTTAGGTTGGGAATGTGTCTCAGCTGGTAAAGTCCTTGCTTGGCATGTGTAAAGCCCTGGGTACAATCTCTAGCACCTCATAAAACTGAGTTCAGTGGGTCACACCTGTCATCTCAGTACCAGGCAGGTAGGGGCAGGGGTTGGGAGTTCTAAGTCATCCTCGGTTGTCTACCAAGTTTGCACTATCTTGGATTACATGAGACCTGTCAGAAGAAGGAGGAGGAGGAAGAGGAGGAGGGGCAGCCCAGTGTGCTGTCATGCAGCTGTAACCTCAGCAAGAAGAAGCAAGAGGCCAGCCTGGTCTATGTAGTTCTGGGCCAAATAGAACTACACAGTGAGACTTTCTCAAAAACAAAACAAAAAGGGAGGGAGGGTTTCAGAATACCTGCAGCTAGGGGAGGGAGATGGGGTGGGTAGGCATGGGGAGCAGACCTAGCTGGAAGGACTTGACCCAAGTGCTAGGATTGGTCCTGAGCCAGGGCAGGGGAGATGGAGATAAGGAAGGAAGCTGGGAGAGACTTGGGTACCGAGCCCATGACTTGAGACCTCTTCCTGAAGGCATTGGGCAGCTGTTTTGATTGGGAAAATGAAAAGAATTTGTGAAATGGGCTGGAGAGATGGCTCAGTGGTTAAGAGCACTGACTGCTCTTCCAGAGGTCTGGAGTTCAATTCCGAGCACCCACATCTGTCTCACATCTGTCTGTAACTCCAGGTCCAGGGGATCTGACACCTTCACACAGCCATACACACAGGCAAAACACCATGGTGTCCCATAACCATCTATAATGACAGATCTGGCACTCTCTTCTGGCATGCAGGCATACATGCAGGCAGAATGCTGTATACATAATAAATAAATAAATCTTTCCAAAAAAAGAAAGAATTTGTGAAGCTGGGCAGTAGTGGGACACACCTTTAATCCCAGCACTCAGGAAACAGAGGCAGGCAGATATCTGCTGAGGCCAGCCTGGTCTACATACTAAATTCTAGGACAGCCAGGGCTACACAGAGAAACAAACAAACAAACAAACAAACAAACAAAAAACCACTTTCTGTCATCTGCATGGGGTTACAGAGGGTTGTAAGCTGACGTGTGGAATAGAACCCAGGTTATCTGGAAGGGCAATCAGTGCTCTGAAGTAGTCAGCCATCTACCCAGCCTCTATGCCCAGTTGTTGTTGTTTTTTAAATTTATTTATGTTCATTGGTGTTTTGCCAGCATGTATGTCTGTGTGAAGGTGTCAGATCCCCTGGACCTGAAGTTATAGACAGATGTGAGACAGATGTGGGTGCTGGGAATTGAACCCAGGTCCTCTGTGTTCTTAACCTCTGAGCCATCTCTCCAGTCCTATACCCAGTTTTTAAAAGCATTTTTTTGGGCACACAAAATGGCTCAGCAGGTAAGGGCGCTTGCTGCAAAGCCTTATGACTTGAATTTGATCCCTGGGATCTGCGTGGTGGAAGGAAAGAACCTATTCATGCAAGTTGTCCGCTGACTGCCACGCTCACATGTGCCCCTCCCTCAAATAAATAAGCAAAATGTAATTTAAAAGGCATTAAAAAAAAAAAGGTAGTGTATTGTGTGGAGAGCGTGCATAGCGTTCTAGCCTCCCAGTTACGCTTGCCTTTATTTGGGCTGTTATGGATAATGTAATGTCAGGAACATTTGCATTATAAGATTTGCATAGATATGTTACCCTGTTATATTTGCCCAAACTCCTATGGTGAGTATAGTATTT
The DNA here is from genome assembly GCF_011762505.2 of Arvicanthis niloticus. Taxonomy (NCBI): domain Eukaryota; kingdom Metazoa; phylum Chordata; class Mammalia; order Rodentia; family Muridae; genus Arvicanthis; species Arvicanthis niloticus. The sequence goes on along the minus strand of NC_047662.1, from coordinate 28,208,396 downwards.
AAGCTGGCAGAACCCAGGCCTTGTTCTCTGAGCTCAGCTAAGCGCTGTAGATAGCTGGGACTTGAAGGGCTGTGTGGCTGTCAGAAGGCATTTTGGAGGTAAGGGACTTGAAGGATAAATAGAAGGTAGAACTGAGGCCTGGGAGCTGTCCTCTAAGGAGTCCTGGGTGACAGTAAAGGTTGCAGGGAGAGGACGGGAACGTGGGGCTCAAGGTAAGGCACTGGCTTCTGGCAGTATGGAGTCCAGAAGGACGTCAGTGTGATGAGGACTCACAAGGATCCAAGTCAAGCCCCAGACCTGCCTCCCTGTACCACCTAGATACTCGGGTTGGCAGTGATACCACTATGCCCGTGTTGAGATGAGAGTTTACATCTCCGAAGAGCCCCGGTGGTAGGTGGGACTTGACAGAAAGCTGAAAAGGTTTGCTTTAGCAAGGGATGTGCTGGGGTCGAGCTGGTTCTCAGAAGGTTCTATCTGGTTGCCGATACTCGGCTGGGGGAGACTGGTCAGGTTTGGAAGAGGTTTAGCAGACACTATATACAGACCAGTGACTTTGAGATTTGCTTTTGAACATCAACGAATCTGAGTCCGTGTTCCTGGTGGCTGGTTTGGTGACAGCCTTCCTCCTTCTCCCTGCAGCAACACGGACACCATGCAGGGGGCTCTGATGCCCTTGCCTTCGCTGCTGTTGTTGCTGTTGGGGTGTGGGCCAAGACTGTCTTCTGGCGGCGGAGCTGGGGGCGCAGCTGGCTATGCCCCGGTAAAGTATGTGCAGCCCATGCAGAAAGGACCAGTGGGACCGCCTTTCCGAGAGGGCAAAGGCCAGTACTTGGGTGAGAGCCTCCCTACTCAACCATACCTAAGGCCACTCCCCTGCTCCCTAAATCCCTCCAGACCCTCCAGACCACAGCTGCTCAGTGTCCAGCTGAGATCTCCCCTCCTCCATTTATTCTCAGCTTTAGAGGGAAACTGGCTGTGGCTGGCTGATGAAGGTGGTTTTCATATGGGGTGAGGCCGGGCGGGAAGGTTGATAGGGAATGAGGCAGCTTGACTGGTCTGTAATGCCGGCTACTGGCGCCACCTGCTGGTAGGATGGTCATCAGGTCTTGCAGCCATAAATTCTAAGTTTATTGGGCAAAGCCTGGCTGGGAGGTTGGGTACAGGGAGCCCTGGATGAGGACTCCTGCAGTGCTCCCAGGATAGCAACTGAACAGCTCTGGACTCCTTCTATTATGGAGGCACATCTCTGGGAGTGTGCTCTATAAGCAGATACAAAGCCTGTCCCTCCACACTGCTCTCCACATTGTCATGGGGGAATGGATAGACAAAGTATCCAGCTTCCATTGTCCAGGTCCCTGACTGTCCCCTTCTCTCTCTTTCAGAAATGCCTCTACCGATGCTACCAATGGACTTGAAAGGAGAGCCAGGACCCCCTGGGAAGCCGGGACCTCGGGGTCCTCCTGGGCCTCCTGGCTTCCCGGGAAAGCCAGGGACTGGAAAACCTGGGGTCCATGGACAGCCAGGCCCTGCTGGCCCCCCTGGCTTCTCCCGGATGGGCAAAGCTGGTCCCCCAGGGCTCCCAGGCAAGGTTGGACCACCAGGGCAGCCAGGGCTACGGGGGGAGCCAGGGATACGAGGGGACCAGGGCCTCCGGGGGCCCCCAGGACCCCCTGGCCTTCCCGGTCCTTCAGGTATTACTGTCCCTGGAAAACCAGGTGCCCAAGGGGCTCCAGGGCCTCCAGGATTTAGGGGGGAGCCAGGACCCCAGGGAGAGCCTGGACCCCGAGGAGACAGGGGCCTCAAAGGGGATAATGGAGTGGGCCAACCAGGGCTGCCTGGGGCCCCTGGACAGGCAGGTGCTCCTGGGCCCCCTGGGCTGCCTGGTCCAGCTGGCTTGGGCAAACCAGGTTTAGATGGGATACCAGGAGCCCCTGGAGACAAAGGTGATTCTGGGCCCCCTGGGGTTCCAGGCTCTAGGGGAGAGCCAGGAGCTGTGGGTCCAAAAGGCCCCCCTGGGGTAGATGGTGTGGGGATACCAGGCACAGCAGGGGTGCCAGGGCCACAGGGTCCTGCTGGGGCTAAAGGGGAGCCAGGGCTCCGGGGTCCCCCTGGCCTGATAGGCCCTGTTGGCTATGGGATGCCAGGAAAACCAGGACCTAAGGGAGACAGGGGCCCAGTTGGGGCCCCAGGGCTCTTAGGAGACAGAGGTGAGCCAGGAGAGGATGGGGAGCCAGGGGAGCAGGGTCCACAGGGACTTGGGGGTCCACCTGGCCTTCCTGGATCTGCAGGACTTCCTGGTAGACGTGGGCCCCCTGGGTTAAAGGGAGAGGTAGGACCTGGAGGTCCCCCAGGAGTGCCTGGCATTCGAGGTGACCAAGGGCCTAATGGCCTGACTGGAAAGCCTGGGCTCCCTGGTGAGAGGGGACTTCCTGGGGCCCATGGACCCCCTGGACCAACTGGACCCAAGGGTGAGCCAGGTTTTACAGGTCGCCCTGGAGGGCCAGGGGTAGCAGGAGCCCTAGGACAGAAAGGTGACTTGGGGCTTCCTGGGCAGCCTGGCTTGAGGGGTCCCTCTGGAATCCCAGGACTCCAGGGTCCAGCTGGCCCTATTGGGCCCCAGGGTCTGCCAGGCCTGAAGGGTGAACCAGGCCTTCCAGGGCCTCCTGGAGAGGGAAAAGTGGGGGAGCCCGGCTCTGCTGGTCCTATAGGGCCTCCTGGAATCCCCGGCTCCCCAGGGCTCACAGGTCCTCCTGGGCCCCCTGGGCCTCCTGGGCCTCCTGGTGCTCCCGGAGCCTTGGACGAGACTGGTATCGCAGGCTTGCATCTGCCCAATGGTGGCGTGGAGGGGGCTGTACTGGGCAAAGGGGGCAAGCCACAGTTTGGGCTTGGTGAGCTGTCAGCCCACGCCACTCCAGCCTTTACCGCTGTGCTCACCTCCCCCTTCCCTGCCTCAGGCATGCCAGTTAGGTTTGACCGGACTCTCTACAATGGCCACAGCGGCTACAACCCAGCCACTGGTATTTTTACCTGCCCCGTGGGAGGCGTCTACTACTTTGCTTACCACGTGCATGTCAAGGGCACCAATGTGTGGGTAGCCCTGTACAAGAACAACGTACCCGCCACCTACACGTACGACGAATACAAGAAGGGCTATCTGGACCAGGCCTCCGGAGGGGCTGTCCTTCAGCTGCGGCCCAACGACCAGGTGTGGGTGCAGATGCCCTCAGACCAGGCCAATGGCCTCTACTCCACCGAGTACATTCATTCTTCCTTCTCAGGATTCTTGCTCTGTCCCACATAACCCGTGGGGGGCCCTGCTGCCCTGGCCTCCTCCTCTTTAGCAATAGAGAGACCTTTCCAGTTACAGAGATCTCCATTGGAGAAAAAGCTGAACAGAGGCGGTGGCGGCCTTGGCCCGAGAAGACTGACCTGCTTTCTGTAGGCTGAAGTTGTTTCTGGAAGAGGTTGGCCTAATTTCCTTTCCCCCAGGTGCACTGTGGGGGTTGTACTCCTGTTCTGGACCTGCCTGGTCTGCAGGCAGCACCCCAGAGCACTCAGCCTGGCCCCCTCGTGAGTCCTGGAAGCCGCTGGGAGAGAGGACGTTCCTCTTGGCCTTAGATGGCATGGAATGTGTCCAGGGCTTCCTGTGTTCCCTGGGTCTCTTCCAGCTCCCCAGGAGCCTCCAGCACCAGCATGCGATACATTAGGTTCTCTGAGGTTTTTGTTTCCTTTTGGGAGAAAGGAAGAAGGGAATGGGGGACCATGGAGGCAGTTGATATGGATGGTGGACGCCTGGAGTGATGTGAGCTCAGACCAGTCCCAGCAGGGACAGTTGTATGGCCCTTGCTCCTGGCCTCTGGAAGACTCCTGAAGCAGCCAGCCATCTGTGGAGATCTGTGAGGGGACATGGATCAGGGGCAAGCTGGTCACTCTTCTGTTTCCCTGGCTATTGCCATTGGTTCTGACTCTTCAGCATGAGGGTGGACAGCCTCGGGCTGAGATGAGGCAACCAGGACTGATGATCGAGCAAACATGATGCCCCTCCCTCTTTCCTCTCACCTGCTGGGGGTTGGGTAATTCCCTCATTATCAGATTGTTAGGGGATGCTTGGCAACCCCAAACTAAGTGTCTTCAAGGCAGAGCGCCTCTTGTTGGGGTCTCTGAACAGAGGCACACATGCTTGTGGGTGAAGAGTTCTGTTTCTCCTTAATAAGAACCACGCTGTGGGTATTTAGTGTCTACTAGAGGGGCTCATCTGTGGGCACTTCCTCTCTCTCCGCCCTCTGCTTTCAATTTCCTGTTCTCAGCAGTGTTAGGGCCCAGGAGGCTAAGGCTCTGGAAGAAAGGATGCCAGCAGGCCCCACTGGAATGAGCTGGCTCTAGAAGCTTCTACCATCCTCACTAATCAGGACGCTCCTGCAGGAAACAGGCGGGCTTGCTTCCCAGCTGGGCTCAGTGCTGCAGGCTTGGGGATGGTGGACATTCTTGCCTATGTAAGGGTGACTGCTTTCTCTGTGGTTCCTCAGCCCTCACCTAGTCAGCCCACTCCACTGTACCAAGTGTGCGAGTGTGAATCCGGAACATCAAACAGGCAATCCAGGTCGTGCTCCAATTTGGGCGCATTCAACTGCCCATGCTGACAGACTGAGGATGAGGGTCTAACCTTCTTCCCGGCCTTCAACTGCAAAGCAGCCTAGCAGACTTAAGGTTCCAAAGTGGGGATCTGCCTGCAACAGTAAGAAAAAGTTCTGCCTGGGACTTTGTGTCCTTTTTTTTTGCCACACCCAAGAGAATCAGCTAGAGTCTCAGAGCATCCCTGTTGGGCTTTTCCAGTCTCCTCCTTCACCGGGTCAAAGCCACTAATCTGATGGGTTCCGGTGGTCAGAGATGAGTCAGCTCCCAGAGGAAGCCCTGAAAGCTGGCTCAGGGCAGAGCTGCCAGACCCCACCCTTTAAAAAAGCCTTTAAGAAAGGATTCTGAAATATCTGGACTGGAGCTGTAGGTGTCACTGACCAGCTTTGACAAACAACGTCAGGCTTTAATAATGACAACTACACTTACCTTGTGCATTTTTGTATTTTGGCTTTTTTTTTTTTTTTTTAAGATTAAGGTTTTTCCACCCTGGATTTCATTTCTAACCTGGTATAGGATGTTCCTCTCTACTTCCCACATACCCCATGTCAGGTTCAGGGAAAATGCACCAGGGAATCAGAGAAAATGGGATTTCTTTTTGAAAATTACAGTACTGTTACTGACCACCCCCAATAAAACCTGTTGTAGAAACACATGGTCTGACTCTGGCCTCATTACGGACATGTTTCAAGGGCATCCGGGTGCATCCCTTGAGGATTACCTCCCTTACAGCTTCTCACTCAGGCTCCTGAGGGCCGTTAGAACCACTGCCTTCTCCGTCGCTGCTGCCTCAGTGCTACCAGGCAAACTCAGAGGCATTCTATGAAACCAAAGAAGGGCAGTGTCTGGAGCCGGATTGAACTTTGCTGGAACATTCCTGTAAGCTCTCAGGAGCAGTGGAGCATGACAGTTGGCTGAGGATCCCAAGGGCCAAGTTACAGCATCTGATACAAATTATGAATGAAACTGTCAGTCTCTGGTCTCCCCAAGGAGGGTTTGTGCCCAGTGCCGAGGACAGGGTCAAGGGTGTTGCACACAAGTGCCTGATTGCTGTATCAGGAGCAGCATGCTCTTGTCTTTGGCTCTGAAGATCTGGGACATCAGACCCGATAAAAGCCAAGTCCTGCTATCTGTCTACCCTGAGAATCTCAGCTTGGCTTAAAGCCAACTGCCTGACAGTCATGGAACCTCAGACCAACCACTGAGCTAACTGCACAAACTTGTCCCCTTACTAACCCTGGTAGAGCATCCTCATGGTTTGTGGAGAGGTCTTTTCAACTGTCTTCTTTTGTTGTTGGTTTTGTTTGTTTGTTTTGGAGACAGAGTCTAACTATGTAGCTCTGGCTGTCCTGGACCTGGCTCTATAGACTAGGATGGCCTTGAACCCAGAGATCTGCCTGCTTCTGCCTCCTGAGTGCCAGGATTAAAGGCATGCACCACTATGCCCAGTTTCAACTGTCCTTTATAATAGATGCTGCACAAATCTTCCTTGCAGACCAAGGCCTTCATCCTGGGCCTCAAGATACAGGAAGCATGTTAACACATCCTTGGGATACACCTGGGATGTCCACCTAGGATGATACCCATCCTTATCAAAGGTGGGTGCACTGTACCTCATATAGGGTCCCTCTTCCTGGTTCAGCTAGGCCTGGGCTGTTTGAGGAAGAACAGTAAATCTGTTTCTACCCAATGTCTCAGGCAAAGCATTCACCCACGTGCCTGGACAACACTGTGTGATCATGCCTACTCTGCCCTTCCTGGTTGGAGATGGAAGACGGTCCACAACACAGCAGCTACTGCCTTGGGTCCCAGTACTGGACAAGTGCAATCCAGGCAGGGAGTTACTACTTAGAGACAATCCACCAGTGGAGACAGAAACAGGACATGCTGGGATTTACAAAAACTGTTTATTGCTGTGACATCCACCAGAAGCTGTCAAGGACCTATTGCAGTGGCCAGGCCAGGCAGCCAGTGGATGGGCTGAACGCCACCTCAAGAGCCAAACAACCTGCTGCTGGCTCCACCTACTCAACAATAGGCTGTCACTGGTTAAAACCCAACTGGGAGATAGGATACTCCCATAGGTCCACCTTCCCAAGTCCCATGTCCTAGAGGAAAAAGAGTACCACAAATAATTCTCCAAAATAAGACCTGCCCTGGCCCCTTAATTTCTGAGGACCCTAGGGTGTCATACAGCCCTGCAGCAAGCCAGAGCTGCAGCCCCGAGGCACAAGCTCCTCTCGGTTCCATAGGCTGTCCAAGACTCCAGCCCTAAGGGTACCTTCAGCCTGCCTTCTAGGAATGCAGGGCAGGTGAGTCAACCTAAAGGAACTGTGGATTCCAATCTGAGCTGTCCTTGGTCCTGATGATCCTGACAGGGCCACTGAGGTTGTGGCCCTTACTAACTCTCTTGGAAGACTCGGTGCAGGCTCTGGGCCAGGACGTCTGTCTCCTCAAAGCCCTCGCAGCTTTGCTGCCAGCTCTCCGGCACCTGTTCCATCCCGTAGTAAGCTCCAGCAATGGCCCCAGCCATAGTGGCTATGGTGTCTGTGTCCCCGCCAAGTGAGACGGAGTAGATGAGAGTCCTCTGGAGACTGTTGAAGGTGGAAGGGATCTCAGGGTCAGGCTCCATGCAGCGCAGGAAGCAGTAGATGGCGGTGGGCACAGATTCAAAGGCAGCAATGCCATTCCCTGTGGGAAAGCCGGGGCATAGGACTTGACCTTGCTTCTTGCTGAGAGCTGGCACTCAGCTTTGTGCAGGGCCATGCCTGAGACCTCAGGCTTTATAGTGAGACTACTCGAGACCCAGCAAGCCTGGCCAGGCGAGCTCTCACTTAGTCCTGTGCTTGGCTCTGATTCTTGCTCTTCCCTAGGCTGTTGAGAGGTGGGTCACTGTGAAGGACTCCACACAGTGCTCAGGGCACGGGTACCAGGCAAATTAACATCCATAACTACACTAGTGGACAAACTGGCTGCCAGCTGCCTTTTCTGGGGACACTGATCCTCAAGGCTGCAGGTACTATGTTCATAGCCCTGCCAGGGGCCCAACAAGGAGGAGCTCTAGCTGTCCCAGCAGCCTGTCTGCCCCATGGTCAGGTGAGGTACATATTAGTCAGGGTTGACCCACCTAGCTCAGACACCACTTCCTCTCGGCTCACCACATCCTGGTCCAGCAGCTCTCCGACCTTCTTCAGCCTGCTGGAGTATGGACGTTCCTCCATACCCAACCTGGGGTTTGGGAAGCAATTTCAAAAAGGCCAGAGTGAGCAGGCAGACACAGGCAGAGGGGTCAATCTCAAAAGAGGAACTGGGGACATCAGGTCCCATCCAGGTGCATGTGCCTTAATGGTGCTGGGAGGGAGAAGTGTTGTGTTGTCTGAGACACTGAGGGCCAAGGCTTTTGAGGAAAAGGGGCCTCTTCTAACCACTCCATAAAGTTCCCAGTGAGGAGCGGAAGGTTTGGCTTTGTGGCAATGCCAGACACCCACCCCTGCCCTGTGCACACTCTGACTTGCCTCAGCCCTCGCTCCAGCCTATACTCACTCCTTGGCATCCAAGACTGACTGGGCATCACCTTCCAGCTCCTCCATGTGGCCCAGAAGCTGCTCGAGGAAGTGCTCACTGGATGATACACCCTGCAGAGCTAGGTGCACAGCCAGGGCCTGCAAGATGGCACCGTTGTAACCCAGGGAAGAGGCATGGGTCAGCTGGGCTGAGAGCCGGGCAAACTATGGAGAGGAGGAGCCACTGTCACATCTCTACAGACAGAGTTGGGAAAGGGGACTCTGTGACCAGCCTGCCCAGTACCTTCTGTACATCCTGGATACTGCTATAGGCCAGTGGGATGCCTGCTACCCGCATGGCACCCCCATTGCCATAGGAGCCCCTTCCATTGAACTGGGCCCGGGCAGGCTCATAGACATCACGGCACTTGGGATTCAGGAGTTTCTTGAAGACAGTGATGACTCCGGCCCCATACCCTCTGTCAGGGTCTTTCTTGTATTCTTGGGCAAACCTGGTGAAGAGAAGGGAGGCACATGAGAGTTTCCGAAGTGCCTCTTGGGGCTAGAAGAAAAGACTGGGCTGGGTTGGAAGGCGCTAGGTGCTTAGGGCGTACCAACAGTGTTGTCAAAGTTTTAGCTTAGAAAGCAGATGTTAGCTGAAGAAAGGGTCCTGTTGAGGGAAGGGGTGCTGAGTACTGCTCCCCTGAGACCTGTGTGGTCTCATGCCAGGGTTATGTCCCTCACCTGTGAGCCATATCCACCTCGTCAAAGGCCTCCTTGGCCAGCAGGGACTGCACCAGGGCCCTGGTCATGGCAGTGTCATCTGTGTAGTACAATGTTTCTGCAGGGAAGAGGGTGGCGGGGTGAGAACCCACAAGCTCCAGTGGAATGAATGTTTGTGGCCTAGCAGCTGACCCCTATGGTGACCCCACTGTGACCTCTTACCCCTTCCTCCTGCAAGCTAGGAAGTCTTCAGATCTCTGCCTTGGGATCTTCAGCAACTGTCTCTTACAAGGCAGTCATGGCGCCCTGCTGATTTCTGAAGGGAAACCTTCCACTTCCTCCTTCATTACTCACCATCTTAAGTCTGACCTGCCTGGGCTGTATGCTTCCCACCTACAGTGTGGCTTTATGCACTGCCACACATTCTCAAGTAGGACACTGCCCTCTTCCTTTCAGTTCATGGGATCTGCACACAATTCTCTCCCAGCTTGCTCCCCTCCTTCCTTGTCTCCATCTCTCGGCTCCCCTCCCTGGCTCAGGACCAATCCTAGCACTTGGGTCAAGTCCTTCCAGCTAGGTCTGCTCCCCATGCCCACCCACCCCATCTCCCTCCCCTAGCTGCAGGTATTCTGAAATCCCCTCCTTTAAATTTGTATTTGGATGGGTATTTCTGCCTTCATGAATGTCTGTGCACCACATGCATGCCTGGTGCCCAGGGAAGCCAGAAGAGGGTATCAGATTCCTTGAGCCTGGAGTGACAGATGGTTGTGAGCTGCCATGTAGGTGCTGGGAATTGAACCTGGGTGCTCTGGAAGAGCAGCTAGGTAGGGCTCTTAACTGCTGAGCCATCTCTGCAGCTTCTTAAAGGTCTCATTGTCTGTAGTTCTGTCTCACCCAGAACTGTGTAGACCAGGCTGACCTCAAATTTGCTGAGATCTTCCCACCTCTTTCTCGTAAGTGCTGTGGTCACAGGTCTGTGACACCACACTTATTATGTTCTGGTACTTCTAACATGCCATACTCAAAGAGGCTACTACCCAGCTAGGACGGGGCCTTTGCTTCACTGAGAGAAGACAGTTACAGAGAATGGACTCTTCTAATGAGTGCCTCCCGGATCCTTCAAATAGCCAGTCCACTCCCTCCTTGTAGCTCAAACTCCATTTTCCCTCTTCTCAGGTGGCCCCTGCATTCCACCTTCATAGCCATAAATACATTCCTAGCCTCTCTCAGCCTGGTCAAAGGTAAAGGCCACCCTCACTCACTGGGGCTAGGTGTTGCTCCTTGGATTCTCTTCCTATATCCTCTCCATACCGCTGTGGGTGAGGGGGGCACTGTCTGTCCTCTCTCCATGTGCTCTGTGCCCTGGTCCTGAGGGAGCTACTCTTCTTTAGTCCCAGCTCAGGGACTGACCTCCTGCCTAGTTAGATGGCAACAATAAGGCATCCATCCATCTTTTATTGCCAGTCCCTTATTTAGGGCTGGGCTCCAGACTTAAGTTGCAACATTTGTAGGGACTGGAGCAAAAGGAGAACCTCTTCTGCAGCGTTACTGGGACTGTACTGTAGGAAAAGGACCGCCAAAGTGAGCCACCCCCAAAGGGAATCTCAAGGCCAAGGGGAAACCAAGCAAGCCAGTTAGGAGTTGGGCTGAGCTTTTTAGCACTGCCTGAGGCCAGAACTTTTGGATTGCTGTCAGGTCTTTTTACTCAGACCTTCTTAAAATGGTTGTTTTGCAGCCACAGGGTCCCAACTACCACTCAACCTAAAACATACTTTTTTTTTTCCACCTTACCAAACCATAATGAAATAAAATGGTCACCTTTGTCTTATCTCTGCTTCCTTTAACACCCGTTTTCCATGTTCTTGACATGGTTTTCTGGGTCCAGACCACCTTGACTTTTCTGTAACACACCAGTGTTTCCATCTTGAAATTCTTTCCTCTGGTTTTGCTACCATCCTTCCTGCTTCTCGGCGCACCCCTGTCCTTCCCCTACCTCTAAATGCCTCTTAACTCATGGTGTCCTCTGGGGTTCTGGTGACGGGTCCCTTCTACTATGCTACATGCTCTTCAAGAAGAAACAAGTCCTCTGCTGACATCTGGACCCGGAGTCCGAGGACAAGTTGCCTATGCAAGCGAAAGGAATGGACATGTCTTAACAGGCTGGGGACAGCCCCCCGCCGACACCCACATAGGGTCAGCAGCTTGAGAAAGCTGGCCACGACGGAACTGGCCACGCGGGATCTGGCTCTAGCCAAAGTTTTAGGCGAGGCCTGCGCCCCGAAAGTAGTCATGGGTGGAGACCTACAACTAGGGGAGCTGGAGGAAACCGACCCGGTCCAGGGGCCTTCAGCCTCGTGACTTTTCGGGAGCTGGCCGCAGGAACCTCCACCTCAGCAGCCTCGTCGGCGAGCGCGCGCGCGCCCCCGAATCTGGGTCCCCTCGCCCCGGGGTGGGGCCCCGCCCACCTGTCCGCGCGCTGCCCGGCGTGCCCGGGTCCGGCTCCAGGCTCTCAACGTGATTCAGGACTGATGTCAGGCTGACGGTATCGTGTGCCTCGTAGACAGCGCCCACGCAGTCTCCCAGCAGCGCGCCCGCCAGGCAGCCTCGGAAGCGCGAGAGGGAGCGGGCCGCACCAGCTCCGCCACCGCCCGCCGCCGTCATCGCTGCCGCCGCCGCCGCCGCCGCCGCCATCCGCGCGCGGACTAGTCGCCACTTCCGGCGCCGATGCTGCCGCCTCCTTGGTCGTCTCTCTCCGCGGCCCCACAGCGCCCCCTTGTGGCCTGGAGTCTCAGCCTACGTCCCACCCCATAGCGCCACCCAGCGGCTGGGAGTCGCAGCGCCACGCAAGTACTTGCACACTTCGCTTTGGCGCTCCCTACTTTCCCATTTGTAAACGGCACCACAGATCCGGCCAACAGCTCCCTAAAGTCTCGCGGAGGACCCTTTGAAAAGCACCTGAACAAGAAGTGTTTTTGCCCACTCAAAACCACTGCTGCCCGCGGGTGAGCACCGGTATCTTCACACCCGCATTTCTTCTGGAGTCTCTTTGGACTCGACCCCCTGCGAAGTCTAGCCTACTCCATCCCCCAAGTGGACTGTCTCACTCGGTCAGACACCTTCATGGGTAGCAGAGAAGAGCCTGGTTTGAGAACTCCATCTTTATTATTTTACTATCTCTTCATCACTCCCCCTCCCCCACCCTTGTGTCTTCCCTCAGCTGCCAACGTCTAGGCTAGCTCCAGCTGGCAGAATTTGAGTGGACTCAGTGTGCGGTTTGTCGTGCGCGTGAAGGTGTCCACCTGGGGCACAAATTTCTCAGCCGGCACCGTCAGCTTGCGCCGGGTGTCCATACACTTGGTGTCCAAGAGCATGGTGTTGGCCTTGCATGCCATATCAGCCTGTATCCGGGCCAGGTGCTTGAACAGGGCATCCAGTGCATCCCTGTAGAAGAAGGCATCGAGAGCTCACAGCCCTACATCAGGCTGCAGGGGCCAGGTCATCTCATCAGCATAAAGCCCAGCAGGCAGTACGGCTCCATGGTTGGCCAGTGCTTCCCATCCTTCCTGCCCACTCCCTAAACCTACTGTGTCTGGGCCAGCTTCTGCTTCATGGTATTGATGGTTGCCTCCAACTGGTGGACTTCATCAATGAGACCATACTGTGACTGGAGGCAGAGGGGCAGGATGGGGTTTTCAGTTCAGCCACATGGGCCTTCAGCTGGCCTCATGGCTGCCTTGGGTCAGAATGCTTGCTCCACCAGGAACGCGTGTGGAGGGGTAACACTGAAGACTCCTTAGCAGAGGGGGCGGTCCCCACTGGGGCCCCTTGTACCTGGTCCCTGCAGAGTTCCACATTGGGCCGGTAGGTTCGGGACTCCAGCCGGGTATGTGCAAGCTTCAAGTTCATCATCTTTCTCCGCAGGTCCTCCTCCAGGCGCCGAATGTCTCCCTGCAGCTCGGCTATCTCTTCTAAGGTCTGTGGCAGAACATTACTGTTCTCCACCGGCAAGACTCCCACTAGGGCTCTCAAACGGAGAGCTTCTGGGCAGGGTTCCTAGTGGCTTGCCTCACAGCAGGGAGGGACGGGCAGGGGGAAAACTCACATTTTTCTCTTGCCACTTGAGTTCACTGTACAAACTCTCCATTTCCCGAAGCCGCTTCCTGAAGGTGAATTCTGTCGCAACCCTCTGAGCTTCCAGTTCATTGTTGGTCTGCATGGGGAGAGTGAGCCAGGCCAGAGGAGGGTCGTGGCCTTGTGAGAGTGCTGTTTTAAGTCAGGGGAAGGGCTAACGTGTGCTCAGTGTGGAAGGAAAGATGGAGGTGAGTTGGGCTTAGTCACCTGAGCAATGGCTAGGGCAATGGCTTCCCTCAGCTCTATGGCTGCTTTCATCTCTGCCTCTGCGCGGTTCTTGTTGAATCGAGTGAAGTCATCCCACTGCTGCAGTGTGGTGGAGCTGTGGAGGCAAGGAAGCAGTGGGGGTCACTGGGACACACAGGAAACAATGGGGGTCACTGGGACACACAGGAAGCAATGGGGGTCACTGGGACACACAGGAAGCAATGGGGTCACACACAGGGGCACAGAAGGGACTGACTGAAGCACTGGTCTTACTCTTTGGGGACCCGTGTGGGGTTGACTTTCAGAGAGATGTTTGGGGAAGTGAGGTTGAGAGAGAGGCAGCCCCTGTCGATTTCCAGCGTCTCCATTTTGTCTCGGTGGTCAGAGTTGAGCTGCTGTCTGATTTCCTGCAGGAGGCTGGGGAGGGAGAAGGCACTGGAGCCACGCCCTTAGGGCCCAGGATGCAGCTCTCATTGGACTGCAAGGATACTGAAGGTTTGTGGTGTGTGTGTGTGTGTGTGTGTGTGTGTGTGTGTGTATGTGTGTGATGCATGTGCTGCTGCAGCCTCAGACACAAGGCACAGGTATATGACTTCACATGCATGCATAAACACAATAAGGGGCTGAGAGCAGTGACAGAAGGTTTCAGCCAAGGAACAAAGGCTGCCTAGGATCCTAACAATGGGTGGGCCTTGGAAAGCATGTCTGAAATAACCAGAAGTTTCTGCCAGAAGGCTGGGAGGGACAGAAAGTATCATTCATCAAGTCCCATTAAGCCTGCAGGGCATGTGAGTGTGCTCAGACCGGCCCCTGCCTCACCAGAGGTGCTGGAAGGCCTGGCTGATCTTCTCCTGTAGGACCTTCTTGGTGGCTTCAATGACTTCCACCTCTTTCAGCAGCTCTTCCTCCACAGGGTCCTTCACCACATCAATGTCTCGCCGGCTCTCACGCAGAGTCAGGCACTCGATGGACACATCCAGAGGCAGGTTCTTGGCCTGCAGGTTTTGCTCCGCTGACTCTTTTGCCTAGAAAGGAAGGGCACAGGGATTGGTGGGGCCATACCCTGGGAGATCACGCCCACCCTCACTTCAGCAGAGGGAATGGTAGCTTCCAGATCTTGAAATGGGGTAGGAGGGTTAGACCTTCCCATCAGAGCCTGGCTCCCTGCCTGTGTCAAGCTGTCTATTTCAGCATCTAAATCCGTCAGACACTTGTCCAACATTTCCTTCCACCGGTTGACAGTCTCGATCCTCTCTGCCAGGCGAGTCCTGTTGTCATGTTCATCCCATACAGTCTGGAAGAGACAGAACCAAATAAAATGGATGTCTGTGGCTAAGGGCTCTCCCATGGCCCACGTGCCGGAGCGGGCCCACAACCTGGTTGTTGGTCTCATTGCGAAGGATCCGGGCCTCCTGGCGGATCTGGTGAGAAGCATCTCGCTGCCGCTCCGCATTGGTGGACAACAGGTAGCTGTTGGTGCGCCAGTCGGAGAGCTGATAGCGTTGGCTGGGCTTGACACTTAGTGTAGCCATGACTAACAAGCCAAAGGTCTGAAACCCTTAGGTCTGTTCCTGATCGCCACCTGCAGAAGAAAAAAAAAGCGCCTTTTCTGGACCCCCTGATCTGTCCTCTTGGCTCTAGGCCCTTTCCCGCAGAGTCTGCTGGGAAGGTTTCCAACTCAGACCCCATCAACTCATTTCCGGCAAGGTACTAGCAATCAAGCTATATTTTCTCAGTGGTCTGTCTTCAGGCACAAAGCCCCCGGAGCCCGTCTGCAGATGCAAGAATGCACGTAAAGGAAAGGATAAAGCGTGTGTGTGTGTGTGTGTGTGTGTGTGTGTGTGTGTGTGTGTGTTTGTTTAGGAGAACACACAAATGTGGCTACTGAAAGGATGGCAGGGAACATCCACTTTCCATCCCTACTTCCATCCCTACTTCGTTCCCAGGCTGTGGGCCAGGCCCACGGGGGATCTGGGAGAAGAAGCCTTGTTTCCTTTCCAGGGTGGTATGACTGAGCTGGCACACCCAAGCTTTAACCAGCTATCTGAGTAGGGAGGGCGGCCGGGTCCCTTGCCCCGCCTGGTATGGAGGAGGGCTGGCCGTAGGAGGAGCTGGAGTCAGAATTTAGTGTCCAGCATGATCCTCCCCGTGTGCAGGCTCCACCTTTGTGGTTTCGGTCAATACCGGGGCTTGAAGACCGGGTTAGGAGGTCTGCCGCGGGTGCTCCGCTCGCCCGTGTCCCCTCACCTGGTCTCCCCGCTCGCCCTCGATGCCCAGGTCTGAGAACTCCTGTTGTTTGGCGCTCTGGTTGCCGAGCAACCGCCCCCTCCTCGCGCGATTGCCTGCGCCCCTGCGCTGTCATCTGGGCCCCAGCTTGGTCGGGCAACCGCGCAGCTGCGGATCTAGGAGCTGAACATTTTAGTTTTGATCAACCTTTTACAATGACAAGATTTTAAAAGTATGGATAGTTCATAGGAACAGTATAGGCTTCGCTCTCAGGCTCCGTTTCCTTCTGGGGGCTTCTTCCAGAAATAGGTGTTGTAATAGTATATCCTGGACACACATCTAAAACATATTTATTCCTTTGATTTTGTTTTGCCCAACAATTTTACTAGTGTTTGAAGTAAACAAACAAACAAACAAACAAACAAACAACTCTATTCCTGTTATGGAGCGGGTAAAGAAAGCCTGTAAAAGAAAACGGGTTGGTATTAGTGAGCTGGACTCAGTGGGTTAGCTTGCCTAGCTGGGTATGTCACCACAGCAAAAGCTGAGCGTGGTGGTTCACAGCTGTAATCCCAGCACCACGGAGGCAGGGGCCGGCAGGCAGAATGTGTTATTCCTTCCTGTGTAAAGAAGTGTAAAGACAGGCAGAGGTGTATAGATTTGGCAGGCAAGTGGGGAGGCGCTGACTTGTAGGGAGGGGATCCTTCCTGCTCACTAGTTCCGAAGCTCAGGAAAATTAGAACAGATTTTTTTTTTGTTTTTGTTTTTGTTTTTGTTTTGTGAGACAGGGTTTCTCTGTGTAGCCCTGGCTGTCCTGGAACTCACTCTGTAGACCAGGCTGGCCTCGAACTCAGAAATCTGCCTACCTCTGCCTCCCAAGTGCTGGGATTAAAGGAGTGGGCCACCACTGCCTGGCTAGATTTTTTTTTTTTTTAACTTACAGATTTTCCCACTATGTAACCCAGGCTAGCCTCAACCCAAACCCTCCTTCCTCTGTCTTCTGAGGGCTGAGATTACAGGTGTGAGCTACTCCAGTCTATTTTGTAGACTCTGATAAGTGGGACATGAACAGTTGTTTGGTTGGTTATAGACAGTTTGTGTATCCTTGACTGTCCTGGAACTCACTCTAAAGACCAGGCTGGCCCCAGACTCACAGAGATCCACCTGCCCCTGTCTCACAAGTGCTGAGGTTAAAAGCCTATGCCATCACCACCCAGCTGTGAATAGGAGTGTGTGATGAAGCTCTTTTACACATTGCAACAGACAAATTAACGATTAATGATGGAGGGAATGATGGGTCTTTAAATTAATTGATTAATTAATTTGGGGGGAGCATTAGGGCCTGAACCTAGGGCTTCATCCATTCAGAGCATGGGTTTCACTACTGAGCTATGTGCCCAGCTTTAACTTTGAGCATGCTTATTTGGAAACGCTTTACAACAGAAATGAAGACATATGATGGCACGGGGGTGGCTTCAGCAAGAACCTGTGAATGGTAAGGTGGCCCTGCTTTTCACAGTTCCTGAGGTTTCCCACACATCCTGCCCAGAGTTCAGTCAACTGGTGGGTTGGCCAGGAAGACAGGAGGGGATTAGTGTATCTCAGTAGCAAAGTCTTGCCTCGCCTTAACATACACACATGACTGACATATATGGATGTATAAGGAATGAGTGATAGCCCGCTCTGTCAATATGTGTTAGCAACATTCACGCAACTGTGACGTCACTGTGCCGGTCACCACTTTCAGTGAGCTTAGCTCCTGTATGGTGTGTGAACACACCGCCAAAGATTGTCCAACATTGTCGGATTCCCGGCACATGCTTGCCCATTCAGCAGTCGGCTCTTCATTTGCTATGGTAGAATCTAATGCATGTCCTGAGTGAGGTCTTTTCCCTTTAGTTCCAAAACTGTCCCACTTTTCTGTTGGAAGGGAAATTCACACCAGGTGGCAGTATGGCATTTATCATCTGAAAGAAAAGGTGGTGGCGCACGCCTTTAATTCCAGCACTTGGGAGGCAGAGGCAGGCAGATTTCTGAGTTCGAGGCCAGCCTGGTCTACAGAGTGAGTTCCAGGACAGCCAGAGCTGCACAGAGCTGTCTCGGAAAAACCAAAACAAACAAACAAACAAAAAGAAAAAGAAAAAAGAAAAGGAGATCAGCATAGAAAAAAAGAGCCAGCAAATGGCTGAACGGGCCTCCAGGAACAGCAAATGCCATCACTGTTCGATGACATCACTGTTCGATGACATCACTGTTCGATGACATCTCTCTTGTTCGGATGATCATGGTCTCTTGGCTTTACTTTGGGATCTCCTCAGTCAGTATGTTTGTACTGACAGGAAATTTATTCTGTGTGATGGTTTTGTTTCTCTATCTTGGAGTCAAGGTAGTCCTGTGACGCACATAGTGCTGTGACCTCAGGCTGGACTCCTCTTGGCCCCTGTACCTTGTAATCTCCTTTGGAAAACTAGACACCCAGTAAAGTGTGAAATGTGGGCAGAATTTAGCGCAGAGCAGAGGATAGCACACTCCTAAGGACTGAGCATGCTCGGCTGTGCAAGCAATGTACACCAGCTGAAGGGGTGATGACTGTGCCCGTCTAGATAGGCTTTATCTTATCGCTGACATCTCCAGAACTTGCAGCTCTTCCCAGGGGACCTTGCTACGTCTAGGTGGTGATTGATAGGCCAGTTTGCATTGACTCTTGAGGATGGGGCTATGGTGGCTGTGCCTTTGTTCTTTAGCAGAACTCCTGCTGGACAGTGATTTTTTAAACAATTTATTTATTATGTATATAGCATTTTGCCTGCAGATATGCCTGCAGGCCAGAAGAGGGCACCAGATCTCATTAAAGATGGTTGTGAGCCACCATGTGGTTGCTGGGAATTGAACTCAGGTCCTCTAGAAGAGCAGCCAGTACTCTTAACCTCTGAGCCATCTCTCTAGTCCCTGGACAGTGATCTTACAAGGTTTAGGGCTCCTGGAGCCGAATTCTAGATGGTTATCCACTAATGACCTTTGACTTTTGGGGGCCTATTCAGGATGTCAGTTCTCCCTTGCTATCACCAGAGGTTTGACTCAGATTCTGTTCTTCAGACCAGTGGGTCTGCTGATCCTGTCTGGGGCTTTACCGACCCTGACTGTCCAAGAGCCTTCTGAATTATGCAGGATCCTAGAGACAGACCACAAAAGCAGGAAATTTGAAACCTGCAAAGGAAAGCATGCAGCACACCCCCACATATAAAATTCGGGTACTTCTTTATTTTGATTGACACTTCTGGGTTATATAAACCTTTTTTCTCCTACTGCATATATTGCTTCCTCTGATGCATCTGGCTTTAATTTTATGTATGCCTAATTTTGCATACTAATTAGGGGATTTTCCCTCAGAGTTTACTTTGAGGACAGTTTGCCTTACTGCACATCTACCAATCTAGGCTGGATGGGCTGGCTCACTATGTATCCTCATATATTTAGGAATATCCTTGAATAAGGCTGTCCATGAGAGGTCATTGGTGTTTGTTAGAGACAGAGAAACACATTCCTTTTTGGGGGGTGGGTCTTTGTGCACAGCTTGATGCAGGTGTGATCCTAGGTTGTCAAGTGCATCGTTGGGGGAGGGAGGGTCTTGTGTATAGCTGTGGCCCAAACCAAGTGGAGTCCCAGGAGGCTAAGCTATTCCCTATGCTTGTCTGCCTTATCACCATGCCTGCTTTATGCAGGGTCAGGGGTCACTGAGATCTTTATGTTTGATAGGCAGGTTCTCAGCCTGAGAATGCATTTTTTTTATTTATTTATTTTTTTTTTTGGTTTTTCAAGACAGGCTTTCTCTGGGTAGCCCTGGCTGTCCTGGAACTCACTCTGTAGACCAGGCTGTCCTGGAACTCCCAAAAGATTAGCTTGCCTCTGCCTGGGATTAAAGGAGTATGCCGCTACCACCCAGGGAGAATGCATAACCTTTAGAAATGGGACCGAGGGCCAGGCAGTGGTGGCACATGCCTTTAAGCCCAGCACTTGAAAGGCAGAGGCAGGTGGATTTCTGAGTTGAGGCCAGCCTGGTCTAAAAAAAAGAGAGAGAGAGAGAATTGGGACCAAGGGATGCAATTCTGTGGTAGAGTGCTTACTTAGATATACACGAAGCTCTCTAAAGTACTTTAGTAATAGCTCAGCTGAGGTACTCTGTCTGATAGAAAAATGTCTCAATGAGTGTCGCCCACAGCTAGCCACTGACCACAGCTGTGTTAAATGTCCACAGAGGACATTGGGAGTTGCTTACACAGCCTGGGTGGAGAGGGCAGTTGCACTATTTATTGTTTCCTAAAAGTTCTTTCTGTAGTGTTGCCTAGAGGCAAGTGGAGTGTCTCTTTCCTGCGGCACACTCTACTATGTATCTTGATGGTGATGGGTATTATGAAAACATTGTTTTTATTTTCAAAGATTTATTATTTTTATTTTTGTGTGTCTGTGTATCTGTGTGTCTGGCACATGAATGCATGGGCACAAGGAACACAGTAGAGGATGCTGGAATCCCTGGAGCTGGAGTTACAGATACTCATAAGTCACCTGACATGGGAGCTGGGGACCAAACTTGGTTTCTCTGAAAGAGTGGCAAGCACTCTTAACTGCTGAGCCATCTCCCCAGCCCACTTAAAACAATGTTTTGTTTTTTAAATCAAGTCAACATCTGTATTATCATTTACATACCCTATAGAAAGATATACAGAATGGATTAGGGTTGCTAAAAAAAAAAAACGACTACAGGTGGTTATGTAGTCTACAGGTGGCTATTCTGTCTACAGGTGGTTATGGGAGGGTCCCACATCCAGTGCAGCAGCAATGCTGGTTAAGTGAGTCTGTGCAGGCACAGCACTGGACACACTTCCTGAAGCCCTGGGGAGGCAGGGCCAGATCTTCCAGCAGGAGGTGTGTCTGTACTCAGCACTTGGAGGCAATGGTGTGTGACTGGGAACCCTGGATATTTCAGGAGCACCTAGAATCTGTGGTGAGCAGAAGAGGTGACTGGACAGATGCTCACAGATGTGCAAAAAAAAGTGTGGCTGGATATTTAAAAACTGAGTGTTAACTATCCTCTGGAAAAAATATCACTGACAATAGTTAAGGTGTAAATATGAAGACTGCCCTCCATTCTTGTGTTTGTCCCTTGTAGATGACCAGAGTTCCTTAACTTACTAACTTGCTTCCTAAATTACAGTGAAGACTTAAGCTGAGGTTTGCTGGTAAGTTTAACTCTGCTTGTTGGAAACGGATATCATTAGAGGGGTAAGAACTGTGATTTTAAAATGTTTTTTAAGTCTCATTAGATTTGTTTGATACTGACTGGTCCTGAGGTTGCAGTCAGGTGATGGACGCTATTTAGGGTATTTGGAGGTTTTGCTTAAGAGTGTCAGTAACTGGGGGCTGGAGAGATGGCTCAGTAGTTAAGAGCGCTGCTCTTCAAGAGGACCCAGCATCCACATGGTCGCTCACAACTGTTTGTAATTCCAGTTCCAGGGGATCTGACACCCTCACACAGGCAGAAACACCAATGTAAATAAAAATAAGTAAATCATTTAAAAAACATACAAAAAGGTGTCAGCGATGTAGGGAACAGAGACAGGAGGTACATCCCTCTGTCACTCACAGTGGCCAGCATTCTCAAATCTTTTAGAAACCTTGACTAGAGAACTACGATTTAATAAAAGACTTCCGTATAGATTTTAAACACGCGCACTGAGAGGAGAGCTCAGGGAGAAAGACACGCCCCTGAGTGTTCACGTGGACTTCTCTGAGAGAGAACACTGCTGTCTTTACAAGTCATAGATACGAACTGGGGGTTTTGAAGCTATTATCTGGGGAGTAGTTCTTGAGGGCACCCGATAGGATTAGAATTTATGTAAAAAAGTCTAGACCACAGGATGTAGAATGGTGAATTATTTTTATTGTAAATGAAGTCATGCTCTTTAAAAAAGTTATTTATTGTTATGTTGTTGTCGTCTTGTGTGTACTGGTGCATTCATGCCATGGTGCCCATGTGGAGGTCAGAGGACAACCTTCAGGAGTCAGTCCTCTCTTTCCATCCTGAGTTCTGAACTTAGGTCAGGCTTGTTTGGCAAGTCTTCTACCAAGTGAGCCAATCGAGAAATGTCTGGGAAAAGGAATGAGGCCTTCTCTATCCAAAGTCATATACATTCAGGCCTTGAGCCTGGGGGTGGTGTCACTGCTATTTTTGCATAAAGGGCTGTTACGTTAGCAATGGTTACAGTAAATGTCTTGGATCTCCCCCACCCCTTCCTCCAGACAGAATTTCTTTGTGTAAACTTTGCTGTCATGGAACTTGCTCTGCAGACCAGGCTGGCCTTGAACTCAGAAATCCACCTGCCTCTGCCTCTCAAGTGCTGGGATTAAAGGCGTGAGCCATCACTGCCTGACAGAATTCTTGGCTCCCAGTTTGTCAGACTCCTGACTGAAGGGCTCCTTTTCCTTCCTGTGGCCCATAATTTCCCCTCATTTTGCAGCCTATCTTGGGTTGTTTAAGGGTTTGTAATTACTCAAAAGTATATTTTTGATAGGTCAATTATTTTATGTGTACAAGTGTTTTCTTGTATGTATGTATATGTTCCACATGCATGCTTGGTGCCTACAGAGGCCAGCAGAGGGCGTCATATCCTGTGGAACTGGAGTTCCAGATGCTTATGTGTTGCCACATGGACCTAGCTGTTTAAAACCAACTTCTTCTAGCTCAACTTCACACTAAGGTTTTGAAATATTTTTTTAGGGTAGGACAGTTAAACTGAAAGTAGAAAATTTAATACCAACCTAGAAATACTGAAGACAAGCATTTTTGATCAAAAACTTTATTAGCTTTCTGCTTCTCGTAATCGTACATCTTTAAGAAGTTAACATGACAGCTCAGAGCCTGGCCCCCAGTACACAGTGATAGAATTCAGCATTTGGTGACTCTAACGCCACATGATCACACACGTCACCTCCAGCAGAGTTCCCATTCTTCTTAAATATGGCAGCCAAGCATCACTCTGTATCTTTTCTGGTCCCATGGTAACTTA
The DNA here is from genome assembly GCF_011762505.2 of Arvicanthis niloticus. Lineage (NCBI taxonomy): Eukaryota > Metazoa > Chordata > Mammalia > Rodentia > Muridae > Arvicanthis > Arvicanthis niloticus. The sequence goes on along the minus strand of NC_047662.1, from coordinate 28,185,910 downwards.
CAGATCAGACCTACTCCACTGTCTTATCTGGTGTTAGCATGTAGCCAAATATGTAAAAAGGCAGCAGCTAGACAAACATCATGAAGTGCTGTAGTCTGAATACTATAGTAAACTTCTTTCTTATGAAAAGCCAATGGAGACTATGAGGCGAGCTCAGGCATAGGACAGAGCCACTGCAGGAGGGGACGGTGAGAAAGGGGCCAGAGCCCCATGTTGTTCTCTGGTGTCAGTAGGAATATTTGGCAAGAGCTGGGAGTGTAAGAGGGTGGAAAAGGTTACTCTGAATTTATGTAATGTTTCAGTTTGGAAACATTCTGTTAACTCTGAAATCGCAGTTTACATCTGTAATACAAATAGGCACACATGGTCAAGGGGATTAAAAGGTACATTTAAAAGGCGATCCACGTGGAGGACATTTTTCGAAGGTGGCCCCACCCTCCCCACATGTCTTATCATTTACAGTTCACTCCTCAGAAAGGTCCCTTTAAGAAGAATGTTAGTTCTTCATCCATTACTCAGGGTTTAAAAGCAGCAGCAACTGTCTGAAGCAGGAGCAGTGAACATCGCTTTGTGGAGAAGGGAATTCGGAGGGAGGCGTATGGTTGCAATGGAATGGTCAGACTGCCATGTTAGTCTTCCCAACATGAAAAAAACAAGGTATTATTCTGTTTATTTAAACTTAATCCATATAGTGTTATAAAGTATTTATATATACACACATACAAACGGCACTGTTTTCCACAGCCGACAAATGCACCCACATATTAATTCACAAAATGATACTTAGGAGATACAGTAATACTTTTATGGGTCCATAACGGAGAGAGACATTAAAGCTACACATTACAGTAAAAACCGTTTAACAGTGTTCCGATAGATCAGTGTTAGCTATTGCACTGCACACGGTGCCTTTTTTTTTTTTGGAGACAAGGTCTTGCTCCATAGCTGTGACTGGGTAACCCTCCCGTCCTTCTGCTTTCCAGGTGCTGGGACTACAGAGCTGAGTCACCACATTTAGCTTTCTTCATGTTTAAGCATAAAGTTCCTCAACGTCTCACCTTGTAATTCTAATTGTTCTATTAAACTAACGACAGATGTCATATTTGTTAGCAAGAACTTGGAAAGGCCCAAATGCTCACAAGAACGGGAGGTCACTATTAGTAGAGATGAGAATAACCACTGAATCCATCCATACCCTGTATACGTAATACATTCATTTTTCTTTAGAAGCAAAACCAAAAGCAACAAACTTGTTGCAAAAGGAATTGTTTATACCTGTGGTGACATGTCCTTCCTAGAAACAGAAGTCCTACCTTACAGGAAAATGGGTTTCCTATTGAAATGTTAGGCCCTGCCAGCACTCCATAGGATACATGGGTCATACATGCAGTACCACCTGCAGCCAGTCTCTCAGACTTCTGAGAGAGGATCTCGCTAAGTAGCCTTGGCCTCGAACTTGTGCTCTGCCTGCTGCAGCCTCCCGCATGCTGGGACCAGAGGTGTCTGGCTCATGTTCTAACCTTTACAGATAAATGGTGATCGGAGTTTTTAAAGTAAAGCCAAGTTCAACTCTGTAAGTGACAAGTGAAATCAGGACACTTTGCTCTTAGAGCCTAGCCACCTCTCCAAGGGAAAGGGACCAAATATCTGCCAAGGAGCAGTGGGGGAGGCCCAGGAGAACAGCAGCTGAGGTGCACACGAAACACAGGCACTGGGAGACAATGGGGCATGTTCAAAGCTGGGAGCCTAACGGCCTCCCCACTAACTCGAAGTGCAGCTGCAACTACGTTAGCACCACTGAAAGGAATTTAGTTTTGAAAACTTACGGTGTTTGCCAGAGGTTAGCACAAAGAAAAAAGTGTGCCCATGTGCTGACCTCTGGCAGGGAAGAGCCAGGACACACCACATCATGATGCCTCCATGGCTTTCATGCTTGTCTCAAAAAAAAAAAAAAAAAAAAAAAAAAAAAAAAAAAAAAAAAAAAAAAAACGATCTGCCGTAACAAAGACACTTTCACAGAACTTTCTCTACCACTCTGAACTTCTGGATAGCTTTTCCTCTGGGGAAGTCAAGTGTTATTCATAAACAGATTCTCAAGGAGATTTGGTGAGGTAGGTGAGGGCAGGTGACATCACTACAGGGAGATAGGCAGAGAGAGGGAAGACAATGCCAGCGGTCACAGAACAGATGAATGGCAGAACCAGGGGGAGCAACACCCAAGTCTCTGGCATATGCTCTACAGACCTTTCTACTCTCAAAAGCTTAAATAATTTCTTCATAGTCCCCTTTTAGTTGACACCTTTTAAAAGTCACATCGGTTACAGCTCAGGCCTGACTAGAAATGGGTTGAATTTTTTTCTTTTTCTAGAGACAGGGTCTTATATTGCCCAGGTTGACCAGAAACTCAAATGTATGACCCTATGCCTGGTGATATACGTTTATGTTACTTTACTTATGAGCATATGTAAGTCCAGAAGGGGACATCAGACTCCCCAACCCCCGCCCCTGGAGCCAGGGGCTGGAGTTCCAGGCATTTGTGAGCTGTCAATGGAGGTGCTGGGAACTGAATTCTGGTTCTGACAGAACAGTAAGTGCTCTGAACAGCTGAGCATCTCTCTCTAGGCCCTAAAAAGTACTTTTTGTTTTTTTCTACACACCAATAAATCAAATGTGATAAATATATCTATATATCAACTTCAGTTAAATAAATAAATATGTAAAAGGAATGGATAGTTTAAGAAAGCAAGAAATATGTAAATTAGAAGGAGTTGTCTAAGTACTAATCCATTCAACCTATTTAAAAATATATACTTATTTCTGAGTTCGAGGCCAGCCTGGTCTACAGAGTGAGTTCCAGGACAGCTAGTACTACACGGAGAAACCCTGTCTCGAAAAACCAAAAAAAAAAAAAAAAAAAGCCATATATGTACTAAAATAAGTCAGAAAGTTTTTTTTCTTGGTCTGGAGCTTGTGATGTAGACTAGGCTGGTCTCAAAATAAGAGATTGCCCTGTCTCCTGGTGTGTTTTGATTAAAGGTGTATGTCACCATCCTGGCTAAAATAATTCTTCTCACCAAGCAGAAACTTCTGGCAAATGGATGGCCCTTCTTCTCCAACTATTCTAGACTGTTACCCATCCATAGCCGAGGTCTATGTAAACAGCCTGTAAACCTTTTTGTTTACAGAAAAGAAAAAGTTGTGCCCTGGGCTAAGGAGGTACCTGGCAAACTTTCAGACAAAAGAGCCCACCAGTTCATGCTTGCTGTTCTTGGTTGTTTCCTGGAGGGGGCGGGGGCAGGGGGCAGGGGCAGGGGCATGGATGGGGGCAGGGGGGACAGGTTTGTGCTGGCAATATATGTGCTTTACCACCTGAAGTACACCGCTAGCCTATACCTAGTACCCATGTAGGCTTGCAACAATGAATCATTCCCTGACTGTGAAAAGAGAGGCGTTTGCTTAGTCATCACCAGAGATCAAGTGTCTTGTAATAAAAACCAAAGCGCCCTCTTACTAACTCCTCGGGACCAAACTGGATGTATTAACCAGATGGAACAAGATTCGTTCTTCTTTCTAACCCACCAGTGTTTCCCCCAAGTCTGCACAGGAAAGTCTGACAAGGCCCAGACTGGGGTTTTCTAAAGAGAGACCCACCAAAGCTACAGTAACACCAGGCTTCTACTTAAGGATGACAACTTCAGGTGAGCCCCTCACTATAATGCAGAGTGACTTCTAAGATGTTAATTTGCCAAGAACAGGCACAGCTGTATATATGAACAAACAGCTAACATGTCTCTATTACAAACCCTTCCTGACATCTGTGTCAAACAGCAACCACTGCTCCTGTGATCACTGTGATCTATGAACTTGGAAAACACTAATACATGGTTTCTAGGATCCCAGCAAAGAAACTGTCTCCACATTTCCCTTCGCTGTCTGCTCCCACAGCCTCATTGGTCGGCGTCTTTATAAATCCCTCCCATTTCCACAGATCCCTTTAATAAAGACAGAGTCACATACACAGCACATGGGAAACATTCCTTCTTTGAGCTGAAGATTTCCATTGGCTAAGTCCAGGCAGGTTTGTTTGTTTGTTTTCAAACAACAGTCATGAAGACGAAATCTTTAGGCATGAAATACCAGACTAAATTCCCTCTCTAGTCTCTGATGCAGCCAGTGGCAAGTTTCCTAGGATGGCCTCCAACTCAGTATGTAATCAAAGAGAACCCTGAACTCCGATCCTCCTGAGTGCTGGGATTATAGGAATGTACCACTAAGCCCAGTTTGTGAAGCACTAGGGATTGAACTCAGGGCTTCAGCCATGGGAGGCAAGCAGTCTTCTTCTGCATGAGCTACACCCCCAGCCACTAATAGCCTCTTAAAACTGCAAACATAAGATTATAGACGTGCACACGGCCTGTGACTGGGAAGAAGAAAACCACCACAGGGAGGTCTTCTGAGCAAGGTGTACATCTTTTTTACCCACAGGATTGTTCCTGAAGGTTCTTTAATGGACAACCTACATCTCCCTGCACAGATACTCGGTTCTAAGAGGTGGACTGTGAACTTAAACAAGCCATGTAGTGTCTCATTGTTGATGTGGCACCGATGCCAGGTATCTGGGTGTGTGGAGCCTCCCACGGAAGCTCAGGTACACAAAAGCTTTCAGAAAAGAAAGCTGGATTTCAGACAGCCTCAAAAACACTAGTATAAGAAAATGATATGTCCATCTACTTGGAACAAGGCTGACATACAATGAAATTGAAGATACAGTGATCAAGAGGACTTAGCTATACTTGCATGGAAAAAAAAAAAAAAAAAAAGCCCAGCCACTTGAAATAGTCTCTCCTTAATAGTTAACAAGTTTGTCCGATCAGTGCAATGACAGTCAGTGAGTACTTGGTGTGTGGAGGAAGGAATGAGCTCAGAAGGTACGTTAGAAAGCAAGGTATGTGACCAGAAGAACACACCAAGAAATGACTTAGCTAATGTCTACATGAAATCACGGGTTGACTCATTTTACAATGTGTTTTTACTTACTATAGAAAATATTGAGGCTGGAGAGATGGCTCAGTGGTTAAGAGCACTGGCTGTTCTTCCAGAGGTCCTGAGTTCAAATCCCAGCAACCACATGGTGGCTCACAACCATCTGTAATGGGATCCGATGCCCTCTTCTGGTGCCTCTGAAGACAGTGACAGTGCACTCACCCATCTGTCCCCACAACCCCCCTGGAGGGAAGTGAAATGCACAGAGCCTCAACAGTTTGACGTTTAAAAATCCAAGACAGGATAAACGGGTCTCTTCATTTCTCACAGAAAAGAAAAATTCCTTAGCAAGCAAAAGTAGGAGTGTAAAAATATAATGGAGATATTTTACCTTCTTAAGGGAATACATCTTTTTCATACATTTATATTTAAAGGAATTAATGTGCCAATATAAAGGATACTGATGTCCTAAAAAACTGCAGTGATTGTATATACTCGAAATTAATATTCTACAATCATACTTTTTATTGCTTTTCAATTAGTTCATGTTACTACTTAGTTAATTTTTTTGTATTTTTTATTTTTGTACTTTTGGAGATGAGGTCTTACTATGTGGCCCTGGCTGGCCTGGAACTCACAGAGGTCAGGGAGCCTCTGGCTCCCAGGTGCTGCAGTTAAAGCCGTGCACCTTCACTCCAGGCCTTCTGAGGTCAATTTTAATCAGCTGGAATTATTCTGCCTTTGCTCTTCCTAGATACCTACATTCTTTTTTGTCACTAATACTCAGGGTTGAACCAACTTTAAAGCTATTCTAGGAAAGTACAGGGTAGCAAATCTTCCAAATAATTATGGGTAGGAAAATCTTATTTGGAACTCAATTATCAACAACTTGTATAACCTTTTCTATTGTCTTCCTGACTATAGAAATGAATCACAATCTTGCAATGTGCCTCAAGCTAAAAAACAAACAATCAAACAAACAACTTCCCCCAAACTGCAATCAGGTAAAATAAATCCAGTTTGTTAATGTTTGTTTACTACCACATGAAGGAGAAAAACCAAACCTAACTTACAGAGAAGCCGCCCCCCCCCCCATCTACATCTAAAGGCTGTCTTTAATGCCCATTATATAAAATACTAAATATTGTAAAGTAGAAAATAGTGTTAATGGTTTATTGGTAAAAATCCTAACTCTATAGACTTAGTAGTTTGGTTGATATATTAGCCTACCATCTCAGTTTCTGCTAATATCACAAAGAAAGAGAAAAGCTAGATATATCTATATAAAAACAAAATACCTTAAATCCAGCATCTGGGCAAAATGCAAAAGTCGCACATAAATTGCCAGTAAATATGAACATCACTATAGAAAAATTAATATTAAAAATAAACTAATAATTGCTATTAAGACATTATAAAAATGAAGTTTAACGTGGGAACAGACACCGCTCACCGCAGACAATCAGTGCAATGGCACTGACACTCTTACATAATGCCACAGACAAGGGTAAGGTATGTGAGGGTGGCGGTTCCTGTGTGTTTAGTCATCTTCTGGATGAGCGGTCACCAAATTCACAAGCAGGAACTGGTTAAGTTGGCCATGTAGCTGTTTACTGCTTCTTGCTGTAGGAAAAAGCTGCTGGCTTCCTAACAGATGCCTGAGTTCCTAGCAGGCTTGAATGGTCTCACTTTGCTTATTCCCACAGCCCAAAGTGCATTTTTCTTTCTTTTCCTAGTGCTAGGAATAAAATCAGGGTTTTGCATATGCCAAGCAAAAAACTACAACGAGTAGTTGTAGACCTCAGACGACCATCCACTGTTAAATAATCGACCATGCCCTCTTCCTGTCATTTCCCATAGTCCTTCCACCCTAAAAAACAGGAATCATTTAAGATAGTCATTACTGTCTAAAAACCAAAATTCCCCTAAAGACTGAGCTCTCATGTTGCTTTCTCTCTTACACTGGTCTCAGTGTTGTAGCTCTCCCTGGGTAAGCACCATCCTTAAAGACGGACGAGTCATGAGGAAAGGTTAAGTCAGGAGGTAACCTGTGCTGAAAATGGAAAAGCGCCTCATAACACACCACTCCTGCCATGGTACTCTGCCAGGGGCACTTACTACTGTATCTGTTATCTTATGTATCATAGATACTTCAAACATAACTGAGAATTAAGAATCATATTTTCAAATTTACAAAATCAATTTGGTGAGCATTAGCTCAGACTCGTTACTACACAGAAGCTCCTTGGTTCTCTGGACCAAATTCAGGACAACGGTTAACACTGTTTATATGAAACTGACATATTCTTAGTATTCTACATTATCATAAAAATGTTTAGCTTTATGTTGTTTGAAAAATAAAAATCTACAGCACCATCTTCAGAAAAGGCACTTTCTAAGAACCACCTTGCTTTTAAAAAATGACTTCAAACCCAGTGTCTACCCTGAAAAACCTCTTTACTGAGACCCAATAGCAGATTCTGGTGACCTTAGACACTGATTTAAAAAGGAAGGGGCCACTGGCTGGCTGGCGGTTTGAGGAGATCCTAGTTTTGTCACCTGTTTGCTACCCAGAACATTAACATGGTGGTCTACTGGGAATCCAACCCTCCACACTGGGATTCGCCATCCTTCCCTTCAAGATAAAGTCATTAACTTTCACGCTTTAAGAACAAAAGATTCTTAAGAAAACTCTAGGGCATTCCTTTTGATGGGCAAGGTAAACTTCATCTGTCCATAGATTATATCAACAGAAGCCTTGTTCACTTTAGAGTTGCTGACTTGCAGGGAAAATCAGAAACTGAAAATGTAATGTTATTATAATCTTTTTTTTGGTGTGATATATTTTATCACTATATAATCACCTTCCTCCCTTAGAACTCAGCCTGGGTTTAATAATCACAGCATCATATTGATTGTTGCCAATATGTTTTAGAGACAATTCTCTTTCTGACTTCTTTTGTCTTGTGTTTTTCTTTTTGGAGGACTGGGGGTTTGGCAGAGTTGGGGGTCACAGTACTACTATGTATCCTAGACTGGCCTCAAACTGCCCAGGTTAGTCTTGAACTCCAGATCCTCTGGCCTCAGCCTCTGGAATGCTAGGGTCATAGGCATGCACTAGGCCCAGCTGCCTTTCTGATTTCTATACGGACTTAAAAATTATAACATTTAAAAGTACATTTGTGTGTGTGTGTGTGTGTGTGCCTGCCCACGTGCTTGAGCCTGCATGGGTGGTGCCGTGGCATGTGTGCGAAGGTCAGAGGGCAAGTTATGGGAGAGGGTTCTGTCTTTCCACTATTTGGGTCCCAAGGACTGAGCTCAGGTTTTCAGGCTTGCTGTTGAGTGCCTTTACCTGCTGAGCCATCTCCCTGCCTCTGTATTGACCTTTACATAATTATTCTTGGCTTAGTTTTTGACTCATAGAATCACAGAAATCTTATGTGTTAAGCGGAAAGGGAAACGAAGACACTCTAAGTCAGAATTATAACAAGACTCAGGAAGATCTCACTCAAGGTAAAGTTCTCCAACTATTTTTATTAAAGCTTCGGAAATATCTACTGATTCTCAAAAAGAATGAACGGGGCTAACACTTCACGGATAAAACAGCTGAATCAAGAATGTTGGACAAGTGAACTGTCTTTCTTTGAGGAACTCACGAAACTTACAAGAGACAGGTAAACTACACGGAACTGTTAAGAGCAGCCTTTCTCTGCGGCAGGAGAGTACCTACAAGGATGAGGTAAACAAAATGTTTGCTGTGTTTTGAGATATGGTCTCATGTTACTGAGGCTGGCTTTGAATTCCTGATGCTCCTGAGGGCTAGGGTTATAGGTGTACCTTATAATTGAACATATAACTCAGTTTAATGACACCCAGTGAAAATTATGCAGAGATGTCAGTTAAACTTCTTTGCAAAACATAATTAAAAAGGTTTGAATCAGAAAGGGAACAAACTATTCTACCAGTGTCCAAAGTGGCTAGCTCCTCGAATTTCAAGAATCAAGCACGTGAAAAGCCCCACCACATGTTTCGGATAGACATCTCTCAGGGCTTCACTTCTATAGCTGCTCTCCAAGGACTCACACTGCCTGTGACTGAGATCTCGAGGCCATTTCTACTCAACAGCCGTTGCTTTCTTATTCCCCAAGACACACTTTAAGCTTGCCACCCGATGATCCATGAGACATGAGGAAAGTCACTGTTAGGCTATGGGAACCATAGAGAGCCTGGCTTGGAAAACTTGTTGGGTCTTTCGAAGATGAGGAGTCTCTTTGCTGAAAGTAGAGATGAATCTTTATCAAATGCCTCCCAAAACACACAGAACCTACTGGAGTCCCTTCTAGATTCTCTTTAGGAACAAAAATAAATTAATAGGTCATAAGCAGAGGTATTTCCAGACTAGTTTTGCCTGGAAAACTTGTTAAAAGATAATTATCAATAAAACAAAAAAATCATCTATATTTCTGTGGAAATGTGCCAAAGCCCAGGACTGAGAAGACTGAAGTACCTTCCTGTGGGCTGTCAATGCAAATACACCTACATTTCTAAGGCAAAGGTGATCTGTCACTAAACTAAAACCAGCACTGTTTCAAGTACCTGCTGTTCGTTACCTTCATATATTATGTCCCTAAACTTATCGAAGAAACAAGAAGTGTCTGACAGTAGCCTGGCATCTTGCTTTTCTCATTATTTAGTGCAGTAAATCTCAGCATCTACTTCAATAAATATAGCAGCTACAGAATTATTAATATATGGTCTCAATGCCAGTGCTTAGATACTGTAATACAGACTTGTAACATGCACACTCTACAGACACAACTGCCACCAAGAATCTACAACCAAACCCACAAGTCGATAGTCATCAGCTCAGAGCAAGAGAATGGTAGAAGAGAAACGTTACTATGGCTTCATGATGTTTAAACTGAAAGGAACTTAAGAAAAAAGATTAAGAATTCTACCCAGAAATGAAAAAATAGTATAAATTTCAAGAAGTATTTTCTATAGGTCTTTTTATCTTAAAATTCTAAGCACAAGGTTTGTTGGCATTAAGTTTGGTATACCAATTTATTAGTAAGCAAAATAGAAATATACTATACATATTCTTCTAAGTTAATTATCTTAAACTAGCAAGACTGAATAATGTAAATGCATTCTAAAAAAGAAACCATTTAAAAGATAAAACCTTATATTTTAGAAAATAAAATTCTTCCCCTTAAAAAATCCTTTCAAATAAGAGTTAAAGTTAGGGCATTACTCTGGCATGTGTGAGACCAAAGGTCAGGACAGGGACAGGGTGCCCATGCTACTCCTAAAGCTCCTCACATGAATATGTGCAGGGCCAAAAAGGATGCTCTACTGAGCAAACACAATCCAGTCAAAGACTTTTACCATGGAGGCTGTACCATTCTAGTTCCTTGGCCGTGTTCCCCAACAGCCAGGTATGATGGTAGGAGTCCAGTGGTCCCAACTACCAGGAGGTTGAGAAGACTTCTGGACCCCAGGGGTTGGAGGCCAGCAAGGGCAATAAAGAGAGAGTTTGTCTCAAAAACAAGCAAGCAAACAAACCAACCCCAAATGTCTTGTAAGGAGTTTTCTTTTGCCAGGGTTGAGATGGGAATATTTTGGAAGGAAAAAAAAATGTATAAACTACATAAATATCCTTTGTAAAGTGCTTTGAAACAGTATTGAGAATTGTATTTTAGATACTTCAAAGCAATAAACATATAAAATACAGTACTTTCTTTAGTGTTCTGGCAAAGGGAAAGAAGATTTCACGCCTGTAGGACATGGCTCAGATTTTAGATTCAAATACAGCAAGTTGGCAATAATGTGGACTGAAAGTAAGAGAGAGAGAGTGAAGACCTAACTGCATTCCTGTTCACGGCAGATGGAGTTCTGAAAGGCTGACAGTGCCTAGTGCAAACATCTGTAGTGTCTGTCCATGGAGGCGGTGTGAGACAAGAACAGAGAAAACTCACATGCAATGTTCATGACTTACAAAGTGCAAAGTTCCCCAAACCTGACATTACTGAGAAACTCAGCTTTGACAGCTTTAAAGTTATTAACTAAAATTACTATTAAAAAAGTGGAGAAAATTAAGTTTTTAAGAGTTTTCACTATATTTCAAAAAATTTTACTAATTTTAAATGATTAAAGTCCTAATTTCCTTCATCACTGCCATCTTGTTTTTAAAGAGAAAGTTAGACTGGTAAAAAGATAGAAAAAAAATCATCCAGTATTTTCTCGATTCCTGTTAGTCAAAGAAGCACAATTCTTCAATAAGTAAGATATATTTTCAGGTAATTTAAAAATATTTAAATCTTAAGCTGTTAATTGGCATTTTTAAAAACTAAAGTTCAGCTCTGTCGCTCATCTCTTAGCTGAGGCGCCTTTAGTTTGTTTCACCCCTTTGGCTATAATTGTTTTAAAACTGAAAATTATGAAACTCTCCTTCAATTAAGGTTGTATTACTTTGCCCCCTTTAAATGACATAGATGCCTGTTCTTCCTGTTATCCATAGTGAGGACAACAGACATGACTTCCCTGTAAAACTGCTTATTGCACTAAAAGAGCAAAAACTGTCTCAGTTCTTAAACATGATTATAGTTCTATAAAAGATGTAGCCAATACAGCTTATTATTATTAAAGCACTATTCTAATGAATTTAAAGGCAAAAGGAGCTAGAATTCAACATACATATATGTTTATATATATATTATATATATATGAAAATCACATTAAGGTATGAGGGTGGTAAGTAAACTAGCAAAAACAGAACAAAAGTAAACCCAATTCCTTCCTTTTTCCAACCTATAGAGTTTTAGATTTTTCAAATATTTACCCTTTATAAAAGCTTGAAGGGATTTCCAGGTATAACTCATATAAACAGAAGGCTTTAGAACATTTGCTACTGATCAGAAAGATGTCTGACAAGGTTTTGTATTTATAGCAGCTTTAACAAATTCACTACAGAAAAGAACCCCTTGGTTGCCACTGTTTCTGAACACAGTGCACACACAGAGGAGAAAGGAGCAGATGTTCACAAACATGGTGTCAGGAGCCAAGGACTCCTGTGTGTGAGATAGGGGCTAGGAGTAGGGTACATAAAATAAAACCAGAAATCTAGTTTGCCAAGCCTTCCTTCAAATGAACCAGATGTATGAACATACGAATATGAACGTATGAATGTCATTTGTAGCTATAGGGACCAAAGTATAGATGCTGAAGTCAAGGGAGGTAGTGAAGGAAACAAAATGCGGTCTAAGGGGGGGGGGTACAAGGCAAGACAGTTCCCCAGAGGGATGAATTATAAACTATACACACAGACACATATATATCAGTAATCTAGATCTAGATACATATGCACACGAAGTAACGTGTGGGTATTGAAAATACAGACTCCTTTACAAGAATAGATGCACATTACTTTTTCTGCACATATAACTGAACAATCATTATTTGTGTGTGTTTTTAAACCACCATTCATTCACTTTTCCTTTACTTTTTTGCAGAGATAGTTGTGCTGCTAAGCAACTTGAGGTAAAGGCATTAAAAGGGTTAGACGGTAAGAAGTGAGAATAAACAACGGCCCTGTTTCTTCTACAGGAGACTGCAAAAAAGCAGCAGGCTGGCCCCCAGTGTACAACGGTGCTGCCTTCTTTGACAAAGTAAACAATTTTCCTTGGATCAACATAAGGACCAAACCTCTACAGAGCACTGGCTTCTGTATGGCCGGAGGCCTCCCCAGTGAAGTGACTCCACTGGAAACATACATTGTATGTTGATCCGCCTTTCAGCTCTTCTCTCGGAGAGCCCACTTGAAGGTGTCAGGCAAAGTACATGGTGCGTAAGGTGTCTTGGTGAATCTGTACAGCCTTGGCGAGAGCTTGTGGATCTCGTCCATTGCTCTGTCCTGAAACATGGCTTCCTTCAGCACTGTAAGAGATGGGTTAATGAACTCAAACATTCTGCTCTGATGGAATAACTCTGAAGAATATTACATGTAGGAAATTCTAAAAATACTAGAGAATAGAGACTGGTATAGTAGACATTGTGTCTACCATTTAGCTTCAATATGGCCAATTTTATTTTGGCTCTTTCATTTTCTCAGTATTAATTAGAAACAAATCCCAGATATCATTTTGTCTAATATATATATAAAATAATATCTTCCTTGGGTAATTTGGAGAAGCAACAAAGTTACGAGATCATTCTGAATTTTTTTAAAGATTTATTTTATTTTTAATGTGTATGAGTATTTTGCCTGCTTGCATATAAGCACCATGGGCATGCTTGGTGCCATGGATCCCCTGGAACTAGAATAACAAGACAAATGTGAGCCACTGTGTGAATGCTGGGTATCAGAACCGGGTTCTCTAGAGGAGCAGCCAGAGCTCCCAGCCACGGGGCCATTCATTCATTTCCCCAGCCCCAGATCTTTCAATTACTAATATTTTTATTACACACAGTATTTTTAGTAGAAAACCGTATTTTGGGCCTATATTCCAAATGTCCCCCTTTCCAGTCCCCCAAAGAGAGGTACATATGCACAAACAAACAAACAAATAAAACGGCCCAAGAAAATCCTACTCTGTTTGGATCTGGTTTAAGAATCCCTACTTTTCATGGATTTATATTACCTGTCATGTTCCTTGTCCACAAGATGATATCTGGCTCTGAATGCCACCAGGTGAGCGTAATATGCTGGTGCAGGGATAGAAACAGATCGTGTACAGCGTACGTAAGTGTGACAGAGCTGGTAAGTGAGCAGCTGAAGTTCATCTGCAGTAAAGCAGTTGTCATCCCATAACACATGATAGTGTGAAGGACGGCTGGTACCCTAGCGGGAGGAAATAGGATAGTCTGTACATTTCTAAACTTTTCTTTCTTTCTAAGGTTTTTTTCACTGGTGAGCTGGCAAGATGGCTCACCGGTTAAAGGTGTGTGCTGCACAAGCCTGGTGAACTGAGTCTGATTCCTAAATCCCTTGTAAAGGTATATAGAGAGAACAGAATCCAGAAGGCTGTTTTCTGACTTCCACATTTGTGCAATGGCATGTTAATATTCACATACATACACAATAATAACCCATTTCATTGGTGTATATTCACTGTGCATAGTACTTGGTACATAAGAATACGTCCATGTAAGTATGTACCTTACTTTGAACATCCCTTCTGTCCTCCCTTCCCTCCCCCCACCTTCCCCTCCACCTCTCTCCACTGTTCCCCTACAGTCTCATCTCTACTTTCATGTCATCTATACATTCATGATTTTACATATCCTCGTAAATCTAAATGCTTTTAACCTATTTTATGTGTGTGGGTGTTTTGCCTGCTTCAATGCCATGTGCAGAGCTGGTGCTTGTGGAGGCCTGCAGAGAGCACTGGATCCCTGGGAGCTAGAGTTACTACGGACAGGGGTTAGTCACCATGTGGGTGCTGGGAATCGAATCTAGGTCCTCTAGAAGAGCAGCCAGTGCTCTTAACCTCTGAGCCATCTCTCCAGCCCCTCTCAACAAAATCTAGGACTCCTGATCCTCGTCTTCACCTCCCAAGTGCTGAGACTACAGGTTTGTACTCTCAGACCTAGCATATAAGCAAAGAGAGATCACGATGCTGAAAGTCATTATGTTAAGCAAAATAAGCCAGCTTCAAAAAGATAACACCAGATATTTTCTTTTATATGTGAAATCTATAGTTAAGATTATGTGTGTATGTATATGTACGTATATATATAAATGTGTATATTTATATATTTACATGTGTGTGTATGTGTAAGTCATAGATCTAGAAAACAGATAAGAAAGGAGGAAGAGGTATCAAGGAAGGGAGAAAAAGAAAGGGTAACAGGAAACATATGAAAGTGGGGTGAAGGGGAGGCACAGACAGCAAAGGGAAAGGAGGCAGGAGGTTGCAGGGAAGGAGAAGGGATGGTAACAAAGCACGTGACATACATGCATGAAAATGTGGCAAGAAAACCTATTATTTTGCTGGGTGTGGTGGCGCAAACCTTTACTCCCAGCAGAGGCAGGTGGATCTCTGAGTTCCAAGCCAGCCTGGTCTACAGACAGGACAGCCAAAGCTACACAGAGAAACCTTGTCTCAAAAAACAAAACAAAACACCAAAACCACCCAAGCAAAAACCAAACAACCCCCTCACTATTTTGTATAGTAACATTAAAATTGATATAAATAAGTAATTTTAAAAAAAGTTTTGCATTAAATTAAGGATTTAATTTAGGAAGATTCATTCTATTAAGCTAATTCTGCTCTTTTTTCTTCTTTTCTTTTCCTCCCTTTTGGATTTTCAAGACAGGGTTTCTTTGTGTAACCCTGGCTGTCCTGAAACTCATTCTGTAGACCAGGCTGGCCTCAAACTCAGAGATTCACCTGCCTCTGCTGGGTCTAAAGATGTGCACCACTATGCCCAGCTCACTAATTCTGATGTTTTCATAAAAATATTTTCCTCTTTACTTTAAGTAAGAAAAAAGAAGAAATTCATTTATTAAAACTTACATGTGGAAATAACTAGGAACACAGAGAAAAGTATTATTTCTCTTTTTGCTGAGGAGAATTGAGGTTCTGAGTGAAAACCTTCCCCTGGAGCAGGCTCACCTGTATTCCAGCATGGCTACAGAGATAAAAGTCGAATTCATACGGGTGAGTGATGTCTGTATCCACCGTGGTTCCAGCTGGGATGTTGCCACTTCTTCCAACCTAGATTTTTTTTTTTTTTGATCAAATTTTAAATCAACAAGACAAAAGAAAAAATCAGGAAGTACATTAAAAATGTTCAAAAACATAAACTGACCTCATATTTCACTACTTTTAGCTTAAAATATTACTTAAGTAGCTATTAAGTATACCCCTTAGTTCCTAGTTTTTTAAAATTTATTCTTATTATTTTTATCATTACTACTATTTTATTTTCCAAGACAGGGTTTTGTTGTTTAGCCTTGGCTGTCCTTGTTTTGTGGAGCAGGCTAGGCTTTAACTCACAGAGATCCACCTGTCTCTGCCTCCTGAGTGCTAGGATTAAATGTACACACTATCATGCCCAGCTTAATTTTTAAGCCTCCTCTTAAAAAAAATCCCAGCCTAATAAATTAGCAACACATACCATATAGAAGCTGTAATCTATCTAAAGAGGAAACAGAAGGCCTGGATCTTCATGACAGTTCCAGTTTCTAGATTTATGCTCTAGGGCAGGGGTTCTCAACCTTCCCAATGCTGCAACCCTTTAATATAGTTCCTCATGCTGTGGGGACCCCCAACCAGAAAATTATTTTTGTTGCTATCCATAAACAATTTTGCTAGTTATGAATTATAGTGTGGTTGCGACCAACAGGTTGAGAGCTGCTGCTCTATCTAGGACAAGGTATTTTACCTTTCTGTTTTCTCAGCTATAAAGATCTTTCTTTCTTTCTCTCTTTTTTTTGAGACAGGGTTTCTCTGTGTAGCCCTGGCTGTCCTGGAACTCACCAGGCTGGCCTTGAACTCAGAAATCCGCCTGCCTCTGCCTCCCAAGCGCTGCGATTAAAGGTGTGCGCCACCACTGCCCGGCTTATAAAAATCTTTCATCTTTTTTGTTTTTCATTTTTGGGAATTGAACCCATAGTTTGAAACATGCATTACATCTAAACACTCCACTAAGCTTCGTCCCAGCCATTATTAGAATTCTGTAGAGCATGAGTAGATGTAAGCATAGACGAGCATGCATGAGCGCCATTACTAATCTCATCTGTTCATCCTCATTCTGCCTATGTCAGGTTTTCTAGGTATAAAAATATCCTAGTCATTTAGAATCGAAGGCCTTTAACAACAGGGTAATAAAATCACTGTAATAAATAACAGCTGTAATAAAAATCACTGCACCTATTAGGTGGTCTATCATGATGATTAAGACACTCTGTAGTAGTGTTGGAGTAATGGCTCAGAGGTTAAGAGCACTGGCTGCTCTTCCAGAGGACCTGGGTTCAATCCCTAGCACCCATGTGGCAGCTCACAACTGTCTGTAACTAGATATACATGCAGGCAAAATACCAATGTATATAAAATAAAATAAATGAATTATAAAAAAGAACGCTGTGTAGTGCATAGCTTGGATTTGAAGACTGCTTCTATCAGTGCTTCCTCTGTAACCATCTTGAGACATTACTAAAGGTTACAGTTTCTTCATTTTCAAGACAGGGATGATAATAATAAACATTATATATAATATGTACTATTATATGTAATAACAGTTGCATAAGTTTTGGGAGGATTAAATCAGTTAAACTAAAAAAGCACTTAGATTGGGTATGCAGCTCAGTGTACACAGCCTAGCATTCATGAGGCTCCGAGCATGATTTCCAGCAAGGCAAAAAGAAAGGAAGAAGGGAAGAGATAGAAGGGAGAGAAGGAGGAACAGGGAGAAAAGAGAGAAAGGGAAGGGAAGAGACAGACACTGGGAGCTTGATGGTGGGGAGGGAGCTTGGCTTAGAGCAGTATTACAAGACCTAAAATTACCCTTTCTGTTCTATCAGCACAGAACAATCGCGTATGATGTCGCTTCTGAACAACAATGTAGGTTATTCCAGGTTGATAGTCTTTTTCCAAACTGATACAGGCTTCTCGAATTGCCAGTAGCTCATAATATAGAACCTAGAGAAAATACAACAGAAAGATTGAATATAGCCAGTTGCTTCTTTTACAAATTCCAAAGTAAGAGAATGATTTAACTTCATGATACTTTGTTTTGAAGGATCAGTTTCATTTTAAGTTATATATGTGTGTGGGTGTGAGTTTGTGCACATGAGTGCAGGTGCCCTGGATGCCAGAGAGGACATCAGAGCTCCTGAAGCTGTACGTGGTAGTGAGCCACCTGATGTGGGTGCTGGGAACAGAACTCAGTTCCTCTGCAAGAGCTGCAAGCACTCTTCACTGCTAGGCCACCTCGCAGGCCCACCTCATGACTTAACATCACATACTGTACAGCTCAATATGCTTCTGTGTTTCATTTAACTATGAGTAGAGCAATGAAGGCTCACACATCCACAGGAAGATTTAAAAAGGAAAACCCACTGAAGCATCAGCTTTGATTTGACAAACGTTTAACTTCAGATGTTCACCTTCAGAACTAGATATCATATCATAAACTTAGTATTTGGTCTACTTATGGTCTAAATATATCCCAGGCAACCAACCTGTCTAAACTGTCCTTCTGAAACACCATCCCGATAAAAAATTATACGAGTAGGTTTGAATCGGGTTGACTTATAAAACTGGATGAGCAGTTCCCGGACCATGGAGGCCAAGTCCTGGATGATTTCCTGTCGGGGTCTCTGAACTCTTACTGTGGCGCAGTACCTGCTTGGATGGGCATCCATACTACCTACAACCTGGGTGGGGAAAGTGAGAACAAAATTAATCAAAATGAAAGTTCTTCATTTACATTCATATTTTACTGAAGCCTGTTCATCATTATTTACTTTGAAAATAACAAAAATTAGACAATTCCTAGTAAAGAACAAAATAAAAGACCAGAATAGTGTCAAAAACAATTAGGCAGTATTTTTTCTTTTTCTATTTTCATGTGTGTGTGGTGTGCATGTTTGTATATGCACATTTTGTATATATTTGGGCACATGTATAATGTTGTCCTTACATATGAATGTGTGTGCATGGAAAGGCCAGAGGTTGCACAGTTACAGAAAGAGAAAACAGGCAAATTACAATAGTTATAGGAGATTTAAGGGATAAAGTTAACAGATTTAATAGGTATATTATACCTATTTGTACCCCTAAACCAGAATGATCAACCTTGGCCAAAAACTCTCCAATTCAAAGAGCAATAATTAAAGTTAGTTATAAGAAATTGTTAAAGAACTACAAAGATTAAAGACTATCACCCTCCAAAAACAAACCAACCAGCCAGCCAGGCAGCCAACCAACCAACCAACCAACCAACCAACCAACAGGGGCTAGAGAGATAACTGACAGTTAAGATCACTGGCTGCTTATGCAGAGGACCCTGGTTCAGTTCCAAGCACCCACATGGTAGTTCACAACTGTCTGTTAACTCAAATTTCAAGAACCTAGTGATCTCTGGCCTCCATGATGGGGACTGCACACATGTGGTACACACGCGCGCGCGCGCGCACACACACACACACACACACACACACACACACAGATATCATATATATTGTATGGATGCATCACCTGTCAATTTAAAAACCTATGGCCTATGGGAAAGGGTAGAATGGACATCTGGGAGGCAGAAAGAATTCTGGGATAGAGCCAGGCTTGGGAGATTCCCTCTGAGGAAGATGTGATAGACATATGGCACCTAACCATGGGTAACTAGCCATATGACAGAACATAGATTAGAATAAATGGGTTGGGGGCTGAAGAGATGGCTCAGCAGTTAAGAGCACTGACTGTTCTTCCAGAGGTTCTGAGTTCAAATCCCAACAACCACATGGTGGCTCACAACCATCTGTAATGGGATCTGATGCTCTCTTCTAGTGTGTCTGAAGACAGCTATAGTATACTTACATACATAAAATAAATAAAATCTTAAAAGAGAAAAACCAAATTATCCAATCAATAAATTGGCCAATAAAGTGAGAAGCTCAGCAAGCAAATGCACTTGCAGCCAAGCTGACAGTCTGAGTTTGATCTCTGGGATCCACATGGGAGAATGAGAATCAACTCCTGCAAGTTGTCCTCTCCGCATGTCTGCTGTAGCGCTAATGTGTACCTCTCCCTAGCAATAAATGCAATAAAAAAAGGAGAAATACAAATGGCCAACAGGCACTTGACAAATGGTTCAACATCCTTAACCTTAAGGGAAGTGAAAATAAAAGTCCTGTAATTCCATCTCCCCGAGGCAGAGTGGCCACTGCCACAAACAAATGACAATAAACACTGGCTCCGGTGTACAGAAGGAGGAGCCTAATCCTCTGTTGGTGAGAATGTAAGTAGAGACAATTGAAAGCAGTAGACAGGTTTCAAACTACCGGAAACGGAGCTACCATATGACTTAGTTATACTACTTACTCTTGGGTACACACCTGAAGAATTTAAAGTCAACAGACCACAAAGATACCTGCGCTTACATGTTACGGCTGAACTATTCACAGCGGCTAGGAAACTGTACCCGCTTAGACATTCATTGCCAGACAAATGGATAAAGAAAATTTGGTGCAGGGGCCAGCAATCTGTGTTAAGGTGGGTTCCAGGGATGGTCATGCTTGGTGGAAGGAGAAAACCAACTTCTGCAAGTTCTCCTCTTACATGCCCTCCCAATAAATAAATAAATAAATAAATAAATGAATGAATAACTAACAAACTAAATAAGTAAATGTAATACTTGTATACACAATATAATTTTATGCAGATATAAAGAAAAATGAAATCATGATGTTCAGAAAAATAGGTACAAATGGAAATCATTATGTTAAGTAAAATAAAGCCTGTCTCAGAAAGACAAATATCACGTGCTCTCTCTTATACATGGAAGCTAAACTATAATATAAATATAAATATAAATATATATATTTATATATATATATATATATTAACTGGGAGAATAGAAGCCCAGATAGAGAAGGGAGGAGACTGCAGAGGGCAATGAAGGAGGAAAGGGACTGAGAACAAGAATACTGGCCCATGTGTGGTGATGCCAGCATGATACTGGCACATGTGTGACAATCCCAGGATGAAACTCAGTATTTGGTATGTTAACCCCAAAAAATTAATAAGGAAGAAAATACTAAGTTTTGAAATGTGGAAAGCACAATGCTTTTGTCCATCTGGAGTTCCGGTACCATAAATGTGTCTGGAGGCACTCACAGCAGCAATGGAGGGCTTCTTTCCATCCCCAGCAGGTGGGTGTGTGACATCTGCGCCCAGGAAGATCACTGGTTGCTGGAACACAGAAGGTCTTAAACACATTTTTTTAAAGGGTTAGACAGTTCATTTGTTTCATCTGTTTCACATGATTGCAATATAACTGCATGCCACCGACAGGACGAAGGAAGCCTGTATAACCATCAGACAGCTTCCCAGAACTGAACTGCTGACTAACATGTTTTGTTTTGATCTCTACATAGCCTTGGTAGTCCTGGGAATCACTACATAGACCAGGCTGCCCTCGAACTCACAGAGATCCCCTGCCTCTGCCTCCCAAGTCCTGGGATTAAAGGTGTGTGCCACATGCCCAGCCTGACTAACTCTTAATTCATGAATCTCTAGTCAATGAAGTAAAAGCTGTTACATTTCTCCAACATCTTGTGAGATTTATCAGGTTTTAAACAATGGTACTACGGTTGCATAAGAAACTAATGTTATTATTCTCTGTAATGGGAAAACCCAATAGGTTTCCTCATAGTATCTCAATAATTTTTCTGAATTTAAAAAATCTACTTACATTTTTAAGTCTATGGGACTTAAGGACAAAAAGAATCGCTGGGCGGTGATGGCACATGCCTTTAATCCCAGCACTTGGGAGGCAGAGGCAGGCAGATTTCTGAGTTCGAGGCCAGCCTGGTCTCTCTACAGAGTGAGTTCCAGGACAGCCAGGGCTACACAGAGAAACCCTGTCTCAAAAAAAAAAAAAAAAAAAAAAAAAAAAAAAAAAAAAAAAGAACCAGCAAGCCTTTGACTTTTAGTTTAGTCTATTGTCCACTTTCAGGCAGGGATTATAGGAGTCCACTATTCCTTGACCCAAAGAATAAAATTTGAATATATATAATCATGAGGTCCTAGCATTTTTTAAATTTCATTTTAAAACTTCATCCTTTAGAATTGAAAGGGCTGGGGCTGAGTGATATCTCAGCAGTTGTTTGCCCAAAGGACTCAGCACATACATGGTGACTCACAGCTCTCTAAGACCTCAGATCCAATGTCTTCTGGCCTCAACAGGTGCTGCACACACATGTGCACAGAGAGACATATAAAATAAAGATTAAGATATTTTAAAAAATATTGGTTGTTTCTTAGTTCTTGAATGTATTGGTTAAATTCTCTGCCTCATTTATAAATCTCATCTCCTGTTTAACAAGACAGGGTCTCACTGTATAGTCCTGGCTGACTTGTAACTCACTATGTATACCAGGCTGTCCTGGAACTTTCTATGTAGACCAGGCTAGTCTCAAATGCACAGAGATCTACCTGTCTCTACCTCTCAAGTGCTGGGATTAAAGGCATGCATTTAACCATTATGTCCAACAATCTCTTAATCTTGTTAAAATTAGTTCACAGGCAAGAATCACTAAGGTTGTCTTTTAATATTTTTTAGTAGTTATTCAAGTTTACGGGATGAAAAAGAAAAGCTTACCTTTGATGAGGTACAAGAATATTATTGATTCCTCCAAGTTTAACATTGATCTTTAGGCACAAGTTTGAAAGAGTTTGAGGAGATGTTTTTATTACATTCTTGACTTGCACACACTGTGTGGCCATACCCAAAAGTGTATCTCCTACACGCTTCACCTCCGCTATGGGACAAATGCAAATGATTCAGTCAGAAAAGAGGACACGTAAAAAATGAATTCCCCTGACAGTAAAGCTATGAAGGATCCCTTAAAACGTATCACCATCTGGTAGGGCACTTGAAATTATACCAATATTAAAACAACAATAAATTAATTAAAAAATTTATTAAAAAATAAATCATTAAAAATGGGTGAAAAATTTAAACATCAATTTAGAATTTATCTATTGGTTTATTTTGTACACAAATAGTATATTTAAAAAAAAAAATCTAAACTTTTAGCCAGGCATGGTGGCGCACACCTTTAATCGCAGCACTCAGAGGAAGGTTCCAGAGATCAAACTCAGGCTGTCAGGCTTACATGACAAATGCCTTTACTTGCTGAGCTATCCTCACAAGCTCCCCAAAAATATTTTTAAAACTGAAGGGAGGAAGAAAAGGCCTCTATCAATTTTAAAGGATTTTAAGTTGAAGACAATTAAGATGCAGAAGAAGGAGTGGATCAAGGAAGAGCAGAAATTCATTATATACATGTATTAAATTATTAAAGAATAAATTAAAATATTAAAAAAGATGCAGAGAGAAACTGTTATTAAAAGCTAGTACTATTCATCCAGGTGTGGGGGTACACACCTTTAATTCCAGCACTTGGAAGGCAGAGGCAGGAAGATCTCTGTGTTTGAGGTTAGCCTGGTCCCAAAGTGAGTCAAGGATAGCCTAGACTCATCTATTACACAAAGAAACCCTGTCTTGAATAAACAAAACCAACTAACCAACTAACCAAAAGAGAAGCAGTACTTTTCTTGCGGAGAATCCGAGTTGGGGTCCTACCGTTCACCTCAACTGGCTCACAATGCTCATGACTCCAGCTCCAGGAAATTGGACACCTTTGGACTCGATGAACATCTGCACTTACATTCATTCATACACCCACACAGACACACAAACACACACATGACTTTAAATGAAATAGGTTGGTTTTTTTTTTTTTAATTAAGAAACTGTGTGTGTGTGTTTTGTCTGCATGTCTGTGCACCACCTGTGTGTCTGGTGCTTGAGGAGGCCAGAGAGAGCATCATATTCAATAGAACTGGAGCTACAAATGCTGGTGGGTTACATGTGGGTGCTGAAAGTTGAAGCCAGGTCTTCTGGAAGAGAAGTCGGTGTTCTTGCTTTCTAAGTCATCTCTCCAGGGATACCCATGATACACGCCTGGCCTCAGCAGCTTTCCTTCACTGTTCATAGGAAGATTCCATAACCCTTTTTTTTTTTTTTTTTTAAAGATTTTATTTATTTTATGTAGGTGAGTACACTGTAGCTGTCTTCAGACACTCCAGAAGAGGGCATCAGATCCCATTATAGATGGTTGTGAGCCACCATGTGGTTGCTGGGAATTGAACTCAGGACCTTTGGAAAAAGAGTCAGTGCTCTTAGCCACTGAGCCATCTCTCCAGCCCTTCCATAACCCTTTTTTATATTCTTGACTCTAAAGCCAGAACCACGTGGCCAAAGCTGTCAAATTCTGCTGCTTGCTGGGGCTGAACTTGGTCCCCTCATTCAAATACATTTTCATCAGCTTTCTGGTTTTGGTGGTTTTCTTTGTTTGCTTAAACTTTTCTTTGATCCCTTTTCACAAGTTGGAAATTTAGCTGGGTGAGGTCTTGCCCTGAGGTCACCATTCCTTTTATTCCATTTAGCATCAGGCTTTTCTTTAAACCTGTTATCTCTCTGAGCACTGGACGGGGCTCCAGCATTCTACATTCTATGGCTTTTTCCTCAATCTGTACAAGTTGTATTTTTCCTTGCTCAACTTGCTCAATCAATATAAGAATGACAATAACCACATAACACAGTCAATACTAGGCTATCTTGAAATCTCCTCTGCTAATGCCATTAATCCAAAACTCTTCATTTAGCCTCAGGCAGATTTGGGGGTGGGGGCAAGGGCAAAATGCAGCCACATCTTTTGCCAAAATACCACAAGAATGGTCTCTAGGTATTCTCCTCTGAAACCTCTTGAGCTGGGCCCCCACAATTCAAATCACCCTCAGTACTGTCATCCATATTCCTACTTGCATGGCCTATGTCTCAGTTAGGGTTTCATTGCTCTGAAGAGACACCATCATCAAGGCAACTCTTATAAAGATAAACAATTGATTGAGGCTAGCTTGCAGTTTCACAGGCTCACTATAGGTTTCACTATTATCATAGTGAGGAGCAATGTGACATGCAGGCAGACAATAACTGAGTTTAATATCTAGATCCACTGGCAGCAGGAAGAATAAAGACACTGGGCCTCTCGTGAGCTTCTGAAACCTTAAAGCCCACCCCCAGTGACACACTTCCTCTAACAAGACACACTACTCCAATAAGGCCACATTTCTAATCCTTCTCAAGTAGTGTCACTCCTTGATGACTAAACATTCAAATACATGAGTGTATGGGGGCCATTCTTACTCAAATGACCACAGGTAGCTTCAGGTTTTTGTTATTGATTAAGACCAGATTTCTCTTATTGATTATTGATTATCCAGATTTCTGGCTATCCTGGAACTCATTTATAGACCAGGCTGGCCTCAAATTCAGAGATCCACCTGGCTCTGCCTTCTGAGTGCTGGTATTAAAGCCATGCACCACCATGCCCACTGTAGGTCTTTGTTATTTCAAACAATGTTATGAATTAACCTTTATTGTTTTACTTCATTTTATCTTCAGGGTTCATTTCTATAAGTAAAATCCAGGATTCAGAAGGAGATTGTGGGGTATGTGTGTGTGTGTATGTGTGTATATGTGTATAAAATCTTTATAGTGACAAACAAAAAATAATAGTGAGACAAAAAAAACCCCAAACTACATTTATTAATTTGGTGTATGTGTGCATGTATGTGCACATGTGCATATGTGTGTGTGTGTGTGTGTGTGTGTGTGTGTGTGTGTGTGAATGCCATGTGCATGTGTGGCAGTCAAAGGACAACTTGCAGGAGTCAGGTTTTAGTCCTCCATTTGTGTTTCTGGGGTCACACTCAGGCTATTAGGCTTTGTGGCAATACCTTTCTTTACCCACTGAGCCATCTCTCCGTACCTCAACAAAAATGTCAATGAATAGCTAGAACCTAATACTAGTATTATAAAAAGCATGGTATATTTGACTCAACAGATACTGCTCCTGCCTCTGTTTACTGTCTAATTGATAAAAGGATCAAACTGAACAATTCGAATGTGAAAGCAACATTAAAGAGAGTAATAAGGTTCTATATAAGATACTAATAAAAAATTTGATTTTTTTCAGGGAGGTGAGATAAAGCTTTTGTTAAACTTCAAGTGAAGATTTTGCATTTTCTCTTGGTGAAACATGGGAAGTGGAGATTGACAAGCAACACAGGTCGAAGGAAGAGAGTGAATGGAGTTCCAGTGGGACCTGAAAATAAAGGGCGATTACAAGGAAAGCAACACTGCAAGAGGGTCACTGACTAGGGTTGGGGGGGGTGTCACTGCTGAAGCAGAACCTAGAACTTTTGCTGATTTCTGACATGAGCTTTTTGTCACCTTCTCCTTTTGGTTACAGACATTGGAATTACTTAAACAACCAGAAGGTTACAGTCTGCTCAGAGGCTCTGGATACACATAATGAAGTCATCAGATTTGTACTAGGGACAGTTCCATTCTTGTTTTTGCATTCTTTCCTATTGGTCTAGAAACAAGCAAGGCATCTTTCAATTTGCAAATATTCAGTAGTATAATATCAGGAAATATTAATTCAAGAAATAAGTGACCTATCAGTTCTTAGAGAAAATGTGGAGGAACCTTGAATGTACATTGCTAAGTGAAAGAAGCCTATTAGAAAGACTACATAGCAGGCAGGCAGCAGTGGACCACACCTTTAATCCCAGCACACGGGAGGCAGAGACAAGAGGATCTCTGAGTTTGAGGCCAGCCTGGTCTACAGAGCAAGTTCCAAGACAGCCAAGGTTGTAAAGAGAAAACCTTGTCTCGAAAACCAAGCCAAACCAACTAAACCAACCAAACAAAAAATGAAAAGAAAAAAAGAAAGAAAGGCTACATATAAAATAATTCCACTTTGTGACAATCTAGAAAAAGCAAAACTATAGCAATAGTAAAAAATCAGTGGCTTCAAGGATTAAGGGAGGGAGGGGAAGGATGAAGAGAGGAATTTAAGAACAGTGAAACTACTCTGTATGGTGCTGTAATAGTGGATACGTATTGCCAGACCTACACTGTTCAACATGAACAGTGGACTTTAATGTAAACTGTGGGCAAAGCATTAATAATTAATAATGTTTATAACATGAGTGCTTTTGGTTCAGTAAATGGAACACATTAAGGAGAAAGGTGAGTCTGTGCAAAGGGCAGATGCGTAGGGGAACTCCCTAGACTACCTGCTCAGTTTTTCTGTAAATCTAAAGCTATTCTAAGCAAGTATATTTATTTATTTAATTTGTGCATGTGTATGTGTTTACATGTTCATGTGTGTGCAGGTGTGTGTGCACGTGTGTGAGAAGGCCACAGGTCAACCTTCGGTATCATTCATCAGAAGCTGTCTACTTTGTTTCTAAGCAGATGAGTGTAAAGTAGGTAAAACCAACCAACCAACCAACCAACCAACCAACCAATCAACCAACCAGTTTGGAGGCTATGAAAATACTTTGCTTCTTCCCAACAGTATGTAAGAGCACATACTTATTCAAATTTTTGTCAAGAATAAGTATTACTATTGTTGATGAAAATTAACTTACTGTGATGGTTTGTATATGCTCAGCCTAGAGAGTGGCACTAGTAGAAGGCGTGGCCTTGTTGGAGTAGGTGTGTCACTGTGGGCGTGGGCTTTAAGATCCTCATCCTAGCTTCCTGGAAGCCAGTATTCTGCTAGCAGTCTTCAGATGAAGATGTAGAACTCTCAGCTCCTCCTGCACCATGCCTGCCTGGATGCTGCCATGCTCCTGTCTTGATGATAATGGACTGAACCTCTGAACCTGTAAGCCAGCCCCAATTACACATTGTCCTTTTTAAGACTTGCATTGGTCTCCAATCACGCTCCACTTTGTTTTATGTGACAGAGTCTCTCACTGACTGTAGAGCTCCCCAGTGTACTGGCTGGCCAGCAAGTCCAGAAATGCCTTTGTCTCTCCAGTGCAAGGACCATAGGTGCATGCTGCAGAGCCTGATTTTTATATGGGTTCTTGAGGATGAAAATCAGGCAAGCACTTTCCACTAATTGAACTATCTCCCTATCTTCATTTCTGTCATGTCTAATATGAAATTATTTTACTATATTCAATGGTTTCCAAGTTATTATTTTCCTAAATATTTTTTCATGACTCAAGGTATTAGACTTCTTTTATTAATCTCACAAAACTTTACTTTGTATACAAGACCCTCATGTATAGGGTTAGATATTAAAGTACCCAGCTCCACAGGTGAAGAAAGTGAAGCTCTGCACAGTTACATAACTGAGTCACACCACACAGGCAGTGTAACTCCAGCATCTGAGCACTGAGCAACAGTCTAGCTCCACCCACTACCTCGTCCTGCTATGCAAGGTTTTCTGATGCCACTTCATTACACGATTCTTCTCTGAAGCACTGCTTGGGATGTCTCTTTTAGGTACTAAAAGTCATTTCTCAGAGTTTCCTTTTTACTATTTAGCTTATAGGCTTTGCTTTAAAGTAATACTATGTAGACTTTTTTGGTTGTTGTTGTGTTTTGTTTGTTTGTTTTGACATGGTTTCTTTGTGTAGTCTTTAATGTCCTGGAACTCACTCTGTAGACCAGGCTAGCCTGGAACTCAAGAGATTCTCCTACCTCTGCAACCCAAGTGCTGGGATTAAAGCCATGTACCACCACTGCCCAGCTAACACATGATTTAAAATACTATGGTCTAAATATATTTTATTATTTGAAAATTTTAGGTTATCTAATTCTAAAAACAACATTAAGCAGGAAAAGAAAAAAACTGCAGTATTTCTGTTGTTGCAGTGCTGAAGATCAGATCCAGGTTTGTGCACATCTTAGGTCAGTGCTCTAGCAGTAAGCTAAACTCTCACTCCTGAGAAATGCACTTTTAAAATATCCTTACCATACACTGGTGTCTTCCCGGGCAGGATGACGATAATGAGCTGTAGTCCAGAGTACGTATTCTTGAGATGCCGGAACATGGGCTCCACGCTGTCTGCCCCCTGTGCATATTTGCAGAAACATGGCTGACCCTGGATGGGCATCCCCGCATCCTTGGAAATCTTCCGAAGCTGGTCTGTGAAACCTCTGAAGGTGAAACCAGAAAAGAGAAAAGCTTTGTCTAGATATCAAAATGTACTAAATATTTTATCTTTTGTGTGTATATAGTATTAAGGATTAAACCCATGGTCTGTGTGTGCTCAGCAAGTACTCTACACTGAACTATATCTCCAGCTCCAAGCCTATCAAACAGCAATAAAAAGGTTTTTTTTTTTCTTTCTTTTTTTCCCCCCTCAGAGCTGAGAAAGAAACCCAGGGCCTTGCACTTGCTAGGTAAGCGCTCTACCAGTGAGCTAAATCCCCAACCTCATGAAAAGTTTAAGAAAGAAGCTGGGTGGTGATGGAGCATGCCTTTAATTCCAGCATTTGGGAGGCAGAGGCAGGTGGACCTCTGAGGTTAAGGACAACCTAATTTATAGAGTGAGTTCCAGGACAGCCAGGGCTACACAGAGAAACCCTGTCTCAACAACAACAACAAAAAAAAAACTTTAGGAAAAAGAAGGAGGAAGAGGAAGAAAGAAGGGGAAGAGAAAGGGAAAGGAGAGGAGGAAGAAGAGGAAGAGGAGGAGGATGAAGAGGAGGAGAAATAGCAGACGAAGCAAAGAACTGTGTGTTTGCTCAATATAGAAGAGGTCACCAGATCACTAAAGTTAAAGGCCACAGACGGTACCAGTGACCTGTAGTAGCCTCCTTTGTGCTCTGTGGGTATGTTCAAAGATTCCCCAGTGGGGCTGGGGAGATGGCTTAGTTGGTACAAGATTTGCTATGTATGTCTATATTGTCAGCACTGAGGAGGTGGAGACTTAATCCCTGGGGTTTGCTGGCCAGCCAATCTAACTAATGAATCCAATCTAATTAATGAATTCCAGATTCAGTAAGATGACCTGTCTCAAAAAATAAAGTGGAAGGTGATTGAGGAAGATCCCCAAAAATCAACTCTGGCCTCAACCTATCTACACACAAACACAGACATACGTGTATACATATATACTCACATACAAGACTCCCATTGGATATTTAAAGGTGTGGATGGTACCAGACCCTATAATTTAATGCCTTTTGATCTCAACCAATGGCTATATTTTTTGAAGTCCCAGGTATAACAAGTAAATGTATATAAATCTGTTTTTTTCTAACTTTCTTACTTTCTTTCCTTCCTTCCTTCTTTCCTTCCTTCTTTCTTTCTTTCTTTCTTTCTTTCTTTCTTTCTTTCTTTCTCTCTCTCTCCTTTTTTTCCTTCCTTCCTTTTTTTCCCCTTTTTTGGTTTTTCAGACAGAGTTTCTCTGTGTAGCCCTGGCTGTCCTAGATCTCACTCGGTAAACCAGGCTGGCTTTAAACTCAGTGCTCCTCTGGCCTCTACCTCCTGAGTGCTAGGATTAAAGGTGTGCATCATAACGCTCACCTTTATAATTTCAGAATAAAATACTTATTTTTAATGTACATCGTTGAAACTTTAGCACGTGATTTTTTCTTTCCTTATTAAGCTGACAACCTTTGTCTTTTCACTTAAATAATTCAGTGGGTTCTAAGCCAATGAGAGACCCTGGCGGATAATGCCTGATAACTGACATCTTTGGCTGACTTCTGGCCTGTACATGCAGAAACATGCACATCCACACACACACCTGCAAATGTGTGGGCACACATGGACACACATACATCATTGTTGAGACTGGGTCTTGTTAATTTATGAGTTCCCTGCCTCCGCCTCCCATGTAACTGGAATCATAGGTGATCCCAGCTGGATGGAAGGGGTAGTTTTAAAGGTTCACTGGTTAAATATATTCCATATATTTTTTAGAACATGAGATGAATCATTTAAAACTGAAAAAACAGGGCTGGGGTATAGTTCAGAGATGCAGCCTATTGGATTCACCCCTATTTATGTCCTGGGTTCACCCCAGTGACATAAATAATATTTTTTATAATTTCAAACACAAAAGGTCCCCAGGCCAAATCAACAAAACACTTACTTCAGTATTTCTTCTCTGCACTGCCTCTGTGTGGCAAAGCAAGCGACAGCCCACATTTTGATTTCGACTCCTGTGTGGAACTGTTTTCCTCGCATGTCCCAAACTCCGTGGCTAGGTGTTGCTACTGTCCGGTTCTGGAAGAGAAATGACATGGCAGAAAAACAAAAACTTTCTCAAATAATGCATTTTCAGGTGAGCTCAAGTAAGCACTTCAAGTTTCTGAACTGATAAATCCTTAGTACTCTATGTGGAGTTGGCTGTTCTAAATCAATATTTATACTGTCAAAACCCAAGAGTCCAGTAAGAGGCCAGCAAGATGGCTCAGCAGGTCTTTACGTTACAAGCAGCTTTAAACAAAGCTTTACTTTACTTTGAAACAAACAAAAACATCCAATATATTGTTGGAATAACAAGATAATAAGTTCAACACTTAGAGTACCATTCTCTCCTTACTTAGCAAATTATTTATTTCTTTTATGTATGAGTGCTCTGATGCATGTACACCTGCAAGCAAGAAGAGAGCATCGGATCCCATTACAGATGGCTGTGAGCCACCATGTGGCTGCTGGGAATTGAACTCAGGACCTCTGGAAGAGTAGTAGTCAGTGTTCTTAACTGCTGAGCCAGCTCTCCAGCCTCATACTCAGCATATGATATGTATATGATTAGAATGTTATTGATAGGCTTTACCCGTCCTCCATACTGGAGCATGGGTGCTGGAAGTACACGTCCAGTCACATGGGCCATTTCATCCCGCACTTTAAACTGAAACTCCTGGACGAACGGATCCGTTTCATAATTTGCACTTCTTACCTAACAACAGAGAAGAATTGTCATTATTCTCAGACTTTCCCTCAACTTCTTACTACACTTGCTGGAACCTCTGCTTTTCTTCCTCTATGCCAACTATATGTTTTATAATAAGTATAATCAATGGTGCCCTCACTATAAGGCACAGAATATTATCCTGCAGACTGTGAGTCAGGGACTAGAGGATGTCTATGAACAGCTTGATAACTTACTCAGAACTAAATGTAGATATTAGGTTGAATAATACACTTCAACTATTTGTGACCCATGAAAATGATGATTTTAAATAATTAAGCAATTTCAGGAGCGAGAAATACCTATCTAAAATGGGATAAGAACCCCCAATTGAGATGATGGTGCTCGCCTTAATCCAGCACTTGGGAGGCAGAGGCAGGCGGCTCTCTGAATTCGAGGACAGCCTGGTCTACAGAGTGAGTTCCAGGACAGCCAGGGCTACACAGAGAAATCATGAAAAAACAACCAACCAACCAACCAAAAAAGAACCTCAGAATGGATAGTCATTGCTTAGTTGACAACCAAAACAAACAAACAAACAAAAACCTCTGATTATAAAGAATCTAGGAACATACTAAAATTTGTTTCATGTGAAGTTTGACAGTAAATATTAAAAACAACTTTTTTCTAACTACCTGCTTTATAACTTACATATTTTATTTCAGTATTTTCAGGTATATTATATAATATATATTTAAAGAGAAATAGTAACAGATTTTAAAAAGCCAGCATCAGTTATAGATTATACATTTATATAACATATCCACGTACAGAGTCAAAGAACTAACACATGGTTCTTCAGTGCAGTATCTTACCCCAAGGTAAGATATTAGCTATTTTTCTTTTATTTTTCTTTACTTTTCTTTTTCTTTTCTTTTCTTTTTTTTTTTTTTTTGATTTTTCGAGACAGGGTTTCTCTGTGTAGCCCTGGCTGTCCTGAACTCACTCTGTAGACCAGGCTGGCCTTGAACTCAGAAATTCACTTGCCTCTGCCTCCCAAGCGCTGGGATCAAAGGCGTGCACCACCACTGCCTGGCAGCTATTTTTCTTTTTCTTTCTTTTATTGGTTTTTCAAGACAGGTTTCTCTGTGTAGTCCTGGCTGTCCTGCAATTTACTCTGTAGATCAGGCTGGCCTTGAACTCAGATTTGCTTCCCAAGTGTTGGGATTAAAGGTGTGAGCCACTATACCTGGTTCCATGATCTCTTTTAACTCTGACAGTTTATAAAACGGTAATGTAGCATCAGCCGGTAAGAACATGGGTTTTTTCTTTTTTCTTTTTCCTTCCTTCCTTCCTTCCTTCCTTCCTTCCTTCCTTCCTTCCTTCCTTCCTTCCTTCCTTTGTTCCTTCCTTCTGTTTTTGTTTTTGTCTTTTTTCAAGACAGGGTTTCTCTGTGTATCTCTGGCTGTTCTGGAACTCATTCTATAGACCAGGCTGGCCTCGAACTCAGAAATCCACCTGCCTCTGCCTCCCAAGTGCCAGGATTAAAGGCCTGTGCCACCACTGCCCGGCTTTCTTTCTTTTTTTTCTATTGGGCACTTTATTTATTTACATTTTAAATGTTGTTCCCCTTCCTGGTCTCCCCTCTGCAAACCCTCTATCCCACCCCCTCTTTCCTCTGCCTCTAAGAGGGTGCTTTCTCACCCACCCACCCTTCTAGCATCCCCCTATGCTGGGATAACAAGCCTCCACAGGACCAAGGGCCTCCCTTCCTATTGATGCCAGATAAGGCAATCTGCTACATGTGTAGCTGAAGTCATGGATCCATCCATGGTTTCTCTTCAGATCATATAAATCTTTTGCCTTTTTTGTTTGTTTGTTTGTTTTTGTTTTTTGAGACAGGGTTTCTCTGTGTAGCCTTTTTTTTTTTTTTTAACTTATTCACTTTACATCCTGATCACTGCCCACCTCCCAGTCCTCCCCTCCCACAATCCTGCCCCACTGCCCCACCTTGAGTAGCTCACCCTAATGCACTTTAAATCTCATTTTAGAGTTTTGTACTAACCAATCTGCTAATTTCCTCTTGTCTATCTGGTGCAGATCTTGCTGTTGCCTTAATCATAGTAGAAGTCTGATTGTCTGTTAGTTTCTTGATACACCTTTGCCCAGCCACAATATTACAGACCTGGAAACAGAATAATTTATACAATGTATATATTTTTGTTAGAACTCACTTGCTTAATGCCAATCACGTTATATATAATTTTAAAGTCTACTTTATTAAATAACTTCTTTTTACTGTATGTTAAAGTAAAAAAGCAGAGAACAAATTACACACGATCACATAATTATAGATAGGTAAAAGGTACACAGGATAAAGACAGAAAGAAACGTAACAAAAATGCTAACTAATGGCAGAATTATGGGTGAACTTTTCCTACCATGTTGGCTAGGTTTATGTCAGTCTGACACAAGCTATTGTCATCTCAGGTAAGGGAATCTCAGTAAAGAAAATTCCTCCAAAAGATCCTGCTGTAGGGCATTTTCTTATGAGTGATTGATGGAGAAGGGCCAGCCCATTGTGAATGGTGCCATTCCCATGCTGGTGGTCCTAGGTTCTAGAAGAAAGCAGGTTGAGCAAGCCATGTGGAGCAAGCCAGAAAGCAGCACCCCTTCACAGCCTCTGCATCAATTCCTGCCTCCAGGTTTCTGGCCTGATTGAGTTCCTGTCCTGACTTCCTTTGATGAGGAACAGTGAGGTAGACATGTAAGCCGAATGAACCCTTTTCTCCGAGTTGCTCTACGGCACTCTGACCAAGACACATACTATTTATTTTATTTAATGAAATTTTAGAAAAAAGGTAGAATTTAAAATTTGTTCAAATTCCAAAATACATGTGAGATTCTGATAAATCATAGGCCATAAAGCCTCTACAAAAATAATAATGCCAGGGAGATGGCCCTGAGGGTAAAGAGCTTGCTACATAAGGACCCGAGTACAGAGCCCTTGCATTGTACAAAACTAGCATGGTGGTATATGCCTGGAACCCCAGTGCTGGAGAAGAGGGAGGGGAAAAGAAGGTGGAGAAAGTAGTCCAACTGGAGTTCAGGTTCAATGAGAGACCTTGTCTCAAAAAAAATAGATGGATAGCAATATTGAAAGACTCTTGATGTCATCCTTTGGCCTACATAAACATGCACACACAGCACACACACATTCACGTGTACAGACACACATGAGCAAGCACATTCACACTTGCACACAAGTGAAGAAAAGATGAACAGAAGCTAATCGTAAGCAGTGTAAAGACATTACTTCTAGTGGCAGGTATGTATGCTTCTGCTCCTGCCCCACTTGCAGACAGGGAAGGTGTGGGTACTTCAGCTGAAGTGTGTACTTTTCTCTGAAATACTGAGCTACAGTTCTCTCCACAGTTTGGCCATTTTCTAGCTGTAAAGGAAAGCTGGAAAAAAGAAGAGCTGACATGAACAACTCTTGTCCCATCCTGAGCTGGCCAGTCCCCAGCCCTTATTCAGAGCACGCTGACTCCTGGCACTGCTGTGGTGAGCAGCAGCTTTCCTTACGTTTGGTGGCTGGCAGGCCTTCTCGTTACATTACAAACGCGGTATTTTCGCCTCATTGTCCCACAATGAGTCACTTCAACCTTCAGACCTGTTCCCAACAAGAAAAATGAAGGTTACAGAAGTTCCATGAAAAACACTTACCCAGCCTGCTCACTACTATAAAACCTCTATTCTGAGCAGGCACAAAGTCTGTGACACAAGCAATGTGATAGCAGAAACTTTTACGTGACATTGCCAATAACCATAATTATGACAGGCCTAATTACCAAATATTTTTTTTACACTATCAAGCTCTTATTTGTTAAGAAAGAAAAGTCCAAAGATCAAGGGACAACGTTCTCCACTAGAAAAAAATATGCATTTACACTAAACTTGGGAATTTGTAGACTCAGGAATGAGAGCATAAGTATTGGAATAGCCTCTCACACATAGTGACTGAAGATCAGGCTTTCAGAAAGTTGAAGAAGGAAGTCCTTCTAAGACTTATGAAGCAGGCAGAAAAAAAAAAATCTGGTCCCTTTGTCAGAACCAGAGTGGCAATTTTATTAAGTATTTTTCTAAATTTATTAATTTTTTCTCAAAAATAGTGACTATTAGAATGGAAAATAGTTCTTAATTTAAAAAAAATTATTTTGTGTGTGTGTACTCATGCACACATGAATGTAGAGGTCGAAAGACAATTTAAAGAAATTGGTTCTTTTCTTCCATCATGTGGGTTCTGGGGAGCAAACTCAGGTTGCCAAGCTTGGGGACAAGTGAATTTGTTCATTGTGCCATCTTGTCAACCTTCAAAATAACTTTTTTTTTTGGGGGGGGGGGGACAGGGTCTCTCTAGGTAGCTCTGGCTGTACTGAAACTTGGTATGTAGATCAAGTTGGCTTTGAACTCACAAAGACCCATCTGTCTTTGCTTCCTGAGTGCTGGGATTTAAGGTATGGGCCACTACTCTCTGGCTCCTTCAAATAATTCTTAAAGTAGGTGATCTCTACTTTCTCATGAAGTCATTGACTCCTTTGAGAATCTGATGAAAGCAATAAACTCTCAGAAAAATACATACATAATACATGTGTGTGTGTGTGTGTGTAATGTAGCAAGTAATTTTAAATATTTCTAGATCACTGTAGTGCATTTATGAACTTTAGTGACTCAAGGATTCCAGGCTATTCTAGAAAGTAAAGTGATGGGCTTTGGCTCCTCAGCTGAAGAAAAGCCCTGCTTTGGAGGTACCCAGGGCCGTGTGCACACAGGCACATGGCCTACCACTGAGCTCTGACCCCATCCTTTTCACTTGGTTTCAAGACAGGGTCTTGCTGAGTTGTTCAAAGTATCCTTGAATTTATTTTCCTTCCTTAGCTTTCTGGGATTACGGGAATGTTGCTCCATGACTGGCATATCAAGAAAACAGGAAAGTTTTTTTTTTTTTTTTTTTTTTTTTTTTTTTTTTTTTTTTTTTTTTTTTTTTTTTTTTAAGGTAGAGACAGGCTTTCTCTATGTAGTCCTGACTGGAGCTTGTTATATAGACTAGGCTGCCCTTGAACTCACAGAGATCTCCCTGCATCTGCCTTTCTAGTGCTGGGATTAAAGGCATGCACTACTATGCCCAGCAGGAATTTTCTTAAGTACTAATGAGAAACAGACTTTCCTGAGATGATGTTTTAAGCTTGTGCTAATATGGCAATCATTAATAACACATTACTGAGTACAGGAAATGCAGCTAATGTGCCTGATAAACTGAAAGTTTAATTTTAATTAAATTAAATAGATACACAAGCTCCTGGCTGCCATATTGGCCAAAGTAGTAACCCAGGATTAAGGAATGTACATATAATAGCTATTCTTCACAGAAAAACAGACCCATTTCTAAAGTTTGGTCTAGGCTTCAAAGAGTAAGTCTAGAAGGGTACAAATGAAGTTTTAGTTTCTAAACAAAATAATGGTTATTGTACTTTAAGTAATTTTAATTTTATATTTATAATTCCTATAGTGCAGTCATTCTCATCTGGATGTGATTTTGCCTGCCCCTCACCCTGGAACATTACATGCACACGCGCGCATGCATGTGTGCATGCGTGTGTGCATGCATCAGTGTGTGTATGTGATGCTGTGAGCAAATAATCCAGGGACTTGGCACACATTAGGCAAGTGCTTTACTCCCCAAGAAGGCTTCTGTGACTGTTACAACTGGGTGATATCACTGGCAGCTAGTGAGTAGACGTTGGATACTTCCAAATATTCTAGAATGTACAGAACTGTACCTACCAACTGAGCAAAGAATTACTCAGTACAAAATGTCAAGAGAAACTCTCCCACAGTATAATTTGTTTTCTTACCTAATTATTAATTGTAGTAACAATCACAAAGTTCACTCATAGTAAATGATATTTTCTTTTAACATATCAGCACAAATTAGGATAGTAAATGATTTTTCTTTAAAAGCATTCTTAATAAAATATACCATTGAGAAGTAATTTTTTATTATAACTATATTTCTAAAATCAAATTTCAAATATTTATTATGTCATTACATTATAAAGGAGGCCAGAAAATACAATGGAAGGCCTTGTAAGAGGGAAACAGCAATACTCTAAAGTAAGGAATGTAAAAATATTATGTCTAGGGAAAAAACAAAATAAGTTTCTGTTGTTTGAAACAGTTAACTATTTATTTTCAAGTCTTCCCCATGATTTAAAAAAGTATAGTTTTTTAAAAATATAAAGTTCTACATGCTTATAAAACAAATATTAACTAAAAGTAAACTAGTGCTTTTTTATACATAAAGTTATCATACTTTCCCCCAATATTTCTGTTGTGAAAGTACCATGAATTAGTTGTTAATTTAAAAAAGGCCACTCCAAAGTCATCGCTAACTAGTTGGAAAGGTAAGTTTAGTTAGGTTACAATCAACATACTAATATTTATATTCATTAGGACATAATTTGTAGCAGTTTTTAGCAGCTATCATCAAATCCCTAATATAAGTTAAAACTTAAACCCAAATATCACTGAACAGGAAACTCTATTTTTTTAGTTCCTAGGATACATGGTGTACTTTAAAAAGTCCTCTTTAAAAAATTAATTAACTAATTAATTTTTTTGTTTTTTTTTTGAGACAAGGTTTCTCTGTGTAGATTAATTAATTAATAAATAAAATAAAAAAGTCTTCTTGACTTAGAACGGAGGAAAAAAAAACCTGGTTTATTAATTAGATACAACCCAGACTTTTTACCCCAAATGTAAGATCATAGATCATAACTAACAATTAGGTCAAATCCAGGGGCTAGCAAAAAGTCAAAATGATAAAGAATGGAATAGGTAATTCTCTGCCCAGGCCCCTCCCCAAACCCTCCATCCAACCAAAAAGTTTGGCTTTAACAAATATTTAACCTATAAACTTGGCTTTACCTTCACTATAACATCAACTTTATAATGCTTTCTAGTCAACTTTTCAGTCATTTCTTTGGGCCCCTGAGCAGTTGAAGTTAAGACCGAGTCCATGCTCTCCGGGCAGCAGCTGAATCCTTGTTCTGTACATCTTGTATTTTCTGTGATAGAGTGGTGATATGAGTTGATTGCATAGTTACCGCAAAGTAATGTACGTGACTGCATGATATCAGAGGTGGTAACTAAGCAGCAACTCGGCTAGAAACCATGGCATTGAGATGATCACATATATAATGGTAGGTAATGCACTAACCTGACGATGCTAACTGCAGTTAGAACAGATTATGAAAGGACAATGATATGGTTGCAAACAGTTATCTTTAACAGTTTCTTATTTTGGCACTTAATAACTCAAGATAGATGGATGCTTATTGACAAAACAGGAAGGGCTTTCCTTTTCATGTTTTATTACGACTATCTCTTTTTTGTTGTTACTGAATGGCACAGAATGAATGATAACTGGAACAAGCAGGATGTAGTCACCTACTCTAATTGGTTTGGGAACTGAAAGATGTTCAGTGAACAAGCTCGAATGCTTCATTCAAACCACAAGCTGAAAATTATCTGCAACAAATAGGTAAAATCTTAAACAACAACATAATTATTTCTGTCTATTTAAGATGTAGCATTTAATATAAAAAAAGTTTGTTACGCCTTACTAGATAATATCTGATTTACTTTCATGTCTATGTACTACACTAAATACAGTGGAGTTACATCTTATGTGAGGATTAGATACTAACATCATAAATAAGGAAAGAATTGCATACAATTAAATTACTTTTTAAAAATTCCTGAAATTGCTGATAAAGCAGTTATGTGAGTTTTAATACAAAGCTGTATAAATGCACTTCAAAATATACAGAAGGAGCAAATATGCACAGACAATACAGAACACTATTAGAGTAATTTTAATTTGGGGGGCCACAGAGAATACCTTTTTAGTTTAATGAACATATGATGTAACACCACTGTAATAACTGTAGCTAAGTAAGACAGGCACCTTTATAATTTACATTAACTAGCTAAGTACAATCTGGAATAACACATGAAACTGGTAAACTCCAATTTCTAAAATTCCAAAGAAATAAGATTTTAAAACATTAATTAGAGTATATTTTATAACATTAATTAGAGTATGTTCAAAGAGTGAGTCAAATTCTAAAGTAGCAATACCTTTATGATAAGATTATTACTTTAAAAAGATAGTATTAGAGAAACATTTTCCCATGAGACACTTTCCTCTCTCTAGCTGGTATGAGACAGTATTCCTAAAAACATAGCTGGATTACTTAGCATATTCTTCACTCAACTACTACCTAAGAAGCTACAATAATGGATATGATGTAACAATTTATAATTAATCTCTATTCTGTTGGTCATATAATACAATATGATTCTAACTATAAAAACACTTCAATAGAAAGTTGTCTTATCCATGCATTTTATAGTGAAGCTGTTTTAAATGCTAACTAGTAACAAACTATAGAAATGATATGTGAAAGGATAATCTTCTAAATGGTAATTAACTCACCTTTTATCTCCTTAGTGAATTTTACCCGGTGAGAATCGGTCAGGGGTCTGGGTTGCTCATCAATGTTGTGAATGTCAAGAACTTCACACATGAACTGAATTACAGGTTGTGCTTTGTAAAAGGCAGTGGCAGAAACTAAGGAAAAAAAAAACCCACAAAGAGTATAAATTTAATATCCAAGAAACTTCATTCTAAGTTTCCATAACTAACTGTGTACAGTTAAATACACACCCCCACACTCATACTATGTGTATGTGTGTTTTCCAAAATGAAGCAATTGATTTCTGAGGTACAAGAACAGAAAGGTCAAATACTATAGTTTTTTTCCTCTAACTCACCATGGGTAACTATCTCCACAATGAAGTGGTCTATGAAACAAGAACTTGTGAAGCCAAAGAATGCCCAAGTTCATCAGCAGAGAAGAGAGTGGGTTATTTCTTAAGCAAGGCTTCTTATGCTACCATGCTACAGTCTCTTCTAGAGACAGCTTTCTTTATCTCGTAAGGGTTTGAGAAAACAGTGGTATTAAATACAAACCAGCGGTCATACTAGGGGTAACTGCCAGGGGTCTGAGTTACAGGTGCTGGTTCACTAACTACCTCTTTACAAACCAGCACTATTATTTTTAAAATAGTTTTTGTTTATTTCTAGGTTTCAAAACTATAAAATTGTTAGAAGACCATACATCTCTTTTTCTTCTTCCTCCTCCTCTTCCCCCTCTTCTTCCTCCTTCTCTTCCTCCTTTGAAACAGCTTTTCATTGTGTAGCCCTGGCTACACAATGGAACTCAGGTTAGCCTCAAACTTACAAAGACGCATCTCCCTCTGCCTTCTTAGTGCTGGGATTAAAGGTATATACCACCATATTTAACCTTATATTCTTTTTTTTTTTAATTAAAAAGGGGTGGGGTATGGGGACACCCTTGTGAAGACAGGGGTGGGGGTGGGGAGGAGGTATGGGATGTGGAACAGTTGGAGGGTGGACCAAGGGTGAGGGGGGCAGGGAATAAAATCTGGAATATAAAAAAAATAAATAAATAAAAAGAAAGATTAAAAAAATTATAAATGTGTATGTGTCTATGGGAAAGTTGGTGCATGTGAGTGTGCAGTGACCTTAGAGGACAGAAAAGAGTTTGAATCCCCTAAAGCTGGAGTCACAGGTGGTTATGAGCTGCCCAGTGTGGGTGCTGAGGATGGACTTCAGGCAAGAAGATTGTTCTTTTTTTTTTTTTGAACTCCATTTTTTTTTATTAGATCTTTCATTTACACTTCAGATGCCATCCCCTTTCCCCTTTCCCCCCCTTAGAAAACCCCTATCCCATGCCCCCAAGAAGATTGTTCTTAAGTGTTGAACCGTTTCTCTCCAGGCACACATTACGTTCTTTACCGAAAAATTGTGGGAACATTTTTGTGCATAAACAAATGCCAGCAAAGAGGGAGGTGGTGACTCACGCCATTAATCCCGGCACTCCTGGCACTCATGAGGCAGAGGCAGGCAGATCTCTACAGCCACATGGCCAGCCTGGGCTACACAATGAGCCCCCATCTCAAACAAAACAATACAAAACAAAAAACAAACAACAAAGACACCAAACCAAAAGTGAAAACACGCCAGCACAGTATACACTGTACACGTATTTGTCATATTGTTTGATTAGTTCAGCACATGCTGGCCTGACTACATTTTAGAAAGGAAATAGATAAAAGAAGTGTATTGTGAATAACATGTGCTTTTCCTTTCTTTTGCTCTTACAGTAGATTTTCTTCACTGGATACTACAGTCGCACCTACTGTTTCACACACCACAGTTGGAACTACCACACAAATGCACACAACAGTCTCTTCTACTGTATTTTCTGTTACTCTTTTAATCACTCACTGTGACATCTTCTAGGCCACATCCAGTGACATGGGCATTTAAGATGAAAACTAAACTGTGTGATACAAAGCTTTAAAAAAAAGATGGGTTGAAATCAATGAACACAGTTTAAATAAGGGAAACTTAGTGATAAGAGATCACTGGGGACCTTTCAAACTTTTGTTGTTGTTTCATTGTTTAAGACAGCATCTCATATAGCCCAGGCTAGCCTCACTCACTCTGTATGTATGACTTAGAATCCTCTGTTTATCTTACTTCCACTTCCCAAGTGCTTACTTTAAAACAAAAGAATATACCTTTTTCTCAGTACCTCATGGTACCTTCTCCAAAACTGACCATATAATTGGTCACAAAACAGGCCTCAACAGATACACGAAGATTGAAATAATCCCATGCATCCTGTCAGTTCACCACAGACTAAGGCTGGTCTTCAAGAACAACAAAAACAACAGAAAACCCACATATCCATGGAAACTGAACAACTCTCTGCTCAGTGATAACTTGGTCAGGGAAGAAATAAAGAAGTTAAAGACTTCCTGGAATTCAATGAAAATGATGATACAGCATACCCAAACTTATGGTACACAATGAAAGCAGTGCTAAGAGGAAAATTCATAGCACCAAGTGCCCTGGTAAAGAAACTGGAGAGATCCTACACTAGCAACTTAACAGCACACCTGAGAGCTCTAGAACAAAAAGAAGCAAACATTCCCAAGAGGTGTAGAAGGCACGAAATAGTGAAACTCAGGTCCGAAATCAACCAAATAGAAACAAAAGGAACTATACAAAGAATCAACAAAACCAAAAGTTGGTTCTTTGAGAGAATCAACAAGATAGATAAACCCCTAGCCAAACTAACTAAAGGGC
Organism: Arvicanthis niloticus; assembly: GCF_011762505.2. Taxonomy (NCBI): domain Eukaryota; kingdom Metazoa; phylum Chordata; class Mammalia; order Rodentia; family Muridae; genus Arvicanthis; species Arvicanthis niloticus. The sequence goes on along the minus strand of NC_047662.1, from coordinate 28,143,151 downwards.
CCAGAAACAGTATCCAAATTAACAAACTCAGAAATGAAAAGGGAGACATAACAGCAGAAACTGAGGAAATCCATCAGATCTTACTACAAAAGCCTAAACTCAACAAAACTGAAAAATCTAAAGGAAATGGATGATTTTCTAGACAGATACCACATACCAAAGTTAAATCAAGAGCAGGTAAACTATCTAAACAGGCCCACATCCCCTAAGGAAATAGAAATCATTAAAGACCTCCCAACCAAAAAAAAGCCCAGGGCCAGATGGCTTTAGTGCAGAATTCTACCAGACCTTAAAGAAAAGCTAATACCAACACTCCTCAAACTATTCCATAAAATAGAAACAGAAGAAACACTACCTAATTCATTCTGTGAATCCACAATTACTCTGATACCTAAACCACACAAGGACCCAACAAAAAAAAGAGAACTTCAGACCTATTTTGCTTATGAATATTGATGCAAAGATACTCAATAAAACTCTTGCAAACCGAATCCAAGAACACATCAAAACCACCATTCTCCATGATCAAGTAGGCTTCATCCCAGGGATGCAAGGTTGGTTCAATATACAAAAACCATTAAAGTTATTCACTATGTAAACAAACTCGAAGGAAAAAAAATCACAAGATCATCTCCTTAGATGCTGAAAAATCATTTGATAAAATACAACACCCCTTCATGTTAAAAGTCTTGGAGAGATCAGAAATTCAAAGCCCATAATACCTAAGCATAATAAAAACAATTTTCAGCAAACCAACAATAAGTATTAAATTAAATGGAGAGATACTTAAAGCAATCCCACTAAAATCAGGGACAAGACAAGGCTGCCCACTCTCCCCATATCTATTTAATATAGTACTCAAAGTTCTAGCTAGAACAAGACAACAAAAGGAGATCAAGGGCACACAGATTGGCTAAGAAAAATGTTCTAAATAAGAAATAAGAATTAGGAAACATAAAATTAATAAAAAGGCATTGCAAACAAGCCTTACCCAGCTAAGGATTGGTAGAGACTGTGTATAAAATGTACAAATTAATACATAGAATATGTGATGTTCCTAAATCCTAGATAAAAAAGTGGCAAAGGATATGAGCAGACATCTCATATCTCAAAATCTACATGGTAAACCATATAAAAATTTCATTAATAATCTCATTTATAATTAAAGAGATATATTTAAAAACCATTTTGAAGAATCAAGATGGGTTCAAAAGTTCAAGATTGGTTCCACAGACTGACAACAAGCCAGAAGGAAAATAAAGGACTTAGATTACAGAATATAACCACATAATTGTATTACTAAGGGAAAGACAATGTGTAAAAATAGGAAGACATACATAGTTATACTCAGTTTCACTATATTGGAATAGGTAGACATTCTTGAAGAATTCTATAAAATGATACAGAAATTAGAATTCTTCACATAACATGATTTGTGAGAATAGCAAGAATGGGGTAAGGGCTACAGGAGAGCTCGGTGGGCAAGGGTGCCATCTGAATGCCACCCCAGGACACCAAGGCTGATGGAGGGAACCGACTTCTCCAAGATGTCCTCTGACACTGCACATATGTCATCCCCATAAGATAAATAAAAGTATAATTAAAAAGATAATGGGATCTACCTAAACATCAGTAGAATGAAATAAATTACATTGTAAATACATATGTAGTACAAATTAAAATAACTGAGAAGGCACCAGAATTCAGTTAAACTGAAAAATGAAGACGTTAAAGAAGTTTGGGTAAAATGAGAGATTACTGATTACTTAAGACTGTATCTAGATAGACAACTGGAGAGAAACATTATCAAACTAGGTAACGACATTATGAGTGAGTCGCTGTTCAATTTGTGAATGTAATGCATTACTGAGCTTATTAAGTTAATTTCGTTAAACTTTTACAATATAACCTAAAATACATGCATCTTTTACTAGATTTTACTCATCGATAGTGGTTAGAATAGTTTTGTTTGCTTTTTGCTGAGAATTGAACTTACAGCTTTTATATGCTAGGTAAATGCTCTACCACTGAGCCACATTCCTTTCTTTTTTTATATTTCTTTTTTTATTGGATATTATATTTACATTTCAGATTTTATCACCTTACCCTATCCTCCCCCCCAGGAATCCCCTATCCCATCCCCCTCCTCCTGCTTCTATGAGGATGTGCCCCCAACTACCCCTCCCACTCCCACCTCCCCACCCTCGAATTCCCCTCCCACTCAGTGTCGGTGTCCAGCCTTCATGGGATCAAAGATCTCCTTTCCCAGCTATGCCAACAAGGCCATCCTCCCCTACATGTACAGCTGGAGCCGTGGGTCCCTCCCTATGTGCTCCCAGGCTGGTGGTTTAGACCCTGGGGAGCTCTGGTTGGTTGGTATTGTTGCTCTACTCATGGGACCACAAACCCTTTCAGCTTCTTCAGTCTTCTCTCCAACTCCTCCATTGGGAACCCCCTGATCAGATCAATGGTTAGCTGTGAGCATCTGCCTCTGAATATGTCAGACTCTGGCAGACCTCTAAGGAGACAGCCATATCAGGCTCCTGTCAGCATGCACTTCCTGCCATCCACATCAGCGTCTACCTTCGGTGAATGCACATGGGATGGATACCACTGAGCCACATTTCTAACCCAATTCCTAACTTTGTTTCTGTTGGAAACTTATCCTTTACTTGTGTCACAAATTATATGTTTAATTAACTAATTCATTAGGTAATAATTGATTGTTCTAGAGATTAACCCAGGGCCTTAGGTGTACTAACAAATATGCTACAGGAAACAATTTTCAAAAAGCTCAACTAAAGGGCTGAAAGGATGGCTCAGCAGTTAAGAGCACTGACTGCTCTTCCAGAGGTCCTGAGTTCAATTCCCAGCAACCACATGATGGCTCACAACCATCTGCAATGGGATCTGATGCTCTCTTCTGGTGTGTCTGAAGACAGCGACAATGTACTCACATATATAAAATAAATAAATCTTTAAAAATCAAAAGCTCAGGAGCTAGAGAGATGGTTCAGTGGTTAAGAGCACCGACTGCTCTTCCATAGGACCTGAGTTCAATTCCCAGCAACCACATGGTGGCTCACAACCATCTGTAATTGGATCTGACACCCTCTTCTGGTGTGTCTGAAGACAGTGACAGTGTACTCATATACATGAAATAAATAAATCAATCTTTTTTTTAAAGCTCAATTAAATATAAATCGCTCTGTGAAATGAAGGAGCAGTGGATCTGGGGGAGAGGGAAGGTGGGGAACATGGGAGGCGCTGAGGGGAGCTGCAGTTGGGATGTATTGTATGAGACAAGCAGAAATTAAGAGAAAATCATTCTGACACTGAGAAACAACATAAAGAGAATAAAAAAGGGTTGGAAATCAAGTAGACTCACTGGAGTGTACTTCTAGCCCAGTCCTCACTAGTCGTCACTTTCCTCAGTGTTATTAATATATTTACTTATTATGGTTCTTAGACCTGAACCTGTGGCCTCATGCATGCTAAGCAAGTGTTATGCCACTGACCTTTATATCCAGTCCTCTGAGCTTCTAATTATTCATCTGTTAAAAAAACAAAAAAAAAACAAAAAAATTTTCTGGAGTAGTAGAGATGATGCAATAGTTTTAAGAGTGTTTACAACTATTCTAGAGGATCTGAGTTTGGTACCCCAGAACTCACATCCAGGCATACCTCCAGCACCAAAGGATCTGACGCCCGTTTCTGGTCTACGTGGACACTCACAACAAATCATGGTGTATGCACATACTGTGTATATACACAGACACAAACACATACTCAGAAATAAAGATAAGATACTTCTCAGAGCACAGGAAATTACTCTAATTGTCTTAGCTATCAATGGTCTCTCCCCTCCCCCCACCATAGCAAGATATGGTCTTGCTATATAACTTAGGCTGACCTGGACCTCACTACATAGTCACCTCTGTACTTGTAATTCTCCTGTCTCACCCTTGCTTGTTAGGATTATAGGAATGGGCTACCATACATGAGTTTTTGTTTTTCTTTTTGTTTTAATCCCCTTTTTGTCTTTTGAAATAAGGTGTGTCATAGCACAGACTAGTCTCAAAATTTCAGATGTCATACCTTAGCCTGTGTGCCATTGTGCATGTTGGGCATATTCATTCTCTCTCTCTTCATTCTCTCTCTCTTCATTCTCTCTCTCTTCATTCTCTCTCTCTCTCTCTCTCTCTCTCTCTCTCTCTCTCTCTCTCTCTCTCTCTCACACACACACACGTATATGCACACCTCTAGAACAGACTGTTTGTGAAATTGCTGGGTCATGAGGGATGGACACTCCTTTCTTAGATGCCTTGTAACAGTCCTTTCACAGTTATTTCAGTTTCTGACCTTTCACAATGTATGAGTCTCTGTGGTAGGCCAGTGAGAAGGTTTAGCAGGTAATCACTTGTTGCCAACCCTAACCTCACAAGTTCCATCTCAGGAACCTACATGGTGGAAGGAGAACTGACTTCCACACATGCACCCTGGCAACACATCCTCACCACACAATAAAGAAATGTAATTATGATGCCCCAGGGAAGGGGGCTGTGGGGAGGTAGAGTAGGGATGAAGGTGAGGCGGGTAGGGGAGCACCCTCTCAGAGGCAAAGGGGGTGGGGTAAAGAATTCTTGGAGGAGGAACTGAAAAGGAGGGCAGCATTTGGAATGTAAATAAATAAAACAATTTAAAAAAAATTAAAAACCACAGTCATGGTGGGCACTATTCACAACAGTTAAATATTGTTAGACAAGATTAGTCCCTCTGATAGGCAATGACTTAAAAAAAATTTAGGGGGCTAGTGAGATAGAATGATAGATAGATAGATAGATAGATAGATAGATAGATAGGAAGAAAAGCAGTCCAAGAAACAGGTCGAGTCCTAGAGTCCAGGTTTGGGTCTACATTGCTGAACAGCTGCCCTTGTGTTCTTACAAAGAGTTGGCAGTTCATTCTCTGAGAAAGGCAAAACAAAATAAAAGCTCCCTGGAAGGAGGATGCCAGATATAGCTGAAGGCGTAGGAGTTGATGCACAGGATTGTGCCACCAACAGGGGATCAAATGAATGTAAACACTAAATGCTGACAGAGATTCCTCTGGCTAGAATCTCCATCTTGGCTTTCAGAATGCAGGTGAGCAGACTTAGCCATTAGACAGGTGTATGAGAAGGCTAATCTTTGGCTAACCTTACCTCCTCTGAAGAGACCTAAGAATTACAGTATCCCAACCTCAACCACTGAATGAATTCACCCTATCACGAAAGTCCAAGTTGACCTTTGTGCATACAGAACTTCCATTTTGGTGTGTTTAGACACTCCCACTGAGCCCCTAGAGACATGTTCAGATAACAAAACAAAACAAACAAACAAAAACCCAAATAAATGGGAATTTAAGGGATATATATATATATATATATATATATATATATATATATATTCCAGAATAAGTCATTATGCTCAGAGAGCCAAAAGAGGCTAATAGAATGCTATCTTAAGATGTAGTATCCAGGAAGCAGAAAAGAGCTGCTAATAAAATAGATATTAAAATGCAAACAAAGGGTAGAAAAGTGAGGAAAACTTCTAGAAAGTAGCTCAAAACTGAGATTAAAAAGACAAACAAGGGCTGGAGAGATGGCTCAGCTGTTAAGAGCACTGACTGCTCTTCCAGAGGACCTGAGTTCAATTCCCAGCAACCACACGGTGGCTCACGACATTCTGCCTGTGCTGCAGCCTTGGTTCTGAACATACATGACAAGTCTGAACTCTACATACCATAACGTCGAGTTTTTCTACTGAGTGCTGCCTTGACTCATATCAGGGACTACGATATGCTATGAAGAACTGCAGTTATTTTCCTGTGCACCTAAAGTTTTCTGCTCTTATTTAGAATGCTTTAATATAGTTATGAAAAAGAAACAGTATTTCTGTCATTCCTTAGTATACATCAAATTAATGTACCTTTAAGTTTCATTATATGCTGGGTGGTGGTGGCGCACGCCTTTAATCCCAACACTTGGGAGGCAGAGGCAGGCAGATTTCTGAGTTCGAGGCCAGCTTGGTCTACAGAGTGAGTTCCAGGACAGCCAGGGCTATACAGAGAAACCCTGTCTCAAAAAACAAACAAACAAACAAACAAACAAACAAACAAAAAACAACAAAAAAGTAAGTTTAACTGCTTAATTGACAGTTGGGGTACTAAATGTCACTAAGCAATTTCTAGGTAGTTTTGGTCACAGGTCTAAAGATTACTAATGCTTTTTCCATGCTCACCTCCAAGGCCAATCTTTTTCTCCTACCACCTGTCATTTCCTTAGGAAGTGGTCCTCAAACACTAGGACTTCAGTGGATTCTTCTCTAGGTTCCGTTGCATTAAGTATTCTCCTTTGTAGTACTTTCTAAACTTTTACATTGTGTTTCTATGTATTTGGTATGCCCACGTCATTAAGCTAACAGCAGACACTTTTATTCACTGAACCAGCCCTGTAGTAACTTCTCTTTTTAAAAACATTTATTCATTTATTGTATGTGCGTGCCCATGCAGGTGGTCAGTGTTTTTGAGGCAGGGTCTTACTTGACGTACAGGTTAGCCCTGAACTTGAGATCTCTCTGATGGCCCAAATGGTTAGATTATAGGCATGTGATTGATGCCTTTATAAGACTTAAAAAAATTGTCCTTATACTCTATAAAGCTCTGTCCTATGAACTATAAACATTCTTCTATTACTTAACTTTGTAGATTTATACAACTCTTATTTTTTTACATAGTCTATTTTCTGTCCATGAGTGTGTGTGTGCATGTGCGTGTGCTTGCACACGTGTGTGCATACTCACACACACATGGAAGGCAGAGGCCGGGTCAGGTACCTTCCTCAATCACTCTTCATTTTAGTTTTCAGCCAGGGTCTTTCCAGGAACCTGGTATCCAATGATTCAGTGAGAATGGCTGGCCAGCAAGCCCCAGGAATCCTCTGCTCTCTGGCTCCTCAGCAATGGGATTACAGATGTTGGGCAGTGGTGGCACTCATCTCTATTCCCAGCACTTGAGAGGCAGAGGCAGGAGAATTTCTGAGTTAGAGGCCAGCCTAGTCTACAAAGTGAGTTTGATGATAGCCAGGGCTACACAGAGAAACCCTGTCTTGAGAAACCAATCGGCCAAACAAACAAATAAACCAACCAACCAACCAACCAACCACAATGGGATTCCATATACATGCCACCACATCTGGCTTTTAAAAACTTGGATGCTGGGATCTAAACTTAGGTCTTCATGTTTGTGTGGGAGGTACTTTATTGAGTCTTCTCCTGTCTCTAGGATTTTCCTTTATAGGTTACAGTTTGTATTTTGTTCAGACTTAGGACTCTTTCTTTTTGCTAAAATTATTTCACATTTTGCTTTTCCTATTTAGGATTATAATTCACACAGAAGTAAATTTTGTAAGATGTGAGATGGATCCAATTATTTTTTCAAAATAATTACAACTGTTTAAATACAACTTATTATTTTACCTCCTCTTCATTTGTCTTAGTCAGGGTTTCTTTCTCTGTACAAACATCATGACCAAGAAGCAAGCTGGGGAGGAAAGGGTTTATTCAGCTTACACTTTCCACATTGCTGTTCATCACCAAAGGAAGTCAGGACAGGAACTCAAGCAGGTCAGGAAGCAGGAGCTGATGCAGAGGCCATAGACGGATGTTACTTACTGGCTTGCTTTCCCTGGCTTGCTCAGCTTGCTTTTTTACAGAACCCAGGACTACCAGCCCAGGGATGGCACCACCCACAATGGGCCCTCCCGCCCCCCTTGATCAGTAATTGAGAAAATGCTTTACAGCTGGATCTCATGGAGGCATTTTCCCCAAGGGAGGCTCCTTTCTCCGTGATAACTCCAGCTTGTGTCAAGTTGACACACAAAACCAGCCACTTATAATACATGCCATTAGAGGGGAAGTGCACTGTGCTATGGGAATATATAAGACAGATACCTAACTCAGACTTGGGGGATGGCTGGACTGGGAAAGAAACACTGCTTCTTAAGGAAGTAACATGTAGATTGAAGCTTGTAAGAACAGGAGTTAGAAAACACACAGTGGCTAAAATCCATAGTACTGATATTCTTTCTTGTTCTTGATTTTACAGCAAAAGGTCTTGTTTAATTGAAATCACCTAACGTTTGGATACACTTCTGTTGGCTTCAACTTTGACCTGTTTTTAACTTATTTTTTTCTTTTTGTTCCCATACTGCTTTTAACAATCATTCTTGGTGCATTTGTTTTCTTACTTCCTTAAATGTTATAATTCCTCCTGATATTAATCCTTACCTTTCTGTTTTTATGTACAGTATTACTCTTAAAGACTTAAATCCCAGAGTGGCCTGGAATTCATTATGTACTCTAGCTGACCTTGAGTTCTTCCTTCCTGCTTGGGTCTCCCAAGTGCTAGGATTATAGGCTAGCAAAGCCACACTAGTATTTGTTTTAAAGGACAAGGTCTCATTATTTGGCTCAGGTTGACCTCAAAGTCTCTATGTAGCTTGAGGTGACCTTAAACCCAAGAACCTGTTCACCTCCACATTTTTAGACAAAAAAAAAAAAAAAAAAAAAAAAAAAAAAAAAAAAAAAAAAAAAAAAAACCCAAAAAACTACAGAATTTTAGAACAGCAATGACAGAAAAAAAAAAAAAAGAAACTAAACCCAAACCCTCCAAAACAGAAAAAAAAAGCTACTTTAGAAATGCCAGTCACTGTAACTAAAATTGTTTCAATGATTAAATAATCATAGAAAAAATTTAAGCCAACTATTGATATATGCTAAAAGAGAGAGAGAGAGAGAGAGAGAGAGAGAGAGAGAGAGAGACAAGAGTCTTACTCTGTAGTTCAAGCTGCCCCCAAACTCACTCACTATGTGGCCCAAATTGGCCTTACCCTTACAAGGAGCATTTTTGCCACAGCCTCTTAAGTACTAGGCTTTACAGGGTTAAGTCCACCACACTCAAGTTATCTTTTTATTTATTCATCCAAACACTAATATAAGTATTACTGGTAAGTTATTTTTATAGATGTAATAAAAGCTCATAATCAGGTGACTGAATATAAGGACATTATCTAGGATATTGTGAATAAGTCCGATTCAATTGGCTGAAAGGCCTACAATTCAAGGCTGAAGCTTCCCCAAGGGAGAAGGAAAGAAAAAATTCCATCTACAGATAACAGTTTAGATTACGTCCAAGACTTCTGTTCTTGTCACCTTCTCTAAGGGTTTCAGATTAACTTTGCTACAATTATACAAATAAATCTCTAGATCTCCTAACAGTTCTGTTTCTGTGGTTGAACTCTTGATATATCTAATATACCAGGCTTATAGTTTATTTGCAAGTATAATTTCTTTAAAAACTTAGTAGTTTCTGGTCTATTTATTTCTAATCAGTTCCATGTGCTGGTAACTATACCCAAAGTTTTTGCTGTTCTAGACACAGTTCTTTCTCTCTTTCTTTGTTTCTTTCCTTTCCTTTTTTTTTTTTTTTTTTGTTTTTCGAGACAGGGTTTCTCTGTGTAGCCTTGGCTGTCCTGGAACTCACTCTGTAGACCAGGCTGGCCTAGAACTCAGAAATCCGCCTGCCTCTGCCTCCCAAGTGCTGGGATTAAAGGCGTGCGCCACCACTGCCCAGCCTAGACACAGTTCTTACGCCTGCTTTTTTTTTTTTTTCTTCCAGCATAATGCTTGGAATCTGCTCCTTCCTCTCCATCCCACATAGACCATCACCATGTCTGACCTGAACTAGTGACTGAAAAGCCCTTACTGGCTTCTCACATTAGCCTTTTCCTCTATCTATTCTCCAAACTGCCGCCAGAGGTCTCTTTCTGGAAAACAAACATGATCATGTCACTCACTACCTTTTTAAAGAACCCGTGAAATCTCCCTACTGACAGGTTTAAATTTCCTTTTTAGTTCATTAACTCCTCTTTTTATTTCTTATTTCCTTCTAGTCTCTTTGTGTTTAATTTTTCTAACATTTTTAGTTAGATAGATGCTCAGGCTACTGATGCTTTTCTTCTGTTCTAGCAGGTCATTAAAGCTTTAAAATTTCTCTAACCATTGATTAAATCAATCATACCCATTTTGATATATATTACTATCATTCTGTTCAAAATTCAAATTTCCTTTGTGATTTCTTTGACCAATAAGTTATTTAGAGATCCTTTATTAATTCTGAAAGCTAAACTTTAAGTTTTGGTAGAAACATAACAGCAATTTAGCTCCAATTTCTTCATTTTTTCCCCCAAGATACTGTAAAGATCAACAAAGAAAATGTTAAGAAAAGTAGTAAGATTAAGTAATTAAAGATCCCAGAAAATGCCACACTGTAAGTAAATATGGCCCTGAGTATTAAGGACTAGCAAAGTCTATACAAAAAAATCATATCAGAACACTGTAGAAATGACAAGAAGTATAAGGAAATCTATGGGGAAACAGTACATTTCACTTCCAGAAAGGAAGTTTCCTATCTTAAAAGTCATGTCTGGAACTGAAATGGAATATGGGACTCTCAGATAGAAAAAGAGAAAGGATGTATAAAAACGTGTCATCAGGGTATATGGAAAGTAGTTTAAAATTGATAGTCTCAGAAATACTCCCTTTCTAAAAATAAACCAGTTATGATTGTTTTGTAATTTCCTATTTTGATACAATGTAAACTGTGTAGGAAAGTTCTAAACTAATGGCAATGCAGAGGAACTCACAGCTGAGTACAACATTTACATCACCAAAAGTACTGGAAAGCAGGGAGACAGGAGTGAGGCTGTCCACCCTTTTGGATGGAGTCTTCAAGCAGAGAGCTGGAAATTTATCTTGCTACTAAGGTACAACCAATGTTCCTCCTGCCATCTTCTACCAGTGGTTTCAGAGAATATATCTCAGTCAAATATAAGCTACAAGAAGAAAGTAAGCATCCATAAAAAGATAATATATAGAAACTGTAAAGCCAGACATAGAGGCACATCTTATAATCCCAGCACTTGATACTTGAAAGGCTGAGGCAGGAGGATGGAGAGTTTGCAAACAACTTGAGCCATATTATACAGTGAGACTCTACCTTCAAAGGAAAAATACCAAGAAGCAGTGCATTATACCTGACAACAGAGTATATAACAAGTAGGTGAAAACTACTTTAAAACATCAAGCCGGCCAGTGGTGGCTCATGCCTTTAATCCCAGCACTTGGGAGGCAGAGGCTGGAGGGTTTCTGAGTTCAAGGCCAGCCTGGTCTACAGAGTGAGTTCCAAGACAGCCAGCCAGGGCTATACAGAGAAACCCTGTCTCGAAAAACCAAAACCAACCAACCAACCAAACAAAAAAACCCAAAAAACAAACAAACAAAAAAAAAGATGTAAAAAGAAAGCCACATTAATCAATAGTCATAGCATTTAGAAAGCAGAAATTATTGGATATAAAAAGATAAATACACTGGGGTCATGATCGTGCACACCTTTAATCCTGGTGCTCAGGAGGCAGAGTCAGGCAGATCTCTCTGAGTTTAAGGTTAGTCTGGTCTACAGATTGAGTTTTGGGACAGAAACAGAGAAGCCCGACTTGAAAAACCACAACACAACAACCAAACAACCAAACAACCCCCAAACCAAACGGAAACTCAGGATTGAGTCTTAAAACTTAAGAACAACAAAAAGACTTGGCACATTCTCTGATTAACAACAACTTATTGAACCTAGAAATTCATAGAAAATTGAGAATAGAACTTAAAAGTTAAGAAAACTCCTGAAGAAATAATACAAACATTAATAAAAAGAAATTTTAAAGTCTCTTTAACAATATGGATTAGAGGGGAAGGTATGGGAGTCTATGGGGGAAAACCCAGCTGAGATTCCTACCAGTAGGGGATACAGAGACTGAAGTGGCCACCTGTTAGCCAGGCAGGACTTCCAGTGGAGGGAGGGGGACATCAGCCCACCCACAAACCTTCAATCCAAAATTTGTCCTGCGTACAAGATGCATAGGGATAAAGATGGAGCAGGGACTGAGGGAACAGTCAACCAATGACTGCCCCAACTTGAGACCCATCCCAGGTGAGAAAGCCAACCCCTGATGCTATTAATGATACTTCTGTTATGCTTGCAGACAGGAGCCTAGCATAACTGTCTCCTGAGAGACTTCATCCAGGAGCAGAGGGAAACAGATAAGAGATACACAGCCAAACATCACACAGAACTTGGGGAGTCTTGTAGAAGAGGAAGGGCTAGAGAGCCAGAGGGGTCAAAGCGACCCACAGAGTCAACTAACCTGGGCCCAGTGGTGCTGACAGAGACTGAACCACCAACCAAAGAGCTTGCAGGAGCTGGACCTGGGCCCCATACACATTTGTAGCAGATGTGCAGTTTGGTCTTCATGTGGGTCCCGTAACAATTGGAGCAGGGACTACCTCTGACTCTCTTGCCTGCCATTGGATACCCTTTCCCTACCTGGACTGTTTGGCTGGGCCTCAACAAGAGAGGATGTGCCCAGTCTTGCTGTGACTAGATGTCCAAGTGGTACCTAAGGGGGGCTTCTCCGTCTCTGAGGAGAGAGGAAGAAATAACAGGAGGAGGGATTTTTATAGGCAGGACTAGAAGGAGACGAAGGAGGGGGGCTGTGATCCGGTAAAGTGAATAAAAAAATAAATAATTGGAAATAAATATGGCTTAGAGGTGTAACACAAATGAAGGCTGCAGTTCCTAGAAAACTGTGTAGTGAAAACACAACTCAGAGGCTACACAGTAAAGCTCAGTGATCAGAAGGAAATTCATAGTTTTTGAATATTTTTATTAATGAGAAAAAAATGGAAGTTACTAAGGAGTTTAAAAAGGTAGGAAAACAACTTTAATTTAGTTAACCAAGGAAGAAAAACCTTGTAAGATGAAAGAAAAATTATAGAAATCAAAGCTAGAAGAACTAGAATAAATAAACGAATAGTAGCTCTTCTGCTGGGGAAATAAATCAGGGCTTGTGGAAAGAAGGCTCAGTGATTAAGAGCACTGGAAGCTCATGCAGAAGTCTCAGGTTCGAATCCCAGTGCCCACATGGAGGCACAGAAGCATCTGTCATTCCAGTCCAGGAGACCCAACACCATCTTCTGATCTCCAAGGGCATCACGCATACAAGTGGAGCATAAACATACATGCAGGTGAAAAATAATTAAAAAAAAAATCAGCTGACTAAACTACTAGCCACCAATAAATAGGAAAAAAAAAAAAGAAAAAAAGCACAAATATACAAAAGTAAAATATGGGAAACCACATAAAAAGAAAAAATCTGAAATAGTTATAAATGTTATAAAATTCTATACATTAAATAAAACATGAGTAAAATTGTATAGAAAATAAATGTGACTTATGAAAGTAATCAGAGATAGCCTGGATGCTGTTTTTATTAATGATTTATTTTTATTTTATGTGCATTGGTATTCTGTCTGCATGTATGTCTGTGTGAAGATGTCGGATTTCCTGGAGCTCGACAGTTATTTGCTGCCATGTGGGTGTCAGGCATTGAGCCTGAGTCCTCTGGAAGAGGAAGCAGTGCTCTTCACTGTTCAGCCACCTCTCCAGCCCACAGATACTGATTTCATATAGTAAATAAAGGAAAGTTTAGAAGAACTGCCCACCAAACAAAAGGAAACGAAACGAACCCAGGTACAAAGTTTTTCAGGTGACTCTATTACACCTAGTAAGAGCTAATGATTTCAATATGACTTTAAAATGGTTACACACTTTAGAAAATGGAAGACATTCAAAAACTTTAAAGGAAATATAATATTAATATCAAAAGTTGAAAAAGGCTTTTATAGCCGGGCGGTGGTGGCGCACGCCTTTAATCCCAGCACTTGGGAGGCAGAGGCAGGTGGATATCTGAGTTCGAGGCCAGCCTGGTCTACAGAGTGAGTTCCAGGACAGCCAGGGCTACACAGAGAAACCCTGTCTCGAAAAACCAAAAAAAAAAAAAAAAAAAAAAGAAAAGAAAAAGGCTTTTATAGAAAGAAGTCATGTGACTCTTACTTGGACATTTCAATTTAAAAAGCAAAGCATTGGTAAACAGAATCTAGTTACAGTAAGAGAAGCTAGGGATGTTTTGATATTTGTAAAAAAAAAAAAAAACTGATGGCATCAGATGCTCTATAAATACTACAAAGGCATACAACAAAATTTAACATGCAGTCTGTGTGTGCGCGAGGGTGTGTTTGCGAGGGTGTGTTTGCAAGGGTGTGTGTGCAAGGGTGTGTGCATGCTTGTGGCTACAGAGGCTCTGGAATCCCTAGAGATGAAGGTCCAGTGGTCAGTCGTGAGGCGCCTGACAAGACTGCTGGAAATGGAACAATAGTCCGCTGAAGAACAAAGACATGCACTTAGAAAGGAGCCTTCTCTCCAGCCCTTCACATACAGTTCTGATTAAAGTATTCATGAAAATAAGACAACAACGCTCCTTGACAGAAATAGAACACATGCTCCTAACAATAATAAGAAACATGCATGTGCATAATATTTATTAGAGAAACGCTGGAAACGTTTATCCTAAAATAAATAAAAAGAGGATAATAATTACTCTTTGCTACTATTGTATCTAAATTAGTCAATATAATCTGACAAGAAAAAATAAAGGTAAATCTGTTAGTATGTGTAGACCACCTGACTGTAATATAGGAAAGTCAAGAAAATCATTTGAAAAAATTATTCGCTCTTATTCTCTTACTCTCTTACTCTCTCTCTCCCCCTCTCCTCTCTCTCCACGTGGTCATGGCCAGCCTCTACTTCTCTTCTCTCTTATCTTTCCACCTTCTTCTCCCCACCTTTGCCCTATCTCCTGAATAAACCTCCTCCCCCTTGGAAAAAAAAAAGAAAAGAAAAAAATTATTCAACCATGGAATTCAATTAATAAGGCAGAAAGAGGCGGTGGTGGCGCACACCTTTAATCCCAGCACTTGGGAGGCAGAGGCAGGTGGATTTCTGAGTTCGAGGCTAGCCTGGTCTACTGGGTCTACTGAGTGAGTTCCAGGACAGCCAAGGCTATACAGAGAAACCCTGTCTCGAAAAACCAAAAAAAAAAAAAAAAAAAATAAGGCAGAAAGATTAAGAAGTTACATATAGAAGTTAAAAGCCAGTTGGGCAGTGGTGGCGCACGCCTTTAATCCCAGCACTTGGGAGGCAGAGACAGGCAGATTTCTGAGTTTGAGGCCAGCCTGGTCTACAGAGTGAGTTCCTGGACAGCCAGCCAGGGCTATACAGAGAAACTCTGTCTTGAAAAACCTAAATAAATAAATAAATAAATAAGAAGTTAAAAGTCTTTAAAAGCAATGTAAGAATCAGTTATATTAACTATTAAACAAGTACCATTAAACGTTAAGCCATTAATACCAACAAAATGCAGGAAATGCCCAGGTACAACAAGAGAGAGAAAACTGTACATGACGAAAGCTTTAAGACTTTTCTGAAGCAATAAAATACAAGTACATAGTATGTTTTTGGATTGAAGGCTAGATTCAACACCTTATAGGAGCCAATTTGTTCTAATTTAATTGTTAAAATAATGATATCTTTTTTTCCTTTTTTAATTGGATATTTTCTTTATTTACATTTCAAATGTTATCCCCTTTCCCAGTTTCCCCATTAAACTAGCCAGAATGAGAAAAAAAAGTGAGATCTTAGTAAAAATAACTTGTCTTCTTATATACTGGATATAGACACAGTATTTTTAAAGACTATATCATAAAGCAAGTAGGAATGGCCTTGAAAGCATGAGAGTAGAATTATCACATAAGTCATAATGTACGCCAACAAACAAACTTCCGAGTATAAAAACACAGATCAACAAAACAAAATAACCACCCCCAATTCCAAAGATCAAAAGGCAAATAACAGTTTAATTAGAAGCCTTGATCAATAAAGCTTCTTTCTGCATTTGGCAGCAGCTAATGCAAGACGCATAAGTGGTCCAAGTGCTGAGACCAAGTGACAGGGTGCTCAGCACTGAGGGACCTCCATATCAACTTGGAATGTCATAAAAGAGGTGGAGGGAACCACAGGATCTGTCAGAGGGGAGACAGCACTGTGAAATGCACACTCTGCATACAGACAGCTATGCACTTAGAGCAACTGTGGTTACTTATACAAGACCAAGTCAGTCAAAAAGCTTAGAAAGGCCTATGCCTAGTTGAGGAATTCTGGCAGCTGAAGGCTGCTGGAGGAGGAACAGTAGTTTTCACTCGTGGCTCCAGTGGATGGTCCCTTACCCTTGCACAGAGTGGCAGCACTAACTGAAAACAGAGAGAGAGAGAGAGAGAGAGAGAGAGAGAGAGAGAGAGAGAGAGAGAGAGAGAGAAACATGGATGAGGGATGGCGTGTCAGGGGAACTGGAGGTAGGAAGTAAGGAGCAGATACAGTCAGAATACATTTTATACACTCATGAAGTTCTCAAAATAAATTTTAAAAAGAAAGACCTCCAGTTAAAAGACGGGCATCAAGCAGAGGGATGGGGATGCCATCTCACAGTAAAAAAAAAACTCTGACCCAGAATTGTTCCTTACAGATAGGTGTGCTTACAAACAGGACAGCCTGGCTTTGCTGTCCTCTGAGAGGCGCAACAAGCAGCTGACTGAGACAGATCCAGATATTTACACCCAACCACTGAACTAAAGCCGGGGACCCCTGTGGTTGAATTAGAAAAAAGACTAGAAGAAGCTGAAGAGGAGGGTGACCCCACAGGAAGACCAGCAGTCTCAACTAACCCAGACCCCTGATATCTCTCAGACATTGAGCCACCAACCAGGAAGAATATACAAGCAGGTCTGAGCAAGCCTCGCCTCACCCTCTCCCCCTAACCCTCCCCCCATCCCCATTCAAAAGAGGACAGCCTGGTCTGGGCTAGGTGGGAGAAGATGTGCCTAATTGAGGCCCCAGGGAGTGGGGAGGCCTGTTGAGGTGGGGGGTGGGGGTGGGGGTGGGAGACATAGACATCCTCTTAGAGACCTGGAGGAATGAGATGAGAAATTGTGAGGAGGGCAGGTGGGGGGGAGGTTAACGACTGGACTGTAAAAAAATAAAAGTAACAATTTTCAGTGGTATATGTAGAATGTGACAAATATTTGCAAAGAGGAAAAAAAGCAAAGGTAGAAAATTCTGACAAAATGAATAATGATTACATACATATGGCAGTTCGCCATATTATCTTTCTGCTTATATATAAGCTTGAAAATATGTGTAGGAAAGCACCGAAAAATAAGAATGCAATTAGTAACATATTAGTACAACAGGAATGCCTGGCTACGGTCACTAAGACAAACACTTTTCCTTAAGGATATGAATTTTATAATGAAAGGCTGACTTAAGAGTAAAGAGAACAAAAGTCAATTATTTGTAAGATAAAATTCTCAAATGATCACATCAGGGCTTTTACACATTTTCATGTGCCTGCTTCAGGTTTAATAGCATTCTCACAGAGGTTCTGTATAAAGGATTTACAAATATAACAAAAATTAGGCTGTCATATATATCCAAGTATTACTTTGAGACACCAGTACATATTAACTGTATAAATAAAACTGAATATACATGCCATATAGAGATCGACTAGCCAATTCAGAATATGGTTTTAGTTCCCTTACCATCAATATTTAGCATCATTTTCCACATGGCAGGCCGAACAGACTGATGGAATCCAAACCATACTTCCCTGCCCCCTCCCAGAGGGTGGTCATATCCTTCTGGAGCTGAGAAAAAGGAACGCCCCACAGGCGTATATCTACAAAATTAAAATGGCATGTTCAATCCTTTCCTTCTAAGACTAACATATAAATCTGCAAGACAGGGGACACTAAAGCAAAGACAGTTAATTTATTATAATGATACTTATAATTATAAATACACATAAAAGCAAAAAGCTATTCTAAGTGAAAAAATTCATCAGCAGCCTTCTCTGAAATTGTCTATTTTCATAATCTGTTTACAAAGCAATATATTTTACTGTTATTTTCTTTAAGACAAAGTCTAACTGTATAGCTCTCCACAGCCTAGAACTCACAATGTAAACTAGGCTGACCTCTAGCTCACAGAGATCTGCCCGCTTCTGCTTACCAAGTGCTGGGATTAAAGGTGTGTGCTATCTCATTTGTCCCTTAAAATACTTTGCTAAAAATAAATTGAGAACACTGTAGCTTTAAAATGTTAAAGAGTAAGTTATTTCTACAAATAAGTTCAAAGATATATATTTGACATATTTAAATCCAGAAATATGAAATGCTAATGTGATTTTAAAAATAGTACCTCTCTCCTTTTTTTCCCATGCAGGAGTCCGAATGCAGGACCTCAAGTATGCTGGGCCAATGCTCCACCCCTGTCCCCCATCACCAGCCCAAGAGTAGCAATTTCAATACAATCTGACACTATTGTATAAAATATTATAAAATCATTTTAAAACAGGTGACTTGAGTTCATAGTATATCTGAAAATGTCAGTTATTCAAGACTTATAGGTCCTAAGAAAAAAGGTTAGAAATTTCTGTGTAAAATAATTAATTACATTAGCTAAACTAATGATGGATGTTTTACATGATACTATTGTACAAATGAAATAATGAAAAACATACAGCATACAAAGGTTAAACAAGGAAGACCTATACGACTCTCTTAGGAAGAAGCCCTTCCTATTGAGATCTACAGAGGAAAAAGAGCCAGTACCACCTACTTCATAGAGGGCAGATGTCGGAGCACCACGTCAACGGCATGAACCGGGTTAGTGCTGATTGGCTTGTCTAATTCCAGTGGCTCAGGCAAAGTCCGTCCAGTGAGTACTTCATGTAGTAGATGCCAACTGACTCGAGACACAAATTTGACTGACACCTTGAAAGGTCGATCTTTTCCACCTTCCCCAGGTAATGTAACATCTAAATCTACCTGTTAATGGGATGAGACCCAAGTGTAAAATATTGAAAGAGAAAAATGTAATTATTTAAAACTTAACTTATTAAAAAAAAACCAGGATTTTAAAAAAACTTTAAAAAAAATTATTTATTTTTATTTATACTATACTGTAACTGTCCTCAGACACACCAGAAGAGGGCATCAGATCCCATTACAGATGTTTGTGAGCTACCATGTGGTTGCTGAGAATTGAACTCAGGATCTCTGGAAAAGCAGTCAGTGCTCTTAACTGCTGAGCCATCTCTCCAGCCCCAGATTTAAAAGATCTTAATGTGAAATTAATTGAATAAAATTGCCAAGGCTGGTTGATATGATATCCATAGGAAGCCTCCCCTTTTCTGAGGAGAAAGGAGGGGTGAGTGGGGAGGTGAGAGGGAGAGACTGAGAAGAGGAGGAAGAGGAAGCTGTGATTGGGATGTAAATAAATAATATAAAAATTATTTAAAAAATTAAATACATAGTTTATTCATGGCAGTTACATTCATCATTCTAAATCACTGGAAACTGCTTAAATATACTAACATTTTGGCAGCTATAAAAAAAGAATGAAGATCTTTTTGAAATTGTTATCTGATCATTTCTCAGCCATATTATTAAATGAACCACCCAAATATGAAAGACTATGAAGGACAAAAGCTTTTGTATGAGAAAGGAAAATGAGAAAATACTCATGAATCTGCTTCCTTCTGCAAAGAAAGAGACACAAGAAGGAAGCATGAACCAGAAACAAAGAAACTGGTTAAATTTCATTTTAATATCATTCCCTACAGGGAATGGATAGGAATAGATAAAAGGAAAGGCACTGATAGTGTATTTTGGGGGTGGAGTCTTGACCCTGAGAAACATTCTAAAATTCTAAATACTCAGGGTGCCATCTCAGCCACTTGAGAGGTTAAGGCTGGAAAATCACTTGACTCATAAATTCAAGATCATCAATGATGAGCCAGATATGCTGCAGATATGCTGATTCATGCTGGTAATCCCAGAACTCAGAAAACAGAGCAGCCTGGAGGTGGTGGCACACAGCTTTAATCTCAGCACTGGAGATGCAGAGGCAGGCAGGTCTCTGTGATCTGCTAGCCTGGTCTACACAGGAGTTCCAAGTCAGCTAGGGCTACACAGAGAAATCCTATCTCAAAAAAAAAAAAAAAAAAAAAAAAAGGAAGCAGAGGCAGGAAGATCAATACAAGTTCAGAGCTATATTGGTCTATATAACAAGTTCTAGGTCAACCAAAAATAATAAAAACAAAACAAAACAAAAACCAGAAACAAAACCCAAGGAAAAAAACAACCTCCAACATTGAAGAAAATAAAAAAAAGCCTCTAGCATAAACAGAATCAAATGAATACAAACATATTTCAAAAGAATAGAGAAAACAGGCGGTGGTGGCTCACGCCTTTAATCCCAGCACTTGGGAGGCAGAGGCAGGCGGATTTCTGAGTTTGAGGCAAGCCTGGTCTACAGAGTGAGTTCCAGGACAGCCAGGACTACACAGAGAAACCCTGTCTCGAAAAAACCAAAAAAAAAAAAAAAAAAAAAAAAAAAATAGAGAAAACAGGTGGTAGTGGTGCATGCC
This sequence comes from Arvicanthis niloticus, assembly GCF_011762505.2. NCBI lineage: Eukaryota > Metazoa > Chordata > Mammalia > Rodentia > Muridae > Arvicanthis > Arvicanthis niloticus. The sequence goes on along the minus strand of NC_047662.1, from coordinate 28,122,615 downwards.
TTTAATCCCAGCACTTGGGAGGCAGAGGCAGGCGGATTTCTGAGTTCGAGGCCAGCCTGGTCTACAGAGTGAGTTCCAGGACAGCCAAGGCTATACAGAGAAACTGTCTTGAAAAACCAAAAACCAAAAACCAAAACAAAACAACAAAAAAAAAACTGGACAAAATATTTGGATGAATATCTTAATGAACATAAAAATGAACAATGAGTTACATAAATATCACTAATTTGGAGGGAATCCAAACCACAGTGAAACTAGATCTAGTTGTACAGACTTACTGGGATTATAAGTTAAGATGCCAGCCTTGTACTATAGAACAGGTCAAAAGTCAGCCCTGCATTATACGATGTGACCTAAATGCAGTCTATCAACAGAAAACTGATAAGCAAAATGTGTTATATAAATGTAATAGACTCATTACTCAGCCTTGAAAAAGAAATTTTACAGTATGGATATAATTTGAAGACATAGTGCTAAGTGAAATAAGCAAGCCATAAAAGGATAAATGCTTCATGATTCCATTTACTTGAAGTGCCTAGTGGTGTCAAATTCAGACACAGAAAGGAGAATGCTAGTTGCCAAGGGTTGATGGGAAAGGGCAATAAGTAATGTTTAGTAGGTACAGAGTTTCAATTTAACAGGATGGAGACAGCTTTGGAGTGGATGGTGTTAATGGTTAGACAGCATTGTAAAGGGACTTGACAGCAGTGAATTGTACTTTAGAAATGACTAAGATGTTATTTGTACTTTACATGTAAAAACAAACAAACAAAAAACAAAAACAATACTTCCCCTTAAGATACTAAATACAAGGAGAAAAAGAATATCTTGGTAGGAAAAAGGGGCAGAAATCAACTTAACCAAGTGGTTAAGTTAACATTACCATTAATGGAACAAATATATAGTATGTACCTCTGGGTACAACTGCAGTGATAAAAGAACATTCTTGCAACATTGTGGCCAGAAATATATAAACGAAACATAACTGGGGGAAGAAGATGACAAATACACTTCAGGGTCAGTCTGAAAAATAACTTGCCTATGATATTCAATCATGTTTATATCATAAAAGAAAAGAAAAAGGCTAGAAAATTGTTCCATAATAAAGAGTAAAGACGTGATGCCTGTTAGCACGATCCCGGTCTGGGTTCTTTATCAGAGGAAGGGAGGACACTGAAGAACATAATTAAAACAATGGGCAATACTAGACAATGGATTGTCGATCAGAAAAAAGTCTTATGCCAATATTAAACTTAATTAAATTGGCAAATAGATTCTAGTTTTTGCCCTTTTTGTTAGGGAGTAATATATATTAAAGTATTAATAATGAGCGTAATGTATGCAACCAAAGTCTGAATGGATTATGAAAAGATAAGTATGTATGTGCGTTGCTTTATATCAATACATCAAGCAATACTGAAAGAGCAAAAGGCAGTAAGAAAAAAAGTTAATCAGTGCAGCATATGTTAAAGCCATTAGTGAGTCTGAGTGAAGGGTATGTGAGTGTTCTGCATTGTTCTTGAAGCTTTTTTGGTAAACCTGCAATTATTTCAACAGAAGTTTAAAAAATGATCATATTAATACAGATTATAATTTAAAGGGAGAGATAGGGGGCTGAAGAAATGGCTCAGTGGTAAAAGTACTTGTTCTTGCAGAGGAGTTAGGCTTGGGTCCCAGCACCCACAGGGCTGCATACAACTAGCTATGACTCCAATCATAAGGGATCAGATGTCCTTTTCTGGCGTCCTCGGACACCGTGCAGACATGGTGCACAGACATACATGCAGGCAACACACTCATATAAAATAAGAATAAGTAAATCACATAAAATAAGAGTAAGTAAATCTGCTGGGCAGTGGTGCTTCATGCCTTTAATCCCAGCACTTGGGAGGCAGAGGCAGGTTGATTTCTGAGTTCAAGGCCAGTTTGGTCTACAGAGTGAGTTCCAGGACAGCCAGGGCTACACAGAGCTGTCTTGAAAAACAAAACAAAAAAAACAAAACAAAACAAAAGAATAAGTAAATCTTAAAAACAGAATAAAATGAAGGAGATACTGCACAAGTATAGCTTTACAATAAAGAAACACATCTCACCCCAGTGGTTGCCACAGGAAGTGGATTGGCTGTGTAAAGGCTTCTTTTTCCATCATACACTGGTCTACGGTCTCCAAATATAGTCACTTTAAAATGCTGAACCATCGAGTCAACTACTTCTCTAAGAAAGGAAAAAAACACATTCACATAACCCTCTGCAAGATGACACACGAAATTATCGACTGAAATAGTTCCTGGAACTGTTTAATCACCTCAAAACAAGATCTGCTCTCAGACCACAGCTTCAAATAGCAGGAAGACTGACTGCTGGCAAAGGACGACACAGTTCTCAGGCCCAAAAAAACTGAATCCAACAAATCAATCATTTTGGGATACTGTTGATCAGCAAACTACTATTAGAATTTGATTCAAAATCTCTTTCACGTTTTCTAAGCACTCAACTATTTACCTTCCTTTCTCAAAAAGATGTTCTTTGCACATCTTGCTTGTATCTTTATCTAGAACAGTCAGTGTATCATGTGATAATTATATCCTTCATTCCTACAGTGACTTCCTGAGAGCAATGAACACATCTGTATTCCTTAGAGTTCCTGCTCTTACAACGCCACCTACTCAGTGAGGTGCTGTGAAATGCCCTGCTGGGGACAGAGCACAGCGGTAGAACACTTGCGAGCATGTGCAAGGCCTTGTGCTCACTCCTCAGTACCAGCAAACATTTTGATCCCAATATATAGTAACATGGAAAGGCATTAGAGACTTACATTTTAAAAAACTATAGACTATAGAGAATTATATCAAATACCTACAAACCAATATATTATTTTACTCACAAATGCTTTAAGACAGTGAAAGATATCTAAAAGGACATATGCCAATTTATGTCTAGAGAGGAATTGTTTACACAATCTCAATACATCACAATGAGAATACACTTGTACAGTACTGGTATGATTTAAAGTAGAATCAAAAAATTAAAATCTAGCTCAGAGAAGTGGGGAGGAAAGGGAGAGAAGAAAATCAGAATTTCCCAGAATAAAAAAAAAAAGAAATCAAGCTGACTTAGTTCCCAGGAAAGTTTTCTACACAGAACAAAAAAAATCTCTATTTTCTACCCCGTTTTTCAAATTTTGTGTTTTACTGAAAACTGTTTTATGTCAATATCATCATGTCTTTCGTGTGTAATGTGACACCAAAGATTTGATTTATTTATCAACCTTGGGATTCAACAAATTTCAAAGACTCTGCTTTTGAAAGTTTCCTTCTGTGGCCATTATTACAAAGTCCATTTTTAAAAATTATATATTTGTTAGATTTTTTTTTAACTCAACAACTGTTTTTAAGTTTACTAATTCCTAGAAGCCCAAACCACTCTAAATATCAAAATGGTAGAGGATATTGAAATAGTAGGGCCAAAATATCTCAGAGATAAAACAACCTGCTTTGATATACAGCACATAGTCGTTCCTTGGTGAATTTTCCAGCAGTGGACAGTCGATCTGTTTCCGTGACCTTCCAACACTGAGTAGAGAACATGTAAAGCTGAACTGAACAACTTTCCTCCTGAGTGAAATTTGGTTCTATTCTGTTATTACTTCTATTTAATTAATGGTGCCTCCAGATTCCTCAGTTCTCCAGTTTGAAACCTGACTGAACTCCTTACCTGATGACCTGACCCCACCTCTCCACAGAATTAGTAATTTATCAGTCAGAATTACCACCACCTTAAATTAAGTTCTAGCAGTTAGATTACTTAAAATTTTTTGTTTTTATCTTTAGGGTTTTTTTTTTTTTTTTTTTTTTTTTTTTTTTTTTTTTTTTTTTTTGTCTCTAAACCTACTTAAAATATATCACTGCTAAATAAATCCTTAGGCTACACTTTTATTCCTAAAGTACGAAAGCCTTTGTTAGGATTGGGTGTGGCGGGCCATGTCTTTCATCCCAGCACCTGGGAAACAGGAGCAGGTAGATCTCTGTGAGTTCTAGGCCAGCCTGGGCTACAGAGAAAGAAAAACAAAAGAGCTGAGTTCATCATCCTTGTCAGTTCTTGGCACAGAAACCCCTCTAGCTAACCGACGTCCTTCCTGCCAGCTCCATTTCCTACACCCATTCTCTTAAGTCATCCCTTCTGCCGTGCTTGATAGGCCATCTACTCCTATGTGTTCTTACCTCTACCTTCTATATGTGATTTTTTAAAAAATCGATTCATACTGCTGTGGCAATATCAGTTACTTTTTAAAAAAAATAGTTATTTTTCAAAATTATATTCAAAGGCTTCATCTGTGAATAGCAGTTGTAAATGATTTTAAGCTCACTTGGCTTATATTCTACACTATTTAGCCATTCTCCCATCAAGTAGACATTATTTATCTAACTGACAGCTATAAAAGAAACACAGCTGCAATGCATCATTTCCATGCATGTATCCTTATGACCTGATGTAAGAATTAACCTCTGGTTATGTACCCAGAAGAAGGACTGTAGGCCAAAGTGAATTTTACCAATGAACTACTATGAACAAGGAACTACTAGATTGCTCTCCTAAATGGTTATAACCAACACCCTTTGATGTTCTAGTTTATTATGTCTCAGTCAAAGATTTTGCTTTCTAATATTTACCAGTCTGGTGGGCATAACTTAAAACCTTTATAAATTTAGTTCTCACTCATTACTAAGTAATTTGAACATCTGTGTGTGTTTCTACTCTTCTGCAAATTCTGTGTTTGTTTCCTTTGCATCCATTGGAGTTCTACATTCTTCCTGTTGAACTGAAGATGTCCCATTTATATTCTAGATAGTAATTAGCAGTCAGGATTAGTTACTATAACAATCTTTGCCCACAATTATATTAATGTTGGCTATGTGCCTGCTTAACTGAGCCCACAATTTTATATTACTGAATTAATCCATTTTTTTCACCTGTGGCTTCATACTTTTGAGATGCAGTTCAAGAAACATTACCTCAACACAGACTGCATATTCCTTATCTGAAGTGCTTAAAACTAGAAGCATTTAATTTTTTTAAGTCTTTGCATATACATACATATGTACACATAAGTGTTATTTCTCAGCCAGAAAGAAAAACAAAATCCCATCAGACGGAGGAAATGTGATGGAACGAGTCATATACTAAATGAAAGAGCCAGACACTGATGAACAAGTGCTACCTTCATAATTGGAAGCTAAAATTAAAAAAAAAGTATACATCCTGATAGCATTAGTAGGTCAGGGAATCAGACAACCGAAATCAATCAATCAATCTAAGAAGCTATGACTATGTACAAGATACATATGGAGTTAGAGAGATAGCTGAGTGATAAATGAAGTATTTGCTGTTCTTACAGAGAACCAGGGTTCTGTTTTTAGCACCCATATGGTAGCTCACAACGGTCAGTAGGCACATACATGGTGCACATTCATGTAAAACACTCATAGACATAAAATAAAGTCAAAAGATATACATATATGCAAAAGCCTCAATGAAAATCAGTAATTGTGGGGGCTAGTTTTATGTCACCTTGACAAGCTAAAATCATCTAAGAAGAGGGAACCTCAATTAAGGAAATGCCTCTATAAGTTCAGGCTGTAAGAAAGCCTGTAAGGCATTTTCTTAGTGGTTGATGAGGGAGGACCCAGCCCCTTGTGGATGGTGCCATCCCGGGGCTGGTGATCCTGAGTTATATAAGAAAACAGGCTGAACAAGCCATGAAGAGCATGTAGAACTCCTCCATGGCCTCTGCGTCAGCTCCTGCCTTTAGGTTCCTGCCCTGTTCGAGTTTCTGCCCTGACTTCCTTTGATGATGAACATTAATATGGAAATGTAAGCTGAATAAATCCTTTCCTCCCCAGCTTGCTTTTTTTGGTCATGGTGTTTCATCACAGCAACAGAAAGCCTAAGACAATAAAATATTAAAATGTTAAAAATTATGCAAAAGCAAAAATACAAAAGAAATCATGCTCATCAGTTAGAATTTATTTAAATTATTTAAAAGAAGAATTTGTATGTACATGAATTTGTATGTGTGTGAGGTGTGTATGGGTATGTGCATGTGCACATGTGTGTGCATGTGTGTGCATGTGCACATGTGTGTGCATGTGTGTGCATGTGCACATGTGTGTGCATGAGTGTGGATGAATTACTTAAGGGATAGAACTCAGGTCCTCATGCTTGCAAAACAAATACTTTGAGCGCCTCCCAGACCCTCACAAATATGTTTCAAGAATAATAGAGGTTTTTCAAATAATAAATGGATATACCACAGTGCATTATCATCAAATATAATAAACTGTTTTTCTTTTTCTTCTTTTATAAATAATAATAGGTTATCACTCTATAGATCACAGCTGGCATCAAATTCATACGAAGCCGCCTACTTCAGCCTCCTCCTAAATGATGAATTACAAGTGTGAGTCAACACACCTAACCTTCAAACATTCTAATACCAAGAACGAATTCTAGCAATTATCAGGAACTATTAAGTGAGTTTCAGTTATAGTTATGGAATATCTGTCTTCTATTATAACAATAAGAGTGGAGAAGGTGGGAATATAGTCTTTTGATTTTTTTTGTTAAAAATGCAGGTTTTTTAGCAGAACATTTATGCATATCATTAAAACAATTTCTTAGCTTTATAAGATGTAAAACTACATAACTAAAATACATAACATTTTTGAAGTGGAAACTTATGGTTTCTTTGGAAAGTCAGTTGTATCAGATGATGTTTTGTTGGGGCTAACATGTGACGTAGTGTTTTCCTGAAGCAGAAACAGGTGAAAGGACACTTTGCTAAAGCAGACACACAAAGGAACGTTTCGCTGAAGCAGGCACAGGTGAGAGGATGTTCTGCTAAGGCAAACTGTAAGGTGAAAGGACACGTGATGAAGGATTCTTCGATAACGACACACATGTAGTGGTTCCCCTTACATTGTGTAGCTGAGCTCTGTTTGGTGTGACTCCATAGAGAGAAATGCACCAAAAAACTTCTGGTGGTGTTCTGGCGGCTTCCTGCCGATTCCTCGGACTCAGGCTGATTGGCAGAGTGATGTCAGCTGATACAGACTCATCTGGCATTTTGCTAAGATAGACTCACATGCTGAGGCAAGACCCATGGAAGACACATGATGTTTGAAGGGAGTAGAAATAGGATCTGACGGACTGTGAGAAGGCTTGTATAGCTAGCTTGCAATGCTTTCTGGTCTTGAATCTTTGCTTTGTTGAGAGGTATGGCAAAGAACTCCTCCTGGCCTAATTGTTCCTGCTGACCTGTGTGGATTTGGCTGAGGTTGGTGTTTCTGGTAGGTCGTGCCACTGCCGATGATTCATGTTTGCTCTCCTGACACTACTGGTATATTTGTGAAGTACTTAAAGTGGATTGAGCTGCTGCTGCTGAATCCTGTGAGCTAAACTGCTAATTTCCTGACAACGCAGACTGGATTTGCTCCAAAGAACAATTTCTAAACAGCTCTACTTCCCCTAATAATCTTTTTTTCCCATTACCTCTGGTAGGTGGTGGGCTAGAAGGGAGGTTAAAGCATTTAAGAGCCCATATTAAAAGTATGGTTGAGAAAAATTTAAGCTTATACATTTTAACTTAAAATTTTAAATTATATTATTTATTGTGTATGTATGTATGCATGTATGTATGTATGTATGTATGTGAGTAAGTGCATGTGCCATGGCATGCATATGGAGGACAGAGGACAACTTGTAGGAACCAGTTCTCTCCTCCTGCCATGTGGGTCTCAGGTAATCAGGTGTGGTAACAGGGGCCTTTACCCACTGAGCAATCTTGCCAGCATTTTGCTTGTTTGTTTGTTTTAGACGGAGTCTTACTGTGTAGCTCAGGCTGTGCTGGAACTTGCTATGTAGACCAAATTGTCTGGAACTCAGAGATCCACCTGCCTCTGCCTCTATGCAAGGATTAAAGGTGTGTGCCCCTCTGCTAGGCCAATCAGTCCAACATTTTAACTTAAAAAGAGTATTTAAGAAAATACATTTTGGAAATAAATTGAAGGAAATGGAGCTAAGTTTTACCTAACCTTCAGTGGTTTCCTTTCATTAACAAGTTTAGTCCGGGGAGGGGAGAATTCTTGCAGAAAATAATATTCTTCTTTCTTACCAGAACTTCAAGCTACAGTTTAAAATTTAAAATTTACCTGGCAATTATTCTGAAAATGGAGTGTGCCTGAGTATGTTGAGTCTTGTAAAAGGCTACAGCCCACCTTCCCATTCTTACCTCAGCCAGCACTGCCTACATCTTGGTGCCATTGTCCTGTGGTGCGCAGACTATAAACTCTAACTTAATGACCAAGTATGTAATTTCCACATTTAAAGACCTTGAAGTGATTTCTAACAGTCTACTCAGGTTCATTCCCATACACATTTAGCTGGGCAGACCTGACGTCCTATTTCTAACATATATGAAGTTTAGTTATTGTGACCGCTCGCCTCTTTAAAAATACACGAACCGTTTCAGATGGATGTCTGTGCATCATGTGTTGCCTGGTGCCCACAGAGTCCTGAAGAGAGTGTGGGGTTCCCCCAGGAGTGGAGTTGTGAGCTACCTAAAGCAACCAGTGCTTTTAACTGCTGAGCCATCTCTCCAGCCACAAAATAGTCACTTTTAATCCAAATAAAACAAACAAACAAAAAAGTAGATGAAGCCAACATGTACACCCAAAAGCAGAAAATAAGTGCAGAGAGCAAGTCTGCAAGAAGCTCGCAGAATGACTCACGGCATTTCCTGGGTATCTCACCAAGAGAAAGCCTCCGACTACAGTACAAACTTGTTTGGCCTAGGATACCTATTCTAGTATTGTTATTAATACCTTACTGTTACATATCTGTATATGTGGTATAGGAACAAGAAACACCTCATGCTCAAGAGTTATTAGAAAACCCTAGTCACTTAAAAAGAAGCTAAAGAAGCTAACTTTGACATTATAGAAGGTAACAACACATAATCTTTACATCAGAAAGAAACAATTTGATGTAGCTTTATCCATTTTGAAAAGGTTAGCTTGAACTAACTGCTGCATTTTGATCCTTAACTATTTTGGTACTGTTCAGAAGGAATTGGAAAAGGGCCCATGGTGACCCATGTCTGTAATGCTAGCACTTAAGACTGACGTAGAAGGAACATAGAACGCAAAACAGCAACACAAAAGATATGCTCAGAGTGCTTGGCCAGATTTCAAACAACATGTAAACAAGACTTGAGCCTTTTGGTTTTGGCTTTGTCTGATTGTGTTTCCTATTTCAAGAATGGATATTCAAATATATAAATTGCACATACGAATAATCAATATATAATAAGAATCTATTGCTCTTTCCAGAGGTCCAAAGTTCAGTTCTCAGCAACCACATGGTGGCTCATAACCATCTATAATGTGATCTGATGCCCTTTTCTGGCACGTACGTGCACATGCAGATAGAACATTCATACATAAAATAAATACATCTTTTTAAAAAAAGAATCTATTGCACATATAAATATATGTATAAAGAATCATATATATTACATACATACTCATATATAATATACATGTATGATATATAATATATATGTTATAATTTAACCAGATTTTTATGTCTTTTCCAAGTATTTTTACTTTAGACTTTCCTTGACTATATTTACAAGTCTTTGCTTGTTCTTACAATTCTTTTTATTTTTTTAATTCACTTTTCATCCCAATCACCACCTACCTCCCTTTTCAAGACAGGGTTTCCCTATGTAGTCCTGGCTGTCCTGAACTCACTCTGCAGCCCTGGCTAGACTTGGACTCAGAGATCCACCTGCCTCTGCCACCCAAATGCTGGTATGCACTACCACACCCAGTGATTAAACTTTATTTATTACCACATGAATAACATGTATATATACATGTAATAACATGTTCACATATAATGGGATAATGTGAAGGACATTTGAAGATTTTTCTTATCATCTACTAATGTACAAATTTCCAAACAAATTATCAAGTATTCCTGGTCAAAGTGTTACATGTTATTGTTATTCAAATATGTAAGATAGTCATAAATAATTTACTACAGCAAATACAAATAGCAAATGTCAGCTAAACTCCATGGTTCTTACCTGTTCACTCTTCGAGGACACTTGTCTGGTTTGATGTCAACCTCATAGAGGTAGACATCGATCTTTGGGATTTCAACTTGAAAACAGTTAGCCAACAGTTTAATGGGTTTGCCCATAGTGCCATACCCAGGTCTTCTGGGCACTATGAATAGGGGCTGGGCCCCAATGGGTCCTGTCAGGGAGGAAAAAAAGGTTTCACACAGTTAAAAGCCATATTTATATAACCTTATATTTAGGTTAGAACTATAGGTACAGCTGATAAATGTTTAAACTTGGTCCTGAAAGGTGACATTGTTTCTAACATTTCAATTTCTTTCACTTCATCTTATTCTCTTCATTAAAAACAAACAACTATGCTCTGAAAGGAGAGAGAACTATGCAAACTCAATAAGCCAGTGCATATCAGACCCAAGGAGTATGGCACTAACAGTAAAATATGTCTAGATTAAAGTAAGACTCAAACCCAAAATTAAAATGAAAATGAAAAAAAAAAAAAAAAAAAAAAAAAAAAAAAGAGAACAAAACTTCAGATAAAAAGTAAAATGGAGGCTAGAGAGACAGCTCGGTGGATGAAGTGTTTCCTACATAAGCACGAGGACCTGAATTTGGGTTTGGGGAAAACCTAGGTAAAAGCTAGGTGTGCCTAGAATCCCAGCAATGAAGGCAGAGACAGGAGGCTCCCAGGCACCTGTGTGCCAGCCAGTCTAGCTGAAACCTTGAGATGCAGGTTCAGTGGGAACGCATCTCAAAAAATAAGGTGGAAGGGCTGGTGAGATGGCTCAGAGGTTAAGAGCACTTGTTGCTCTTGTAATAGACACAGGTTCAGTTCCCAGCACCCACATGGTGGTTCATAATCATCTATAAACCCAGTATCAGGGAATTTGACACCTTGACCTCCTTGGACACTAGCCATGCACATGGCGCAGGCAAAACTCTCACACACACATATAATACTCTTTCTTTTCTTTTCTTTTAAAATAAGGTACAGAAAAGGCTTAGGAAAAACATTCTGATATCAGCTATTGGCCTTCACTTATGCAAGTCTCTTAACCTACACAAACACATATACGCCAAAGCATAATGCACATACACACACATACACACACACTAAAATGTATACTATGTGTACACACACACACACACACACTAAAATGTATACTACCTGGGGTGGTATATGGCTGAAATTCTAACAATTAGGAAGTAGAAACAGAAGAATCAGGAATTTAAGGTCAGCACTGGGTACACAGTGAGTTAAGAGGCCAGCTTGGTTTACATAAGAACTTGTCTCAAAAATAAACAAACAAAATTGACAGAAAAAAGGGAAGAAAATCAATCTGTATTAGTAAAATGATCAAAAATAAATTATTTGAAAACTATAAGTTTTAAAATTTTATTATATATATTTAGTATATATTAATTTATATATAGTGTGTATGTAAGTGTGTGTGTGGAGGGGGAGGGTAAACACCTGGAGGTCAGCAGACAACTTGAAGGAGTTAGTTGTCTTCTTTCACCATTTGGGTCCCTGAGGTCACTGAGGTGGTCTGGCTTGTCAGTAAGAACTTTTATTCACTGAACCATTTCACTGACAAATTGGAAGTTTCAAGCAACACTGATTTTATTTAAATGAAGAAAACAACTTAAATAATCAAAAAAAGGAATCACCAGAGGACATTAAAATTATCATAACAATAAATTTGACAGTGATGTAACAGGCAAATTACCAGGAAAAGACAACTTACTGACACACAATATCTGAAATCCCAATAGTTCTCTGCTGGTAGAAATAACACCACACCATAACCACTCTGGAAAACCATACCAGCAGAAAGAAGCTGGAGAGGTGGCTCAGTGGTTAAGAGCACTGGCTGCTTTTCCAGTGGACCAAAGTTTCATTCTCAGCGCCCAAACGGCAGCTCGTTATCCTCTCTCTGTAACTCCTGTTCTAAAGGATCTGATACCCCTTTCTGGCCTCAACAGATGATGGACACACACATGGTGCACAGAGGCAAAATGACCATACACACATAGATAGGTAAGTATGTATGTACGTATTCATACATAAAGTGGAAAAAATAACAAAAGTATGGGCAGGAAAGATGTCTCAGCTGTCAGGAACATAGACTGCTCTTGCAGAGGATTGCAGTTCAGTTCCCAGTATGCATATTATGTTGCTCACAACTACCTATAATCCCAGCTCCAGAGATCTGATGCCTTCTTCTGGCCTTTGTGGACACCTGTACTTATATATGCATATACTTGTCTACATGCTGCCACAGGCCTTACACATACATGTACACTTAATTAATAGGAATCTTGAAAATAACAGAGTAGCATATGATACAATAAGTTTTTACATTTTTGTTTTGTTGAGAATCTTCTTGTATTATTAGTAGTTTGTCTGTGGCAGGACATACATATGCTTGCTATGGTACACGTGTGGAGGTCAGAGAACAACTTTCAAGAGTCACTTCTCTCCTTTCACCATATGGGTCCTAAGGACTGAACTCAGATCCTCAGACTTGGTGGCAAATGCACTTAATCTTATAGACCCTGACACAAGCTCTTGTTACATCAATGCTGGGATCATATGATCCAGTAATTCTACTTTAGGGGAGGAGGGTATATGAGTGTGTGTTTGTGTATGTGTGTTTTAAGAACTTAAAGGAAAAAACTTGAACAGAGATAATTTAACAACCATGTTTATTGTAGCATTATTTACAACAGCAAAAAAGATAAAAAGAAATTTAATTGTTATAGATGTATGGATAGGTATGGAAGATACATCTAATGGCAAAGTATTCAACCTCAGAAGAAATTCTTGACACATAATACAATATAGACCAACTTTAGGAGATACTGTTAAATGAAATAGCCAGTTACAAAAATATAAGCACTGTGTTACCACCTTATATGAGATATGTATAACTTCTATAAAAAAAAAAAAAAAATCAAAGAGAGGGCCAGAAAGATGGTTCAGTGGGTAAAGGTACTCCCTGCTGAAGCTGACAATTTGAGTTTGATCCCCAAGACCCACAGGATGGAAGGACAGAATCAACTCTACAAGTTTCCTCTTATGGGTGGCATGCACACATCTTCCTAGACACAAAATAAGAAGTAAACCACCTTTTGCTTTGTTTTAAAGGCAGGAAGAAGACAGGTGGTGGTGCATGCCTTTAAACAAGCACTCAGGCAGAGGCAGAGGCAGGCAAATCTCTAAGTTGGAGAGCAGCTCAGTCTACAGAGTGAGTTCCAGGGCAGCCAGGGCAACACAGAGAACCCCTGGCTCAAAACAAAACAAAACAAAACAAAACAAACTAAACACAACACCCTAACAACAACAAAACAAACAAACAAAAAACCAAAAACAAAAAAACAAAAGCAAACAAACAAGACAGGAAGGAAGAAATGTAGTTGTTAGGGGCTATGGCAGGAGCCAAGGGGGAGTGAGTTTCAGTTTTCCAAGATGAAAAGAGTTCTAGTGACTATTTACACAACAATATGAATGTGCTTTATCACTAGTGAACTGTACATTTAAGCATACAGAAGATAAATTTAACGGTATGTGTATTTTACCACAATTGGAAAAAAAAAAAGTCTAGCTGAGGGTGGTGATACCCTTCTGGAAAATGCTTCTAGAATACTGGCTTTAATGTGTCTTCCGTTACATATAGTTCTAATTTCATTAAAAAGGTTTTCTTTTTCTATTTTGGTTGAGTATATTTTTGTGTTTTAATAGCATAGAAATTTAGGTTCTTATATCTATTTACTTACTTATGTGCATATCATGGACCATTTATGGAGGTCAGAAAACAGCCTGTGGGAGGCAGGTCTCTCCTTCCATCATGTGGAGTCCTGGGGATTGAACTCAGGTCATCAGGCTTGGTGACAAGCACTTTTACCAACTGAGCCATCTCACTAGCTTACCTGTGTATTTTTTAAGAATTTCATTTATATATTGAGATAGGGTTTCTCCACATGGGTATTGGGAATCAAACCCAGGTCCCCTAAAAGAGCAGCCAAAGCTCTTATTCACTGAGCCATCTCTCCAGCCCTCAAATTATGGAAATTTTTGCTTTAATATTCATAGACTACCTGCTCTATCAATCTTATTTCTAGGAATTTATACAATAGGCAGCACTGAACTAGTATTTAAACATCTGTGTACTATGTACTAAGATACTTGCCAAAGTTTTATTCATAATGAAGAAAAACTGGAAAAAATCTTAACTACCACCTATAAGACTGATTAAATAATATATTAAAAATGAAATGTATATGCCCATAAAAGTTATCATTGCTGACACAGGTATAAATGATGACATGGTGGGAATATTCATGATACATGATTTAATAGGAAAGGCAGAGGTTAAAAACAATATGACAAACAGGCAAACTTTTTTTCTCTTTCTCCTGCCCTACCCCTACAGGGTTTCTCTGTATAGTCTTGACTGTCTTAAAACTTGCTCTGTAGACCAGTCTGGCCTCAAACTCACAGAAATCCTCCTGCCACCAAAGGTGTGTGCCACCACTGCCAACAACATTGTTTTCTTTCTTTCTTTTTTTAAAAATTATTTATTTATTTATATGAGTACACGGTAGCTGTCTTCAGACATACCAGAAGAGGACATTGGATCCCATTACAGATGGTTGTGAGCCACCATGTGGTTGCTGGGAATTGAACTCAGGACTTCTGGAAGATCAGTCAGTGCTCTTAACCTCTGAGCCATCTCTCTAGCCACCCCCCCTTTTTTTTTAAACAACATTGTTTTCTTTAAGGTAAGTTCCTCTATGCTTGCTTTGAGATTGCAAGCATTCACCACCACGCCAGACTGATAGTTTTATGTGAAGGTTAGAATAATATTGTTACATAGTGTTACTTTGCATTCCTTTATAGTTTTGCTTTTTATTTTTATTTTTATTTTATTTTTTTTTTTGGTTTTTCGAGACAGGGTTTTTCTGTATAGCCCTGGCTGTCCTGGAACTCACTCTGTAGACCAGGCTGGCCTCGAACTCAGAAATCCGCCTGTCTCTGCCTCCCAAGTGCTGGGATTAAAGGCGTGCACCACCACCGCCCAGCTAGTTTTGCTTTTTAAAACAAGAAATATGTCTTTATTGATCCGTAGTTCAAAAAATGTTTCTGTTTCAGAAATGTATTAAGTTCATCTCCAAATTTAACATATAATGAAATGCCTGTGATTTTATGCCTTTGAACTAATTAATACTAGAACACATTAGTAAGGAACTTCCAGTAAGCTCCTATTTGCCAATTTCAAATCCCATTTATATATTCATACGTAAACTCATCAAGAAAGACAGTGGTTGTAGTCATATTCACTATACCTAAACAATCACCTACACAATATTAAACTTGTCAAGGGTTAACTGCCTCAGATGTTACCATAGGAAGAAATCTTTTAAAGAATTTTCTCCCTTGAAAACAAGAGTAAATATTAATATTAATAGATTTTTCAATCTATTCATTAACTATTTATAAAATTCAAATAAATATGCATAAATTATGTTGTTAGATTTAGAAATTAGAAGAGTAGCAAAATAGTATTAAATAAAACTAAAATAGTACATAAATTTATTAATTGTGAAATTTTCCTTACAAACTTTCTTCTAAATATAAAAAAATCTAAAAATATTTCATTTATTCATGCTTATATTGTATAAATAATTTCTGATTTCCCAAGAATTTGAAAATTAAGCTGATATTCTAGACAAATATATGACCCAAACCACAAGATAATATAAACTAATATATTATATATAAAAATAAACTAATATATTAATACCAACATATTAAACAAAATTTGCCCAAATTAAAGGAAATAGCATCTATTTCTTTTCATTTTAACTGTTTGCTAATCAATCCACAGAAATCCACATGTATAATGTAAGAGAAAGCATTAGTTGTTTGAACCTCAATAGTCTTTTT
This sequence comes from Arvicanthis niloticus, assembly GCF_011762505.2. Classification (NCBI taxonomy): domain Eukaryota; kingdom Metazoa; phylum Chordata; class Mammalia; order Rodentia; family Muridae; genus Arvicanthis; species Arvicanthis niloticus. The sequence goes on along the minus strand of NC_047662.1, from coordinate 28,106,524 downwards.
TTTAAAGCATTGGCTAGAAAAGAGAGTCATTAATATTAACATAGATAATGGCAGAAAACCACAGAAACGCCAAATACAGAAAGGTTGTTCATGCATCCTAACAGCATAACCATTATGGTAGAAAAACACACAATATTCTTTCTCACATCTGTTTTATTGATGAGCCAAGAATGAGGGTCTATGAGCATTCCAGACAAGTGAATTAGAAAGCAGGAATGTCTGGTAAATATTGTTCAACCTAGCCCTCGGAAACAAACAGGGCTAGAAACGAAATCAGTTGCAAATAAATTATCTTTTTAGTTTTACTGTCCTGAAAACAGATCTATAACTTTGGCCTTTTTTCTTTTATATATTAACCATTTAAAACAAATTACATTTTAAGGTTTAAGTGCTGTAAAAGGTTTTGTTAAATTAACAAAAACACTGACTTCAGTTTGTTTTTCAGGTAGAATATTCTAAGAATTTAGAAACCAAATGAATCTAGATATCTATATTATAGAGTAAAATAATTTTCAGCTAGAATCCAACAGCTAAAGACAATTTGGCAAGAATTTCTCTCTGAGCTAGGGTTTTTCCATATACAAGAGAGCACTCTTCCAGGAACTCTCCCCTTTATAGGGCCCCAGGCTTCTTGGCATGCTGTTTGGCCAGGCTTACAGAACCAAACAAATACAGTGTTCCCAATGAAAAATATAAACTAACATACATAAATACCAACTTATTAGGTAAAATTTACCCAGAGAATAAAAGGAAATAGCATCTATTTATCTTTTCATTCATTTTAGCTGTTTTTCAAGGCAGCTTTGTGATGTATGGTTGACTAGTTTCTAATTAGATTTCTAAAAGTAAAAATTGGTTGTGTCATAGTCTCAGGCTCATGGGTGTTTTTTAAATATTTTCTTTATGTTTATAAGACTACATTTTAAGTTAAATATGTTTTATTTTGTTTTGTTTTCACCTCTTCTTTAAAGTCTAACATTTTTGAGACAGGGTCTCACTATATAGTCCTGACTGACCTGAAACTCACTATGTAGACTATGTAGTCATAAAACTCAGAGAACCTGCCTCCATCTTCTGAGTGCTGGTCACTAAAGTCTTTATTTAAAGGAAAAAATTAGGTGGTTATATTCAAAGTACATTATATACATAAATAAAATGTTATAATATAACCAACTATTTTACATATTACAAACATAATTTTTTAAAAGAAAAGTGACACTTGTCTCCTTTTTGATATTCTCTCAGAGTACCCTATCATTGATAGAAAAATTAAATTCTAAAACAATAATCAGAATAACCTTGTATGGCTTTTGTAATTCAAGCTGCCAGTCTCAAGTAGCAAATTCTAAAATATTATAATGGCCATTTCAGGACAGCAGCAACAAAACAAACTTTTAAGTGGTAATATAGAAAAAAAATGTTTAGTACTTCCAAATTCATAACTAACACAAAAAGAGGCAATATGACATTGTTCCCCTCAAAACAAGCCATACATAAATATAAAATTTTTCTAATAATGAATACTTCCCAAAGTAATGGGTTATTTTAAATACTAAGCTGAGAATCTGATGACACTGTGTATAACAGTTATTTTGAATCTCTCTGAACTGCCTCTTCAAATCCTCTCTTTTACATAGTGAGATGGCTAACTATGTAGCCCAGGATGGCTTCCAAGTCACACTTCTCTCAGGCTTTCAGAATGCTGAGATGACAGGAGTACCCCATCATGCCAGACTCCCGGTCTCGATCTTGATGTACTTCCAGCTTTCTTTACATCCAGCTTTTGTTCTTCTGAAATATGGTCCCAAATGAGCTTTGTTTCCCTCCCCGCACTGTTTGTTTGTTTGTTGTGTGTGTGTGTGGGTGGGTGGGACAGCTTTTGGGAGTTGGTTCTCTCCTTGCATATGAATTCTGGATCAGGCTTGGCTGCAAGTGCCTTACTTTTAAAAGTGCTTCTGACTCAAAACATTTTCATCAATAAAAGAAATACAGGCCTCTAGGACAAAATTAAAAGTTTAATTTAAAAGAGTTGGAGAGACAGCTCAGCAGTTAGAGAACTTACTGCTCTTCAAGAGGACCAAGGTTTGGTTCCCAGCACTCACAAATGGCTGCTCACTAGACTCTAATTCCATTCCCAGGGGAGTCAATGCTCTCTTCTGGCCTCTGTGAGCACTAGGCACACACATGGTATATGTGATACCTACGTGCAGTCAAATGCTCATAAAGTTAAAAAAAATGTAAATAAAACTTTTTTGCAAGATAGTATAAAACTGCGGGCAGTGGTGGCACACGCCTTTAATCCCAGCACTTAGGAGGCAGAAGCAGGTGGATTTCTGAGTTTGAGGCCAGCCTGGTCTACAGAGTGAGTTCCAGGACAGCCAGGACTATATAGAGAAACCCTACCTCAAAAAACAAAAACAAACAAAAAAAATTGTATAAAACTATCAGCCATGACAACTCTACTTACATATTAGTAATTTATAATAAAAATAAATGGTTTCCCATCATGAGCCTTTTCATTTGCAATGCTGGGGATGGAATTTGAAGTATGCGAGGAAAGCAATCCATAACTGAAACGCCTGTTTTCGCATAGATTACTAGAGAATATTTACATTTAAGTATAAGTCCTTTCTGAACAACAGCTGCGCTTTACCTAAAAATATAGACTAGAGTACTATGGTTCAAAAATAGGTAGCATTTAAATGAACATTACCTGATTTTCCTGTTCTCATTTTATTTAGAAACAAAGCATAGCCCATAATTTTTAGCTCAATTGTAATTAGAAAAAAAAAAAGTATCAGATGTACCCCCAAGGAATCATAGACATAAATGCCAAATTATTATTTAAAATGAATTATTCCCTTTTTTGTTGTTAAATCGAAGTTTAGGTGGTACTAATTAGTGGACTGTATAGGACAAACTGAAAAATACCTTACAGAGCTAGGCATGATGGCATATAGCTTCAATCTACACAAGGAGACTTAGCTTCACAAATAACCCTTGTAATATTTCATGCTATGAATAGGAAAGGAAGAATAAATATTTTTAGTGAGGAATGCCTCATCATTAACTACATGTTTATATTTGATGTTCTCTATTGCACTAAAAGGAAAACAGAATTTGAGAGCCAAAACGTCAGTACTAACCTAACAGACTGTTAGAAAGCATCTCTATGTTTTCAAATTTAAGATTTATTATATTGCTTTAGTGTTAGCGTTTTACCGGCATGTATGTATATGCACCATATGCATGCCTGATGCCCTTGGAGGTCAGGAGAGGGCATCAGATCCCCTGGGACTGGAGTTACAGTTTTGAGTCACCACATGGTGCTAGGAACCAAACCTGGGTCCTCTGCTGGAACAGCAAGTGCTCTTAATTGCTGAGCCATATCTCCAGCCCATATAGCTTTTAAAAAGTCAAACCAAAATATATATCTGTCAAATCTGAATTTAAAACCTAGTTGTCAATTTTCCTAAATATGTTTCAATTTTACATTCATTGTAAAAATTAAAAGTTGCAAGAACAACACAAAAAAACTTTCTCCCTTTTTCTTTCTTCTTCCTTCCTTCCCTCCCTCTGCCCTTCCCTCCCTCTCTCCATCCTCTCCCTCTCTCTCTCTCTCTCTCTCTCTCTCTCTCTCTCTCTCTCTCTCTCTCTCTCTCTCTCTCTCTCTCTTTCTTTCAAAAGGGTCTCACTATGTAGCTCTGGCTGGCCTGGAACTCACTACATAGACCAAACTGGCTTCCAACTCAGAGAAATTGAACCATCTTCTGCCTTCTGAATCCTGGAACTCACTATGTAGACCAGACTGGCCTCCAACTCACAGAGATTGAACCATCTCTGCCTCCTGAATGCTGGGACCAAAGATGTGAACCACCATTGCTAAGCTAGTTGATAAATCTTAAATATACCTACCCTGATGTGAAGACATATCAATTACTCTATAGTTTATCAAAATAACACCCAAAAAGAAAAGGTCCATTTTATTTTCTGAGTCATGCTTAGCTAATTGTATCCACTGACTAGTTGTCTGATATCACAAGTAATCAATACATGTCAATATTTTCACATAAAAAGCCCAAATAGGGAAAATACTCAATTTGAGGAAAAGATCTTCAAAAGTTTTAGGTAGATGACGAACAAAACCTTTAATTTCATATTTAGTTTTCCAGGCTTGACAACAGAGTAGCTATGTAAAAATGGGAGAGCTGGAATAATCAGGTATCTTATAAAGTAAGAGCAGTACAAATAGAATGTAAAAGTTTAAAACATGGAAAATACAGTCTGGAAACACACAAATAGAAAATAAGAGTCTAAAACTTCACAGTCTAGACACATTTCACTATTAAGAAAATATGAGAAAAAATGGAACATAGAAAGGGAAAAAATGGTAGAAATTGAGTAGAAAGAAATTCCACGGAATAAAGGAAATGTCTTTTTGTATCACTTCAACAATTATGTCCTGAACCTATTTGAAGGCTTTCTATGATGCTAGTTTTAGTTTTGGGGTTTTTTTTGTTTTTTTGTTTTTATTCCTTATATTTGGGGACCTTTCAAATTAGCAAGATGAGATAAGAAATTTAGGGACTTGCTAGAACATAATAACAAGACAATCCCCCAAATATATGAAAATGATACATTACTGATCTTGTGGATGAAGAGAACTTTCAAACTAGAGGACAGGGTGACTGCTGGGCAAGCAGACCGTTATGCAACACCTATTTCATGTTACTCCATCAATTACTTTAGAACCTCTGACTACTTTTTCCTTTTTAAAGACAAGCATTGTCCAGGCTGGCTTCCTTTCTCAAGATCTCCATTTTTTTTCCCTCAAGAGACAAATCCTAAATTCTAGATTTCCAGGTATATGGTAACTGCTGTTGTGGGGAATGGAAAATTGGGGGAAATCGTGTCAGCGTTCTGAAGATCTGCCTTCTACATAAGCAGTGTTCCAGACCGACAGGACATCGCCAAGCTCCTCAGAAACTACACACCCCACTGTCACAGACATTGAGAACCAGGGGTGGAAGCAATGCCATCTTGCATCTGACGTTGCCCGAGCACCAATTATAAACCTAATCATATTGGTTATCTCAGAGTATCCTCAAACTACATTAAGAGATAGATAAGGGTGATACCTAACTTGTCCAGCATCCATGGGACACACGACCCGGTTAAAGGACAAGCGCACCCTTTACATTTCCAACAAGAATTACAAAAGCAAGGGCAAACTCCTCTATATCCTCAGGGAAAAGCACCCGAGGGGGACGTCATCATCTAGATAACCCCAAACTTAACCCCTTGAGTAGTTTCACCAACTCAATGACCCCAAGAGAGTAGGTGCAGGGCTGTGGAGAAGCCACCCGCGTTGGGCCTGAAAACCAACAACTCCCTCACTATGTGCGCTGACAGCACCTGAAGTGGAAGGAGCAAGGATGCTCAGGGGACAACTTCGGGGTAACGACCCCACCGGCCCTGTCCAGCAGCTCGACTTACCTGCGGAGCCGATTTCCATTCATGGAGCTGGGGGGAGTGCTTCACGAGAGAAAGGTGCCACCACAGAGGCGAGGAGCGGACGCCCTCTGAAAGGTCCGGGCACAAGAGGCACTGTCGGGAGACAGCCCGCACCTAGGTAAGAGCGGCGACAGTCCTGAGTGAGGACGCTGGAGCCGGGTCCGGAACTTGCGTCGCCTACAGCTGCTGACGCGTGCAGCTTCCCGACCAGCCAGCCGCCCCGCTGCCACCGCTGCCACCGCTGCCACCGCTGCCACCGCCGCCGCCGCTCGCTTTTCCCGGTCGTCCCCGGAAGCCCGCCCGCGTCAGTTCCGCTCTCCGGATCCCGCCCCGCTCACTCTCCCGGTCTGCAGCTCGCCAGATCCCTGCGGGAGCAACGTCTGGGGATCTGTGGGCGGGAGAGCCGGTGCCTGGCTGGGGCGGAGCCGCGGATGGGCGGCTGCCCTGCACCCGCTGTGCCTGACGGTGACAATCCCGAGCGAGAGGCCAGCTTTCCCCGTTCCAGCCACCCGGGTGGGGACCGCTGCCTGAGGCGACGTCGCTACCAGCCCGCGGAGCTTACCTGAGGTACAGCCTACCTGAGAGTGGCTGGTGACCAGCCAAGGACATCCTCCCTCCCAGCTCCGTCTGCCACACCAGCCTGGAGCACGTGCACTAGGCGATGACCACAAGTTCAATTTAGTTTTTAAACAGATGAATAAGAAACGGGACGTTACATGAATACCAAGTGGAATTATTTTTATGTTTAAACAGTCTCCTAATACCCTTGAGGAACCTAAACTACTTTCCGGTACTACTACACCTGCTAAGGGGCCCTAGCCTTTCTCTTCCTTGGGACTCAAGACTTTTACAGCTAAATTGGTCAGCCTCCAGTTTTCCTGATACAGTCTGGTGCTTTTCTGCTGACTTGGAACCTTTGGGAGACTAGATCCAGCTCATTATCAGGCAAACAGTCCATCTTTTAAAAATACTTGGCTTCGTCAAACCTACTTCATGCAGGCTTAGCAATGATTCATTATTTTTTCCCCCGTGTCCCAATAAGCCAGTAATGTTTCGACATATATTTCTTTTTTAAAGAAAATTGAGAAAGATTTTATTTTCACTATCTCTTCCCTCACCGTTATGGGTTTTTGGATTAGTCACTTTATCTTTGGACTTTAGTTTCCTCATCCAGAACAACTGAAAAAACCAACAGGTACAATGCACAGGGGGGAAAAAAACCTCCCAAATGTTAGTAACAAAAATATTCACTATAGTTACAATTTTGAAGCGCTTAATAAATGTGCTGACTATATAATAAATGCTTAATAAATGGAAGGGACTCCAAGCCACATCTGACACACCATTTCTGCCTCACTTGCTTCCTTTTGACTGAAAAAGAAATACTCTTACCACTTTGTGCCCTTCCACCAGCCTTGAGCAGGCCTGAAAGACCTTGTTTACCACGATAGACCAAAAACAATAGGACCTATGTGGAATTACCCACCTTGGCTGCAGGTACAGCCTGCTACAGGAACTTAGAATAACTGCCTGCTGAACTTTCCTTGAGACATCTCTGGCTGTGACAAAGGATGGGTCCCCTCACATATCTCCAGCTGAAGCAAGAAGGGGTTCGGTGGTGGGGCTTTCCCTTTAAATTGAGAGCTGAACATTAAACTTTGAGCCTTGATCAGAGAACTTTGTCTTGGTTCCATCTTTTCTCCCCCTCCGTCCCTTTCTTCATTTCCAGCCCCCCTTTCAGGTAAACCCAGTTGATCCGTGGCCGCAGGCAGCTACACCACTTTTAAAATACCAAATACCCAGATGAATTAGCACATCTTAAAAGTTATATTGAAGCTCTGATTATATACAGTCCATATCCTGATCTAAGCCCTAAGAATTAAATCTCAAACTTGTGCAAGGACCTATCATCCCGCCAATCTCAATTCTGGAACTAGTTCTTTGAATGAATGCAAGTTCAACTAGCGTCCAGAAAACATGGTGTGGTGACAAACAGCGTGGTTTTGTTTGTTTTAGAATGAGTGTGATGGTGTCTGGTGTCCACGGAGGCCAGAAGAGGGTGGTAGATCCCTGGGACTGGAATTAAGACAGTTGTGAGCACTTGTGGGTGCTGGTAATCACTTAGGTTCTCTGGAAGAGCAGCCAGTGCTCTTAACCATGGATCCATCTTTTCGGATTTTCAGAGGTGCTTTTTTTTTTTTTTTCACTGTAGGAAGATTTGGGGCCTTAGAGTCAATAAAATCCAACAAATGTCTATGATGGTTCCTATGTATGTCTGCTATTCAGAACCACACCATTTTAGAGTAAGCCCACATGAGAAGCTCATGAACTTTAAAGTCCGGAGGCAAAAAGGTCTAGGGGATTCTTGCCAATGAAAAGTTGTATGAGGCTTTCCCCTGACCAAATACTGTTTTGGGGTAACTGATTTCCAAATGAATCTAATTTTTGGGACTTGAAGTTTTGTGTATCTTGTTAACTGCCACACCTTCAGTACCCAGAGCAATGCTTGTTGCTGCACATTAAGTAACTATTTGTTGGATGGATGGATGAATGGATGGATGGATGGGTGGATGGAGGGATGGATGATGGATGGATGGATGATAGATGGATGGTTGGATGATGGATGGGTGGATGGAGGGATGGAGGGATGATGGATGGATGGATGGATGAATGGATGGATGGATGATTGATGGATGGATGGGTAGATGATGGATGATGGATGGATGATGGATGGGTGGATGGAGGAATGGAGGGATGAATGGATGGATGATTGACAGATGGATGGATGATGGATGGAGGGATGATTGGATGGATGATTGATGGATGGATGATGGATGAATGGATGCATGATGGATGGATGATGGATGGATGGATGATGGATGGGTGATGGATGGAGGGATGGATAGAGGGATGGAGGGAGGGAAGGAGGGAGGGATGATGGATGGAAGGATGGATAGAGGGATGGTTTTCAAGGATGGTCTCAGGAAGTAGGATGAAACTCTAGCCTTACCCCTGATGGCATTGATTGTTCTCAGAAGGAAGAACTATAAAATAGTACAAGTCTCATGTGCAGAGGAATCAGTGCACACTGAGCACCCCAGCAGCCACCTCAGCCAGACAATGCAAATTTTCTTTAAATACTACTAAAAAGCATCAACTAGAAAAGTTAGAAAGGCAATAAATTTAACTTTAAATTAATAAATTAGACATAAAAATGGAATTTTTTCCCTACTCAAAATGAAAACGCAAGTCATGGATTAGGAAAGGTTACTTTACACACACGCACACGTACGCACACACACACACACACACACACACACACACACACACACCTCCAACAAAGAGCTTATTTCTTGAATGTTATATGCTTTTATAGCTCATTAAGACAAACAACCAAATTTTAAAATGAGTAAACTGTATGAGCAACTTAACAAAAATATCAGGATAGCAAATAGGTACAGGGATACATGACAGTCAGCAGAGCAAAGCACCATAAATACCCAACACTCAGTGCATTAAGAATAGAATGCTAAACTTTCTACTCTAACATGTGGTAAGACCTTGAGGCCTACAAGTGAGACTCAGGGATTTCAGAGTGCTCATTTTCTCCCCAATTGCTGCTGCTATTATTCTATGGCCCTTCATGTGTTTGTAATCTACTTCCTGTGTTAGGTAAGACACATCACTAAAAAATGACAGCCCCCACCAGTTGTTTCTGGAATGACTTGTACTTGGATTACTTGCAACACAATATGAAACATGGGCTGTAAGAACACACGGAGGCAACTGAAGGCTCACTACTACTCACCATAAGCCAAGGTATCCACCCAAGAATCCTTACCTGCTTCTGTCTTGTTAGACATAACTAACCTTCCTAGTCCTTATGATTCAAAGGATACGTCCCATTAATTTAAGTCTTATAAAGGATGACTTTTTTGTTGTTGTTGTTGTTTTGTTTTTGGAGTCAGGGTTTCTCTGAGTATTGTCCTGGAACTCACTCTGTAAACCAGGCTGGCCTCGAATTCAGAAATCTGCCTGCCTCTGCCTCCCAAGTGCTGGGATTAAAGGCGTGTGCCACCACTGCCGGGCGACTTTGTTTTTTCAGTGAGACATGAAACATGAATTGCCAGGGCATCCAGAGGAAGATTTCTTTGTTTTAGAATGAAACACTATAGGGGGAAAACATCCTTCTAACTTCTGGCATGGCTGCTTTGAAGGATTGCTTCATTCATGTTCTCTGCATATCTTCCCAAGTGTGTAAGTCTTCCTCAGCCTATAGCCAAAACAATATCTGGGAAATTTAGTATTCTAATGCATCACTACTGAAGTGATATTGACAGCAGCCTGGTAAAGCATGGCCGAGGCTTTGAACTTCTCAGTACTATCTTTCACCATAACGTTAACCTCTAAACCCTAACTGCCATAAGATTCTAGAGTCTAAGACAGGAGATGGCCACAGCATCCTTCCTTACTTTGTCTCATGGTATATCATATGCTACATTATATTTTTACTAATAAGGCAAGATGGAAGATTGTTCTACCAGTACTTGTTGTGGATGGGCCTGGTGCTGTTTCTATTTTTTATGTAAGTTCCCTCTCCTGGGAGGAGCTGCAGACAAGGAGTGAGTCATGTACTCAAGTGACTTCTTGTGAACCAATCCCCTAATGAATAAAGGAGCCAATCACGGAGGGACTTCCAGGTTGGAGTGGGGAAGAGAAGAAGAGGAGAGAGAGAGAGAGGGTACTTTTTGGACAGGGACAGCTCGAGGACAAGATGTAGCTACTAGTGTCTCCTGGTTTCTATGGCAGATCTGCCAGGATTCGCCACCAGAGGACTTAGATTTAATATAGACACAAGATTAGGATTCTAGCTGTTGTGCCCAGAGATTGAGTTACCATTGTTTCTGAACTAAGTTTGTGTGTTTTCCTTCCCACAGTGGTTCTACTGGGTTTCAGAAAGAAAGGTATGGCAGCAATGCATGAGTTTGCCAGAAGTGCACCACAAAGGCCAAGGGGGGTTTGAAGCATGGGGATGGCATGGTAGCAACCCACCAGTGGGAACTTAGTGAGCTGGGTGGAGAGATTTTGGACCTCTGAGTCAGAGAGTCTCCATAACATAAGAACAGGCCAGCCATTGCCACCAGTGCATAGGCAGCCAGCCTGCCGGGGCAGAGAGTAGCAGGGTTAAGCATGGGAACCTGGCTTTCCTTTTTAATATTTCCCATAACAAGTACTAAAAAGAATATCTAAACATAAACAATCAAAATTTGGGGGTTCCAGGACCTGACAGTTAAGTCATGTTAGGTATCTGTACTGGCTAGTTTTGCTTCTTGGTCATGATGTTTTCTGCAGCAATAGAAATCCTGACTAAGACAAATTGGTACCAGCATAGTGGGGTATTCCTGTGACAACCTGACCGTGTTTGGGGAAGGACTGTGGAAGGACTTTGGAACCTTGGGCTAGAAGAGCCATTAGATGTTAAGAGCTCTGTGGGATGTTCTCTAGGAACTTGGGAAATAAATGCTGAGAACAGTGCAAACAATGGAGGCCTGGCTTGTGAAATTTCAGAGGGAAGATTAGAGACTCTTATCAGGGCCATTGACGTTTTGATTGTGAAGATTCTGTGGTTTTGGTTAGCTGGGGCTGAAGAATCAGCAGTGATTAACAAGATGCCAAAACTACTAAAGTGAAACCTTTGCATTACTGGGATGATTGATGCTGGTTAGCTGGAGCTAAGACATTAGCAGTAATTAAGAAGACCAGCATCATTGAGGTGAAATCTGGGAAGTGTTTTCTGAGAACACAAAGAGATTTCCAAAGATAGCCAAGGTTGTACCTTCTGCTGCAGCTGGACTTGGTAATGTGTAAGAGTCACCCAGATGGTACTGGTTTTGAAGGCATGAAGGGGTCATGAAGAGCAACTGAGGCTCAGCACTGTGAGAGGCCATGGAAGACCATTGGTGAAGGTGCAGCTTCAGTTGCAGTTGATGACCCAGGACTGATGGGGTCATGCAAAGGAATTGAGGCTTGGCATCATGAAGAGAACCTATGAGAGGCTATTGGTGAAGCCTACTTGGCAGCGAAAGACAGCAGTGTTTCGGAGATGACATTACCATGAGATGACCACCAAGAACAGCAGCAGCAGTGGAGTACAGGCAGCTGGAGCCTAGAAGACAAGGTGTGTGCTACGAAGGGCAGAGCTGGAGAAGTGACCCAAGCCTTTTTGGAGTAGCCCAGAAAATCATGAGTGGTTCCAGACATTGGACGGTTTGAGTTTGATTTTGCTTTTGATTGACTGTGCCCTGGTATTTTTCCCTCTTGAATTAAGTATATTAGTGGAACCCATGTTAAAAGACTTTGAAGTGTAAAAAGAAAAGACTTTGAGTTTTTAAAAGATATTGGATATTTTAAAGGGATTGAAATTTTAATATGTAAAGACTGTGGGACTTTTAGTTATTTAGATTTGGGGATGAATAAGAAAGTAAGGGCTAAGGCTTAATAGTGATGTGTTTGTGTTTCAAGTTGACAAGGGGTCAATTGTACTGGCTGGTCTTGTGTGTTAACTTGACACAAGCTGGAGTTATCAGAGAAAGGAACTTCCCTTGAAGAAATGCCTCCATGAGATCCAGCTATAAGGCATTTTCTCAATTAGTGATCAAGAGTGAGAGGGCCCATTGTGGGTGGTGCCATCCCTGGGCTGGTAGTCCTGGGTTCTATAAGCAAGCTGAGCAAGCCAGGGTAGCAGGCCAGTAAGTAACATCCCTCCATGGCCTCTGCATCAGCTCCTGCTTCCTGACCTGCTTGAGTTCCAGTTCTGACTTCCTCTGGTGATGAACAGCAATGTGGAAATGTAAGCTGAATAAACCCATTCCTCCCCAACTTGCTTCTTGGTCATATTTTCTGCAGGAATAGGAACGCTGACTAAGACAGTGTCTTTGAGAAGCAACCAACTGCTAAGTCTTTCAAAATAGAAAAACAAAATAACAACAAGACCTTCTTTGTCACGAGGTGGGGGTGGTGCACACCTTTAATCCCAGTGCAGTTTGAGGCTAACATGGTCTACAAAGAAAGTCCAGGACAGCTAGGGATCTGGTACACAGAGAAACCCTATTTTGAAAAACCAAAATAAAATAAATGTATCTTATTTCAACCAGGAATATGATGTTCAACTTCAACCAACTTCCTTTATGCTTTGCAGCTGGAAGGATCCTGGTGTCTAGGTGGCCATATCCCAGAGGAATTTGACAGGTGGTAACCAAAGGCTTAGTGTTAAAATTTGCAAAGTCATAACACTTGGCCTCCAGAGGATTGCTAGACCTATTATATGTACACTGTCTACCAGTGATAATTCCTCAGTGGGCTCTGTGCCAGAATCCTTCTCTGAACCATCTTCCCCAGTGTTGAGAAATCAGTGTTCTAGTAGTACTAGGGACGATGCCAGATCTTTCAAGTTGAACAATTATGCCACCAGCTTAAGTTACAAAACCAAGAAAATCCTGAAGTTGGGGGTGAAACTATCTGAAAACATAGTTTGCTGGTACCAAGAAACCTTTTTTTTTCTTTTTCTTTTTCTTTTTCTTTTTTTTTTTTTTTTAAGTTTTTCGAGACATGGTTTCTCTGCGTAGCCCTGGCTGTCCTGGAACTCACTCTGTAGACCAGGCTGGCCTCAAACTCAGAAATCCACCTGCCTCTGCCTCCCAAGTGCTGGGACTAAAGGCGTGCGCCACCACCGCCCGGCAAGAGACCTTTTCCTATTCTGCTTACCTGAAGATGCAGGAACATTACATTTTGGCTTAAAGTTCAGGATTATAGACTCCATCCTGTGCATTTTTGGTTGGTTGGTTTTTTGAGATAGGGTCTTACTATGTTGCTCTGACTGACCTAGAAATCACTATATGCATCGAGCTGGCCTTGAATCAGAGATCACCAGTTTCTGCCTCCCAAATCCTGGGGTTAAAGGTGTGTACCACCAAAGCTGTCTCAGTAAGTACAGCAAGCTAGGTTGTCTGGTGTACCAGCACACAATGCATAAAACTTGCTAGGGACAGAATTAGGACTTTTTTTTTTTCTAAGAACAAGAGAAATTTGAAAGTGGTGGTGTTATCTGATGGGCAATTTGGAAGTCCTAAATTCTTTTTCTGTTCTATTTTTTTCTCCACTTTCTTTAAACCAGCCCAAAATAAGTTACCAGTTTATCTAGTGGTGAGTTGCCTTTCACCTAGCTTCTGCCTCCTCCTCATCCACAAGGCTGGCTGTACCGTGTATTTCTTTTTGTAAGCAGTTTTTCTTGTACCTGAGGCCTTAGCTAGCTTTTCTCCCATGTGAATCCAGTACTTCTACCAGTAGTTTTCTATCTTGCCTAAGCACCAAGACTGTTTATTGGGAACTTTAACTGTATTCCCCACTGGAATCTCAAGATTCTTAAGGGTGTTAGCGTAGGCCTCTAACTCCAGCACATGGGAAGTAGAACTCAGGAGATTGTGAATTCGAGGGTCACCAGGGATAAGTAATAGAATCCTTAAAGAAAACCTTGAATGTGAGGCTAATTATCCTTCATCAGGAGATGTGCTGCATGCCTTCTGTAGTCCCACTGATCCCGTCGTGGTAAGAATGTCTCAGTACACTCATGTTCAAGTAGAGACATAAGCTCGACATCCACTACTGTCCCTCTCCCGTCGGTCATGATGTCCTATTAATGCTCTATCCTGCTTCTCAAATGTTCCTTTTCTGCTCTGTCCTCACTGATAAAGCTTCAGCCCAGTCACTTCTAAGCTTTTGTACTGGAGGACTCGGTGACCAATGATCCCCCCCAAGAAATTTTAAAGACATTCTGTTTTTTTCTCATTTTTGAACTGTACCTACTTTCTCCCACAAGACCCTCGGCACAGTGTTTTGCATGTTTGTGAAGTGAATACAGAGAGACCCTGTGCAGTGTGACTGCATGACAATCTATTATTCCATCCCAAAACCTATCAGAGATATAATTAATACCAACCGTTTATTTTGTGGTAGGAAAAAAAAACAGAGACTGCACTTTAGAAATAAAAGCCACTGTTGTCTTTATAAAACACAGGATTGTGCTGCTGTTGCTTGCTTGAGAAGGGAACTGTACATTACAGCTGCTGGGATAATTTCACAATGGACGGGACAGGGTACAGCTCAAAGCAGGACACAAAACACAAGTCTCAATGGGAAACAAATGCAAACAAGTACACAGCTGCGGGGCTCCAGGGACATTTCCCCATCCATGCTGGACTTGAGAGGAATAAAAAGTTTAGAAAATAAAGTGAAACCCAGAGTAGTCACACATGCCCACCACATGGCTGCTAAGTGCAACGTCATACACCAGTCAGGTTGGACTGTGTGCACAGGAAGTCAATTCATTTTTCCTTATTGCTATGACACCAGAGGACTCAGTGCATTCAGACACATTTATCTTTACTTACACAATTCTTGGAGAGTTTTTGATTTCCCTTTTTAAGGAAGGAAATCGCCTTCCTTACATTATTGTTTTGAGCCCATTCTTTCCATTCCCTTTCCTGGGCTATCGTACAGCAGCCAAAGGTTCTAAGTCAGTAGGAGCAGAGTAAGGGGAGAGCACCAACCCAGCCTCTCTCGTGGCTCAGGGAGAAGGCAAGTCCTAGGAAGTGGGGAGAAAGAGAAAACCAGAGAATCCCCTCTTTCCTAGTCTGCTTAGAAGGCCAAGTATTAGAGTGCCTTGCATATCCCTGCCATGATCCCTGCCCAAGGAAGGCATAATTAACCACCATCCTAGATTATCTAAAGCCCAGTAAATTAAAAAACAAAACGAAACCTTTCCTCTTGACATAAATTCCCAAAACTGCCTTTTGGCTAAGTAAGAGGTGACTCTTCTACCCTGGAAGGGAAGAAATTCCATCCTCCTCTGTGATGCCTGATGCCAGGTCTACAACACTGAGCCGCCTTCTGGACTGTCCATGGGCCAGCTAAGAAAAGTGTGTCCCTGGCATCATTCACAGAATTCTGGTTAAAAAGAAAACTGCTAAAAAACACCGCTGCTGAGCCAGAGGAGCTATGTTGCAGTTGAGAACTAGATTTTTAGAGTAGTTTCATACTTATGTTCAACTTTAGTCATAGTCTAAGGAGAAGTTCCCAGTAACAGTAGCTCCAGGCTGATCCCAACAGGCTGGCAATAGCACCTCAACCAATAGGTCACAATGGACTGAATTCAAAGCATCACTCCTTCACCGCCTCTTTTCCAAGCCCCCTCCACAGAATGGAGAGGTGCTGAAATGGCCAGAAACCCTACTGATTTTGTCAGTTAGACAGGCCTGCTGCTCTGACCTAGTGTAAGCTTTCAGACAGTGCAACCCAGGGCTAACACCACTGGGCATGAGAAACAGGTTTTTGGTCTTCTGTAGTCAATGAGCTAAGCCTGACCTTGCCAACTAACAGTGGGATCATTGCAGCCATGCAGAGAATTCATTATCACACAGGCAGACAGGCAGGCAGGCAGGCCAGCCAGCAAGCAAGCTGAGGGAAGAGGGAGAAGGAAAGGAAGCCAGGGAAGGCGAGAAGAGGAAAGGGAAAGCTGAACAGTGTGTGGGGGGTGGGGGTCAGGGGGCGGAGAAAGAAAGACCTAAGATGAGGTTGGAATCCTCCCAGAGCTCGGTACAATGCACCACTTAGACCAATCTAAATAAGCTGAAGCTTGGCAACACTGTTTTTAATGTGTGCATATTGCCTTTAAATGAGAAGAACCCACATGGTCAGTAGTTAAGTCTCAAGGAATTGTTTAAAATCACAGCAAGGTGTATCACCCAAGTCATTTTTCTCCATGTTTTTTATGGAGACATGGTCTTGCTACATAGCGCACACTGGCCTGAAATTCACTGATCGGCCCAGGTGGACCTGAACTTGCGAATCTTCAGCTTCAGCCTTAGTGCTGAGATAACAGAATTACAGCCATGGGCTTTCATGCTCAGCATTCTCTTGCATTTCTTGGATGGCACATAAATACCAAAGAACCAAAACTGCTTTTCATTCTAGCTTAAAACCCAACTGGAGAGAGTGAGGCAAAGAAAACAGGAGAGAACAAAACCGTGTCGCTGGGAGTGGTGACAGCCACCTGTTCCCTATGGGCATCTGCAAATGCTGGTGAATGACTGGACCCTCCTGGAATAATGCCCTTAATCCAAGCCCCCAAGTATAGCCAAGCTGACAGCACACTGTCTGCAAAGGGCTCCCTCCCCAAAGGGTGACAGAACACGAAGTAGACTGTCTATGAAGGCGATGGACAGGGCAGATGGAGTGTTGGCATCACTCTGTTTAGGCACTTGTGTAAGGAATGTGAGCTCTCCAGTGAGCTGCCTCTTTCCAGAGCCCTCCGTTCTGTTCTTCGGCTGGGCCTGTGCCCATGGGGCACTCCATCCTGTAGCCAGCAGAAAAGAAGTACAGGAGGAACTACTCAACAGTCTGGGCTTTTTCCATAAGGAATGTTTGTGCTACCTGTTGGGAAGTTACTGAACAATGTAGCCAGCCACAACTGAACCTGGACTATTTGCATAGCAAATCTGGGTCTGTACAAGGGGTTCCTGGGGAAAGGTTTTGACTCCATAGGCCAGGGTTCAGACCTTCCTTTCTCCAGCTGGCCTCTAAGCCTGGGCTAGATCTAAAATATCATGGCTTCATCACCAGAGTAGGGCAAGCCTAAGCTCAGGCTCCTTAGAAGGGGAACCTGTACACAGAGGTTCAAATTCCCCATCCCAAGCAATAATGCAGGAAGAATAAAGAACAGTCAAGGAAAGAGGGGGCCTTGCTTCAAGGTCAGCAAGAACAAAGCGAGAACCCACTTCTTTTCCAGTCCTGCAAGACAGCTGAACCCCAGTACCTCAAGAGAGGGGTAGAAAAGGAAAAACCCATGCCACCCACTCACATGCCCTAGTGGGAAACAGGAAAATTTCATTTGTGTAAACAGAAGCAAAAGGGAGCAGCAAAATCCTCCAGCCTGTCCAGAGGACGTGCAGGAGCCTCAGTTAGTCAGGGAATCAAAGGATAGTCCAGTCCAGAAAAGGGGAAGATGCACTTACAAGGAGGAGTGCAGAACAGCACGTGGAGGGAGGCTGTCTCAAGAACAAAGTTTCATCTGCACAGAGGGAGGACAGAGGCTGAGCCCCACCTTGGGGAGACAACCACCCCCTACTTAGCCAGGCTAGAATACAAGTCAGGTCCACAGTTCCTTCTGATGGCTCCATGTTTCTGGGATGCACACTCATCAGGTATGGGAGAGATTTCCAGATTTTGGCAATAGACTCAAGTTATGGTATAAAAATAACATTTAGTTTTCTGTTTTCTTATTTTAGTCCTTAAGATTTTCTGCTGTAAGACACCCCAGTTAAGAAATATTGAAACAAAAGAGACTTTACCATCAGGGGGAAAAGCAGCCAAGAATGAGAAATACTATGACAATAACTCTAGACCTGGCAGGGTGGGGGGTTGGGTGGGGCCAGGGAAAAGAGGAGGCTAAAGGGGATAGGCCAAGGGCCAGTCATCTCAGCAGCGCGGAGACTTGTCATGTCTGAAAGTGCAAATGTCAATGGATTTTAACCATTTAATCTTGAGGTTGTGATCTTTTTTTAAAAGCTCAATGATTATGGAAGTCAATTCCTTCAAATGAAGATTAGCTGGCATTCTGGCTGGAGGCTTGCTGGCATTGGGATTTTTCTTCCCTCCCTCCCTACCTCCTCTCCCACCCACACCCCATCCCACAGAGAAAGGTACAAAAGGTTGCAGTTCTGCAGCATTACCGTTACAGGAAGGCACTGGTTACCCACCAGCAGGCGGAAGGAAGACAGGGTCGTGTCACCTCAGAGCTAAGTGCCATAGTGCCTTAAGTGTTACTAGGGGCTGGATGTCTGTCAGGGAAGAGGCGTATGGGGTAGAGAATGTGGAGAGGAATAATGAGAGGGGGGTGGCAGCTGGGGAGGAGCAACCCAAACCATTAGCATTAAAAATCTTCCTACAAAGTGGATTCTGAACCCATGAAAACATCTAGTATCCTAAAATATTGATCTGAGTCTGTTTTCATTTTTCTTCTTAAACAAATCTAGACCTTTTCTGATTAAGGCTCCTAAAAATTCCTGCCCTCTTCCCACCCACTTTCTCATCTAGAATATCAAACCCAAACATACCAGCATTTGACCACAGGGCTGCAGAGCTGACGCTAGCAAGCTGTCGAGCATGAGTCTTTAGCACTGTGAGTCACATGAGACAACTGTGTGTATGGTGGGCACTAGTGATGCCCCTTTTGGTCCAGGGGGGTCGGATATGACAATATGGGGAGAGGGGTGGAGGACATGAGGTTGCTATCAGAGATTTCTGGCTGGTAATCTGTCTTGCTGGTCCTCTTCCCACCCTTATACCCCCTCTATAGATAGAAACAAGGCCTCCTATACTCTTTCTGACCCCATCTCCCTCTGCCTTGCTTCCTCTGGATTTGGGTGGTACAGCTCCCAGGGCTTGGAAAGCTTTCTTCTATCCAGTGAGGTAACAGCGTTCTGCCTTCAAGCGAAGTACATGGTGCGGAGAGTGTCCTGGTGAACCTGCACAGCTTTGGCCAGGGCCTGGGGATCTCGCCCATTGCTCTGCCCCGATATGTGGCTCCCCTCTCCACTGAAAAGAAAACATATTTAAAAATAGTCCTTCTTGGTGAAATGAACTGCTGCTAACCCCTCACCCGTGCGTACAGTGCCAATTCACATACCAAATTAACAGCAACTCAGGTTTAGGTAGAGAAGCCCAAGGGCATCAAATTGGATAACATCCACTACCTTCTACCAACAAAAAGTCAAAAGGGTTGGCACAAAAAGCTGAAGCAAAAAACAAACAGCTAGCCTTTACCTGTCATGCTCCTTGTCCACCAAGTGGTATCGTGCCCGGAAAGCCACCAAACGAGCATAGTAGGCAGGTGCTGGGATAGAGACAGAACGTGTGCATCGTACATAAGTGTGGCACAGCTGGTATGTCAAGATCTGGAGTTCATCTGCTGTGAAACGGTTGTCATCCCAAAGGACATAATAATGGGATGGTCGGCTGGTACCCTAGGTAAAAAAGATGGTAAATGGCCCCTGCAACAATAACAACAACAACAAAACCAAAACAACAACAACAACAAAAAACCAAATCACTACTAATTAAGAATATGTTTAGGCTGCATGATCATACCCTAGCACCCGTAAGAGACATAATATACAAAATTAAATATTATAAAGCAACCTACAAGTATACTTGGGGCTTACAGTCATTTTATATACTCAGCTACAACAAAACATATTCTAAATGCAGTAGGAATAACCAATTAATCCTTGCCCCAATAAAAACCCCAGGATATGGCCCACCTACCTGGATGCCTGCATGGCTGCACAGATAGAAGTCGAACTCAAATGGGTGAGTGATATTGGTGTCCACAGTGGTCCCTGCTGGGATGTTACCACTCTTCCCAATCTGTAGAGACAAACACAACCAAGATCCCAAGACCTGCCTGGCCCCGACTAGCAACTGTACTGGATTCTACTCTTATTCTCCCAGAATTCCAGGACCAAAGAACTTTATTCTCAGAGAAAATACTGGGCTTCTAAAATCAAGTGTTTGAATCCTGGTTTCGCCATTTATTAGCTGTGTGATCCTAGCACGGCATTTAAGCTTCCTGAGGTTAAGCGGAGAGATCAATAGTACCTACCTCACAGCGCTTCTGTGAGGAAGACTCCTTGAACAGTGTGTAGCACACAGAAGTTCAATAAATGGTCGCTCCCTTTCCCTTCTCTGGGAGCTGGTCTATATGGGGTCTAGGCCAGGGAGCTAGGAGGAGGAGAGGAGGTACGAGGGAAGGAGGAGAGGAGGAAGAAGTGAGGGAAAAGTAGAGGAGGGCGGGCCACAAGGCCAGGGAAAACAGCCAGGGAGGACACATAGGAAAAAACTAAATTCCCAGACTGTATCTCAAGGCTTCTCTCTCAAGGTACAGGAGACAGGAAGAGGGCATCGGTGGCCTCAGCTTCCTCACTCACCCGCTCATTCTTGTCAGCACAAAAGAGGCGGGTGTGATGGCGCTTCTGCACCACAATATATGTGATCCCAGGCTGGTAGTCTTTTTCCAGTTTGATGCATGCGTCTCGAATGGCAAGCAGCTCATAGTGAAGGATCTAGACACAGGGTGAAGGGGGAGAAAAAGGCACATGGCCCTTTCTTAATTCAAAGGCCTTGCTGAACTACGAACATTCCAACGTGTACAGAACTTTTTGCACATAACCTTTAGAGGCTGATGCTCAACCTTTAGCAATGATGGGTCCTGAGACTCGGTATACTTGATATTGTCCTAGAAACCTCTGCTAGGAATCTTGGCTTCAGGAGACAGTACCTATCTGCTCTCCATGCAAAAAGAGACCTTACATTAAGACACAGAACTAGAAAGGTGTGGTAGGGCACATCTTTAATCCCAGTGCTCAGGGGAAAGGACAGGGAATCTTTGTTAAGTCAAAGCCAGCCTGGTCTATACAGTGAGTTCCAGGCTGGGCAGAGCTAAGTAGTGAGACCCTATCTCAAAAGAAAGAAAAAGAACCACTAAATAGTCTCAGCACTATTTTTTTTTCTGTCAAATTAAGTGCCCTAGAGGCTGAGACTTTAAAAACTTAGTGCTCCAGATATCATAGGGAGTGGAGAGAACCCAGGAACATGAGAACTGTGTGCTGAAACACAAATCCATAGGTACTTGCTACCCTGCTTCTCAGTCGTGCTCTCTGGCCTTTCCCAGCACCAATGGCTTTGAACAAGCAGTCCTCTGGCCTCAACTAGATAATGTACCAGCCACCGGGAGCCATACCTGGGGCAGCTGGCCCTCAGGGACGCCATCTCGGTAGAAGATGATGCGGGTGGGCTTGAAGCGGGTGGACTTGTAGAACTGGATGAGCAGCTCGCGCACCATATAGGACAAGTCTTCGATGATCTCCTGCCGTGGGCGCTGCACACGCACGGTGGCACAGTATCGGCTGGGGTGTGCGTCCATACTGCCTACCACCTAATGACAGAGAGAAAGCATCAGCCTCTAGAATGTCACCTTCCTTTGCTCTGAAGTAACAGGCCTGAGAGAGGAATTCTGAGTAAGAATGCTCTACAACTAACTGGATGAGCTCACTCATTATGTTCCTAGAAAACCTTGACATCAGAAGACAGTACCTATCTGGCTGCCATGCAAAAGAGATGAATAGGAGTCGAATAAACATTGGCTTCAGTCTGTTCTGCCACGAAAACAGAATTTATTTTATTTTATTTTTTGGTTTTTCAAGACAGGGTTTCTCTGTATAGCCTTGGCTGTCCTGGAACTCACTCTGTAGACCAGGCTGGCCTCGAACACAGAAATCCGCCTGCCTCTGCCTCCCTAGGATTAAAGGCATGTGCCATCACTGCCTGGCCAAAAGAATTTATTTAATACTGATCAGAATGTTTGCTTTCCTTGTCCTTGCAGGAAAGCATTCACACGCAGTCTATGGGCAGCAGCTGGATGTGAGTGTTAAGAACAGCCTTGAGCTGGGCGGTGGTGGTGCACACCTTCAATCCCAGCACTTGGGAGGCAGAGGCAGGCGGATTTCTGAGTTCGAGGCCAGTCTGGTCTACAGAGTGAGTCCAGGACAGCCAGGGCTACACAGAGAAAGCCTGTCTCAAAACCCCCTTCTACCCCCCCCCCAAAAAAAAAACCCCAAACCAAAACAACAAAAAAACTGGAGCTAAAACGAAAAATGAATGAATGCACAGAAAGAGCAACATGTGGCCAGAGTTTCTGGCAACAAGCTATACTCTCATGCAGAGTCAGGTTTGCAAGGGGTGCATAGAAAGGGCAGGGCTTAGGGACTGAATGAACATGCACTCTTAAAGGACTCCGAGGTAAGAGGAATAACTCACTGCTGTGATAGACGGTTTCTTCCCATCCCCAGCTGGGGGGTGTGTAACGTCGGCTCCCAGGAAAATCACTGGCTGTTGAAACACAGCAGAGCTGAGCAAGGAGAGAAAACAAAATGGTGAGGAATTGAGTGTTCTCTGGCTGGCACCTCCAGTGCCATTCTCGTCTTCTGTGTCTTCTGTCTCTGTTACTCTGCCTGGAAAGGGTCTTGTCTTTTCACCTCTCCCTAGGAGGTTCCCATGACAGAGCAAGTAAGAGCTCATACCGTTGGTGTGGGACTAGGATGTTGTTAATGCCACCGAGTTTGACATTGATCTTGAGGCAGAGGTTGGACAGAGTCTGAGGTGAGGTCTTGACCACGTTCTTCACCTGCACACACTGCGTTGCCATTCCCAAGAGTGTATCTCCGACACGTTTTACTTCAGCTATGGGAAGAGAGAACACTGGTTAGTGCACTTGGCATTTTGCTAAAAGTATAGTATATGTCACACAGTATAAAAAATAACAGTGGTAAAACAGTTGTAAGAATGTATAATACGGGGTAATAACCTAGTCAGGGGTGTATAGTAAATGAACTAAATTCTAGGAAGGAGGACTTTCAGAGAGAGAGAGAGAGAGAGAGAGAGAGAGAGAGAATGAGAGCATATTCCAAGTAGAAGGGAAACATGCAAAAATACAGCCTGAGCTAGGAGCTATATAGGATGGTTCACACCTGTAACGGCAGCAACTGGGAGATGAAGCAGGAAGAACATGATTTTAATGGCAGCCCAAGTTAAATCATAAGAGTCTTAAAACAAAAAGAGCAAGCAGCATTCTACTCGGAAATAGTAAGGCACTTTTGAGAAATTTGGACAGGCGGCTGAGGGGCTGGAATGGAGGAAGTAGTACAGTGCATGTTTAACAATCATGAACCTGGGCTCAGTCCCTCACACACAGACATGGAAACAAATGGGTTCAAGAGACCACTAAGAAGCCTGGTATAGACTCTGCACAAGAGGGAAATGAGCTATTACAGATGGATGGTTGTATTACTAATTTTTCAGTCTTGTACAGAGTACAAGTAGTGGGTTGTATCATGGTATTTGCACACATGCTCCTTGATTATGGCTCACTTTCCCTGGGACTCACTGACAAAGTGAGACCGGGCTGGACTCGAACTCAGAGACACAGCCGCGTGCTCACTTATGGCTCACTTTCAAGGCTTTAGTTTTCCTTACAGAAACAGATCATCATACACTCTTTTGAGTTTGAGTGTTGTAAGGGTATAACTAGGCAAACAGACATGGTAGTTGGAAGCTATTTTTTTTTTTTTGTCAAGTGCAAAATTTGTGCAATATTTGTGCAAAGTACAAGTAGTAAATGAAGGCATGCTCTTACTGAGGTCACTAACAAAGAGAGATAGTTTTAGAAACTCCTAAGATGGGGAGCTGAAAAGCCCACAGCAAGGCTGGATCTGAATCTAGAAGAAAACCCAACATTTGCAGAACAAGCTAAAGAAGTCTGCAAAGGAGGGAAGCTCAGAAGAACTAGGAAGAAGCCAAGACAGTGTAGTATTATAAATACCAAAGGAAAGAAATAAGTAATTGACCAAGTCAGATAAGCTGAGAGACCAGGTACAATGAGAATGGTAAATATTCATTATATTTAGCAATACTGAGAACCAAAAAAGTCAGTGTGTAGAAACAAAACTGTTTCAGTGATTCCCAATACAAAGAAGATGAAAGATCAAGGAAGAGTTTGGTATGTTTTCAATGGGAGCATATTTAAAAGGCTAAAGAAATCCTCTTAGCTTATAAAAGACTGAGAAGTTAGTTGCAAATCTGTTCTTTGGAAATCAACATTCAGAAAAGTCAGACAAAATATCTTTTGAAAACAGCAGAGACATGCTAACCATAATTCAGAGGATTGGAACATCAGAGAGGAAGGAAATCCCACAGCCATGAGCTATCTGCTGTAGATAAGAGTCGCCATGTCCACTGCCTGATTCCAGGTGTGCAGAGGGCCGAGATTCCAGCCTCTGCAACAGCAGTGGGCAACTGCCAGGGGACAGCAAAGCAACAGAATGCTTGCTCTCTTTACAGATAGACTGCCAAATGTGAAATGTGAAAAAAAAAAAAAAAGGGGGGGGCGGAAAAGGAAATAGTATCTTCAAGCTGGGCATAGTGGTATATATCTCTACCACTTAGAAGTCTAAGGCAAGTGAATTTCTAAGTCAGGGGTCTCAAAAACAAACAAACAAAAAGACAAAACAAAAAAGAGTAAAAAAAAAAAAAAAAAAAAAAGGAGCAGGCCACAGAGCAAAGAAAATCTTAAGTATTCAGCATAAAAGACATACTCTACCCAAAAGGCTCAAGTGCTCAAAGGATACAGATGACCATTATTCATAACAGCTAGAAACTAGGAACAATCCAAATACTTTCAACTGTGGAGTGAAATGAAATGTAAAGTACATTATAGTCACACAATGGAAACACAAAGAAATTATAGCTATAATAATATGGAAAAATCTTACAAACAGAATGTTAAATAAAAGAAACTAGACACATCTAAAAAACACATTCATTATAATTCCATTTGTATTAAGTCAAAAAGCAGGCAAAATTAATCTACAGTGTTTGAGATGAGAACTACAGTCACTAACTGAGGGGGGGTTGTAGTGAGGGGGTCCCAGGGATAGCAATGTTCTACGAGGTTCAGTTGTTTCAATGCTGTGATACTTGTGAGGGAAAAAAATTAGGCTGAATACTTAAGATTTATTTATAGGACTGGAGAGATATCTGAGCAGTTAAAAGCAATGTTTCTAATATTTTTAGCTCCCTTTTTCTCTATTAGATTGATACTATTAGGTTTTTTAAAAAACCTATAAACTTACTAATTTTATTGCTATAAATCTTATAAGAAATTTTAAGTCTTTAAAATTTTTTAACTTAAATTTTATTCATGGGTGTTTTGCCTACATGTACTTCTGTATACCATGCGCATGCCTGGTGCTCAGGCAGGCTAGAATGAGATGTCAGATCTCCTAGAACTAAAGTTACAGATGGTTTTAAGCTGCCATGTGGGTTCTGGGAATCAAACTCAGGTCCTCTGGAAGAGCAATCTAATAGAGAGAGAAAAGGGAGCTAAAAATATTAGAAAGAGGACATGTGTAGGTAGGATTGAATCAAAGCAACACCCAATGGTTTCCAAAAAACCACAATGCCAACAGGACCTTGACATGAATATCATAGGGACAGTGTCATTTTTACCCACAGCCCCAGGAGGGAAGGTAAAAAAACACCCTTTTCTTCCATCTAAGGGGGACAAGAGTTATAACCAACTTCCCTCTGTAAGAAATTATTAAAATTATTGTCATCAGTGAAAAATTCTACTTTAGATGTGTGGTCAGAGAGCAGAGTTAGATCTACTTCATGCTCAAGCAGCCTGGTGGTGGTAGTGTGGGCCTTTAATCTCAGCAATCGGTAGGCACAGGCAGGTAGATATCTATAAGAGTTTCATCTACAGAGTGAGTTCCAGACGTACCTAAGTTTGGTTACAGCATCTTGTGAGGCAGCTCACAACTGCAGTCAGTAACTGCGGTTCCAGTTTTATTTTGAGCATGAAGTAGCTCTAACTCTGGTCTCTGACACACACATCTAATAGCATGCTCATAACACATACATATACTTTAAAATAAAATATATCTTAAAAAAAAAAAAAAAAAAGCCAGGCATGATGGCAAAAGTCTTCAATCTCAGCAGAGGCAGAGCCAGGCGGATCTTTGAATAAAAGGCCATAGTGAGACCCTGTCTCAAACAAATGAACAAACAAACAAACAATAACAAAAGGACATATTTATCCTCTAGGGAAAATGACCAAAATATAACATAAATATAACATAAACTTTGTTTTAGGAGGCGGAGAGAATGTTACGGGAAAGAATGGCAAAGGAGTGTTTGGACATCCGAGCCAAGGGAAAGCAATACCGGCAGAATACAGCCAGAGAGGGAAGCACAGACAGGAGGAGCGTTCAAACTCTCCTCTCTGCCAACGGCTCTGCTAGATGCTGCTTGTTATATAATCAGCTCATGAAGCTCAGAGCTTGGCAATTTGCCTATGGTGGTTGACTGGTGGAGGAAGGACTGAGGTTGGGTTCTGTTTCAGGACAATTCTGTAGGCTTACTAAGGGAACAGTACAGGACAGAGCTGAAAGTTAAAAAGTATCAGGCCTGAAAGCCCTTTCATACTGAATGAGACCAGTGAGGTTGTGTTGCTTTAAAAAAGTCTGATTTATTAACCTATTCACCAAAGACTTGAGGGACTGGTGACAGCTCAGGGGGGTCTATGGCAGAAGGTGCTTTCACAAAGCCTGACGACTCAGCCCTATCCCCAGAACTCACTCATCAAAGAAGACAACTTATTCCTCACGTTATCTTCCAACCACCACTCACATACTATGGCACAAGTACACACACACACAGAGAGTGAGTAAATAAATAAATAAATAAATAAATAAATAAATGTTTTAAAAATGTTTGAGAAGAAAGATTAGAAGAGATAATCAAGGCACCTGCAGAAGGGAGAAAGGATAGACAGATGGATGCTGCAGAGACTTTTGGTTTTCAGATTATATACCATATCAGAGTAATAGGTAATGGCGAAGGCAACCAGAATGAGTGAAAAGGATCAACAGAAGACAGACAGAAGGGGACAGAAAACCCAAACTACCATGCATCCTTGGTAATGACAAACATAAAGTGAGGGGAGAAATGTGTCTGGAAGTCAAAGGAAGAGAAGAGACGCAGATTCTCAGTCTGAGAGCTGGTGGAGGAGAAAAGTAGACAAGACAGAGGGAGACAGGCCAAGGAGTAAGTGTGCATACAGAATATGAAAACAATTCTTTCAAAAGAAAAACAATAGGAAAAAAATGCTTAGAGACAAAATGGTTGCAGTGGGCTTCAGGACAGTTCATCTGGGGATGTTCAAGGGCACCAGGGCTAGACAGGAACAAAAGCAGAGCAGGGAAGCAGAGGACCTGCACGGTCTCTGAGGCAGGCAGGGAGGACAACCAAGGAAGAGGCTTACAGACATTCATAAAAACAAACAAACAAACAAACAAACAAAGGAAATGGGGAAATGTTGCAAAAAAGTTCACGTTACTTAGCAGAATCACCTCAGCTTGAACTCATAATGTCCTAATAAATAATACACTCCCAGATGACTGCCATCTGCCTGACCCTTCTCTGTATCCAGCTACCTCAACCTGCCAGAAAGATGCTATCACAAGGGATCCTGGGAAATGTGATGGCGTGTGAGCAGGTAAGCAAAGCTGAATGACTCAATAGCTCACACAGAATATTTCTCTGATTTAAGAACATAAACAACAAACAAACAAACCACTGACATTAATGACCATCTCTGGGGAAAGCCACATTTCTCCACTGACTCCACCCTAAAGGCCCCGAGAGGGCTCCAGTGAACTGGATACTGTCGTTATTATCACTGTCCCAGGAGAACCGTACCATACACTGGTGTCTTCCCGGGCAGGATGACGATAATGAGCTGTAGTCCAGAGTACGTATTCTTGAGATGCCGGAACATGGGCTCCACGCTGTCTGCCCCCTGTGCATATTTGCAGAAACATGGCTGACCCTGGATGGGCATCCCCGCATCCTTGGAAATCTTCCGAAGCTGGTCTGTGAAGTTCCTGTGGCACAAACATGGTCATGACAAAATAAATTCCACTGCATCTGATGAACTTAACGCCTCCATCTTAAGTGTTCAGCACTGGGAGATTCTAACATGAAGGACCCAACCACAGCTGATGCAAAAGGTACATTTACAGTAGAGTGAAAACAAGGCAAAGTTTGTTCAACTAAAGACAATGAACACCAAGGGAACTGAAGAGTCTAAACAAGGGGCTTGTGGGAATTCTCAGTGAACAGAGCCTAGCCACAACAAGCTCCTAGTCTAGGCTGAGACCTGTGGATACCTGTACTCCATATTACATGTCCAAAGGGAAAAACCAGACAGGTGCATAAGTGTACGGATTTTATGCTCAAAGTAAGTGAGGGTCTATGGTGGTGAAAGCAGAGGTGCTCAGGGAAAAGTCAAACTCTACCTTCCTCACTGGCTCACAAGGAAAAGAGCCAACTATTAAGCATGTTTCTTTCCTCTGACTTTAGGTTTTATCCTGAGAAAAGCAACAGAGTGGTAAAGAGGGATGCAATACAGTAAAAATAATCAAGGTACCGTAAATATACAAAACTGGACGGCAAACAATTTAATTTGTAGAAATCTTATTACTTAAAGTGAAAGCAATCAACAGTGGGTGCATGCCTAGCGTGGACAGGCCACAGATCACGGTCAGCTCGGACAAACCTAACTGATAAGAGCAGTGATTTGCAAAAAGAACAGAAATGAGTGTTTAAAATATATATACTACATACATATCAATGACAGTTCAGAAAGTATTTTTCACATATTTAAAAATAGGTAAGGTAGATACAGTATATTTTATACAAATTTACAATCATATATACATTGATAAAAAACTAGATAAAAAGATTACAATTCATGCTAGCAACCGCGCTAGAGGAGAAGTACAGCAGTAGAATGCAGCACATCAAATAATGTCAAACTGTTTGTTTGAGACAAACAAACCAACCTGTATACCAGTCCTGGCTGTCCTGGAACTTGCTTTGTAGACTGGACTGACTTGAACTCATAGAAATCCTCTGCCTTTGCTTCCTGCATGCTGGGATTAAAAGTGCCCAGCTAAAACTTATATTTTTAAAAATGAAATAAATATGATACAACTCTGAATGTTGACTGTGGCTATGGACTGTATTACTACTACTACTATTATTGCTAACTTTTCATCAGCTTAACAAAAAGTTAGAGCCATTTAAGAGAAGACATGCTCAACTGAGAAAATGCCTCCTGAATGTCCATCTGCAGAAAGCCTAGAAGGCTCTTCTTCCAACTAGTGGTTGATTAGGAGGACCCAGCCTAAGTGGGCGGTGCTGCCCTTGGGCAGTGTGAATCTCTGGTGCATAAGAAAACAGTCTGAGCAAGTCAGTAAGCCGCACTCCCCAAGGTTTCTACTTTACTTCCTGCCTCTAGGCTCCTGACTTGAATTCCTTCCCTCAGTGATGGACTATAAGGAAAATAAACCTTTTCCTTCCCTAGTTGTTTATGGTCTTCACATTATATCACACCAACAGGAGCCCTAAGACTATTATTTTGGTTTTTAGAGACACTATATAGGCCTGGCTGGCCTACGAATTCACTGTATGCAGCCCCAGATGGCCTCAAAGAGGAGGCAATTTCTGCATTTTGAGTGCTGAGGTTGGTTATAGATATGAGGCATCATGTCAGTCTAGCTACACTTCTAAAAAATTATTTGTTAGACAAACAAAACTAATTAGTAATAACATTTAAAAACTAGAACCTGGCCGGGCGGTGGTGGCGCACACCTTTAATCCCAGCACTTGGGAGGCAGAGGCAGGTGAATTTCTGAGTTCGAGGCCAGCCTGGTCTACAGAGTGAGTTCCAGGACAGCCAGGGTTATACAGAGAAACCCTGTCTCGAAAAAAACCAAAAACTAGAACCTGAAACAAACAAACAAACAAACACCCCCAGAACCTGCAGGTCTCAAGGCATGCATGTACTCATAAGCCCAACACTAAGAGACTGAGCCAGGACAGCTAAGAAATAGGCATTCCTCTCTTCCCTCCACTACCACACTATGACTGGGATACTATGTCTGCTGCTAGGATCCAAAAAGTATTGAGATATCTAGAATGTGCAAGGCCATATCCTAACAGACACAGTAGCCTCCTTCTCCCCTATGTTCTTTGTGAAAAGGAGGCTTTTCTCTATGTTCTGAGTCCTCTGTACTTAGGAGTCTTTGCTTCATTTACTTTCCAATTTTTCTAAGTTCTATCTACTTTTAACTTCTACTTTCTATGCACAGTCCCTACAAAGTCTCCTCTACCTGCCATGGCTGAAAACTGGGGAATTGTTATCTTTGATCCAAAACCATGCATTAAATTAGTTACCACTCATGCAGATATACGGGCCACATTTTTTTTTTTTTTTTAATTCCCTATATATAGTGGTCACTAAGAAAAAAAAAGTGCCTGATACATTGAACTCTTCCAAACCTGAGAGAATAGAGTTATCAGTTCCTGGTAAACCCCAAAGGCCAAAGCTATAGATTATTAAAACAAAAACAAAACTTGTACCAACACCAACACTCCCTCCCGCCCCAAAAGAACAAAGAAGTAGACAAGGGCAGGGACAAAGGAGGAGGAAAAGATCAGGCTATCAATAAGGTGACTGCGGCGCGGCGCGAGGGAAGAGCTCATGCAGGACTCCAGCGTCCGCAGAGCACCTCCAGGACTGTTAGGGACCATTCAAACAAGGCCAGACCAGATACAAGAACAGCCTGACCTGAATCTACAGAGTCCAGGAAAGGAGACCGAAGGACAAACAAGGAAACAAGAGATTACAGTTATGATAGTGGTGGCTACATGCCTGTGTAAGAAACAGGAGAACGGGGCCCTCCAGGCCCCCGTCCAGCTCACTCCACTGCTGCTCGCTTGGGCCCAGAGGTTTATTTATTTATTATAAGTATATTGTAGCTGTCTTCAGTAACCCCATAAGAGGGAATCAGATCTCATTAGAGATAGTTGTGAGTCACCATATGGTTGCTGGGATTTGAACTCAGGACCTCCAGAAGAGCAGTCAGTGCTCTTAACTGCTGAGCCATCTCTCCAGCCCAAAGTGATTTGTACTTATAAAGACATCAAAGGCACAAATCTCCAGTACCTTTGTCAAAACCAAACCAGTCAGCTCCACTAGCTTTCTCATTATGGAATATAATACAGAATACAATAATGATCATACCCACAGAATCCCCATTTAAAAAGACGGCAGAAACTGAACCATATCTTTTATGTGTGTGCACTTTTTGGTGTTTTAAGATAAACCAATAAAACTTTAAAAGAATAAAGACTATAGGAAAAGTGTCAAGTGACTTTTCTATTTATTTATTTACTCATTCAGGTTGTTACTTCTTTAATCTGTTTCATTAAGCTACTTGACAGTATCTTTCACTTCCTTGCTGCCACCTACTCCCAGCCTCTCAGTGATGATGAGTGGCCCGAGTTAATGTGCACCTACAGCGTCAATCAGATTACCTGGATCTAATTTAGTTATGCTGCTGACCACAGCTCAAAGGACTAGCTGCTGGTGCTTTACAGAATCAATCAAGCTCGCTCTCTCTCTCTCTCTCTCTCTCTCTCTCTCTCTCTCTCTCTCTCGCTCTCGCTCTCGCTCTCTCTCTCTCTCTCATTAGAAGTATAAGTTTTGAAGCTCAGATCTGATTTGCTCTTACCTCTGAACCTTTCTTGATCTATACACTTTGGACAAGTTATCAAACTAACCTCTTTCAGCCTCAGTCTCCCAAAGCATTACCATATATGTGGTGGTTTGAATGAGAATGGCCCCCCACAGGCTCATATATTTGAATGTCTGGTCTCCAGCTGGTAAAGCTATTTGGGAAGGAATAGAAGGGGTAGCCTCAGACCCCTGCATTCTCAGTGTCTCTCTGTTTCATGCTAGTGGACTAGAAGCAAGCTCACAGCTACTGCTTCATGCCTGCCTACTTCTGCCACACTGCTGTCATGATGGTCATGGACTCACCATCTGGAACTCAAAACCCTAATAAACCTTTTATTTTATTAGTTGCCTTGGTTGTGGTGTTTTATTACAGCTATAGAAAGACAACTAAAACACCACCTACTCACTATCAAGATGAAAGAAAGTACATTAGTCACTAAGTGTAATGTCAGCATAAATATTATAGCCATCACCACTATTTATTACCAATTATGATAATTAGAACAATAAAATGACTCAGGCCTGCCTTGGGAGAGTCATACCCTAAAATTCATCTCTGAAATACCTAAGGCTCCTGAAGTCATCAGACCACATACGGACAGAAAAGAATAAGCAGACACATAAGTCAGAAGCAATAATGTGGATAGAGTTACAAGAGAAAAGGCAGATTGCAGGTCAGTCCTGGTACCTAGAGGTTGTGGGATCAACAGCTCTGGGATCCTTCCCACTCACCCAACCCCAAACCCAACCCTCTACCATCCTTACTTGAGCACCTCTTCTCGACATTGTTTTTGGGGTGCGAAGCAGGCGATGGCCCAGACTTTGATCTCAATCCCATTGTAGAACTGTTTCCCACGCATGTCCCAGACACCTTGGTTGGGTGTAGCAATGGCCCGGTTCTAGGGATAGGCAGAGGGGCGCCCAGGTGAGCCTCAGTAGAGCCATGTGAGGAGGGAACAAAAGCCCCTGAGCTATGCAGCCCAACTACCCCCAAATGCCCCAGAGACTTTGTCTGGCCCTGACCCTGCTCACCCGGCCGCCATACTGCAAGATGGGCGCCGGCAGCACTCGCCCCGTCACCTCCGTCATGTCATCCTTCACTTTGATTCCAAATTCCTGGATGTAGGGATCCAAGTTGTAGCTGGCATTCTTCATCTGCAGGGCAAAAGAAGGCGGTCTCAGGAGACCGGCAGCTTGGCAATAAATACTGCTCCTGTTCTAGGTGCCAAAGAGAGAGCCCAGAAGAGAAGCTAAAGATGACAAAAACTAGCACTAAAAAGGGGGTGGGAGAACTAGAGGATGGAGGGAGAGGCAGTGGAAATGGGAGTTGTTATAAAGGAAGTAGCCAAAGGCTCAAGAGCAAGAACGGGGGGGGGGGGTGGGGGGGTGGGGGGGCTGGAGAGATGGCTCAGTGGTAACGGGATCTGATGCCCTCCTCTTCTGGTGTGTCTGAAGACAGTGACAGTGCACTCACATGAAATAAATAAATAAATCTTTAGAGGGAGAGAGAAAGAGAGAGAGAGAGAGAGAGAGAGAGAGAGAGAGAGAGAGAGAGAGAGAGAGAGAGAAACAGCCCTGCAAAGTCCCAGACAATAAAACCAGACTTAGGTTTTTCTGAAGGAAGATCTTCCTGGACTGACCATTAAAACATCTATGCTACCAAGAGCCCCAAGGGCTGTTCAGTGAACAGCATGCACTGTTGAGCAGTCCCACTGACCAGGCGACTGATCTCCTCCTGTCTGTCTGGGGCCGACCTAGCTGTAGCTTTTATCATGGTTGAAGTCTGGTTGTCAGTCAGCTTCTTAATGCACCGCTGCCCAGCCACAATGTTACAGACCTGAGGAAAGGAGACAGACGAGGCATTATGCCTAAGAACAGCCTATACCTCTCCAGTATCTTAGCTGTCAACCATGGGAAAAGAATTATAGAACCCTCTATGTAAAAATACATTGTGACCAGAAGTTTGAATTCCAGGGTGGATCTGTGACCAGGTCTCATGTGTTAAATGAGAATAATTACAATCCTACAGGGTGTCTAGAGATTAAACGCAGCACTTACAGAGCTGAGCACAGTTCTGGAACACTGCACTCAGTAAGTTACAGCATACATTATTATTTACCCAAGGACTAAGTACACAGATCTTTTGAATATCAAAATCCCAATATACTATAAGCAAATCAGATTTCTATGGCAGCTCTCCAATGGTAGCAGGAAGTTAGTTGCTCCATGTGCAGCAACTGGGAGGAACATAGATGGCTAAAAATTCTTGAGCCCCGAGGTATAAAAGTACATGAATCACTATTTCCTTTTGTCTTTTGTGTGTGTTGGGGAGGATGGGCATATACAGCACATGTTCAGAGACTGAACTTGGGGCCTCACGCATCCTAGGCAAGCAAGCTACCAACTGAGCAGTATCTCCAGCCACAGAAATCACTATTTCTATTGGTTGGCAGTGTTCTTTGTTAGTATGATGAACATCCTGCTACTTGGCTCCTGTCCTGCGCTCAAGATGAAGATCAAAAATAATGCCTAGTGACAAGTAAGACTTTGGCTTCTAATCAGGACACAGGGACAGGAAAGCTTAAAACAGAGGAGAAAGCCAATTGCTTTCAGCAGGCTTATGTTTGAAGTGTAGCTTTGTAATTCTAAATGATGTTACTGTGGGCTACTCTTGTTTGTTTGTTTGTTTGTTTGTTTGTTTTTTGAGAGAGGGTTTCTCTGTGTAGCCCTGGTTGTCCTGGAACTCACTCCATAGATCTGGCTGGTCTTGAACTCACAGAGATCCTCCGGGCTAGACTCTTAACTGCTTTGAGATTCAACTCTTTCACCTCAGCTACAATTAAAAACAAATAAAACCACTGCTTGAAGATGTTGTGATGTCAAGAAACCATGTAGCCGTTCTGTGAGGCCAGTGCTCTGCATGCGCTGGCTTCAGTTCTAGCTCCCAGGGTTCACAGTAAACAATGGGAAGGAAAGCCAGGCCAAGGTTACCTGCTTTTAAATTCCACATTTCAAAGAATTCCCACACACACTCAGAACTATTCAGATGCTTATGGCATAGCTTAGCTTCAGAACTAGCACTGCCAGAAAACTAAGGGGAACTCTACTACAAAATGGTGAAGTTGATGTGGAAAATGGTATTGTGTCATCGCATATACAATTACCATATGAGCTGGCAACTCTACTTCCGGTTATGTACTCAAAAGAAGAGAACAATGTTTGTGCAGCTTTGTTCATAGCACTATTATCTACATAATTGCTCTTCACGTGTCCATTGGCATTATAAAATATAAACCAAATGTGGTATACACATACAGAAGTGTATTATACCTTAAAAGAGGGAGAGAATCCCAACACATCACAACAAGGGTAACCTTGAGGACATCACGATAAGTGAAATAAGCCAATCAAAAATGATGAAGATATGCTTATATTTGCATGGAGAACCTAGAGAAATAGCCAGTTCCTAGAAGAAGAAAGTAGAGCAAAGAGCACCAAGGCTGGAGGTGGGAGGTCAGGCTTTAATAGATGTGCTTCAGTTCCAGATGAGGAAAACTTTCTGGAGACAGGTGAGGAGTAGTGGTGGCCACACAACAATGTGAAAACACTTAATGTCACAGAACCTAACATTCAATGCTTACAATGGAAACTTTCATGTTATACACACCTGACTACAAAGAAAAGATTAATGCAGGAATGAACTGACTTGAACATGAAAGGTTTTGTTGAGTCTCTCCACGACTTGAATGACTACAAGAAATTCAGAGACCTAGGTTGGTGGCACTGGCTGTTTTTAGTTCCTAGCTGAGAAGCTTCAAATAACCCATATTCTTTTAACTAAACATGGATTCCCAGTATAATTAAAGTAAAATCCATCTGACTAGAAGCTGGAACCCTCATTCACTGCTGACAGAACTGTAAAATGGGAGACCAGTCTGGGAGCGCGTAGGACGTTACAGTCTTGTATAATGTCATTCTTACAAATATAAGCAAGAAAAATGAAACCGTGTTCAGGAAAACAAGGAAATGAATGTTTATAGCAGTAATTTTTTCTATCAGCCAAAAAGTGTAACACAAATGCCCATCAATGTTGAAGACACAAAATGATGTAGCTACAGATAAGAACAACGCCCTCAGAGCAATGAGGATGAACCTTGGAACAATTATGCTAAGTGAAAGAAGCCAGTCACAGACAGGCCTAGTGGATCCTGACCTTAATCCCACCATTCCAGAGTCAAGGCACGTGGATTTCTGTGAGCTCAAGGCCAGCTTGATCTACAAAGTGACCTCCAGGGCTGTAACACAGAGAAACCCTGTCTCAAAAAGCCAAAAGGAGGGCTGGAGAAGTGGCTCAGAGGTTACGAGCACTGTCTGCTTTTCCAGACAACCCCATGGTGGCTCACAACCATCTGTAATGAGATCAGATACCCTCTTCTGGTGTATCTGAAGACAGCTACAGTGTACTCACATATATAAAATAAATAAATCTAAAAAAAAAAAAAAAAGTTCAATGTTATTTATCCCTGTCTAAATGTGAGTTCAAGGCCAGCCTGGGCTGGAGACATGTCTCAACCAACCAACCAACCAGCCAGCCAGCCAGCCAGGCAGGCAGCCAAACAACCAAACACAACTTGCCCTTCTGCCTAGCAGTCCTAGAAAAAGATGAAAATAAAGCCAGGAATAAGAAAAGAATTTAGCAAGTAGGAAGTCTATACTTCACATGAAAACAACCTTAGACCTTCCTAGAACATCAGCTTCTCAAACTTGAAAATGAGGAGACTGTGACTGGTTCAACAGACCTCTGACGATCAGTGTCAGCCAAACCAGTCTCTGGCAGCCTTACCTCGAGGGGCAAATAGGTATGCTTCTGTTCTTGCCCAACTTGTAGGCAGGGCAGGTGGGGATACTTGAGCTGGAGGCTATATTTCTGCTTGAAATACTGTGCCACGGTGCACTCCACAGTCTGTCCACTCTCCAGCTGCAAGGGAAACCTGTTTGAAGGGAGGGATGGAAGTATCATAATTCAGTATAAACCCCACCTCTCTATGAGCTGGATTCATCCTCTTTGATCACTGGCGCTCATGGGAAAGTGAATGCTACATGGCTTCCCTGAAAAACACAAAGATGGAGATATTCCACAAAGGCCAACAATCTCACTCATCTGTCTTTCTAAAGCCTGGGTAGGGTAACTACTAAAGAGAAGAGTCTAGCATAGCCTGGAATCAAGAAAGGGGATCGCAATATTTTATATGTACAGACCCAACAGTAATCGGTGGACCACTCATGTTTTATAGCGAGGGTCCAAGGAAGAAACCAAGAGATTAAGAAGGGAAAAGTCATGAGAGAATCAAACAATCTCGGGAGGTCGGGAAGAAGATGCTTATCTTCAAAGACAGACTAGAAAAGTCGTATTCTGACAACACAGAGGGGAGTGGGTTAGAGAGCTTAGCTGTCTTGACCATGCTTAGCCATGCTGCCAACTTACGTCTGATGGCTAGCAGGGCGTCGGGTAACATTACACACGCGGTATTTCCTCTTCATCTGTCCACAGTGGGTCACTTCCACCTTCAGGCCTGAGATACACACACTACTTGTTAAGGTTGAAACAGATTGCTCATGTTCCCTCACTGGCCTTTCCCAGAGGAATTTCCTCTTAGGGTTAGAGAAAGCAGCGCTTTCCCTTCCCCATTTGGGTGGGTCCTCACCTTTTATCTCCTTGGTAAACCGAACACGCTGGGAATCCGTGAGGGGCTTGGGTTGTTCATCTATGTTCCTGATGTCCAGGACCTCACACATGAACTCAATCACTGGCTGTGCTTTGTAGAAGGCAGTGGCTGAGACTGTAGGGACAGGGGAGGGAAAGCTTGGCTCAGATTCTTTCAGAAAAAAATAAATGAAGGCATTTCAATTTATATTCTCTTTGTAGGGCACCAGGATAGGGACAGGGCGTGCCAGGGCTACAGGAATTAGACAATGAGTATGGTTGCAGAGCTGGGAGGGATGAGGCTGGGAGCGTGGTCACTGGATTTAGGGTGCCCCTGGCTCCATGGCTCTCCCCACTCACCATCAATGTTGAGCATCATCTTCCACATGGCAGGGCGCACAGACTGGTGAAAGCCGAACCAGACCTCGCGCCCACCCCCCAGCGGGTGGTAGTAGCCCTCAGGCGGTGAGAAGAAGGAGCGGCCCACAGGGGTGTACCTGGCAGGGACAGGCAGAGAACTGGTCCCTCGGGCACAGGCCCCCACCCTGTGAGGCATCCTGGGCACGGAGGAGCCCTGGCCTGGAAGGCAGGACACCAGGGCTTTAATGCCAGCTCTGTTCTTGGGCCAACTGTAAGACTGACCTTGTACAAGTTTCTACCTTTCTCTCTGCCCTGTATGGATAGATGGAATGAGGCCAAAATGGTATCTAAGGATGGAACAAGGGTCTAACCATCTAAACGCGCGCGCGCGCGCGCGTGTGTGTGTGTGTGTGTGTGTGTGTGTGTGTGTGTGTGTACACATGCATGGTTGGCCTTCAGTTCTTTTTTCCCCAATGACACACTGAGGGACCTTAATACATACTCACTCCCCCTTCCCCCAACATCAGTTTTACCAACACTTGTAGCTTAGATAATAACTATACTCAGTACCTCATAGATGCCAGGTGCCTCATGGCCACATCCAGGGCTTGCACAGACTCCAAGGGCACAGGGATCTGGCCGCTGACCAAGGCTTCATGCAGCATGCGCCAGCTCACAATGGCTAGCCACTTGATGGAGACCTTAAAAATTCTATCTTTCCCTTCCCCGGGGATTGTCACCTCAAAGTCAACCTTCAAGACAGCAAGAAGGAAAGGATTACTGTCACATCCTCACAGACTAACCTTCCTGTCCTACTCACTGTCTTCCACTCCAATCTGCCAAAACTAAGCCACCAGGGGCTCACACTAAAAACCCCAGAATAAAAACCCACACCCGATTTCCACAGATGATGCCTTAGTGCTTTTGCCTTCTCAATCTAGAAGGAAATCCCTGTTTGGGGACAGGCACACAGTACACTAAGCATCTACCCTGATTCATCATACCCGAAAATATACCTTTCAGCACAAAAGAAAAGAAGGATCTCTGGACCCCCAGACTCCAGGTGGGCTTCCCTGGGCTCATAGGCCTAGCCTCATCCCCGGTCTTACCCTCTCATTGCCAATGGGCAGTGCTGTGACAGTGTAAATGTTCTTCTTTCCATCGTACACAGGCTTGCGATCCCCAAAGATCTGCGGTTTGAAATGCTGGACCATGTATTCCACCACCTCCCTGCAAAAGACAGACGTGGCAATCGGAAGCTGAGAATATCACTTCAGGCTTTTGGAAACAGTTCAAAATTGAGGCCATGTCCCACGCACTACGCTCACTTCTACCATCTACTCCGTGGCAGTACGCCTCAAGCTTCAACGTTTCTATGAATCGCCAGGGTTCATTAAAGTCATCTTCTGATCTGTAGTCTACAGTGTAGCTTAAAACCCACACTTCTGACATCCTAGGGAGACACTGTTGGTCCTCAGATCACCAAGACCCCCACAGACCTTCTGAGGGGGAAGGGCCTGTTCGCAGGTCTAACCTGAACCTTCTATACCTTCTA
Source organism: Arvicanthis niloticus (assembly GCF_011762505.2). NCBI lineage: Eukaryota > Metazoa > Chordata > Mammalia > Rodentia > Muridae > Arvicanthis > Arvicanthis niloticus. The sequence continues at coordinate 28,067,077 of NC_047662.1, read as the reverse complement.
ATTCCCAGTCTGTCAAGCAAAAACAAAGAGAGAGAGAGGGGGAAAAAAAAAAGAGGAAACAATCTGAACTAGCCTAGAAATAATAAAATAAAGTATAGAATGATTCCTCTCTCCAGCTCTCTCAAGTTTTACCACTGTTTTCTCTCCATTATCATCTTTCCCTCAATCCCACTCCTGGGTTCTTCTGACACTGCCTCTAGGAATGGACAATGTCTCAATTTAAACTGCCTTGTGCCAGGGACTCCACTCCTAGGACTTCTATCTTACAGAAGTCCTCACATCTATGAAAATATGTACCTCTATAGAATATTTAACAGTTTCAATCTTATTGCAAAGTTTAGACTCAACCTAAATATTCCACAATAGATCAAGCAAGTTACATGGCCATCCCAAGGACAACTTAGGGCACTATGCAAAAGAATAAAGCAGATCTATATATACTAATATATACTATTTTCCAAAATATGTGGCTAAACAGAAAAAATGGACAATATTAAACAAAGTATATAGGATTGTATATTAATATTATATGTGTCATACATTACATATTGTATTGGCTGGTTTTGTGTGTCAACTTGACACAAGCTGGAGTTATCACAGAGAAAGGAGCCTCCCTTGAGGAAAGGCCTCCATGAGATCCAGCTGTCAGGCATTTTCTTAATTACTGATCAAGGGTGGGGAGGTCCCATTGTGGGTGGTGCCATCCCTGGGCTGGTAGTCCTGGGTTCTATAAGAAAGCAAGCTGAGCAAGGCAGGGGAAGCAAGCCAGTAAGTAACATCCCTCCATGTCCTCTGCATCAGTTCCTGCTTCTGGACCTGCTTGAGTTCCAGTCCTGATTTCCTTTGGTGATGAACAGCAATGTGGAAGTGTAAGCTGAATAAACCCTTTCCTGTCCAACTTGCTTCTTGGTCATGATGTTTGTGCAAGAATAGAAAGCCTGACTAAGACACACATGTATACGTAACATTAATGTACATTTATTGTATTATATGTAATACATGTACAAAATCAATGTGTATATGTATACACACATATTTGTATATACACATATATAATATGTAGTGATATATATGCTCATTAATAATAAGTAATTAATGATAATAGTAATTGGTGATGATATATTACTATAGAATGTATTATATATTCACACACATAATATTAATGTTCATATATTAATGTATGCATGCAGAGAAAAACATCTGAAAATACACTCAAGACTGTTGAGAACAATAATTTTTCACTGCCAATTCCTAGATTTTAATTATGAATATGATTTTTAAGTAATAGCCAATTTAGTCTGCTTCTGCTACAACTAATCCCTCCAACTACGCATGCCACAATATCCCCCTGCAAGCAAGAACACCCATCCTGCTCTCATTCATGCCATTTTGACCTTGCCTTTTAACTTTTCCCTACAGCTCCTTTACTAAGTCTCATTCTTAAAGTCTCTGTGCTCATCCATCTCAGCAAATGCTGGAACCTGCTCAGTGCTATACTCCATTCTTACAGTGTTCTTTAGCCAGCATGCTTCCTCTTTCCCTGTTTAATAAATTGGACTCGATGCCACCCAGGGGCATCGCTTACCGGTTGACCCTGCGAGGACACTTATCCGGCTTGATGTCCACCTCGTAATGGTAAACGTCAATCTTAGGAATGTCCACCTCAAAGTAATTGGCCAGAAGTTTGATTGGCTTGCCCACAGTGCCAATGCCAGGCCGGCGAGGCGCCTGGAACACCTGCTGCAGGGGAGGCAGGTAGGCGCCTGCAGCTGTGGAGACAAAGAAGCCAGTGAGGACAGAGTCTGTGATCAGCAAGGCCTCTCAGATCAAGACCACGGGTCTCTTTCCTGTTTCCTAACCCAGCAGGGAGCTTCCACGAGCTCAAACATTCCCAGGCTCACTGGTATTTTTTTTTTTTTTTTCCTGATGGCTTATTTCACTTTTATTTTTGTTTTAAACCTTTCTTGAGGTTGGAAAATGTGTATCTAAAACTTGATCAGTAAATGTGTAATGGGTTCCTATCACTTCAAGAAAAGGAGCTAAGTCTGCTTCCTAGTTTACAAAACCCTTTCTTCCTTCTATACTAATTGAAACCTGTCTCTACTGGGTATCTGGCAGGTTAAGAACGTTTTAGTCTGTGCTATAAGAAGCTCAGTTCACTCATTACTATCCAAAATACAAAATGGCACCAGAACTTTGTGATTACATCCTGTTAATGTGGACAGGAGAACGACCCCAAGAAAGCCAGGCTGGGAAGGACAAGGCCAGTGCCTGAGAGAGGACTAAGACATGGAATGGCTGCCTCTGGAGAGACTTAAAGAAGAGAAGGGTTGAAGGACAGCATCTGCAGTCTAAGAGGAAGCTGCCAGGGTAGGAGAGAAGGTCAGATCTGGAGGACACAAGAGAAAATAGTCAGAAAAGGGAGGGAAAGGGTGCAGGTAAGGCAAGGTAAGTCGGGTTGAGGTATAGGGGAAAAACTATATCAAGATGCAGAATGAAGAAACAGAAGAAAACAAAAGCTCCCAAAGAAGAAAGCTGGAGGCTCTGGAAGGAGGAAGAGCAGTAAGAGGGGAGACACCAGGTCAGAAGGGGAATATAAGGCACCTTCCATTCTTTACAAATCTTTCCACACAGAGGGTCCAGACAGCAGAAAGGATCGATTTCAGAAAGGAAGGGGCCCTTGGGAAGGGCTAGGATAGGCCAGCATGACCAGACTTATTTCCTAGCCTTCTCTCTCTCTCTCTCTCTCTCTCTCTCTCTCTCTCTCTCTCTCTCTCTGGGTGTGTGTGTTGACTAAGTGGAGCCTTTGTCCTCAGCTACTATTGTTCTTGCCAGCAGAGGACCAGCCCAGGTGGAAGAGGGATAAGCCCAGAACCTCCCTTTAGCAGAGCTCTGCTTTCATAGAAAGGAGTGGGGGATGGGACGGGTGGGAACGCAAGGAGCAAATCTTAGGCAGGGGGCTCAGGAAGAGGACCATTTGTGGGAGGCGCACACTTTCCAAAGCTGAAGGACCTGACTCCCTCTAACCACCTGTCAAATCAGCCCCAGCCCCTTTCTGCAGAGAAAATGCAAGTCCAACCCAAAGAACTCAGCTCCAAGGCAACTACACTAGTCACACCTATCCCAGAAAGAGCTGAAGGATACTACATACAAGCCCACTGACAAACACCCCTCTCACACACTAGTTCTTTAAAGTTTACCGTTCCACATATACTGCTCACCATCCTCAACTCCCGTGTTTCCAAAGAAGGGACCATACTAGAGTTAGCCACAGCTCAAGCTAATGGCGGGCATAAAGACTGGTACTTAGTATTTTCATATGAAATAAATGAACAAGCATACCCATAGGGACACAAGAGTACACAACCACACAACCATGCTTGCAACTGTCCCAATCATAAACTCTGTACAGGAGAAGCATTTGCCCCCTTTCAGATATATTTTTCCCTTTCTCGAGTTCTAGGATTCCATTCACCCTTTGCCTCCTAGACTAAATGATCAGTTGAAATCCTGGGAGAAAGACATCCCGCTAGAACCAGGGGCAAAGCAGAAATTATAGGGGGTGAGGTGAGACAGACACTCCCCTCAGAACTCTCTCTACCCCAGAAATGGACAGTACACCAGCGCCTGAGAGCACTCTCCTGCCCAGGATTCAGGGGAAATGGAGAACATATCTCCACTTCATCCCCAAACTAGGAAAGAAGGCATGAAGGAACAACTACCTCTTTGCCAGTTCTATCCCTAGGAAAGCCCCACAGCTGTACAGAGTCTCTACTCCCCAACCTCGCCCTGCCCCCAGCTTTTAGTCTGAGAAAGGAAGACACTTCCCCTCAGACCCAGACAGGGACAGACGGCCACTTTGTGATGCAGATGAGGGCCCCAGCTCAGAGGACAAAGCTCCAGCCTAGGGGGAAAGGGGCGGGGCCCTTCCCTGCAGACAAAAGCAAGAAGGGAGGGGCCCTGAAAATGACACTCCCCCTCCCCCATCCCCAACCAGCACTGAAAAGGAAAAGTAACAGAGCTCAAGGCCCAGGCTCAGGATTCCTACCCAGCAACTCAGAGGCTCACACATCTTCTAAAGAACCCAACAGACTAACCAGAGGTTGTGTACCCTTGGTATGTCAGGTGGTGAACAAAAAAGGACTAAAGAGACCAATCTCTCCAAAAATATTTGTCCACAAACATTAAACACCTACATGCATAGATACAAATTACAGAATATGCACACTTAAGTGATCTGAGTCAATTAATAAACATGCACTCTGTGTCAGGGCCTCCAGACACCAGGCAACTGCTGCTGCCACAGATAAGTCGGACAGCACCTCTACCCTCAATGCCAGTTCACATGCCTGAACACACCAGTACACTGAAGGCGCATCTGGACATGAGCAAACAATACTCCAGCATCCTCAAGAGAACAGCAGTCCAGCCACAGAAGGAAGCAGTTAGGAAGGGTCTCTCCATCGTGCCACTGGCATTTACTTGATGATACAGCTGACTCCAGTGCTCCAGCCCTTCACCTAGAAGCTTCTTTCCTGTCACAAACAAGCCCCTTTCTTCACCACCTAAACCCATTAGACATTCATCAGGATAAAATCATTAACAATTCAGGTCAATGAGCCTTCATCAGTCTTTCTGGACGTGGGTCCTATTCTAGTCCCCAGGTTTGTTGGTAGTAGTTTCCAACCTAGAAAACTGGGATTTACACTCTACCTAACAAGGCTATTTGTTTCTGGGAAAATAGTCAGTACACATCACAGATCACTCTGCAGCAAAGACTTGAGAGGGTTTTATGATCAATTCCACGGGCCTGAAAAACAAAAATGCTTCCCAAAATCTTTGGAAAGTGAACAAAAATTCCGTTGCCATCCCCACACCAAATGGAAGGAGGTAGTGAAAGATAACAGAGGATTCTGGCCTCAAATTGTCTTTTCTACCACAGGGTATAAGCTATAAGCTATATAACACAAAAGGTATCCTAAGTCCTATCCTAAGAACTCCAGTTGCCTCTGGGCAGACCTGCCTCAGTTTCTCCTCTAATATGTGCGTGTGTGCGTGTGTGTGTGTGTGTGTGTGTGTGTGTGTGTGTGTGTATCCATCCTCTAATGCTGCCCTACCTCCAACATCTTCTTCTTCTTTTTTTTTGTTTTTTTTTTTTTTTTGTTTTTTTGTTTTTTGTTTTTTGTTTTTCTTGGTTGTTGTTTTTTTCTTTTGGTTTTTGAGATGAGGTTTGGTCTGGCTGTCCTGGAACTTGCTCTGTAGACAAGGCTGACCTTGAATTCATTCATCTGCCAGCCTGCCTGCCTCCCCAGCGCTGGGATTAAAGGTATGTGCCACGAGTGTCGGCCTAACAACTTGTTTCTATCAGACAGATAAGCTTGGAGCTTTGAGTCTAATGACATGCCCCTGACATGGGAAAAGATCCACTAGGAATCGGAAGCCATAGGTATAGAGAGAGATTATACTATAACATAAGGGTCAATTCTAGGAAAAGGGCACAATACTTAGATGAAAAGCTTCCATCTCTCAGTAGTGGTCTAGAAACTTGAAAAACATGTGGGCCTAGCTTTTCAGTCACCGACACTTTCCTAAGGCCTATCTTCAGGGAGAAGTACCTCCCTCGTAAAGCATCTCTCGTGTAGCAGAAAAAGGCACTCTGGCAGTTTACCTCGTCCCTTTCTTTGGCAAACTGCTACTCCGGCGGGCGTTTAACGACCAAGTGTCAGAGACCACCACCACCACCACCCCGCCCAAGACAGAAGAAGGCAATTTCCATTTGCACTCTGCCAACAGAATCTGACAGCCTGCACCCATCAGTGCACTCCTTCTCCTAAGCCCAGGGGCACAGGAGGGATATTCAAACAGCCACGCCCCCACCACATAGGGCAGCCCTTCAGGCTGGTACCTCCGCGCATGCTCCCGTGCCACCACTCAAGTCCCCAGCCTAAGGGGGAAATCCCTGGGCTAAATCCCCACCCTCCGCCCCCTGACCCTCACCCCCGCTTCAGGCCCAGCTGGGCGGAGCTCAGAGGCCAGCCCCGGCGCCTACTCTCCAGAGACAGTAGCTTAGCCCAGCCCAGCACGGCGGAGCCCCCGGCCCCCGACAGGCGGTAGTTCCAGGCCCATCTGTGTCGCCCCCCTCCTCTCCTGGACACCTGGAGCCCGCCCCCCTGCCACCTGCCGGGCCTCCCCATAGGCCTCCCCAGACCTCACGGAAGGACTCCCGTGCATTCAGGCCCTTCTGCCAGGTTACTTCCCACCCTCAGGACTGTATACTGCTTCCTAGGACAAACAGCCCGGGTCTAAGATCTTCACATGGTTCTCAGCCGGAACTGCACACAACCCCCTTCAAAATGGGGCCCCCATCCCCTGAGAGCCCCTCTCCTCACTCCGGAACCATGCTCTATCCCGCGAGAGCCCCCAGGGCTTTGGAACACACACTGCTCCCGTTCCCGAGGGCCCTTACCTGCTCCCGAGGGTCCCGCTTCCATCCCATATACCCGTGCGGAGGACAGGCGGCCGGGAGACTGAGGAGTCCAGCGTGAGGGGCCTAGGTACCTCGCACTTGCACTGCTCGGGCTCCCGGGCCGGGCTCGGTTCCCCCCCGAAGCCCGGCCGCTCGCGCTGTCGCCCCCGCAGCCTCCGTTGCCGCCGCCGCGGAGCCTGCAGCAGCTCCCCCTGCTAGCGTTCGAGTAGCTGCCAGTGCGCAGGCGCGACCGATGGGCCCAGGGGGCGGACGGGAACGAGTCAAGCGGGGCGCTCGACGGCAACAAAGGCCAATGGAGAGGGGCGGGGGCGCGGGGACCATGCAGCGGCCCCTGGCGGCCACTAGTGGCCGTGCAGCCTGGCGGGAGGGCTCCAGTAGCGGAACCGCGCAGTGGCGTAAGAGGGGAGGGGCTGGGCGACACCCCTTCCCCGGCTGCAGCCTGGGGCCCTGTCTTTTCTCTAAACAGATCCCTGGAAATCTACCCACCGCCCCCCGCCATCAACACAGAGCCTGGGTCCCACCTCATTCCCCGACCTTCTTTCCCTCCAACACCCAATTACCCAAGGGCCCTGCCTCCCACCTCTCCCAATCACCCTCATTCTTAAGTCTTGGCTGCCTCTGCTAAGTCAGTCTTTCTGCGTTTCTAGTCGCTGATCTCATTAATGCCACCCTCCCTTCCAGGCTGCGTGCGGGCGTTGAGACCATAAACCTGTTAGAGACCTTGCCTATTCTGGACGGTGTAACAGTTTCGACACAAGTGTGGAGACAGAGCTCTGCAGGAAGCACCTGCCTCCGCTTTTTCATCTGCAGAAGATTTTCTTTCACTCCTACCAAATCGCTTAATGACGTTTTGTGTCAAAACCCAAAGGCTAATTTCCCATTATTTCTTTGCAGCATCTGACACTATGCCTCTTCTTTTCTTTTTTTTTTTTTTTTAAAGGCTTTCCTCGGCTTTCACATTTTCTCCTAATGTCTGTACTGTTCAGCTTTCCTCGATGGCCCCTCTTGTTCACTGTAGTTCTAACTTGAATTTTTATATTCTACTCTCCCCTTTACTCTTCACTGCTCCATCCACTCTTAAAGCCCAAATATCTATATGTAACCATGTTGCAACTTCGTATTGTCTGCTGGACAGCTCCAGATGGCTCTGACACTTAAAAGTTTAAGATCAAACCTAACTCTTTCTTTTCCCCTACATATATTTGTCCTGGACAAACTCCATGCCAAAAATATCGGTTCCTGTCCTCCTTGTCCATTTGACACATATTCACCTGTGTCTTGACATGCTTACCTGTCATTGGAGCACTCTCAAAATCATTCCCTGTCTCATGCTCATAGTTCCTTGTGGAGGGAGGTACCCTCTTTATACCTTGCCAGAAACACCACAGATACTTCCTTGATAGTCTCACATAGCCTTCCCATTTGGTCTGATGCACTGACAGGGTAATTATAGTGAGACTCAACTCAAACATCTACACACACACACACACTTTTTTTTTTTTTTTTTTTTTTTTTTTTTTGAGACAGGGTCTCACTATGTGCTCTTGGCTGGCCTGAAACTTGTTAGGTAGACCAGGTTAGCCTTCAAATCATAGTATCCAGTTTTTTCTGCCTCCCAAATGCTGGGATGAAAGCTGCCTGCCACCTCACCCAGCTCCTATGTATTTTCAATGTCCACCTTACATCAGATGCTATACAAAGGACTAGGAGTGTAGGAGATGGAAGACTCTCACACCTTACTAGTGAGATGAACTTATGACACTCATTTTAGCAGGCCTAGCTTCCCTTCAGCAGAGTTTCTTTCTTTCTTTCTTTCTTTCTTTCTTTCTTTCTTTCTTTCTTTCTTTCTTTCTTTTTCTTCTTCTTCTTCTTCTTCTTCTTCTTCTTCTTCTTCTTCTTCTTCTTCTTCTTCTTCTTCTTCTTCTTCTTCTTCTTCTTCTTTTTGGTTTTTCAAGACAGGGCTTCTCTGTGTAGCCCTGGCTGTCCTGGAACTCACTCTGTAGACCAGGCTGGCCTCAAACTCAGAAATCCACCTGCCTCTGCCTTCCAAGTGCTGGGACTAAAGGCGTGTGCCACTAAAGAGAGTCGTGCCAGCTCTTCAGCAGAGTTTCTTAAAGAGCAACCATCACAATTACCAGGAGGGCTTGTTAAAACAGTGACTACTGAGCCCTGCCTTCAGAGTGAGTCATAGACCTTATGCTGAATAAAAGGATGTATGTTTCAGGTGGTTCTCAAACAAACAAACAAACAAACTGTGTGTGTATGAGTGTGTGTGTGTGTGTGTGTGTGTGTGTGTATAATAACTTTTCAGATGATATTGCTGGGGACCACACTAAGTACTAGTGCTCTCCAGGATTAAGAAGAAAGCTCCAGAGCTGGCTTGTCTTCGCTTCAATCCTTACTCTGCCCTTCACTAACTATGTAACATTAGACAAACCATTTAGCTTTTTCTGTTTCTCATTTTTTCCCTTGTGTAACATGGTGGTGCTATAGTAGTTACATCACTGGCTGTTGTGAACATTAAAAGAATTAATAAGACTTTAGAACAGAGCCCAAAGGGATGGGAGCACAGGAACAGCTGCTATCAGTCACTACCTGTCTCTCACACAATAAGTTTCTAAAAGATGGATCATTTCAGATACGTTTCTGTCTCATTCGCTGTTAAGCAAATGTGTGCCTATGATGATTAGAGAATTTGGTTGTACTGGCTGGTTTTGTGTCAACTTGACACAAGCTGGAGTTATCACAGAGAAAGGAGCCTCCCTTGAGGAAAGGCCTCCATGAGATCCAGCTGTTAAGCATTTTCTCAATTACTGATCAAGGGGGGCAGGAGGGCCCATTGTGGGTGGTGCCATCCCTGGGCTGGTAGTCCTGGGTTCTATAAGAAAGCAAGCTGAGCAAGGCAGGGGAAGCAAGCCAGTAAGTAACATCCCTCCATGGCCTCTGCATCAGCTCCTGCTTCCTGACCTGCTTGAATTCCAGTACTGGCTTCCTTTGGTGATGAACAGCAATGTGGAAGTGTAAGCTGAATAAACCCTTTCCTCTCCAACTTGCTTGTTGGTCATGATGTTTGTGCAGGAATAGAAACCCTGACTAAGGCATTGGGTTTAGCTGAATTAAGTAGAACATAGAAAAAAAAAAAAAAAAAAACCAACTTTTAGCAAGACTTTTGCCTGGGTTAAGTGAGTGGGAAGGACAGCATTCCCTAAGAGCCCAAGTCTCCCTCTGAGTCTCCTTCTGTTAAGACTCAGCCTTACGGGGTTGGGGATTTAGCTCAGTGGTAGAAAGCAAGCACAAGGCCCTGGGTTCGGTCCTCAGCTCTGGAAAAAAAAAACAAAACAAAACAAAACAAAAAAACAAAAAAAACCTCATCCTTATGTTTATTTTAAGCAGAGGATCTGGTCAGTCCTTTGACTGATCTCCAAAGTGTACAGTGGCGTCACACCCTGGCCCAGCTGTCAGTTTTTCTGCAGACTGCCCCCTCCCCCATCATTAGGAGTTCTACTCTCAGCTAAGAAAAGGGGTAAAAGGAAATTCAGATAGCATTTTGTTTTTCAGGCTGACAAACTCAGGGCCTCTGGTTTTTAATTATTGAATTATATTTTGTTTTGTGCGTGTTCAAACCATATGTGGAAGTCAGAGGACAATCTAGGTCACAGTTACCCATCTCAGGTCATGAAGCTCAGTGGTGATTGCTTTTGCCACCCTGGGCCATCTTGCTGGCCACTCAGTAACTCTTAATATACATCTCTGGAAATCTACTGGCTCACTCTTTCCCCCATTCAACCCTTGCATTTTTGTCCATTGCTGACACACAGAGGGCCTGCCATCTGGGAGTATCAGTCTACTCACCTTTCCTCTCACAACTTCTTAAAACTGAAACAGGAAGGATGACAAAAGAAAAAGACAAAAAAAGAAACAAAACAAAAACTGTATCTCCATCTGTGCTCTCCTCTTCTAAACATTAAAAACACCGTAGAATACAGGCTCAGTAGTATATGCCCACACTCCCAGAACCCATGAGGCTGAACAGATAAGAATCTGTTGAGCTTAAGAGTTTGCTACTAACCTGGGTAACACAGTGTGAAACCTCTGGGGGAGGGGAAAAGAGGGAGAGGGTCAGGGAAAGAAACAGAGAGAAAGAGCGAGAAGAGAATGAGAACAAAGAAACCACTGTAAGGAAATGGAAAAAATTCAGGGAAATAAGTAGTAATTGACTAGTAATAACTATTTAGGAACAATGACAATAAACTGTGCAGTTTAATCAAGAAATAAACATGGAAAGGTTTGTGATCTGTATTAGACAGTGCATCTGATCTAATAAGAAGCCATATTAAAAAAACAAAAAAAAAAAATAAAAACAAAAGGAGTAAAGGAGAGAGACCAAGTTCCTCAATGCAGACACAAACTAAAAGCAGTAATGACTGCTGGGCTTGGTACTGCAGGAAAGCTTAGGCATCAGCCTCCCTACTCCCCCCAGATCTTTATACTCCAGATGAATAAAGATACAGACAAACAAAGATACAAGGACAGATTTGAGCTAACTCTACAATTCGGAAAAGCAACACAGATGGTAATTTCAATGAAGCCTTCAGTATAATGACAGAAACACATGGGCGTGTCATAAGGATTGTAAGGAGATGAGTCTAATCCAGTCTAGGATAATCAGGGTAAGTTTCCTAGAGGCATGGGAGAAATGAGCAGAAATTAACCAGGCAAAGCAGGGAATAGAAACGTGTTAGCAGAAGGTGCAAAGATCAGGATCAACGCACACCGTTGGAATCATCATATTACTGATGCTCTAACGTAAAGACGTAAGCAAAGCAGTGAGAGATCCCCGCCCCCATCCATAACCCCTAGCCCCGGCCAGGGGAGGGGCTGCGAAGGCGACAGGAGCTGTCCCTGGTTCTGACACTCAGGCTGGAAATCAAATGACTCACAACAAAACTTTAAGGCTTCTGCAGCATACCTGCCCCCAAACCCTGAACTCAGCCTGGCAAGATAGGAAAATCTAGAAGCTTTGGAAAGGCCACCTCTGGATAGAATGGTCAAATCCAAGAACATTTTAATCAAGAACGATAACTCTGCTACTGAAATTTAGGGTCATTCTTCACATTTGACTTCTCAGTAACAGCACTGTGTTGTCTCTGAAGGCCCAGGACTTAGCATCCCCAACTTTGAAATGCTCCAATCTGAGGAGACTCACAGCACATTTCAGCATATGTTCAGTATATGATGTTTAGTATATGAAAACCACAAGTTTGTTATGTCAGATACTAGCGCAAACAATTAGTTACCATACTAAAGAATGGGCTTAGGCAAAAAAAAATCAGAGAAAATCATCCACCCTACGACAGATGCAAATGCATAGCTGTTTTATATCAAATGAATCCCAAACATGGTACTCAACAATAGTCTATCTTAACCATGTAGGAAATGTGAACTAACAACTTAACTTCCTTTTCTGTTGTTCTCTCTTCTCTCTTCTATCTGTCCTGCCCAATCCTCTCTGCTTTTGGTACCAGGGACTGAATCCAAAAGGCTTCCCACTTGAGAGCACTACAGCACTGATCTATGTTACAATCCTATAAGAACCCAGCTCTCAACCCAGAGTCTACCTGAGTGTTATCATGCTGTTGATTGTTATCAAGCTTCAAATCATTTGCTAAGATGTCTATATGATGACTAAAGAATCTGAGTCAGTAGGCAAGAATCTTCACACACACACACACACACACACACACACACACACAGAGAAACACACACAATGCTGCAGGCAAGTTCTGTATATACATTTTGGTAAAATGAGATCACTGTATATACATTTTGGTAAAAACTGTGTCAAGAAACAGTATAATAATCCCTACATCCATATAATCAATCATCTTACCAAAACTATGGAGGATTATACAGGAAAGAAATATTGCAGGCCAGTCTCGCCCACCACATAAGGTTGTAAAAGAACAGAAGATAAGTCTAGTACTGTGTTTTGATTTTTGTTTTAAACCAAGGTCCACTAGGTAGCCCAGGTTGGTCCCAAACTTGAAGTCTTCCTGGCTCAGCCTCCAAGAGGTGGGATTACAGATATAACAGAAGCAAAATCACAGCTGAGTGTAGTGACCCATGCCTGTGACTGCAGCACTCCACAGGCAGAGACAGGGAATCATAGCAAGTTGAGAACAGTCTGGTTTAAATAGCAAGTTCTAGGCCAGCCAGGGCTATCAAGCAAGACCCTGATTTTTAAAAATTAAATTAAATTAAATTAATAGAACTTTGTCAAACTTCATTTAACCCAAGAATATCCACTATAGGCAATCTATAAATGTCAGGCTGAATGACAATATGATCCACTCACATAGGAGAATCACTTAATAAAATTCAATACCTACTCACAAACAGAAATAAAAAATCTCTAAGCAACCTAGGAATGTGAAAGTTTCTTAAACAGGATACTTATCAAAGCCCTATAGAAAATACTCTAAATTAATATTGTAGGTAATAAAAAATGAAACAAATACAAATAAAATTAATGTCATACTGTGGAACTTGTCTAAGCCTGTGTGACTAGTATAATCAACTCTTAGATATTTATCATCTAGTTTTCAGAATAATAAAACAGAAATTCCTGATTTTTGTTTTGAAAGAAGGCTGTTCTGAAATTCATTATAGTCCAGGCTAGCCTTGAAGCAATTCTCCTGTCTCAGTTATTGGAATGCTGAAATTACAGTTAAGAACTACCATACTTGAATTAAGTGGTTTGTTTTTTTAAAGATTTATTTATTTACTTTATGTATATAAGTACACTGTCACTGTCTTCAGACAGATTAAAAGAGGGCATTGGACCCCATTATGGATGTTTGTGAGCCACCATGTGGATGCTGGGAATTGAACTCAGGATCTCTGGAAAAGCAGCGAGTACTCTTAACCCAGAAGCCATCTCTACAGCTCTAAGCATTTTTTGAAATTTAGTGAGTGTGTACATGGAAGTATGCATACATGTACATATATCACAGTGGATGTGTGGAGGCCAAATTAATTTTAAAAGTCAATTCTCTCCTTCTACCATGTGGATTTAGGAATCAAACAGGCTTGGAAGCATGAGCCATTTGGTGGCCCTAAACTTTATTCTTAATAATAAACATTAGAGAGAATATTAAAATGATGATGGTGGTGGTGGTAATAACAATAAAATCATTAGAAATTCAGGAAGGGCCGGGCAGTGGTGGTGCACTCCTTTAATCCCAGCACTTGGGAGGCAGAGACAGGCAGATTTCTGAGTTCGAGGCCAGCCTGGTCTACAGAGTGAGTTCCAGGACAGCCAGGGCTACACAGAGAAACCCTGTCTTGAAAAAAAAAGTCAAAAAAAAAAAAAAAAAAAAAACCAAGAAGGTGAGCAGGACAGTAGTGACACACACTATCAATTTCAGCACTGGAAAGACTGGAAAGTAGAGGCAGGCAGATCTGAGTTCAAGGCCAGCCTAGTCTATAGAGCAAGTTTCAGGAAAGCCAGGGCTACACATAAACACACACACACACACACACACACACACACAGAGAGAGAGAGAGAGAGAGAGAGAGAGAGAGAGAGAGAGAGAGAGAGAGAGAGAGAGAAACCCCTTTGTCTCAAAAAAAGTTTGAGATTTATGTGGGCTACATAATGGAATTGTTTCAGATAGATAGATAGATAGATAGATAGATAGATAGATAGATAGATAGACAGACAGACCTAACCAGACATGGTAGTGTAAGCCTTCAATCCCAGCACTAAGGAGGCAGAGGCCAGGGCTACATAGTAAGACCCAGTCTTGAATGAATGAATGAATGAATGAGTGAGTGAGTGAGTGAGTGAGTGAGTGAACAAACAGGGCTGGGCTGTAGCTGATAAGAGTGCTCTGCCTACTATGCTCACACCTTGGGTTTGATCCCCAGCACTGCATAAACTGGGCATGGTGACACATCTCTACAATCCCAGCACTCAGGAAGATAGGAGGATCAGAAGTTCAAAGTCATCCTCAAATACAGAGTCTGAGGCTAGCATGAGACACTCAAGACCCTGTCTCAAAACAAAAGCTAACCAACCAGATAAAGGAAAAATAACAGCAATGATAATTAATATTGGTAATATAATTAAGAAGATACAAAGATATGCAGAAACTAAATTTTTAAAATGTCATTAGGGTCTAGGGATGTAACTCACTTGGTGTACTGTCTGCCTAACATGCACAAAACCTTAATTAAGACACCCTTCCATTCCTAAACCAGTAATCCTAGCATTCAGGAGGCAGAGGCCAAATGATCAGGGTTCAAATCCTGCATGAGCTACATGAGACCCTGTGACCCTCCCTCCCCCCAAAATAAAAAACGTCAGGTACAAGCCCCAGTAGCTCAGACCTATAGTTCTAAGTACTTGAGAAACTTAGGCAGGCAGGTCAGAAGTTTAAGACCTGAAAACACAATGATTTCAAGACCACCCTAGACAATTTAGTAAAAATTTACAAACAATTTTTTTTTTTTAAATCTTCAGAAAGGAGGAAGATGGGAAATACGGTAGAGGACTCGAGTGAGGGCATAGAGTTCTACTGTTTAACATTTCCCCATACTGGGGGGTGGGGGGGGTGGGGGGGTGGGGTGGAGACACCATGAAGGCTGAGGAAGGGTTATTTGGGAAGAGAAAGAGGACTAGCAGAAGTGTCTTAGGTCTGTCTGTGATAGATGCATGACAAAATGCACCTTGAGGAGGAAAGGGTTTATTTCATCTTAGAACCCTCAGGGCACACTTCATCACAGAGGCAAGTGTAGGCATAAATCTTTCTCAACCTACTTTAATAAGGGTTAAGCACCCCCCCTCCCCCGCTCTAGCCCAGCGCCCACCAGAGGTAGGAAAAAAATGAAAGTTCTTAGGACACAGGGAAAGTAGAGCTGTTTAGAAATAGTTCTTTGGAGGCAAGTTCAGTCTTCACTGTCAGGATATCAGCAGTCCGGTCCTCTAGCAAAAAAACCAGCATGAATCGACAACGGCAGTCCAGTCCGCTGAGCAGACACCGCACAGAAATCAACAAGGGCAGTTTAATTCAGCAGAAACTGTGTGGCTCACCAACCAGCCCGAGTCTACTGTGGAAGCTGCAAGAAGCCGCAGCAACCTCATGAGAAGTTCTTCTGTGAGTTTCTCTCTATGGCATCAACACAAGTGCAGCGCAGCGGCACAATGTAAGGAGAACCAATACATGCGTGCCGTCAGCGAAGAATATCAAGGCGGAGCAAAGCAAACCAGTGCTCGAGCTCCCACTGTCTGTGGGGTCATATTTATATTCCTTCTAAACATCACGTGCCCTTTTTCACATGTCTGCTATGGCAGAAGATCCTTTCACCTGTATCTGCCTCAGGAAAACACATTCTTTCATGTGTCTGCTTTAGCAAAACATCCTTTCACCTGTGTAACCCAGAAAAACATCATTTGACATAACTGACTTTCCAAAGAAACCGGAAGTTTCCACTTCAGGCAAGTTAAGGCAGGAACCTGGAGGCAGAGCCCAAGCAGAAGCCATGGAAGAGTGCTGCTGCTTATTGGCTCCTTCCTCATGGTCTTCTTTGCTTGCCTGCTTGCCTGCTTGCTTGCTTTTTCTTTTTTTTTTTTTTTCTTTTTCTTTTTCTTTCTTTTTTTTTTTTTTTGAGACACAGTTTCTCTGTGTAACAGAGCACTGGCTATCCTGGACTTTATAGCCCAGACTGGTCTCGAAATCACAGAGATCTGTCTGCCTCTGCCTCTTGAGTGCTGGGATTAAAAAGATGCACTGCCACACCCAGTAATGGTCTGCTTTCTTATATCACAAAGAACCAGCTGCCCATGGATGGCACAGCCCCACCCCATGAGATGGGCTCTCCAACAGCAATAGTTGGTTACCAACTTGCTTGCAAGGCCATCTTATGGAGGCATTTTCTCAATTAAAATTTCCTCTTCCTAGATATATCTAGGCTTGTGTCAGGTTGATAAAACCCAACCAGCACAAGGCAGGAAGGACCACAGGGTGAATATGATGAAAGTATACAAGGTGCATGTGTGACACAATCTCATTTTGGGACCTAAAGAGACAAGTAAGTGGTTAAGGGCACTTACTGCTCTTGTAGAAGACTTATGTTCAATTCACAACACCTACATGGCAGTTCACAACCATTCTTAACTCTAGTTCCAGGGGCTCCAACACACTCTGATCTCTGAAGGTACCAAGCACACAGGTGGTATACAAACATACATGCAAACAAAATCCTTTTAGACACCTAAAATAAATAAATGAAAATCTCATTACTAAGTACATTATTCTACACAATTAATATTTGCTAATAAAATGTCTTTAAACAGCAGGAGAAATAAATATGACAAAGGGTTTGTAATAACTACATAAGAAATAATTATAAAAATTTTATTGAAAAACGTCAAGGTCCTAAGTAAGAGTTGAGAAAGGGAGACAACTTGTCAGTGTATGCTAAAAGTGGTTTACAGTCAGCAGGATAATAAAGTCCCTTTGTGTTTCTATATACACAATGTGAGATGGAGCAGTTGTGACTACAGGCATCTGCCACTGTACCTGGCTGACAACCTTATTTTAAAATGTTTATAAATGAGGCTGAAGAAATGGCTCAGTGGCTAAGAACTCTTGCTGCTGCTCTTCCAGGAACCCCAAGTTTGGTTCCCAGCACCCAGGTGAGGCAGTTTACAGCTGTCTGTAATGGCATCTCAAGGGGATCCACTGCCTTCTTCTAACTTCCTTGGGCACACACAAATAAAAGTAAAATTAAATCTCTTTAAGAATGTCTAGAAATGCACCAGTTATGATGGCTCAGGGCTTCGATCCAAGTAACTCAGGAGACTTAAGCAAGAGAGTTATGAGTTCAAGGACAGTGCAAACTACTTAAGTGAGTTCCAAACCAGCTTGGATTGCAGATGGTGAGACTGTCAGAAGTCAAAACCAACCAACCCTAAATTAATGCATATACAATGCTAAACAGTTGATACATAAAAGCAGTAAGGCAGAAAAACTGGTCTACAAGGTATCAAATCTTTTTTTTTTTAATTTACTTCATTGGATATATTTACATTTCAGATTTTATCCCCTTACACCCATTCCCCCCACCACCCCAGGACCTCCTATCCCATCCCCCTGAGGTATCAAATCTGATTATATAACTGTAATATTAAGACACTGGGATAGGAGCCTAAAATTACATAAGATGGCTAGTACCATTAGATACATCAATTGTCTCTCGGCCATATGAGATACCTTCCATCCACGAATGCCTGAAGATGCTAATAGAACTGAAATCCATACATATTGGATTTGTTTTGTTTTGTTTTGTTTGTTTGTTTCGTTGGTTTTTCAAGACAGGGTTTCTCTGTGTAGCTCTGGCTGTCCTGGAACTCACTCTGTAGACCAGGCTGGCCTCGAACTCAGAAATCCACCTGCCTCTGCCCCCCAAGTGCTGGGACTAAAGGTGTGCACCACCACTGCCTGGCAATACATATTGTTTTTATACATGCACACACACATATGCCCTTGATGAAATTAAATTAGTCACAGTAAGAGATGAACAACATTAATAGCACGAAACGATTTTTAACAATCTGATGTAACAAGTTATGTAACTGTGTTCTCCCAGCTGTCCATCGTTACCCTATTATGCTTCACCTTTGCACAACACGAAATATTTTATCGACTCCCCTTAGCTAGATCTGAATCGCCAGCATCACTGCTCTGTACGCTGTGGCCATTGCTATGTAAAGTAAATACGAGCATTCCAAGACCACAATAGTCAATCTAATGTCAGAGAAGACCACCAGGTGATTAACCTGTAGGTAACCTACACAGGCTACAAACATGGGCAGACAGGACTAGTCAAAGAGATGCCCACTTTACAGGCTGAACAGAGCAATTTCCATGTGGACAGTGTGCAATTTTAAACCTATGCCTTGTGTTTCTAGTTTGTTTTCTTGGCTGGGTTTTGCAGCATTGGAAATGGAACCCAGAGACTCAGCGATGCTGCTCTACATTGAGCTATACTGCCAGCTATAATAATGTTTTTTTTTTTTCTTTCTGAGACAGAGTTCCACTAAGCTGCCCAGGTTGGCCTGGCACTCACTCTGTTAATTTGTGGTTTTTCTGCCTCAGCATCCTCAGTACCTGGGATTACAGGTCTGTGCCACCAGACCCAGCTTGAAAACTTTGGTGACCTGTGGGTAACAGGTTAACCAACATCACAGAAGATAAGACAGGAGATAAGGGAGACTACAGTTCAAAGTCGAGAAACAGACCTTATGTGAATAAAAGAAATACTGGTGTGGCCAAAGGGGCAATGCAGATGCCAGGCAAGGGACAGACTAGCCAATAACAGAACCAGGAAACCAACTGTTTATTGATACAGAAATCATTAAATTAGAGCCCTGCCTTACTCCACACAAAAAAACCTGAACAATGTATGAAGAAAAACATGTAAGGCACCTGAGGTGAGGAAGAATTCCTAAGCACAAGGAAATACTAACCACTCAAAGAGTCAGTGAGAGTCTGGGAAAACTGCTCAGAGAGTAAGAACACTCACTGTTCTCCAAGGGACCCAAGTTGAGTCTGTTTTTCAGTGCACATCTAGGGGCCCATAACTGCCCACAACTCCAGTCCAGGGGGATCTGATGCCTCGAGCTTCCACAAAGACGTACAGACATAGCGTCTGACCTAAAGCATATATAGAGACATAGCATAGAGACCTAAAGAGGGCATTGAATGCCCTGGAGCTGGGGTAAGAGGTGGCTGTGAGCTGCCTAATGATGTAGGTTCTGGAAACCAACCCGGGACCTTCTGCAGGGGCAGTGAACACTCTCAGAGCTGCTGAGCCATGCCTCTAGCTTTCTTGATTTTCTTCTTAGAGTTATATATTTTATTTTATGTGTGTACACACACACACACACACAGAGAGAGAGAGAGAGAGAGAGAGAGAGAGAGACAGACAGACAGACAGACAGACAGACAGACACACACACACACAATTAGAAATAAATGTTTTTAAAGTCTTTTTAAAAAGTCTATTAATACAACTAGATTAAAATTATGAGTTCAGGGTTGGAGAGAGAGATCGCTCAGTGGTTAAGAGCACTGACTGCTCTTCTAGAGGTCCTCAGTTCAACTCCCAGCAACCACATGGTGGCTCACAACTATCTGTAATGGGATCTGATGTTCTCTTCTGGTGTGTCTAAAGATAGTGACAGTGTACTCACATACATGAAATAAACAAATAAATCTTAAAACAAAAAATTATGAGTTCAAATTCATTAAAAATATGAAAAATAAAGGGAAGACAAGGTAAAAATGGAGAACATTTACAATATATTAAATGAACAAATAATGTATATATAGAGATAGATAGATAGATAGATAGATAGATAGATAGATAGATAGATAGATACTAAGAATTATAGGGACTGGAGAGGTGGCTCAGCAATTAAGAGCACTAACTTCTCTCCCAGAGGACACAAGTTCAATTCCCAGCACCCACACAGCAGCTCACAACTGTCTGTAACTCCAGTTCCAAGGGATCTGACACTCTCAGACATGCAGGCAAAACACCAATGTACATAAAATAAAAATAAATGAATAAAATCTAAAAAGAATTATAAACCAGAAGAAGGCAAATGTGTTATTTTAAGGAAGCAAATGACTGGTTCATGGAGAAGGAACTATGAAGAAGAAACATAAAAAGTTCAAGGGGTTGGGGACCAGTGTGCCGTAAAGCACTTGGCACACGAGCATGAACACTACAGTTTGGATACCCAGAACCCATACAAAGGCCTGCATGGTAGCCACCTGTAATTTCAGTACTTAGAAGGCAAGAACAGAGACTCTCTGGAGCAAACTGGCTAGCTAGCCTCGTCACAGCCGACTCCTGGAGTCCAGGACAGCCAGTGCTCTTTAACACCTGGGCCATTTCTCCAGCCCAACAAAGTACATCTGTTTTAAGGATACAAATGTATACATTCAATAAGACAGCAAAGGGGAGGCTGGAGAATTGGTTCAGCTGTCAAGAGCACTTGTTGATCTTGCAGAAGACCCAGGTTTAGTTCCTAGTACCCATACAGTGGGTCATAATTATCCATAACTCCAGTTTTAGGGATCTGATGCTCTCTTTTGACCTCTGGAGGCACCACACACACACATACAGGCATATGTACATATATGCATGCAGGTAAAACATTCATACTCATAAATGTCTCTATAGACACCTACATGCATATCAAATACACTCAGATACAAATACATAAAGACAAATAAAAAACATTGAAAAATGAGGAAACGGGAAATGGAAATACAAGATTATCGTTGCAATGGGAAGAGAATGGAACCAGATTAGGAATGAATCCATGCAAGACTTTAAAAGTTAAAGGCATAAGACATAACACAAAAATAATGTTTGCTTTCTTTGTGTCCACTGGGAAAGCAGAATTATGGCTAAGACTGATTATTACCTTATTTTGTTTTATAATATACATGAGATAAATATTCTTTGGCTTGATGTTAGACAACTAAACTGGTCTCCCTAAACCTTAATTTTCTGTAAGGGAGAAAAATGGTTCCTATATTTATAGAGTTGATGAAAAAAATACTGCATTTATTAAATAAGACTCCGAGAATGGGAAGAAATTTTAAAGAGAATAGAATAAATAAAAGACTTGTAGTAAAGCATCCTCAGACTCCACATGACCAACAGAAGATCCACTTCAGGAGAGAAGAGGGTTTAAAAAAAAAAAAAGCAAAAAGAAACAAGCAACAACAACAAAAAGTCTTTCTCAGTTTTTTTCCCCTAGGTTGCACTTCTCTGTGTAACAGAGCCCTGGCTGTCCTGGACTCGCTTTGTAGACCAGGCTTCCTGAGTGCTGGGATTAAAGGCGAACATCACCATGCCTGGCTTTCTCAGATGTTTCTTTTTCTTTTTTTCTTTTTTCTTTTTTTTTTTTTTTTGACATTTCAGAAACCATGTTCTATTTTATTTTTTATTGGATATTTCATTTACATTTCAAATGTTATCCTCATCCCCCCTCCAAAGTTTCAACATCCGTCCAACCCCCCCCCCCAAAAAAAAAAAAAACCATGGTCTGTCACAGCAATATCCTCTGATCCTGGTACCAATTTCTATCTTAGTTTGTTTTCTGTTGCTGTGATAAAGACCTGGACAAAAAAGATCCTTGGGAAAGGATCAGATCACCATCTACCATTGAGAGAGGGCAAGGGAAGAACTCAAGAGTGCAGGGCAGGAGCCTAGAGGCAGGAACTGAAGCAGAAACCATGGAGAAACACTGCTTAGTGACTTGCTCTTATGGCTTGCTCAGTTTGCTTTCTTAAACAACCCAGGACCAACTGCTCGGATGTGGTACTGCCCACAGTGGGCTGGGCTCTCCCCTCATCAATCATAGATCAAGAAAAGGGCCCACAAGCATGGTTACAGGTCAATCTGATGGAGGCAATTTCTCAATTGAAGTTCCCTCTTCCCAGGCAACTCTAGCTGGTGTCTAACTGACCAGCACAGCAGCATCATACACAATGACTGTAAAGCAAAACTAAGTCACTAAAATCTTGTTAGTGTCGTATTGTACGTGGTATAGCACACTGCAATAAAAATGAGCACATTTCAGTTATGTGCAAGAACACAGGCAAACCTCAGAGACATAAGGTTGAGGGAATGAGCCCAAACCAGCAGGCTCCTTTTATATATATTTCAAAACAAGCAAAATTCCTATGCATGCCACCAAGTCAAGATCGCTTGACTACTGGGGGGCTGGAGAGATGGCTTAGCATTTAAGAGTGCTTACTGCTCTTACAGAGAAACCAGGTTCAATTCCAAGCACCCACATGGTAGATCATAACTGCCTATAACTCTAGTCTCAAGGAGGATCGGATGCCTTCTTCTGACCTTCACAGGCACTTGCATGCACATGGTACACATAAACTCAGGCAGGTGCACATACACACAAATTAATTCATTAATTAAATATTGTTTAAAGACAGTGGCTATGTTGTTTTGTTTACAGCTTAGGCTGTCCTTTAACTCGGCACGTGTGCCACTGTGCAAGCTTATGTGTACGGGTGCTCACGTATAAGTGAATACGTGTAATAATTTTTTTAAGGTCTAGGAGTTTGAGTGTGGCTCAGTCATAGAGCACTTGCCTACCATGTGTAAAGTTGGCCATGGGTTCAAACCCCTGTACTGTAAAGAAAGAAACACAAAATCTGAAAACATCCATTGGAATTTGCAGCAAGGGGGTTAGAAGTAGTTGTGATAAAAAGCACTATCTGAGGCTGGAGGGAGCAGATCATGACCAAAGAGATCTAAGGGGGTCTCTAGGACAGACCTAGCTAGAGAACCAAGTGTAAAAGGAAGTGATGAGACCTGATATTGGATGAAGTTGAAAGTGGCTCTTGTCTTCAGAATGGGAGAGGTCTGAGCAGCGGTGTGCACTGGAGAAGCATAGAGAGAAGGAACAATAGGAAATACTGGACAGAAATAAAGCATGTGATAGGGGGAGACTGTAAAGGAAGTGGAGGGAAAGATCCCACATGTAAGCAAAAAAAGCTGAGAAACAGAAGAGACTACTTATAGCTCTAACTTAATCTTTTAAACATCTATCTATCTATTTATCTGCGTGTGTGGTGTGGGGGCAGAGGTCAGAGGACAATTTACGAGTTATGGAAGCTGTTTTTTTTTTTTTTCCTTCCACTATTTAGGTTCCTGGGCTGGAACTCACTACATAGACCAGGCTGGCCTTGAACTTGTGGTGAGCTTTCTGCTGCGGCTTCTTGAGTGCTTGGATTTTAAGTGTGCACTATGCCTGGCAAGAAATCCTTTTTTTCTCTCAGTTTTTAGGACAACCAGTTCTATCACTGTCTCTTCCTTACTCTTCCTTGTCTGCCTTTAAACATCTGTGTTTCTCCAGGCTCCACATGTTTTGTCTCATCTGCATGGACATTTGAGTGGTTTCAAACAGCACTGGCATATTGATGTGTCCAGTCTCTTTCTCCTGTCCAAATAGCTGGCCCTCAAGTCCAACTTGCCTGGAACTAAGTGTACCCTCTTCCTCCTTCCCATAAACCTGCTGTTTCCCTCTGATCTTCCTCTTAGTGACACTATTGTTTACCCATCTACCCAGAGCAGAGGCTGGGATCTTCCTAAGGTGTCTACCCACCTCCTTTCCCTTTCTATATCTGCTCAGCCACCAAGCTGAGCCACTTTTCTATCTCATCTCCTTATTCCTTCTAACTGCACCTCACACTGCCCAAGTCTGTGTTTGCTTGCAAAGATTACAAAAACCTTGAACTTCTCTTAGCAGAATTTCTTTTCTTTTCGTTTTGTTTTGTTTTGTTTTTCGAGACAGGGTTTCTCTGTGTAGCCTTGGCTGTCCTGGAACTCACTCTGTAGACCAGGCTGGCCTCGAACTCAGAAATCCACCTGCCTATGCCTCCCAAGTGCTGGGATTAAAGGCATGCGCCACCACTGCCTGGCTCTTAGCAGAATTTCAACTTCCAGCTTCCACAGTATTCTTGCCTGCAAAACTAGCACAGAACAGAATGCATTTAAGACCATTTCTAAACTCCTTAAAATGCCATTCAAGTCGTGTCCTGAAAAGAATTGACTCCTGACCCTTGTCCAACCTTATCACCTCCAACCCTTAAGATCTAAGAATACTGGGCTGAGGTTATATCGAGGTGGTACCATGCTTGGAGAGCATGAGGAGGCCAGGAGTTCAATCACTTGTACTATGGTTAAAAAAAAAAAAAAAGTGATCGTAGGGGACGTACGGGTTGAGAGATGGTTCAGCTGTTAAGAGTATACACTGTTCTTACAGAGAGACTGAGTTCTATTCCCAAGGGCTCTCATTAGGCATCTCACAACCAACCCTCCTGTAACTGAAGCTCCAAGGGATTTTGGAGCCCTCTTCTGGTTTCGACATCTTTGTGGTAAAGAATGCTTAAAAGGTTGACTTTCAAGTAGAAATAAGCCAATACCCACCATACTATACAATAGAGCTCCTGTGCTAATTCCAGCCACCTGAAACTCTGTACCTCTGTACCTGGTGATAGTCCCTAACCTGCTCTTAGTAGCCACCATTCCACTCTACTTCTAGAACAACTATTTTACATTCTGCACGCAGATGAAATTATGCAGTGCTTGCCTTTCTATGCTTGGCTTGTTTAACGTGTCGATCATCACTCCCATCCATGTTGTCGACAAGACAGGATTTCACCCATTTAAAAAAAAAGTCATGTGTATGTCTACATGTATGTCTGTGCACCAAGTATATGTGTATATTTGTGCACCGAGTGTATGTGTACATCTGCATGTATGTCTGGCGCCCGCCCTTGCCAGAAGGAAGCAAAGAATCCCCTGGAACTGGAGGTACAGACGACTGTGAGCCATCTTGTGGGTGCTGGGAATTGAACCTGGATTTTTCTGGAGGAACGTCAGTGCTCTTAATCACTGAGCCATCTCTCCAGCCCTCAGCCATTCTTTCCATGGCTGAATAATTTTTCATCACTGTATTTATATGAAGGTTCTCAGAGTGACAGCTTAAGCTGGACTAGAACTTGTTATGAAGATCAGGTTGGGCTTAAAACTCATAGCAATCCCTCTGCCTCATAAACGCATCAGTTCTTCTAAGAAGTATTCCTTGGGCCAATAAGATGGCACAGTGGGGTGACAGTGTTTGCTGCTAAGGCTGATGATTTGAGGCCAACTCCCAAGAATCATACTGGTGGAAGGAGAGAACCAGCATCTGTAAGTTGTCCTCAAATTCACAGAGATCTTACTACCGATTGCCTCTGCTTACCGAGTGCTGGGATTAAAGATGTGCACCACCACACCCAACTCTTCTGAAAACGTTTCTGAAACAGTTCTAATCATTTCTTCTTTTGCTTGGTAAATTTATAATTGCTTTTTTTTTTCTTTTGAAAATACCTCTAATTCGATCCCTTATTCTTTGTAAGAACTTGCCACTAGCTTCTAGAGAACATCAGCTTTGCATGTGTCTGTGATGTATATATGTAGTTCACAGGTGTGGGTGCACATGTATGCCAGTATGTGCATGTGGAGGCCCAAGGCTAACATTGGGAGTTACTCTTCCCATTATTCACTGAGGCAGGGTCTAAAAAGAGCCACCCATGTGGCTAGTTTTTAGTTAACCAGCTTGCTCCTGAAATTCCTTGTCTCCACCTAACTGCTGAATTACAGGTCAGTTTCCATGTCCATCTGGCCTAGAAGTGGGCTCTGGGGATCTGAACTCTGGTCCTCATGTTTGGGTGGCAGGCATTTTACGCACTGAGCATGCTTTCCAGATTCTAGAATGAGCTGTCTGAAGAAATTCTAACTCTCTGTGCCCTAAGTATGTAAGTGGAGACTGCACTCGTTTGTGATGTTTGTTTGACACCTGACATGTAAGGAGGAGAAATTGTGCTGATGGAAAACCAAAAGCAAAAACTCCCACCTCTGGAGTGGGTTGCATGCAGGGCTTTCTCTCCTGACAAACTAAATTCCCTGAGAACAAAGTTCAGATTGGGCAAATCTCTGCATTATTGTTTGTTATAACTCTTGATTGTGGAGACTTTTGAAAATCATGAGTTGGGTGGTCATGGTAGTTCATGTCAGTAATCTTGGCACTCTGGTGACTGAAGGAGAAGTGTGAGTTCAAGATCAGCCTGACCTACACAGAGTGACCTTGCCCCCAAAGCAAAGAAGTCAAGAGACTGGAGACTCTAGAGAATTTAGCCATAAATATAAGCATTTGGCCACAGTGTCTTTTTGAGACTTTTTTTGTTTTTATTTGTTTTCTTGTCTGTGAGACATGGAATAGTGGTTTGACTGAGAAATGTCCCCCGTGGGTTCAGGCATCTGGATTATTGGCTCCAAGATGGTGACATTGTTTAGAGAGGCTATGGGAAGGTGCAGCCTTGTTGAAGGAAGTCATCACTGGGAGCAGACCTTAAAAGTTTCCGTGCGGCCTTGTCATTTCCAGATTACTTTCTGCTTGGTGTTTGTGGTTGAAGATGTGGATTCTAAGCTTCCTACTGAAGCGGCCTGCTGCCATCCTTCGAGAACCATACGCAAAGAAAAAAACCAAAACTATTCTCCCATACGCCATTGCTGGTCCTGTTCTGTTTTATCCCACCAAAGAGAAGAGTAACTGACACGCAGGGTCCCACTCTAAGGCCCAGGCTAGACTCAGAATCAAAATAATCTTCCTGCTTCAGTCTCCTAAATTCTGGGATTACCTTAATGTTTCCTTAAGATATTACTTAACCAGAGCTTCCCATTGAGAGCAGCACCTAGAACCTTGATGCATATTGTCAAAGTTTCTGTATGTGAAGTGTTCTATGAGCCCTTCAAAAATTTCCAAATGCAGTTCCTAAATATAGGGAGACATGGAAATTAAACACACTTCTCTTTTTTTGTCCAATTTCTCAAATAGATGATACTGTTCAAAGTAGCCACGTATGATGCCATTACAGTGTATTCCATATTTATTATACAACTGATGAAAAAAAAACAACTTTTAGCACAAGAATGCCAGTTTATTCCCCTCCCCACTTTTTGGACACATGAACACAAAATATCCCTGCAGGCCAAAAAACCCCCCAAACCAAAACCAAGAACATTAACAAAACCCTCTGCAAAATTTAAACAACCATTATCTTATCTCACATAGGGATACAAACCCTTCCTTAATAGCTTAGAAAGTACCTCGTATCACTGGAGACAAACGTCCAGTCCAAATTACTAAAATGCATTTTAAAACATTACAAGTTTAATCATATACCATTAGTCAGAAGAACAAACACAAACATTTTCAGCCTGTAGACATAGAAAGAATATGAATTTGTCTTTAGGAAGGGATAAGAAAATGGTTGACCAGTAAAGATCTTCCCTTTAATTCTTGGAGTTGAAGCAGTATTACTAGGATGCCCTTAACCTCTGCTTTCTTAAAATGAAAGCAGATCAGCCACTTTGCTACCGAGCAAGAGAATCTTAGAGCATATCCATGGAGCATAACCACAGCGGCATAGAGAGGGTGAGCCTGGTTAAAAGAGTGCATTGCCCTTTTCCATGGGAAGGAATCGGTAGCTGAGCCAGGTGGGTAGGCTTTGATATAGACTATGGGCTGGACCCCAGATCCTAAGATACAGATCATTTAGAACATGCCTGCTTGTAAATCATCGCCTTTGGAAGCAGCACATAGAATTTACAGTAAGAATGAATGTGGTTCCCCTGCCCAGAGTGCTAGCTGCATCAAGCCAGTTGCTTCCCTTTATAAACACCTCAGGATTCAACAACTAACAACAACAAAACATAATTGGTTCAACATTTGGGTCTTTCCCATTCTTAATGCCCTGTGCTCCCTAGCCCCAAACTGTCGTTCTAATCTTCCACACTACATGACAGTACCTAAATAGGCTGTGTTTAAAAGAACCAAACAGCCTAACACTACTTCTTAGAGAATGCACACCTCCCTTTGATTGACACATGCATAACAATTCAGTCAGT
Organism: Arvicanthis niloticus; assembly: GCF_011762505.2. NCBI lineage: Eukaryota > Metazoa > Chordata > Mammalia > Rodentia > Muridae > Arvicanthis > Arvicanthis niloticus. Next base: position 28,039,026 of record NC_047662.1, on the reverse strand, counting down.
TTTGAGGGGGTTACCAATTTGAATTGCCAACCCTAGTTAAATTAAAACTATGCATTCATGTTTGCTTGCAATAGTATTATTGCAGTTCCGATTCTGCAGTGATCGCCTCCTGACTGCTCACCCCTCAGTTTTCCCCCAGTAATTCTAACTCTTCCGTATTTCTTTCCACTTGTCCAGAACAACAGCATCTCACCCTTATTGGTACCGTCTTCCTACAAGAGTCGGTCTCCTGGCTTTTCCTCCAGCTCCAAATGATTCACCCCAGCATACTAGGACAGACAGTGGTATTTCAGGCATATTGTTCATGGGCAAACCTAGAATCCAACTGAAGAAACATGGATTGGGGCTTCTGGGCACACAGCTTGCTGCTCACTGTTCCGTCATGCTGGATGATGGCAAGAGTCTTCTGTGCGCTGTTAACAAGCGAGCCTAGGCAAGCTGCTGGTCCCAAGAGTTCTTCACATCACAGACTCCAGGCAAGCTTCCTTTTTTTTTTTTTTTTTTTTTTTCTCCTCTTGAGTCCAGAGTGTCTGTGCTACAGAGTATTTTCTGTGCTTTCCCTGAACAGGTGTGAATAAAAGCGGCAGTCAGTCCTTCAGCAACATGGCCTGATTTGTATTATCCAAGTGAGGTATTTGCAGAAAAGGAAAATCTTAGGGAACGGACATCTGTCTCTCCACTCCTATGCTGTGCTTCAGCCGCAGGACTTGCTTCTTCCCTCTCTCTGCAGAGATTAAGGAGGTCTGCACCCATCCTCATGTGCTATAGGATTAGATGGACATCATAAACTCTCTCAGAGACCAGTCTCAGCAAACACTGGTGGCACTGCTGAGTGACAGCACACGGAAACATAAACATTAATGTATCTGTACACTTGTTGAAACAACTGAAGGGAAACAGTGCTTTATATTGCTGGGATTACGAGAGGACTCGTCTAACAGATCTGAACCTTGGACCACCTAATGAGTTCAAGCGAACACCTTTACCATCTGATCCAGTGTTCCCACCAATGGTTTCTACATAGAGACTGGAAATTTGGTTTTAGCATATTGCATCTGTCTCTTCCCCAGCACCCTCCTCAGCCATGAGGAGTGAGGCTCTACATAGAGCCTCTTACCTTTCACTCCTTGCCCTTCCAGGTTAGTGGAAACCGTGGGTGGAACTACCTTGACTATGTAACACTTGTCCTTTATACAGTATTATCTACACTAAATACAGAACATATTTCCCTATGTCCTAACTGATACTTGCTTTACATCAACTCCCTTTGGACAAGAAAAGGAGTCCTGTCTTCCTGTGAGGGAATCCAGAATCTACTGCAGAAAAAAGAAAAAAAAAAAAATCAACTTCTTCTACAGAATTTTAGTTGAAGAAGAGAAAGGCAAAGCCACCAAGCACATTTTGGGCTGTCCTGTAAGCAGCTATGTGCGCAGCCTTGATTCCCAAGGAAACTAGTTTTTTACTGGCTGGTACTTTGTTTTCAAGTGCAGTACCTCTCAATTGCCTTATACATCAGCAAAGCCTAACCAATCAGAAAGCATCCTGGTTCCAGCTTTTTCTTTTCTCTTTTTTCTTTTAAGTGACAGGATAGTGACTATAAAATAGATTTTGTTTTGTCTTTAAAAAAGAATTATTTAAAAGGACATGGAAATCTGTGTCTTTATAAACTGGTTTCAGAATATCTCAGTTATGATATATAAGAAATAGTTGATAAAATCATACTGAAATCTCATCTAGAAAACTATGTCAGGAGGAGAAAGGGCAGGGGCCTTAAAAATGCTTATTGCCAAAGTTAACTTTCTATGAGAGAAGTTTAAAGATCATTTTGATCTAACACACCACACAGCAGCATAAAACGGGCACTTTTCAAAACGTGGAAAAATACTAAAAGCTAGTTCTCTTTTTCCAAATATGGAGAATGTGGGTACTTTTTTACCATGGCAGTGTTATCTGTCCTTGTGACATACATCACACCTGCTTATGTCACAGATTCACAAAAGCCAGCCAAGTAAGGGGACTGCCTGTTCGAATCTGCAGCCAAGTATAGTGCAATTGCTGGGCAGCCTGTACTCCACAGCGCAGGCCCAACGAGATCAGTAAGATAAAGCAGTGAAGGTCACTGAGGTCTGTAAAACTTTCAAAACTTAATGCTCCTTAAAGGCATTTACAGTGGCGAAGTCGAAGATCTCCATGAAGAAGTCTACGGACCCATTCAATGAAAAAGTTACATAGAAATGATACAGGTTGTTTGGTTTCTCTCTCCCACTTAAGCATTCCATCCAATGAACACAGAAAAAAAAAAGGGAAATACTCCTCTTATAAGACTAGATGCGGTGAATACCACAGCTAGCAAAATAGTCCATAGAGACCTTTCTTGGAAAGTCCTTTAGAAAGTCAAGGCTGGTCAGCCTTCGCACACTGAGGTAAAAAATTCTGCCCAGTGCATCAGAAAACATAATCGATGAGTATCTATTTCTTTAAAAAAAAAAAAAAAAAGGCTCAATTTTGTTGATGCATCAGACAGGGTGGCAGAGTACAGATTCAGTGCAACTATTCTGAGCTGCTGGTAGGGACCACCTGAAATCACTGTGGCACTAAGAGAGGCAGTAGGCATCTGAAACATTTTGAGGATGTGTGTGATGCCAAATTGGATGAGTTCTTTTCCAAGACTCTCAGGCAAAATACATAGTGTGTTGGGTATCGTGGTGGATCTGCACAGCCTTAGCCAAGGCCTGAGGATCCCGGCCGTTGCTCTGTCCTGACACGTGACTGCCTTCAACACTATAAGGAAAACAAAACAAGAAACCAGGCATTAGCAGAAGACTACTTGAAACTTCGGTGTTTCAAACAGCACAAACAGTCTTGTATTCAAGAACATCTTGGCTCAACCCTGGGCTACTCAAACAATTTATGTTTCCTTAGACACTTTTGTCAACTGAATACAGTACAGCTTATTTAATGGATGGTTGCAATAATTAAATAATGTTCACAAAAATCAAGTGTTTGATAGCACCCACGCAAGGACTTCACTGCCCCTTCTGTCTGTTTGGTTTCTACTCATTCTTCAAGTTTCAACTACACATCATGCCCCTCTTAGAAACTTCTCTGACTTCAAAGTCCAGGTCAGGGTCACCTAGAATATGTTTTCACAGAATACTGTGCTTTTCTTTTATAGTACTAGACACAATGGAAAGGAAATTGTTAATTGTGAAATTTCTAGGTATTCTCAGGTATTCTTTACTGGAATGAAATCTTCAAAAAAAAGAATATCTTTCTCGTCCCCTTCTTTTTCCTTCTCCTTTTTTTTCCCCTTTGAGATAGGATCTTACTATGTGGACTTCACTGACCTCAAGCTCACAGAGATCCCTTGCCTTTGATGTGTGTACCTCCATGCCTGGCTTAACCTTGTTCCTACTTGCTAACACTGTTTCCTACATTAATGAGTCTATGGCCTAGCAGAGTGCTCACAAGTTCTAAACAAACATCTTGGTACCCTGTGCCATAGGGTCTGGCAAACCATACCTTTTTGAGTGCTGAGGATTCTCTCTGGGGCTTCATGTGCTGGGCACTGTAATCACCATGAGCCACACCTATGGCCCCCCAACTTTTCTCTTTGAATACTGATGTTACCCTAGTCATCTCTGACTTCACCCTCTGCCCCTCCACTCACAGCACTGCAGCCCAGGGACAGCTTTTACATTTAGCAAAGACAATCTTGCTCCAACACAATTTTCCACCCTATGCCTACTATTCCCTTTTAATGTGTTCCAGCCAAAGAAAACTAACTACTATCCAAAAATGTCACTTGCTCTCTCTCCTTTACCTCTGCTGTTGTCCCCCACCCCCACCCCCCAACCCCCACCCCGCCTGGAAAAGCCTCTTTCCTTTGTAAGCCCTGCCCCCTCAGCTATACAATTTCTAGCAACCTTTCCTCTGGTTCCCTCTGCATGGTTATCTACAGTGAGTCAGACTATTTGTCAGTTTTACATTCACCTTTATCACCTCCATACGGAAACATAAAGTCCCTGCAGGCAAGAAGCATGGCTTACTAATCTCGGCTCAGTTTTTAGTACCTAGCACAGTACTAGGCATATAATACCAAATAAATCTATTGCATGAATGAGTGTACATTAAAGAATGCAAAGTGTAAAGTCACAGCTGGGCGCTTTCTGCAATAGTGTATTTTTCAATCCCTTACAGACATAGCCTTGCAACGGAATGTCTACTATTTAGCAACTGAATTGAGACTTGGGGAAGAGCCCAGAAACTGCTACACTTCCCAAATGGCCATTTGGGAAAGAAAATTAATGCAAAGAGCTTGTTTAGCCATTTATTAGTAGCTCAGCAACAGGTCAAAATGTCTGCGTCTCTTGAGATCCCTATCTGGTAATAAAGACAGTCACCTCTTCTGTTTCCCCATAAGTCCTGACTTTCTCTGGTTAATTCTGGATTGTACTGGAAGCAAAATGAGCTAGGTAGGACTCCTTCATGCATAAAGTGGAATACATAGTCTGTGACTACTTTGACTAGGGCCAGGGTGCTTTGCCCACCACCTTTTGAGGTTCCTGGGACCTCAGCAGAACTGAAATGCAGTTAGTTCTGTGTGAAAACCACAGGCAGCTCCAGATGAGACTCTATTAGAGACGCAAGTTTAAACAAGCTTGAGCACTTCTTGGACCAAAAGTCACATTAAAAGCTCTCAAAACCTCATGCAGTTTTAATTTTTCCTTGCAGGCTAAACCTTAAAAGGGGTTTAAATCTTTAAAGGGTTTTTCTGTATAGCTTGTTTTTAAAAACATGCTTCAACAACAGGAAGAGATTTTTATTGAGGAACTTGCCTGTCATGATCTTTATCCACCAAATGATATCTTGCCCGGAATGCTACAAGCCGGGCATAATATGCAGGGGCAGGAATGGAGACTGAGCGTGTGCACCTCACGTAGGTGTGACAGAGCTGGTAAGTCAGTAGCTGTAGTTCATCTGCAGTGAAGCAGTTGTCATCCCACAAGACCTGGTAATGTGAAGGACGGCTGGTTCCCTGGAAGGAGAGTTTTAGGATTAATGTATTTCTAGCAGGACGTGGCTTCCTGAGAGACAAGAGGAATTAAAATCTAATTATTAAGCTCAACAGTATTTCCACCTCACCCTACACCTACAAGTAGATCCCTGCATAGCAGTCCTGAAGCAAAGCAGTTAACAAAGCTGGTACAGCACTTAATGACAAGTCTACTCCAGCTAGCTGCCGAGCTGGCAGATATTTTCCTATCAGGTCAAAGATCTGGACCAGTTTCCAAATTACCTGAATTCCTGCATGACTACAGAGGTAAAAGTCAAACTCAGATGGATGTGTGATGGTGCTATCCACTGTAGTGCCTGCTGGGACATTGCCACTTTTCCCCACCTGTTAAAAGATACAATTTTTAAAACTACAATTAACTATCTAACAAGCTGGTTTAAGGGTACTTCTTTCCTTTAACACATTAATTGATAATAAGTAAGTAGATTGCTGTTATGTGAAGTCTCAAAACTAGATTAATTCAAAATGTTAAGCCAGACATGGTAATTCATACCTGTAATCTCACCATTTGGGAAGCCGAGGCAGGAGGATTGTTTTGAGTTCAAGGTCAGCAAAGTCACCTTGGGCTACAGTGTGAGACCCTGTCTTCAACTAAAATTAAAAAAAAAAAAAAAGTTGAGTCCCTTTGTAACTTTTCCTTAGCCCAAATCTTACCCTAAAGCATATTTTCAAACAAGTCTCTAGAGCCTTTTTGGGAAATCCACATAATAACTTTATCTATAGTTTTGTGCATCAATATTGCCACATGTTTATAGATGACATTCTGTATGCAGAGAAGGGGAAAACAGCACTTAAGGAACGGAAATGTAGCTCAACTATAGAGTGCTTGCTTAGCATAAGCAAGACCCTGGGTTCAATCCTCAGTACTGCAACAAAGAAAAAAAGACAAATAAACTTTCCCAGAAAAAAATGACCTCCATTCCTCCCCTGAGAGAAAAAGAACCCCAACACACACATAGCTTTCAGTAAAAGATAAGATGAAGGTCTTCAAACTGGTTCATCAGGTTCAACAAATATATGTATATGTGTATGTGTATGTGTATGTGTATGTGTATGTGTATGTGTATGTATATGTTCTGGCAGATGATTATCGGAAGCCTCTGCTGACATGGAGGCTGAGAAGATAGTTCAGAGCCAGCCCAGTACCCACAGCCTTGAACAGAGCAGAATATCTCTGTGCCTCAACCTAATCATCCATAAAATCAGGTCATGACCTCTGAAAGGGGAGTGGAGCACTCCAGAAATGCACCAAACAGCAACGAATTAAATTTTGTCTCTGTCTGCTTTGCTATGAGAAAGTTTAATAGAACAGAAGCAAATGTTTCCACGGGGTTTGACTCCTTTCTAACTGCTATTCCTTCTGGCTATGAATCACATAACAATGCATGTAAAGAACTTGGAGTACCGAGCATTCTTCCTTCAAATTCATATCAAGCTTGTGTATCTAGCTAAACCAGATACACAATAACAGTAATTCCTGTTTACCTCAAGTTATGGCTTCAGTTACTGTGGTCAGCCATAGCTCAAAATATTAGCAGAGTGCAATGAGAAATGGATAGAGATACTTTGAGAGAGACAATGGCACACGTTGTTTTTGTTACCTCCATGTTTATTTTTTGAGACAGGATCTGTTATATTACTTAGGATGGCCTGCATTTAGTAGTATGGGTGATGTTGAACTCACAGTTCTTTTATCTCAGTCTCCTGAGTGCTAAGGTTACAGGTTTAAGATACCATGTCTGATTCACATAACTTTATTACAGTTTATGGCTTTCTTTTATTATTATTGATCTTTACTATGTCTAATTTATAGTTTAAATGCCACAACAGGCATGTATGTTTAGGAGAAAGTGTGTGCGTGGTGTGTGTATGTGTCATTTATGTGTGTATGTATGTGTGCTGTATATGTTCTGTATGTGTGTTGTGTATGTTGTACGTGTGTGGTATGTTGTATGTTTGTTGTGTGTATATGTGTGTTGTGTGTATATATGTTGTGCGTGTATGTGTGTTGTGCAGTGTGTTATGGGGTGTTGTGAGTTTGTTGTGTGTATATATATTGTGTATATGTGTATTATGTTTAAGTGTTCTGTGTTTAAGTATTATGTGCAGTGTGTGTGTGTGTGTATGTGTGTGTTTGTGGGGTGTGTGTGTGTGTGCATGTGTGTGTTTCAGGCATCCACTAGGGAGTCTTATATCCCCTGTGAATAAGAGAAACAAGTACATACTGTGTCTAGTATCCTTCCTGAAAGTGTGTTCTTTAGGAATATTAGTTTTTTACAGTGTGCTTAAGCACTTTTTTGTCAAATTTGAAGACTTTTGCATTAAATCACAGTTATAAGGCTTTTTTAGAGGGAGGAAATATAGCTCAGAGGATAGCAAATGCCTGCCACATGTGAGGCTATGGCTTCAGAGTCTAGCAACACACACATACACACAGGCTTTTCTAATGTGTAATTTCTCAAAACCACTGTTTAATCGGGTATGATATTTAAGAAGACAATAGAACAGATGATGTTTCCAAACTTGATTAACCACAGACCCTCTTTTTAAACAGTCTCTAGGAGTGTCTAGTGATGGTGGTGCACAGCTTCAATCCCAGCACTTAGGAGGAAGAGGCAGGTAGATCTTTGAGTTTGAGGATAGCCTGGTCTACAGAGTGAGTTCCAGGATAGCAAGGGATACACCGTGAAGCCCTGTCTTGAAAAACAAAACAGAAACAAAACAAAAAATCCAAAGACAAAACAACAACAAAAACAAACTCTAGGGTGCTACAGATGAAAACCTAAAGCTATGTCTGTTATGATGCCTGGGGGGAAGGGGGGAAGAAGGGGGATGGAAACCAGACACACTGAACTCAACAAGTATTGGTTGAGCAGCCAAGCTAGACTTTGCAAATGTTCAGTCATCCAAGGGTAGAATGGATGAATGAATGAACTTCCACGACACAAGCACTTTGATGCAAAGTGATCCAGGTAAAAGCACTAGAACTGCTGGTAGGGAGGGAGTAATCACACTATGTCTTGTAGCTTAAGGAGGCGTTGCAAAGGAAGGGGAAGCCTGGTATGGTAGCACACACCAGAACTCTCAGCACTCAGGAGGCTAAGGCAAGAAGTTTGCAAGTTTGAGGCCATCTTGGGTACATAACAAAATGCTGTCTCTAATAAATGAATAAATAAAATGGGATAACATCTGCAAACACTAGATGCACCCTGAACCCAGGGACACATGGATAAATTGTAGCTTGTCTATGTTCATGTCTGAACTCAGCAAAGGGTGACACTTCAATATACTATAAGAAAAGCCAAACTCAAAAGCTGCACGTTTCTATTCATATTCGTGTGGCACCTTGCAAGGAACAAAACTGTAATCAAGAAATTCCTATCATTGCTGCCAAAAGTTAAGGTCAAAAAAAAAGATTGAGCACAAAGGTGACACCAACCTGTGAGCCTGGCCAGTCAGGAAATGGAAGTGAGAGGATGTCAAAGTTAAGGATTGCTCACGCTACAGAGTGACTTCAAGATCAACCCAGGTAAATTAGTGAGAGCCTATTTCAAAATAAAAGGTAAACGAAGTATGGGGATATGGCTGAGTGACAGCACATTCGTTATATGTGTCAGACCCTAGATTCAATGACCAACATCATTAAAAAAGATTTAGTGTAAGCAGAACTATATGCATTAGTCTGAACCATAAAGTCCAACTATTATCTAAAAAGGCACTTGTAGTATACCTTAAATAAACAACAAAAGGACTGGGATGGATGTGCTCATTCCAGACAAAGGAATGCAGTGGGAATGGGAGACACAATGAGGACACAGTGAAAGAAGAAATGAGTGTGTTGTTTTGACTCCCTGGGGAAAACATGCAGGAGCAAAGCTAGGTGTCTCATAAGCAATGGAGAACACTTGGAGACTTCTGAGCAGCCAGGTGTGTTTTACAGCCCAACCCCTGATAGCAGGATGAAGGGGCAATGGCAACAGAAGCTGCCATGAGTCTCCCGCCGAGGGCAGTGGAGACACTTGAGGCGAGAGAGATTTGGGGGCAGAACACAGGAGATTCTTTGGCAAACTGGACATGGCAAGACAATAAGGCAGGAGAAGAATTTAAAAATGACTTTGAAGTTTGTAGTTTGGCTAATGTAAAACACAGTGATGCCAAGCAACAGAATCTACAGAGAAGAAGGAGGGGTTCTGGGTGGGGATTAAGCAATAAGTGGGAGGCCTGGACGTGTTCTGCTTGACATGCCTATGGTAGACTATATCACTGATGCCAAATATTTCTGTGCCCCTCCCTGGGGAAGATTATAAAGTTCCACCCAGCTACCACAGGAGTGGCCATGTAAATTGCTTTGATAATAAAATGTAGCCCAAATTGTGTTACTTCTGGGCAGAAGCCTTAAGAGCCAGCACTCAGCTTGTCTTTTCTTTTTCCCGTCTGCTACACTGACTGGTAAGGTTCAGATAGACTCTGTCAGCCCAGGTCCCAAAGGGAGGACACAGAGTCACAGCTGCAGCAGGGCCACAGTGAATGTGTACTATGAGCAAGAAATGAATCGTTGTAAGACACAAAGATGGGCTGTTGTTATCACCACTACACAGCATGGTCTGTACAGACTGATACAATGCTCACAGAGAATCTAAGGGAAAATATCTGGTAGATAATTCAAAGTACAAATCAGGAGTTGGGCAGAGCAGTATAAGGTAGGAATATGGATTTGGTGTTGATGAGCAAGTGAGCCTAGAAAAGTGGATGAGGTCAAATTGAGAACAGGAAGAAGTCAGGGAGGGGCTAGAGAGGTGGGTCAGTGGTTAAGAGCATTGGTCTTTCAATGGATCTGGGTTTGATTCCCAGCAACCATACTCCTCACAAACATCTGTAATTCTAGGCCCCAGGGATCTGCCCTCCAAGCCCCCTTTGACTTCTGCAGGTATCAGGCATGAATGTGTTCTGCATACATACATGAAGCAAAACACTCATACACATACAATAAGATAAACAAATCTATGCCGGGCGGTGGTGGTGCACGCCTTTAATCCCAGCACTTGGGAGGCAGAGGCAGGCAGATTTCTGAGTTTGAGGCCAGCCTGGTCTACAGAGTGAGTTCCAGGACAGCCAGGGCTACACAGAGAAACCCTGTCTCGAAAAACCAAAAAATAAAATAAAATAAAATAAAATAAAATAAAATAAAATAAAATAAACAAATCTAATTTTCTTTTAAGTAAAGGGAATCTGAGTGCAGAGGCAGGTAGGCAGCTAAAGCCAGAGAAGGCTGTGGGTCTTAACTGTGGCCATGAGGTCACTGTGGGAATCTGACCTGGTTGAAGACAAGGCACAGAGGCATGCTTTTAGTTCTCTCTTCAACTCGTACTTCCTGGAAGTCCCATTATGAAGTCTGATGTGAGGGAACAGACAGCATGTCAAGTAATTGTTCTTCTAAAAGGGAATTTATAAAAGGAAAACAAGGAAAGGTAGCCAGTGAGAGGGAGAGCACAGTTACCAAATGTTGATTGGAGGAATTGAGGAAGAACTGAACATCTGGAGCACAAGAAGAAGGCCATAGAATAAGGAAGATGAGGGCCTGTGAGCTGGCTCAGAGGCTGATGACCTGCGATCCATCTCAGGAACCTAGATATAAGTTGTCCTTTGACCTACTCACACACATACATACACAGGATATTTATTAAGTAGTGAGGCAGAAAGAACTGAGTGGAAGGCACAGATGGAGAGATGAGCCTGAGGTGTGAGAGAGGAGATAAGGAAGCACACGACCACGTTTGAAAGTACAGGTAGGACAGGCAGTGGTGGCGCATGCCTTTAATGCCAGCACTTGGGAGGCAGAGGCAGGTGGATTTCTGAGTTCAAGGCCAGCCTGGTCTACAGAGTGAGTTCCAGGACAGCCAGGGCTACACAGAGAAACACTGTCTCGAAAAACCAAAAAAAAAAAAAAAAAAAAAAAAAAAAAAGAAAGTACAGGTAGGTAGGCAACTGAGATAAACCATGCCTTCCAAGTCCCCGAGTCCCAGACAGCAGAGGTAGGATTCTGAAGGTAGCTATGCCCATCACTATACTGTAGAAGGTAGGTCTTTGTTATCATTTAGACATGGATAGAACTTTTAAAAGATGGGGTAATGGGGAATAGAACAATGAGAAAAAAATCACAAAGGTTTAAGATTTGCTCTCATGTATTTATAACATGGTTCATGACTGAATAAATGATTTGTTCAGCCAGCAATTCCCTCAGCCAGAGAGTCGAAGCAAAGCAAATGAGCAAGTAGATGTATTTGGAGTTGGAGGCAAGCCAGAGAACTGGAGATATTGGTCAGGGTATAAAGTAAACTAAAGAACTGAAACATCAATCCTGAATGATGATAAAGAACAGAGCTATAGGATAGAAAGATAATTCAGGGTCTGTCAATAGCTCAGTGATAAACAGCTTCCTAATCTATTTGAGGCTTTGTGTTCTACTCCCAGCACTGAGAGTAGGGGTGAAATAATCCAGGTCCTGGATTTCCTCTCCACTCCACAGAAAATGCATGGACAGCAAGTTTACACTGGGACAGAAAGGAAACCATGGCAATACAAGATGGGTGGCAGGATATTTTCAATTTCAAGCAAGCATTCAGATGATCTATATTAGCAAAGTCTAAGAATTCACTGAGTCAGAGCTAGAGCAGTTGGAGGACAAAGATTTAATGTAAACTGGCTAGCAGACTTGGGAACGATGGGGAAAAGAACTCCACTCTCCTGCAACTCAGAAACCAAAACCAAACATCTTGTTCCTGGAAAAGAGACAATGTTTGTCCTGAAAGACAATGGTAAGAGCCGGCAAGCTTCTATGATCCAGCAGCAGAACAGATTTGGTCCTTCCTAGGCCTGAGGGAAAGCAGGACTGCACAGATGAAATAGTATCATAAAAAAGTGTCCAAAAAGCAGCCATCCAATATTGTACACTGGGAACTTACTCTCTTTAAACATAAATATTAAATCATAAATAAAATAAATAGAAATTTTTTTATCAAGTGCTGGTAATTATACCCCAAATTAACACTCATTTATTAATTTAATCTTTACCATACCTCTTGAAATAGATTCTATTCCTTTTTTTGTGTGTTTCGTTTTTTAGACAGGGCCTCATGTGGCCTAAGTAAGCCTTGGATGTGCCATGTCACTGAAGATATGTGCCAAGGATCTGAGTTCAGGGCTTTGTGTGTGCTGCCTCTCCTGCACTTGACCTTTCTTTGGAGACAGGATAATTCAGGCTAGCCTGCAACTCATGATCCTCTTGCTTTACCCTACCAACTACTGGAACTATAGCTGTGTGACCAGGCCTAGATGCTGTTCGTGATCACATTTCATAGGTAAGAATACAAATGTTCTTTGGTTTATGAAGGGATTATATCCAATAAGGTCATTATAAATGAAGACTTCACCTAACCTATCTAGCTTTGTGAGCAGTATAGCTTAGCAGCACAACACACCATAGACTGCCTACTGTTTACTTGTGTGATGGTAGCTACATTATTAAAGTGCAGCTACTACAGAACGAAGGCTGCTTTCATAGTAACATAAAACTGACGACTCCAAAATCTGGAGCTGGAGCGATGGCTCAGCAGTTCAGAACACGTGCTTCATAATCCTGAGGGCTGGTGTTCCAGCAAATGCCTGTAACGCTAGGTCTGAAGTGGGAGCAAGGCAGGAAGAACACTGAGGCTCATTGGCTTCCAGTCTAGCCAAGAAAATGCAGGCCCCAGGTTCAGGGAAGACCTTGCCTCAAATTAATAAGCAGAGAATAGCAGAGGGGGCCACCTGATGCCCTCTTTTGGTCTTTGCATGCGTGTACAGATGCACACACCTACACACATTCACATGCGTGCACACACACACAAGTAGGTAAGTAAATACATACATACACATACATGCATGCATACATACACACATATACACATACATACATACATACATACATATATAAATGAAAAATTTTAGGTCAAATTATCATAAATTTTCATTGTGGCTTAGAGAAATAAAATCTCTTGCCTGTGAATAGTGAGTATGATGTCATAATTCTTCCAAGTAGATACCCCAATAATTCCCTAAACTGATATAAAATCACCAAGGTGATTCTGCTTTACACCCTAGAACTATCATTTGTGCATCAGCAGTAAAAAACAACAAAACCACATACACTGTGAAACTCTGGGTTCGATCTCCAGCAACACACACATGCACACACACACACACACACACACACACACACACACACACACACACACCACCGGACTTTGAAGTTACCTGTTATATTCTAATGTCTGACAAGTTTCTAACCAACACCCATCAATACTATACAAAAACAACTTGTGGTAGCTAACACTGACTGCCAACTTGACAGGATCTAGAATCATTTATCTAGGAGACAAATCTCTGGACATAAATGTGAGGAGTTTCTAGAGTAGGTTAAATTTTGGGTTTTATTTTTTGGTTTTTTTTTTTTTTTTTGTTTTTTTTTTTTTTTTTTTTTTTTGTTTTTTTTTGTTTTTTTTTTTTTTTTGAGACAGGGTCTTTTTATATAGCTCTGGCTGCCCTGGAACTCCCTACATAAATCAGAATATCCCTGAACTCATAAAGATCCACCTGCCTCTATCTCCCAAGACCGGGAATTAAAAGTGTGCACCACCATGCTCAGTTTCTAGTTTAGGTTAACTGATCTGGGAAGACCCACCCTAACTGTGACTAACACCAGTCACATGGGCTGGGGTGCTAGACAGACTAAAACAAAGAAAGTAAGCTGAGCACTTACTGACTGTGATGTAATATAACCAGCTGCCTGGAACCCCCAACATCATGACTTCCCAGTCAGGATAGAATGCACCCTCAAACTGTGAGCCAAAGTAAAGCTTTTGTCAGGTGGCTTTTTACAATGAAAACCAAAGTTAATCATCTACAACTCTCCAATGCTCTCTCCACAACTCTAGAAACCAGCATTTCTGTTACACAAGAGAAACATTCATGCTTAACACTTGTGCTATCCAGAACTGGTCATCTAAATTCAACTGAGGTTAATATATTTATTAGATTATTACTATACACAGGGGTTTTAAAGGATACTGTAAACATCTACTCAAAACCACACTTAGTTGCCACACAGTCTGATGAGGAAGCTTACAGCACATTTCCTTACCCTCTCTGTTTTATCTGCACAGAAGAGTCGTGTGTGATGCCTTTTTTGTACCACAATGTAGGTTATTCCTGGCCGATAGTCTTCCTCCAAGCTTATACATGCCTTTCGAATTGCTATTAGCTCCGGCCAAGCTACCTAGGAGACAGAAGGGGAATTTTGTTTCACGGGGAACTTGCCTAGAATCCCTCGGGTCTCGGGTCTCCAGTGGCAGGTAGGAGGATGCTCTGTCAGAATGCTGGCAGGATGGCACTGGGCTGATGGCACCTGTTTCATCTGTCCCTCGGATACCCCTCCACGGTAGTAGATGATCCGAGTGGGCTTGAAGCGTGTGGACTTATAGAATTGAATCAGCAGCTCCCGGGCCATGCTCGTCAGGTCCTGCACGACCTCCTGACTGTAGAGGAGCTCCTGGGCAATCTCCTGTCGAGATATCTGCACCCGGACCATGGCACAGTACCGGCTGGGATGGCCATCCATGCTGCCCACCACGGCTGCAATAGAAGGCTTCTTCCCATCCCCAGCAGGCGGATGAGTGACATCTGCTCCCAGGAAGATGACAGGCTGCTGGAATACTGAGGGCCTGTCCAAATTCAAGAAGACAGTGTCACTCAATGAAAAATATATCACCAGAGATAACTGCAGGTATAATCTTAGAAATCGAGGACCCTGTGCCCATTAGGAAAGAACACAAACCTTCCAAAAACCAACTTTAAGTTGTGAAATTTAGAGAAGAGAATCAAATCCATTCTTTTCTGCTTTATACAGACTTATATTTATTTACAATATATAGTCTCAAATTTTATACATAATATTTATCACTAAAACCATGTATTTTATTTATTTTTATTTGCATACACACCTACATAAATACAATCTTGACAAGAGTAGGAATTTGGGGGCTGGAGAGATGGCTCAGTGGTTAAGAGCATCTCCCAGAGGTCCTGAGTTCAATTCCCAGCACCCACATGGTGGCTCACAACCATCTGTAATGGGATCTGATGCCCTCTTCTGGCATGTGGGTACATATACAGGTAGAGCACTCAAATAAAATAAGTAAATAAATCTTTAAAAATAAGTAGGAATTTTGTTATATCTTGGTCATTACTAGAATGTTGCTTTACTCATACCTGGCATTTGATAAATATTTGTTGAAAATACAAATTCATTCAGTGTCCCAGTTCTTTTATCTAAGAACAAAAATGAGAACTGTATGGAAGATTTCAGCTTCACCTTCTGCCCAATATAGCAGTGGCCAAGGCTAAGACTACAGTCCTTAGTGTAACGTTTCACATCTAGGAGCTCATATAAAAACGGTACTTTGGAGTTGAAAGGCAGATGCTATTATCTTCATAGAGAAAGAACTGAGGACCAGATGTTTTTTAAAATTCCCATGGACAGCAATCCCCAAGTCTCTCAATCCTCACCAGTACTCTGTTGACCACAGTACCATCCTGCCTTAATGTTTGGTTACTTCAGAGCCAATCTGACAAGTTGAAACTTAAACAAAAGCCTCTCACTTGGGGTGGAAAGAACTCAGTCTCATTAGGAATCTCTGAGGTCAGGGGATTGGGCTGAGTGATGGAGGGCCAATGCAGCGTCTGACACCCAGCAGCAGCACAACAAAGTGTTCCTTAAAAATCACTATTTAGAGCTGGACATGGTGATAAGCACTCCAGCACTACAGAAGCAGAGGCAGGAGGGTTACTACAAGTTTAAGGGCAAGCCTGAAGTCAATGCAATGAATTTCAGACCAGTTAGGGCTTTATATGAGACCCTGTGTCAAAAAAAAAAAAAAAAAAAAAAAAAAAAAAAAAAAAAAAAAAAAAAAAAAAAAAAAAAACCCAAAAATTAAAAAAACAACAATAACAAGGCAAATAACAATAACAAATTAAACAACAAAAATTAATTTATCAGAGTAAGATACAAAACACAGCACAGATAACATAGCTGCAATACCTGCTATCAAAGACTTATAACCAGAAACCACATAAAACTGTGACTACAAGTCAATAAAATTATCTCATAACTCAATATAAAAATGGGCAAAGAAGCCATGTAGAGTGGCATCTGTAGTTCCAGCTGCTCAGGTGGTTAAAATTGCTTTAGCCAGAAGTTCAGAATCAGCCCAGGCCCTTCTTACCTCCCTTCCCTTCCTCCCCTTATCCTTCCTTTCCTCTTTGTAGTGTTGGAGACCAGTAAGTATGTGCTTGTGCAATGCTAGGCAAGTGCTTATCACCAAGCTACAGCCTCAGCCCTACAAAATTTGTTTCTTTATCACACTAACCCCCCAATTCAGATGTAGATATAGTAGCACATACCTGTAATCTCAGCTACTTGTAAAACAAGATCACTTAAGCAGAGTCTTGCTATGTAGTCCTGGCTATCCTGGAACTCACTAGGTAGACCAGGCTGGCCTTGAATTTATACAGGTTCACCTGGCTCTGCCTCCCAATTCCTTAGATAAAAAGTGTGCACTACCAAGCCTGGCAAGATTTGTTTTTTAATTTCATGTATGTGCCTGTGTAAGTTTGTGTGCACTACACGTATAGATGTCCTCAGAGGTGTCAGATTCCCTGGAACTAGAGTTACAGTTGTGAGCTGCCTGATGTGGGTGCCTGGAACTGAACTTGGATCCTTTGCAAGAACAGAAGAGATCTTAACTGCTGAGCCATCTCTCCAACCAAGTCCTCCACTTTAAGATGAACCTGGACAATACAGGGAAATTCTGTCTCAAACAAACTAATAATAAATCAGAAGGTAGAGGTTCAAGGTCGTCTTCAGTTAATTATCTCTAGACCATTTTAGGTTACATGAAACTCTGAGATCCTATCCTAGAACAAACAAAAAATAACCAGACAGATAAAAGAACTGAACTGGCTCCTTACAAAAGATGCCCCAAATTAACCTTAAACATGCTTATCATCATCAACCAGGGTAAAGCAAATTAAAATAATGATAAGATACTATTTCTTTTAATAAAAATGACTAAAATTAAAAACACTAATACTGCCAAGTCTTGATAATGGTATGGAATGACTAGAACTTTCAGTGGAAATGTAAATTGGAATAGACAGGTTGGAAAAATGCCTAACTGCATCTGTTAAGGCTTAATCGTATTCTCTGTAATTCTCTATAAACCAGCGATTCCACACCTGGAGTCCCATACAAGAGAAACGATGCTTACATCTATCAATACTGTAGAATAGCACAATGAATATATAATATTGGTCAAAGAACAGACAAAATTATGTGATTTTTACCCACATAATAAAATAATCCATAACAATAAAAATTAATTAAATTCAACAACATTAAGTGAACTGCACACATATAATGTTAAGAAAAGGAAGATAAGCCGGACAGAATGGTGCACTCCCTTAGTCCCAGCACTCTGGAGACAGAGGCAGGCAGATCTCTGTGAGTTTAAGGACAACCTGATCTACAGGGTGAGTTTCAGGACAGCTAAAGCTACATTGTGACACCCTGTTTTGAAAAAAAGGAAAAAGAGAAGAAAAGGAAAAGGAAGACAAACAAAACAGAGCACACTGCCCCAGTGACTCCACTTACAGGAAGGCGACAGGTAAATAAATCTATATGACAGTTCAGAAGGACAGTTTCTTCCAGGATTACCTGTTTGTAGGAAACTCAGGGTTTCACATAATAAGTAAGCACTAGACCAGTAAGCTACAGCCCTGGTCCTGGGAGTCAGCTTTGGAGTGAGTGACAAGAGAGAGCTTGATCCAGTCTGGAAATGCTAAGTCTTACTGGTGGTGGGTACATGTGTTTACATACATTACATAAGAAATAGCCATTGAGATTCATGTTTGAGATGTTTTGTTTGTTTGCTTTGCACTGGTGGGAGTGGAACCCAGAGCCTTACACACACTCGGCCAGTGTTCTACCACTCAGCTACATCTCAGACCTTGGTTTTTATTTTGTTTTGTTTTTGAGACGGGGTCTCACTGTGTAGCTTTGGCTAGCCTGGAGCTCACTATGTAGATAAGGCTGGACTGGAACTCATTGGCTAGCCTCAGACTCTTGAGTGCTGGGATTAAAATACATACTATCACACCTGGCAAATAAACCCTTGGGGGTTTTTGTTTTTATTTTAATTTTGTTTTGTTTTTTAAGACAAGACCTTTATATGTAGCCTAGACTGGCATAAAATTCACTGTCCTATGATCTTCCTGCCTTATTTTCTCCTTATATACCATCATATCTGGCTGGAAAGTGTGTTCTTTATCATAAATCACATAATTTATATTTTAAATAAAAGTAGGAAAAAGAAGTCATAATCTTACCTTTGATGAGGCACAAGTACATTGTTAATTCCTCCAAGCTTTGCATTTATCTTCAGGCAAAGGTTGGAAAGGGTTTGGGGCGAGGTCTTCACAACATTTTTGACCTGTACACACTGTGTGGCCATACCTAGAAGGGTGTCTCCAACGCGTTTCACCTCCGCTATAAAAGTAAGTCAATAAATTAGCTCCTTTAAGATGTGTAGTCCCTATTGCTATGAGTGAAGGTAAAAGTTCTGAACATTAACATTTACAGCCTGAGCGCAGGGCTGCGTGAGTGTCAGCTGCCAGCACTTTTTTCTGCTAAACCCTCAGAGCAGCCTCTCCTTGTTTCCTAGGCTGCAGCTCTGAAAGCCAGCCCACTTCCTTTATCCTTCTGGTGCAGCCTGTCTCAACTTGCTAGGTCCCTGAGGTTTCTTATCCCTCAGAACTGGTCTGGTGAAAGAATTAATCTCCTAGCTCCGCCCTCCTCAGAGCACAAACTGCCCCCTCAATTTCACTTTTCCCCCTTAAACATTAGAGATAGATAAATAGAAGGTGACAGGAGATAGAGAAGATAAGAAGCAGACAGAGAGGACTGGAGGTATGATGAAGCTCAAGGACTGGTGTGAGCTCTTACAGTTGGCCTCAGATGGTCACCAAGAGAAGAGCCTGTGTCACTCATCTCACAGCAGATCTTCTTCTAGAGGCAGCAGCGCCCTCAGCCCCAGCTCCAGTCTACTTCCCCATTCTGATACTCCTAAGTGCTTCTCACTAGAATATTCTGCATCTTCCAGCTCCCTGGACCACGGATGGCCTACACGATAGTTCCAGCCCCTATCATTTCGTCATCTCCTCCCACCAGGTTGGGTAAGGCTTGTTATATCCAGATGTCAAGAGAAAATCATGATGGACACCAACCTTCTATGTAGTGCTTGTTCTACTAAGTTGGATCTTAGAGTGAGAAGGGTGTTGCTATATGGAGCAGAGGCCACTGACTATTGAGAATAGACACAAAAGAAGAACAAGAAATGGATGCGACTCAGTTGATAGAGTGCTTCCCTACCATGAATGAAGCCCTGGGTTCAATCCCCGGTACTGCAGAAGTCAGGTGTACAGTTATATCCCTAGAATCCCAGCACTTGGGAGGTGAAGATAAGACGATTCAATATCCAAGGCCATTTCTATCACATAATGAGCCTACATAAGATCTTGTCTCAACAAAAAAGGGGCAGGAGTGGGGGAAGAAAAGAAGAAAAAGAAGAGAGTCTCATCATGCCCCAACCCCACCATTTCCCAATGCTGCAGATCAAATGTAGGACAGGGAGCTTGCTAAACAAAGTACCCCACCACTGAGCTATACACCTCTACACACACCTGAGTCTCTGTGGCTTAGACCACTGACAATGTACAGCTAGGGCTGTGGAATCACCTAGCTTATCCTGTCAAACCAAGAACTTGAAATCATCTCATTCAGCATTAGTGTTTATACTCTTATACTAAAGGCACATGCTTTTAATCCCAGCACTTAGGAGGCAGAGGCATGTGGATCTCTGTGAGTTCAAGATCAGCCTGGTCTACAGGGTGAATTCCAAGACAGCCAGGGCTACACAGAGAAACCCTGTCTCCAAAAAACACAAGTGTTCATACCATATACTGGTGTCTTCCCAGGCAAAATCACCACTATTAGCTGTAGGCCCACATATGTCATTTTCAGATGTTTAAACATGGGCTCCACACTGTCTGCACCTTGAGCATACTTGCAGAAACATGGCTGACCCTGGATGGGCATTCCTGCATCCTTGGAGATTTTACGAAGTTGGTCAGTGAAACTCCTGTTAAGAGAAAACCAGTGGTACACAGCGCTTTCATTTTCACATGGAAACAAACTTAAGTCTTTATGAAGTTGCCAAGAATAGATTGGCAGTTGTACCACTGCAATTAAAACAGAACAGTCGGTATTAGTAAGCTAACAGATAATCAGTCTGAATTTTTATTACTATTTTTTTGTGGTACTGGAAATTAAACCCAGAGCCTTAAGTATGCTAAGCAAGTATAACTACCACTGGGTTATACCTTCAAACCCCATTTTTAATTTCTAAAAAAAATTATGGTTCAGCTGAGCTTTAGGGACTAGAATTGCATTTTATTTATTTATTTATTTATTTATTTATTTATTTATTTATTCCACACAGGGTTTCTCTGTATAGCCCTGGCTGTTCTGAAACTCACTCTGTAGACCAGGCTGGCCTTGAACTCAGAAATCCACCTGCCTCTGCTTCCCAAGTGCTGGCATTAAAGGCATGTGCCACCACTGCCCAGCTTAAAATATTTTTTTAAAGAAATAATTAAATCTATAATTTAGAGCTTAAAAAAAAGGAGGGTCCCAGGTTCAGGTGATACATATTTTGATAAGGTTGGTGAGGCAGAGTAGGTGAGCTTGTGTTTAACTCAGAACATGTAAACATTCTTTCATATTCAAGTCTGGATGTTTAGAATTAGAAACAAACTTGTAACAGATTTGGTTCAAGAAACCGACATTACTTTTTTCATTTTGAAGTTTAAATTTTAGAATTAAGAAATTACATAAATCTATGCATAAGTCAGGTTCTCACGATTTAGCCTTAGCTGGCCTGAAATTCACTATGTAGACTAGGTTGGCCTTAAACTTGCAGAGTCCCATCTGCCTCTGCCTCCCTAGTGCTGGAATTAAAAGTGTGAACCACCAGACCAAGTATCAAAGTAATTGATTTTGTATATTTGCCAATGTCTTTTAGGGTTCCTTTTTTCATCCCAGTTCTGTTTCTTGGTTTTCTTTACCCTTCTCATGGACTTCCTTTCACAGAAGATGTGTCCGTAAGAGGTGACACAACTCGGAGGCAGTTTTCCTGCAGCAAAACAAGCTCACCTAGTGAGTTATAACTGTCAAAAGTACACTAGCTTTCACTTTTCCTGGAAAAGGTGAAGTGGCCACAGAAAGGTTCTCATAAGAACTGGAGTTTCCCAAACAGCACTGCTCCTACTCTGTCTACTTCACAGCTTCTGGTGAACTGCTTCACGAGTTTCTACTTGAAATATGCAGAAGCCAAGCCAGACTCTCAAAGAATTTTCAGTTTACAATATAGCGCAGGGTCTTTTCTGTAGAGCCAGAAGGCATCACTGTAGAAATCAGGGGGTCAGTGCCAGTGTACCCAGCACAGACAGAGAAAGATACTTCATATCTAGAAGGGGTATTACTGAGCTGAAAACAGGATACTCACTTTAGCAAATCTTCCCTACATTGTTTCTGAGGCGCAAAACAAGCCACTGCCCATACTTTAATTTCAATGCCAGCATAAAACTGCTTTCCTCGCATGTCCCAGACACCCTGGTTGGGTGTGGCTACTGTTTTATTCTTTAAAAACAAAAAACAAAAAAGAAACAAAAGAAAAGAGAAAAGATATTACAATCTAAGACCATTTGTATGTTGAAGGGGGAACAAACAAAACTTCATTTGGTACAGTCAGAAGTCAGAAGCAACCGTGAGTACAACCACAGGTAAACTCAAAGGTGCGTCTGTTTTTGATTGGTGAGGCAGCAGCTTACCCGGCCTCCATACTGCAACAATGGAGCTGGAAGCACCCTGCCTGTGAGCTCTGTCATCTCATTGTGTACAACAATCCCAAATTCCTTCAGGTATGGGTCAGGTCCACCCACCATGCTGTTGCTCTTCACCTAAGGAATGGGAAAGCCTGCATATGTAAGAGCAAACAGGAACTGTGTCCCCTCCGGAGCTGTTTATTCTTTTTGTTTGTTTGTTTGTTTCCAGCTCACAGTTGGCTAATCTTGAAGACCACACACGCCTACTGACCAGTCTGCTGATTTCCTCCTGTCTGTCAGGAGCAGATCTTGCTGTGGCTTTGATCATGGTGGATGTCTGATTGTCTGTGAGCTTCTTTATGCATCTCTGCCCTGCCACTATATTACAGACCTGCAAAGAGACAAAGAGAAGTTAGGTTTTGTAGAAATGGGCTTCTATACATAATGTCTTTGTCTAGTTCCAGGAACTAATAGTTATATAATAAATTTATATGCACAAGCTACTTCAAAAAGACTAAACTCTGCCACAAGTTTATAACACTTTGTTTGTTTGTTTTAAGAAAGGTTTTCTCTGTGTAGCCCTAGCTATTCTGGAACTCACTTTATAGCCAAGGTTGGCCTCGAACTTGTAGAGATCCAACTGCTTCTGCCTCCTGAATGCTGGGATTAATTAAAAGCATGCAACCAGACCCACCCAGTCTGAAATGTTTCTTTTTTAAAAGAAAAATTAATTCAAGAGATTAGCAAAAGAAATGTCATTTGGATTACCTCAAGTGGCAGGTAGGTATGCTTTTGCTCTTGTCCCACTTGAAGGCAAGGAAGATGGGAGTATTTCAGATGCAGACTATACTTCTGCTTAAAGTACTGAGCTACTGTACATTCCATAGCTCGACCATTTTCTAGCTGCAAAGGGAAGCTAGAGGAAAGAATGTCTATTTAAAAGTTTTACTTCTTTAACAAGTAAATAAAACCTACTAACATTTCTATGTTGGTTAGTCACTTAAGAAACAAAGGCCACGGGCTGAGGACGTGGCTCAGTGGCTAGAAAGCTTAACACACACAGAGCCCTGTATTTGGTCCACAGCCCTCCATGAGCTACTTAAATAAATACAGTGGTACTTGCCTGTAGTTCCAGCCCTTAGGAGATGTAGGCAGAAGAATCAGGAGTTCAATGCTATCCTCATTTACATAGCAAGTTTTAGGCCAGCCTGGACTATATAGGACTCTCAAAAAGTGGTTTGGGAAGGCAGCAAGATAGCTCATTAGGTGAAGGTGCTTGCTACCAAGATTGGTGTGTGTGTGTGTGTGTGTATGTGTGTATGATGGGGGGAGAAGGAGAAACAGAGAATATCATGGACACAAAGTTGTAACAACAAGAAAAGAATTCCTGCATAACCAAAATAATGTAAGATTTATATATATATTTAACACTATTTATTTAGGAGAGCCAAGAGCCCATCTTCTTTTTGTGTCAGACAAAAGGTCAGTGATCCTGATGACAGGAATGAATCTACCATATGTAGTAAGTGTACAGACACTTCCATACATATGCTCACTTAGGCACAGTTCTCGATGGACCACAAGTTGTGTGATCAGAAAAACAAGATTGAGTACGAGGAAAAGAACACACTGCTAGAGACAGAGACAGACACTAATAACTGAGAGTAGCATCGTGCTGTAAAGGAAGGGAGAGACAACTACACAAATATGCACAGCAGTCCTTGTCTTCACATGACGGCCTGTATGATAGATAGGCCTTAGTAGAGTCATCCTGTACTGAGAAGTATAACAGTATAGTAATTGATTACAATTATTGTACTCCTTTTTAAAAGTCTTAGTTGTGTTTGTATGTAGCATATGTGTGCATTTTTGTGTGTGCATATGGAAGCCAGGGGTCAACATGCAGCATCTTCTATCACTCCCCAACTTACTTTGTGAGACAGAATCTCACTGAACCTAAATGAAGCCAGTGACTGGGCTGGCTGATCAGCAAGCTCGGGAGCTTCCCATTTCTGCCCTGCTAGCACTAGAATGACGGATGTTCACCACCATACCTAGCTTTTATGTGGTTAATGGGGATCCAAATTCAGTTGTTCATGCTATACAGTAGGTACTATATGGATTGGTCATCTCTCCAGGCCCTGATGATTACATCATCAAATAGAAGTTGATCTATGTTTAGTATACTTGGTTCAAAAGGTAAACTGAATCACAAATTCCTAAAATATTTTTTTAAAGCTTTGATGGTAGGTGAGATTCTTGTTATCCTGAAAAACACACTACTGTGTACCATTTTCTCCAATGAAGTTCAATAGCTTCTTCTGTCATCAAACTGATATCAAATTTTACTGCTAATTTGGGTTTCCTTTTGTTGTCTTTTTCTTTCATTTTGTGATTTTTCTTTTCTTTCTTTTTTTTTTTTTTTTTTTTTTTTTTTTTTTTTTGAGACAGGGTCTCTTGGGATAGCTCAGGCTGGACTCAAATTCAAAGCAATCCTCCGGCCTCAGTCTCTCAAGTACTGAGATTTCAGGACTAAACCTTCACGCATGGTTTCCATATTATTTTACATGTAATCTACATACGTTTGATGACTGGCTGGCCGTCTTGTCACATTACAAACTCGATATTTTCGTTTCATCTGTCCACAGTGAGTCACCTCAACCTTAAGACCTGAAGAGTTGAGAGAGAGAGAGAGAGAGAGAGAGAGAGAGAGAGAGAGAGCCTAAAATATCAGTTTTAATTAAAATCATAGTTACAAAACTAGATTCAAATGTCTTTAAAAAGTCAAGGAGTGGCAGTGCATGGTGGGATACATCTTTAATCCCAGCACTCAGGAGGCAGAGAAAGGTGGATCTCTATAAGTTAGAGGCTAGCCTGTTCTACAGAGTGAGTTCTAGGACAGCCACAGCGATGAAGTGAGACTTTGTTTAAAAAAAAAAAAAAGTCAATAAGTACATTACTCTAGAAAGAATTCTCATGCAGATAATAGCAATTTCTCCACATAAGCAAAAAGTCAATAATTTAATACAGAATAAGAGTTGCAAGAATATGGTGACAATTTAATCATATAAAAGCAAAAATCTCAGCTAAGTAAGATAAATTAGATCCCAGATGATCTAAGATGTTCAACCAATTATTTATTTATTTATTTATTTATTTATTTATTTATTTATTTTTGGAGATAGGGTCTCTCTACATAGCTTACATTATCCTAGATCTTGTGATCCTCCTGCCAAAGTCTCCTGACTGCTGAGATTACAGGCATCTAATACCATGCCTGGCTACATAACTGACCTTATTAGTTCACTCAATAAGTCTATGTAAGTATCAATATGTTCTGGAGTGTATTTTGAAGTCTAAGTGTACACTGACTCTATGACTCTATAGCTAAGAAACGTATCCAAAGTCCCTAGATAATCCTAGGATTATCTAGCCTAGGAAGGGAACTTGGGTCTATGTGGCTCAAGCCCAGATGACCTGAACTCTGTTACACGCACGCCATGATGACATTAGCATGGATACCTACCCCTAATTTCTTTGGTAAACTTGACACGCTGGGAGTCTGTTAGAGGCTTTGTCTGTTCATTGATGTTCTGAATGTCTAAAACCTCACACATGAACTCAATGATAGGCTGAGCCCGGTAGAAAGCAGTTGCAGATACTAACAAATAGAGAAAGGATGTTAGCATCAAGACAAAGTGAAGGACCCAAACTAAAAGAACAAAAACCAGAGTTAGCAGATGGAGTTCCAACCCACCATCAATATTGAGCATCATATTCCACATGGCAGGGCGCACAGACTGGTGAAAGCCAAACCAGACCTCTCTGCCCCCTCCCAGAGGGTGGTAATAACCTTCAGGGGGTGAGAAAAAAGACCGCCCTACTGGAGTGTACCTGAAGAGACAAAGGTTTGAATATTTCATGCAAAACATTTTGATGTCAGTTTGTGCACTGAAATCAAGTTTGAATGGTGACTTGAGTTGGAATCTTTGCATGGCTAAGAACAATCTGTCAACAAGCCTGACATTTGTGGGAAGGGATCCAAAGTAGGGTACTGACCTCATAGAAGGGAGATGCCTTGTAATCACATCAAGCGCTTGTACTGAGTCATCGGGGACTTCATTCAGGTGTCCAGCTAAAGCTTCTAAAAGCAGCTGAAGGCTCACAACTGACACCCATTGCACAGACACTTTGAAAGTTTGGTCCTTACCCTCACCTGGGAGGGTCACCTCCATATCAACCTAGGTATAAATACATACAAACAGGTTTGTAACGGTTGTAGGGAAGACCCCATATGGCATATGCATGATGGATATTTATCTTAATAATTTAATAGAACATATTATACAATAATTAAAAATAAGGGCCAGTGGGATGGAATAGTAAGTAGGTAAATGCTAATTACCACCAAACCTAATGACCTGAGTCTGATCCTGTGTACCACATGGTAGAAGGAGAGAACCAACTTCCACAAGCTGTCCTCTAACTTCTATATGTACACCATGGCAGGTGTGAACCCATCACATATATACACATACATACACAGAAGTAAATAAATAAAAATTTGAAAATAAATAAATAAGGAAGATACTACATGGCAGATGAACTTTGTAAGTGTTGTGCTAAGTGAAATAAACCTGACATGGAAAGACAAATACTGATGACTCTACTTAGACAAGGTACTCAGAATGAACAGATTCATAGAAACAGAGGTAGAATTAGTGGGCTCCAGAGCAGGTGGCAGGGGTATGGGAACTACTGCTTAGTGGGCAGAAAGTATACCTACCCACTAAAAGAACAGAGAAATTCTAGAGTAGATGGTGGTTACAAGTACACAACAATGTGAATGCTCTTAAAAACAGGGTGGCCAGAGCTGGAGAGATGGCTCAGTGGTTGAGAGCACTGGCTGCTCTTCCAAAGGTCCTGAGTTCAGTTCCCAGCAACCACATGGTGGCTCACAACCATCTGTAATGGGATCCGATGCCCCCTTCTAGTGTGTCTGAAAAGAGAGACAGTGTACTCACATACACAAAATAAATCAATAATTCTTTTAAAAAATAGTTGTAATAATATTAAAAGAAAATCTTCATATTAATATATATTAAAAAAACAAAACCACCACCAACAACAACCCAACAGCAGAGTGGCTGTTCATGGCAGTAATTCTAGCCATCAGGAGGCTGGTGCAGGAGTGCCATGGATTCAAGGCCAAACTGAGACTTATCTCAAAAGAATTTGTCTTGAATTAGAAAATATAGTTAAGGGGTATCTAATTGTATGTAAGTGGAAACAACACCTATACATACTGTTTAATGAAAAAAAATCACAGAATGATATGCAAATAAAAACAAAAACACCTAGACATACATGTGAAAAGATAACACACATAAAACACCCAAAGTAACAAACTAATGTGGGGTGCCCCTTTAACAAGGAGAGTGGAACTGGCATGTAGGAAAGTCAAGAAGCCATAGTTTTTGTGAATTGCCTAAGTTTAAAAGGAACATATACTCAAATACTGAAAGAAAATTTTGAAATAGGCCCAAACTAATAAAATAGCAGGGCCCTGTGATTCCTTTTCCTAACCTAAATAGTTAAAAATGCCTGTCAGCAGGCTTGGGCCCAGTTAATTAGTTACAGAAGATGTGGAGTTACAAGACAAAGGCCTATTAAATCATCCAAAGAAACTGACTGACGATGAAAGATAAAAAGGTATACAAGGACATCCTTAGAAGAACAGAGATATGACCAAATGAGTTTTTTCATTTGGTTACCTGACTGGGAAGCTTGTCCAGGATTTGTGCGAACACCCAGGACTCCCGAAGACTCCCCTTGGTGGTAGGTTTATGTCTGTGTGAGTGGAGATATGGGCTGGCCCAGAGCTCTGATATTACACTGCCTCATGTGTTTGCGCAAGCTGGTTTCTTGTGAGTTTTGGGTGAGTGCCATCCTGAGACTTGAGTGAGAATCCCCCTTTGAGTTTTTTCAATACTGCTTATTAATTTTCTTAAAGATTTATTTATTTATTTTTTGTATGTGAGTAAACTGTTGTTCTCTTTAGACCAGAAGAGGGCATTGGATCCCATCACAGATGGCTGTGAGCCACCATGTATTTGTTGGGAATTGAACTCAGGACCTCTGGGAGAGCAGTCAGTGCTCTTAACTGTGGAGCCATCTCTCCAGCCCTATAAATTTAATTTAAATCAATAAAAAAAAATTTGTGGCTCTAAGAATTAAATTCAGAGCCCTATGGATGCTAGGTAAGTGTTATACCACTGAGTTATCTTTTAAAGTTTTATTTATCGTTTAAAGTTTTAATAGATAAACTTTATCTATTATAGTTCTGTTTTGCCTGTGTATGTATGTGTCCCATGTGCATGGCCATGTATTCTAGGAAGGAGAAAGAAAGTCTTGGATCTACTGGAACTGGAGCCAGCACACTGAATTGAATCTGAGTCCTCTGCAAGAACAACACTGGTTCTTAACCACTTAGCCATCTCTCCAGCACTACCTTTTTAAATTAAAAGTACATTTAAAAGCCAAGTTTTAGATTATTTACTTCCTTATCTATTTTTGAGTATGAGTGCAGGTTCCCATGGAAGCCAGAAGAGAGAGATGGACTTCCTGGAGCTGATTACTACTGTGCTGCCTGACATCAGTACTGGGAACCAACCTCAGTCCATGGAAACAGTAGCAAGTGCTCTGAACTGCTGGGCCATCTCTTCAGCACAGTCTCCAAATGCTTATTACACCTATTTATTTATTCATTCCTTTATGTGTGTGTACATGTACGTGTTTGTAGGTGAGTATGTGGTATGGCCCATGTGTGAACGTCAGAGGACAGCCTGTGGAAGTCAGTTCCCTCCACCACATGGGTTCCCAGGGATTGAATCCAGATTTTCTGGCTTGGATTATACTACACCCACCAGGCCACTTGAACATCCCTAATTTTAAAATATTATAGTCTTACAATACCCTATAACTCCAGCTCCAGAAAATTTGATGCCCTCTTCTGACCTCTGTGAGAACCACATGAAATTGTGTACAAACTCACACACAGTCATTTGCATAAATATAATTAAAACATAATTTAAAAAATAATTATTTTACTCTTTGTTTTTGGTTTGTTTGTTTTTGACTCAGCATCTTACCATCCTGGCTGGTCTGGAATCTCCTAGGTAGACCACACTGGCTTGGAACTCACAGAGATATACCTGCCTGTCTCCTGAGGGCTGGGATTAAATATGTGTACCACCATGCTTGGCACTTTTTTTACTATTAAAATAAATGATAAAGAATGTACTGTGGTATTGTTTTTGTAAGTGAAGCTATGAAAACCCCAGTGTTATAGTTAGGCAGTAATTTGTTAAAGTTCACTGTGAATGTGAAAAGTATGGAATATATGCGAAGATGATAGAATCAATGTAACCCCGGTGCTCCTCGCATCTGTGACCATCGTGAAGACACCATGATGGTGGAAAGTGTAACCAGTCTGTCATCACAGTTCCAAGACCTGAAGTGAAGGAGGCTGTGAGTGGCTCAGTGGTTGAGTGGTCACCCAGCATGTGTGCAACCCTGGGTTAACACCCCAGAGCAAGAAGAGGAAGAGCAGCACGAAGAGGAAGCTTGCCAAAAGGTTCAGTGAGCAAACACGCTTGCCAACAAGCTTGACACCCCAAATTCCATCTCTGGAAGCCACATGGGGGATGGAGAGAACCAACTCACATGCACCATGGCATGCCTCCCAACAGTGAGTAACTGAAGGAACAAAAGAACTGAAGGGTGACCCAGAAGGAGGCCTCTGCCATTTGCAGTTGGCACCGAGTAGCCTGGAGTCCCCGCTGTTGACACTTACCCTATCCCGTCCGATCGGCAGTGGATGTGCTGTGTACATGTTTCTTTTGCCATCATAGCCAGGCTGCCGATCTCCGAACATCTGCATCTTGAAGTGTCGCACCATAGTGTCTACTACCTCCCTTAACAGTGATAGAGACAGTGGCAGTTAGCTTTGAGAAATAATAACAGAAAGTGGCACCATGCTTTCATCTAAACTCTGTGTGGTGCCACTAGAAAAAAGTCAAAGTCACAAAGATGACTCAAGTAATGAAAAAAAAATTAACTTAAGGAAGGTAACAACACATGGGCACAAATGAGCACACAGAACATGCATGTAATCTCAACACTGGGATGGTGAAGGCAGGAAGATTGGGAGTTCAAAATCATCCTTGGCTAAATACTGAGTTTGAGATAAACTTAGACTGTGTGAGACCCAGTCTCCAAAAAAAAAAAAGGAAAAAAAAAGAAAAGAAAAGAAAAGAAAAAAAGGACCAATGAGATAAAGCTAAACCCAGAACCCATAGGTAGAAGAAAACCGATTCTCTCCAGTCATCCTCTGGCCTCCACACATATGGCACAGCATACTTGTGCCACATACACACACACACATACACACACACACAAGTAAACATGTAACAATAGCTTTATAAGAGTAATATATTTAAAGCATCTAAGCTTTGTGTGGCCATTTACCACTAAATGATGTTTCTTATAAAATCAGACTCCTTGGCCAGGCGGTGGTGGCGCACGCCTTTAATCCCAGCACTCGGGAGGCAGAGGCAGGTGGATTTCTGAGTTCGAGGCCAGCCTGGTCTACAGAGTGAGTTTCAGGACAGCCAGGACTACACAGAGAAACCCTGTCTCAAAAAAACCAAAACCAAAACAAAACAAAACAAAAAAAAACAAACAAAAAAAACAGACTCCTTATTAAGAACATTTGTCTTGGGGCTGGAGAAATAGACTCTGGTTAAGAGCACTGACTGCTCTTCCAGAGGTTCTGAGTTCAATTCCCAGCACCCACATGGTGGCTCACAACCATCTATAATGGGATACGATGCCCTCTTCTGGTGTGTCTGAAGACATGACAGTGTACTTACATACATTAAATAAATAAATAAATAAATAAATAAATAAATAAATAAATAAATCTTTTTAAAAAAGAATCTTAGAAGGTCTTAGAAAAAAAGACTAGAACTCAGAAACTTGTAAATCAGTACATCCAAGATGCATGGTATTCAAATGAGTAGGTCAATCCCCCTTTTCTAATGCTAATGATTTATTACTCTGCATACTACTTTGTTTTATTCCAAAAAGTTCATAGGTAGTATAAACAAAGAATGCTATTAAATATTCTCACTCCAAAGAGATTACCGACTTAGTTTCTATTAGACAGAAATCTCGATTAGTCAGTCATGCCTGGCTCTACTTTAGTCTTGCACATTCTCAATGCAGCTCCTAAAGTAAATGCAATGGCATGGAAACTGGAATGAATATCTAACACAAGACATGGCGGATCCAAGTCCACAATGTTGTCAGTGCTAAAGTCAGTGAAAAGGTGGGTGCTTTGTGTTACCACCTTTACAAAGATGAGTGTGTGTGTGTGGAGCTGTAAGATACCCAATTACTCAATGTGGGTCCTGGGAACCAAGCTCCAGTCTTCCAGTCTTCTTTAAAAGCAAAAGGCATTCTTGACTATCTCTCTAGCCCCTACCTTACCAACCTTATTAAGCCCCATGTTTGTGAACTGTATCCTAACTCAATATCACAGCCATCAGTATTATAAGTGAAATCAATGGGAAAGTCACACTTATAAACAAATCATGAGAAAGAATGGTAAATAGAGAAATGTGTATAATATACTCTCACTTTTTTTGGGGGGGGGTTGGTTTTTTTCGAGACAGAGTTTCTCTGAGTAGCCCTGGCTGTCCAGGAACTCACTCTGTAGACCAGGCTGGCCTCGAACTCAGAAATCTGCCTGCCTCTGCTTCCCAAGTGCTGGGATTAAAGGCGTGCGCCACCACTGCCAGGCATACTCTCGCTTTTTAAAAATCTAACTTAAGAGCTATGTATTCTTTCCATAATTTCTCAGTTTGTCGTCGTCGTCGTCTTCTCCTTCTCCTTCTCCTTCTCCTTCTCCTTCTCCTTCTCCTTCTCCTTCTCCTTCTCCTTCTCCTTCTCCTTCTCCTTCTCCTTCTTCTTCTTTTAGGTCTCATGCAGCCTAGGCTGATTTTGAACTCTTCCTAGTGTGGGGATGACACCTGGTTTATGGAGATCAAGTCCAGGGCTTTGTGTACAGTGATAGGTGTTCTCCTACTGAGCTACAGTTCTGGCCCCCATCCCTGCTTTATTTTTCATTATATGTTTTATTTGCTGATTTATCAAGTTTTAACCTTTAGAATATAAACTTCCCAAAGGCCCTCCCCCAAGCCTAGAAGGTCATTTCCCTGTGCTTCTACAGCTATTTAGCTAGGAATTCTCCAGGACAGACTCCAGCAGCTCACTCCTGTGCACCTGTGTGTGTGTGGTGCTGGCCTGGTAGCTGATCACAAGTGCTTTCTCTCTGACTCCTTCTTTCTCTAATCACACTCGTTCAGGGTTTTCAAGAAGCTAGCTTAACTCTTAAGAGAACTTAATGTGTTCAGTGTGCCCATTTTCTCGAATCTTGCCCTTCACCTCTCTGCTTACAGCAATGCCAAGAGCATGCTGGGTAACAGTGGAGACTTTTCTGACTTGCATGAATAAAAGCACTTGTAGGGGTTCTGTTTTGAACAGCAGCCATTCCTTGGATGCCTATAATTTCATCTTTCCTATGTATTCATTCATATCTGGCCAAAGGAACAACTCCATGTTTTCTAAAACACCTAGCTTGCATATACAGCATGCTTTGCCTTGGCATTCTGGTGAGTTAATAAAAGACTGTAATGTTAGTGGAAAGGCAAAAATTCTCTGGTACAGAGCAGCACAGAACAATACCTGCTACACTGTAAATGCTCGAGCCAGTTTGTGTTGAGCCAGCTGTGGAGGCCTACACCTACAACCCCAGTCCTCAGGGCTGTTTGGAGTCTTATTTTCTGTATGTTTACTTCCTACATGGATCTCATTCAGAATCATGCTTTACCAACAATACACTTACGACTCTCAAATGCCTATTTTCAGTACATGTCTCCCCTAGATCCAGTTTCACATGTTCTGTAACCTAATAGACACCATGGCCTTAGCATGTCTCATATATCCTGGTGCTAAATAGGCAACTTAGCAGAGAAGAGTAGTTAAGATTTGGTTCCCAGTACCCGAGTTGGGCAGCTTACAACTCCAGCTCCAGGGAATCTGACATCCTTTTCTGGTCTCCATGGGTGGACACACACACACACACACACACACACACACACGTACAAATAAATATTTAAAACACATGTCCTAACTCAGAAGGCTAAAGCTGGAAGATCTGAATTCAAAAACATTGTAAATCAATGCTTGTCTGGGCTGCATATCAAGACCCTGTCTCAAAAGATGATTGATCTCTACACCCAAGCTGAATAATCATGGGCTTATACAACACTAAACTATACCAGAAAGCCAAATTATTGCAATATAATTTTTAAAATGGATAAAGTAAAAACAAAACAAAAAAAACCTCCCTAAACATTGCCAAATAGCTCAGTTGTCAGCAAAAGCTTTGTCAGCAAAGCAAGAGTCTTCCTGTCAGAGGCTGCTGGAGGATGACCACATTGAGGCAGAGACAGGGAAGTGAGTGTGTGTGTATGTGTGTGTGTGTGTGTGTGTGTGCGCGCACATGTGTGCATGCATGTGCTTTTGCTACAGAGTATCTTCATATTGGTAACCTGACCATACCTAACCTACCAAACAGTTCACTTCATCAGACCCTCTTGAATAATGCTAGAAATAAGCAGGTCTTCTCCTGGAGCTTTTTTTTCAATACTCTAAAACAATCCCTACATTAATATGCTCTCATGTACAAAGCAATAACATCTAAATTTCCAGATAACTCTATTGCCCACACACTAACATCTTCATCTACTGTCATAAACGTCTGGTACCTTTGATTGACGATGACCAATGACACGGTCGCTTTATCAAAGAGTATGTATTTATTGCTAGATCTATGCTATATCCAGCAGAGTTGCTGGAACAAGCAAAGAGGGTCACATCATACACTTACTACTAGGGTAAAACAATGCCTACCTGCTGAGAGACTTCAGAAGACAATATGATACATAATAAATTATCTGAGCTATATGTACTCCAAAGTCTACTCTTTCTGATTCTTACCTGTTGACTCTACGAGGCCGTTTTTCTGGTTTAATATCCACATCATAGTGATACACATCTATTTTAGGGATCTGAACCTGAAAATGATTGGCTAACAGTCGAATTGGTTTCCCAACAGTTCCAAGGCCAGGACGCCGAGGAGGATGGAAGAGGCTGGCTGGGGGTCCTAAAGAGAAAGACATACATTGTGCTATTTGGTAAGGAGGAGAATGACAGTTAAAGTTATTGAGATCTTATTTATCATTGAATATGTTCTGATATATATAAAAAAATCTTGGATCTCTGAGGCTGGAGAGATGGCTCAGAGGCTAAAAGCACTGGTTGCTTTTCCAGAGAACTCAGGTTTAGTTTGCAGCATCTATATGACAGCTTACAACAGTTTGTAATTCCAGTTCTAGGGGATGCAATGCCCTCTTCAGAGCTTCATTGGGTACCAGGCATACACAGGGCACAAGCCTGCATGCAAAACACTCACACACATAATTTTTAAAATAAATATGACGCATTTTTTAAAAAGAAATTTATGCATATTGGTGTTTTGCCTGCACGTGAGGGTGTCAGATCCCCTGGAACTGGAGTTACAAACAGTTGTAAATTGCTATGTTGGTTCTGGGAATTGAACCCATGTCATCTGGAAGAGCAATCAGTGTTCCTAACCGCTAAGCCATCTCTCCAGCCCCATATTTTTTTCTTAATTGAGGTGTTGAATATACTAAACTTATCTAGATTTCTAGGTAGTTAGTTAACAATGTTGCTTTTATTTTCAATATGAGGAACATCAAAGTTAAACAGAGAGTATGATGAATTTATCTCATACACAAGTTTACAAAATTATATACATTTAAAAACAATATGTAACCAGGCATGGTAACATGGTTGTACACACCTGGAATGCTAAGGGAAGATAGTTAAGAGCTCAAAGTCATAACCCTGTCTCAAAAAAAAAAAAATAGCAATAGGAGCTGGTAAAATGGCTCAGTAAATAAAGACTTTACTGCCAAGTTAGACAACCTTATTTTGATACCCAGGACCCACATGGTCATAGAAGAGAACTGACTCTAATGCACATAGACACACACAGACACACAGACACACACACACACTGAATGCATTAAAATACTCAGGAGGTTGGAGAGATAGTTTAGCCTTTAAGAGCACTGTCTGCTCTTCTAGAGGACTTGGCTTTGGTTCCCAGAATGCACATGACAGTTCACAACTATCTGTAACTCCAATGTGAGGTGACATGATGCCCTCTTCTGGCTTCTGTGGGCACCAGGCATGCACATGACTCACAGACATACATGGAGGTAAGACACAGACAAAATACATAAAACCAGGAGCCAGGTGAGATGGTTTTCTTTAATTCTGGCACCTAGAAGACAGAAGCAGGCCAGCCAGGGCTACAAAGTGAGACTCTGTCTCAAAAAATAAATAAAACAAAATTAGAAAGAGGGCAATATCAGGTATTTTCATCAATCAATCTCCACCTTACTTTTAGATTTATCTATTTTATTTTGTTATGTGTATGGGTGTTTTGCCTGCATGTATATGTGTACCACATGCCTGCCTAGTGCCGTGGACACCAGGAGAGGGCATCAGACCCCCGAGAACTAGAGTGAACCACTATTTGGGTACTAGAAACCAAGCCTGGGTCCTCTACAAAAGCAATGAGTGCTCTAAACCACAGAGCCATCTCTTTAGCTCCCTCCACCTTACTTTCTGAGATAATATCTCTCACTGAACTTACCAGATGCTTTTTACATAGGTGCTAGAAATCCAAACTCAGGTCCTCATGCTTGCACTGCCCATTACGCCATCTCCCCAGGCCCACAAAATATAGTATCATATTTATCTTTCTAGAGAACTATGCTATACAATGAACAATCAAAGTAATTCATCACTTACTGGACTCATTTTATCACAGCTCTTTCTTGCCTTTTCCTTTCTTCCTTCTCCCTCCTGACCCCTACTCTCCCTCTCAAAACTGAACATCTATTAATCTTTGGGAAAGGATTTTGTAGACATAGCTTGCAGGTACTTATCTAACCATCTCCCTCTAAGGAGAATATCAAGTGGACACTGGCCTAAAAAATAAGCATCTTCTCTATTATGAATAGGCACTGAGCAAAGTAGGTTGTGGTTACAATGGAAAGTTACAAGTTCTCTTACTAAAGTGACATTTTACTGACTGAGAACAGAGAGAAGCTGCTAAAAAGGGAAAGCTTTGAAATACTCATCTGCTCTGGTCCCACATCACTTGAGGACAGACACCACAGCAAATATCTTAAAGGAATTTATATTGACAAATCAACATATACTAATAGTTAAAGTACTGAAAATCTCTTCACATATTCAATGTATTGTTCATTTCCTCCTAAAGTCAAAACTTCAGAATGCAGTTCAGATGTAATTTTCTAAGACAGCTCTATCCCCCTGTATACACAAGACCCTGTGTGTAGGGTAGGACTTGTAAGAAATCACTTGTGGACCAGCGAGATGGCTCCGCAGGTAAAGGTACTTTGCTGCCAAACTTGAGTGTGTGATCCCTATGTCCACATGGTGAAAGCAGTGAACTGATCACACACTCACACACACACACACACACACCAAACATAATTTTTTTATTTTTTATTTTATTTATTTATTTAATTTAATTTATTTATTTATTTTGGTTTTTCAAGACAGGGTTTCTCTGTGTAGCCCTGGCTGTCCTGGAACTCACTCTGTAGACCAGGCTGGCCTTGAACTCAGAAATCCACCTGCCTCCACCTCCCAAGTGCTGGGATTACAGGCGTGCGTCTCCACTGCCCGGCTCCAAACATAAATTTTTAAAGGAATATGTTGTTATATTGTCCTGTCTTCTGTACTAGACTTATGAAATCTTGAAGAACTAGAACTCCAGTTCTGGAGTTCTGGTTCCCACAACACCAAACTCATCACCCAGCAAGTTGTATGAACTCAATACACGTGGAAGAGCAACCTTAGTGCCTGGTAGAATCAAATCAGAAACCTCAACCCTAATATACAAAATGTGACAGTTATTCTTCATCAAAGCAAAAGCACATGGCATATGAAAAGCATCACTGTGGTGCACAGTGGGTGTGATAATCAACCCAGTTAAACCATACAGATAAATCAGCCTTGCACAAAACACATGTAAGCAACCATTATAACATAAAATTAGAAGAATCCAGCTTTAAGAGAGGAATTGGAAGCAGAAACTTGGATCAAAAGAGTTCCCTAGAAAACTGATTTGTAACAGTCACTGGATCAGGGCCTCCCATTTCTTCCCCAGATTTCACAGGTCTTTGATTATCTATACTTCTCTAAAGTACTTAACAGCAAAGGAATTGAAATAAAAGAGGTTAAATATAAGGTTGGGAATATAGCTCGGCAGTAAAGGGTGCCCCTATAGATACAAGATGAGACCCTAAGATGATCCTTAGCACCAAAAAAGGGATGGGTGTGTGTGTGTGTGTGTGTGTGTGTGTGTGTGTAGAGATGGCTCAGCAGTTAAGAGCACTGACTGCTCTTCAATTTCTAGCAACCACATGGTGGCTCACAACCATCTGTAATGGAGTCCAATGCCCTCTTCTGGTGTGTCTGAAGATAGCAACAGTATGCTCATATAAATAAATAAATAAATAAATAAATATTTTTTTTTAAAGTAGAGTAAAATATTTCATGTCTTTTTCTTGACACAAGAAACGTCAGGTGTTCTAAAATTTTCACTTCAAAAGCCAATTTCTTTGAGTTAGGTAAATTATCTACTTAATAAAACAAGCATAGTAGCTGAGCCTCAGGAACCAAACGATCTAGATTTGAGTTTGGTTCTGGTATTACCATTTTCTAACCATATAGCATCAGGCTACTTCTTAGCTTCCCTATAGCTCAGCTTCCTCTTCTATAAAACAGGGGTGTGTGGTCACAATAGCATCTATCTCATAATACTATAGTGAGGATTCCAGGAGATGGTGGCTACAAAAGGCTTAACAGTGCTTTGTAACAGCTATGCACTCAATAAGTGTTAGCTATTATAACTACAGTCTGTACAAAGGTCAGAGTTAATGCTCAGATATTCAGGTTTTATACTGAGGGCATCCATAGGACTTTGGACAGTCAAAAAATTACATTTTCTGAAAACAAGATGTTTATGATTTAACCCAGAATGAATGAGATCAGACTTGAATAAAGAAGGCATTAGAGTAAAAATAAAATGCCCCATATGTTGGTCCTCATCTTTCCACAGAGCTAAGAGTCTTGATGAAGTCAGCTATACTCTCCAAATCTCATTTTTTCATCTATAAAATGAAAATAGATACCTGCTTTGTCTACTTCCCAGAGGATCAAATGGTTAACAGGCTTTGCTGGTTTGTTTGGTTAGCTGGTTTGTTCAGTGGTTGAATGTTGAGGGTTATTGTGGTTGCTGTTTGTTCTCTTAGGTTCTTGCTCAGTGACCTTGGCTTTGGAGTCACAGTAATCCCTCTACTTCAGCCTTCTAAGTGCTGAGACTAAGTTATAAGTCGCCCAGTACAGTTTAGATGAGCTCATAATTATTAAACTATTTTCTTAGAAAAAAGTATTTATTTTTATGTGTGTGCATGTTTTTCTTGCATGTATGTCTGTGTGCCACATACATGCAGTGGCCACAGAGGCCAGAAGAGGGTGTTGGATCCCCTGGGTCTGGAGTTACAGGCAGTTGTGAGTGCTGGAATCCAACCCAGGTCCTCTGGAAGAACACCCAGTACTCTTTACCACTGAGTCATTTCTCCAACCCATATAAAAGTATTTCACAAATTATAAAGGGCTACGAAGGGCTGGAGGACTGCTGCTCAGTGGTAGGAGATTTGCCCATTACCAAGCATTGCAAAAACAAACACATAAATAAAGCAAACCACTACAAAAAGTATGCACAAATTAAGGTTATAATAACTATAACCAAAATGAATGATAAAGATCATCTAATTTTAAGTTACTGAGAGAAGATGAACCTGGGTCATGACAGAGGGGTGAACCTAAGAGGCCTACTAGGGATTGTTGAAGTGTAGAGGACCCAACACATTAGAGCTGGGCATTCTCTAACGGAAGTAAAAGTGCTTCTTAAGTTCTAAAACAGCCTAAGAGCAACATCCCACCAAACTCATGGGCTCCCTTTGTTCCTATCCCGTGCTCAACAAGCCATTGTTATTACTTGTTATTAACTGGGTTTCTAAGGTGGTTGGATACCAAAACAAGAGTCTGCTATACCACACACAGAAAAATATGACTCAACAAAGAAGATCTATGTAAAATTTTGGCTTAATCATTGATGCCTTTTAAATAGGATGAATGAATATTTATTTTCTATAAATCCAGCAATTCTAAGTAAACTTCCAAGTACCCAAAACTGCAAAAACTAAAATCAAACCAAACAGGCTGGGCAGCTGGTGTCCTGGGCAGTTCCTTACATCCCCATATTGATTCTTTTTATGAAACTCAGTTGTGCACATAGTTACATAATTTCTTTCCATATCTAATAACTGCAACAGTTGCTGCAATTTTAAGTTACTCATGGGAGGGAAGAAAAGAAACATTTGCTGAACATCTGTACTAATTCTGACAAGACAGAGTTCTCACAAAAAGCGTGCATTCTCACATCTTCAGTCTTAGAAAAGAGGAAACTGAAGCTCCATGTAATTAAGTTGTGGGGAAGTGGAGGAGGGGATTGGGGGTACTTTAAGTATGAAATGACTATATTAGTTTTGAATAGAAGTTTGGTACCTAAAGCCATAAGCATTCCTCTATCTATAAGAACACATTTGCAATAACAGCATAATAATATATATAACAATATATTTGATAATATGTAACAAACCAATGTAGGTTTTTTTTCCCCTTTTGAACAGAGTCTATGCAGCCCAAGCTACCTTCAAACTCTTGCTCTTCCTCCTTCTCCCAAATGCTGAGATTATAAGTGTGCACCACCACAGCAGACTCAAACCTGTTTGTTTATAATGTCTCAAGTAGCCCAGGCTGACCTCAAACTCTCTTTGTAACCGAGGCTGGCCTTGAACTCTGGATCGTCCTTCCTCCACTCCCTAACTGTTAGAATTATAAGCATATGCCACCATGCCCAGCTAAGCCGATTTATTTTTCAAAGGCCTATGAAATTTGATTATGTGGGCTTTAAAAAAAAAAAAAAAACTTTAAGCAGCAAATAAAGATAGGTTTTAATCACTTAGTTATATAAATATGTTCCAAGTAAACAAACCTGCAAAGTTTCCAATGCAAACAATAAACATAATTTTCTATCAATTTAAAAAAACATACAACTAAGTCTACTATGTAGACAAGGTTTGAATATGAAATTTAATTCCATCACTGTCCCTAAACTTTGCCCTTAGCAACCTGCTGTGGGGCTTGAGACAGGAGCACAAGGCTCCAAACGAAGAACACTCATGAGAGTTTGGAAAGTTTCCTTGGATTGAGGCAGAGAGGAAGATAACCAGGGACCACCCATAACCAGCAAAGAATCAGTTTCAAAAACACTTTTGTGTTTTGATCGTCACAGCCGCTGATAACCCAATTAAAAGGGAACGCAGGACATCGATGCCTGTGCTGGACAGTATTGGCTTGACATTCCACAGCACTCTGGGACTGACAAACTGACAGACACCAAACTTTTGGGGCTTTGGAAAAAGAACGGACATTTCCCTCTTTGGCTTTCAGGGATGGGGGTGAGTGGGTCTAGGAACCAGATGCCAGTGCAAAAAGAAAACAGGGATTCTGCCCCACACTAAGAAACCCCTTGACAGAAGGTGGAAGGCCTTCCAGGTTTGGGCCAGACCTCCGCGTGGACCAGACACACGGTCCCATTTGAGGCCCCAGGTAGCCTCGAGGCGACCGTGAACAGAGATCTAAGGTCCAGACAGGTCTGCCCTACCCCGGGGGACTCGGGTCACCTCTTGAGCCTCCTTCCCTTAGACATCCTCGTGACGGGTCCTGATAGACCCAGAGTCTTCAGCTGGGGCGCGGTCCCCGCCCCCCGGGGACCAGGGCATGGGGCCCCCGGGACCTGGCAGCCGGCAGCCGGGTCCGCGCGAGCGGCGGCAGGGCAGCGACAGTCCCTTCCACCGGTCCGTCCGCCCTCCCGAGCCCCGGGTCCGACCCTGGCCCGAGCGCGCTCCTCACCGGGTCCCAGCGCCTCCATGGCGGCGGCGGGGGCCGCCTCGCCCCGGTCCCCAGCGCCTCCCGCTCCGGGCCCCGCCGCCGCCGCCGCCGCGTAACGATTGCTCTCCGGAATATTGGCGCTGAAGCGGCGCCGCGAAGACGCGGGCGCTGGGCAGGGGGCGGCGGCGGCGCCCGGTCCTGGGACAGGGACCCAGCTCTCTCACGGCTCTTCCGGCCTCAGCGACAACAAAAACAATCCCGGCCGCCGCCGCCGCCGCCGGCAGCTGGAGCCGGAGCCGGAGCCGGAGCCGGAGGCGGCGCGCGCCCGCCGGGCGGGGAGGGGGCTCCAGGCGCGTGCGGTCCGGGGACCGGGCTGGCGAAGGGGGCGTGCGCGGCCCCGCACGCGCGGGGTCCAGCGAGCTGGTCCGAGGCAGGGGGCAGGGTGCGTCAGGGGCGGGCGCGCGCCCTGGGGGCTGAGCCCAGAGAACGCGTCAGGCGCGCGCCCGCGCGCCCGCGCGCCCGTCAGCCCGCTCGCCCTCTGGCCCGCGGGCCGCTCCGCCGGTCCTCCTCAGGCGCCGTTTTGAGCTGGATTCCAGTCCTCGATGACACAGGCAGCAGCCCTCCACTTCGTCCTGGGACTCACCTTAGGAACCTCTCCTCCATCCCCACCACCACAGATGACCTCTTCCGTCTCACCCCTGGACACTTCAGACACTGCGGGTCCTTCATTCATTCCTTCCCCCAGCACCACACATCCAGTCACCTTCCTTCCCTGTGCAGGGAAAGCAGGTTCTGTTCTGGGTCCCAAGACTGGTCAACATGTCTTGTATCCCAGCGAGTCCAGTATCTTTAAAGTTTCCAGTCAGGGCTTCCAGTTAAGACTCGACTAGTCAACTAAATGGGACAACGGCGGTCTACCAGTTTAAAAGGCACAAAATCCTCAGTGTAGTTTGCTAGGGCCGCTGTTGGGTACCACAGACTGTGTAGCTTAGTACATCAGAAATGCATTTTCTCTCAGTTCTGCACACCGACCGTCTAATAAGATGAAGGCCAAGTTGGGGTGTATGTGTATGAGATTTTTCTCCTTCGGTTGTAGATGTCTGTCTTCTTGTGTTATCACACGGTCTTCCCTTGGTATCTTTTAACCAAATTGCTCCTTTTGTTTTTTAAAAAAGTAATTCATGTGTATGAGTGGTTTTTGCCTGCATGTATGTATGTGTTTGTGCCTGATGCTCCCGGAGGCCAGAAGACCGAATTGGATCCCCTAGAAACAGGGTTACAAATAGTGTAAACTGTGTAAAACTCCTCTGCAAGAGACTCCAGCCGGGTGTGGGTGTAACCTTTAATCCCAGCACTCGGGAGGCAGAGGCCAATTGGGTTTACATAGTGAGTTCCAGGACAGCCCCGGGAGAGGGGCAGAAAATTCGAGAAGAAAGAGCTCAAAAATAAGCGTGAGCTGGGGAGATAGCTCAGTCAGTTAAAGTACCTGCTTTCTGAGTACAGGGCCCGAGTTCAGTCCAAGTTAAAAAGAAGAAACTGCAGTAGGCATGATGGCCCACACTTGCAATCCAATCCCAGCACGGAGGAGGCAAAGACAGGCAGATCACTGGAGCTCACTGTACAGTAAGAGATGCTTTCTAAAAAAAAAAAAAGACAACTCCTAAGGAAGTTACCTGAACTGCTGATCTGCTACACACACACACACACACACACACACACACACAGAGAGAGAGAGAGAGAGAGAGAGAGAGAGAAATAAAAACTGACATATAACTAAAAGGAAAAGGAAAAGAAAACCCACTGTCTAGAAACTCAAGATGTTTGTTTTGGTTTGGATTTTGTTATTGTTATTTTGAGACACTCGTGCCCCACGCTGGTCTAGAACTTGCTGTGTGATTAAGGGTGACTTCAAACTATTGATTCTTCTGCCTCTGGTTCTCAAGTGCTGAGTTATAGACATGCCACACCATGCCCAGCATTAACTGGACATGGTGGCTTATTCCTGAACTCCTAGCATTTAGGAGGTAGATATGGGAGGATTAGAAGTTCAAAGACATCCTCATCTACATAGTGAATTAAAGGCTAGCCTGGGCTACATGAGACCCCGTCTCAAAACGAAACTAATTAAGCAATGCTGATGGCTGAAATGCCCTGGTTTGAGGCAGACTCTCCCAGCCTTACATCCTAATAAAATGCCTCCTTATTCTTTAGGCACCCTGACTATAGTTCTCGGCATTAAAAAAAAAAAAGTGTTTCCACTAGCTTAAAGTCTGGAGCATGAAATTCTAGTAAGGACGGCAATGTTGCACTCTCTCAAATATCCCAACCTGAGTGGTTATCTCCATTCCGTTCTCAAGCTCACCCGCTCCGAGGCACCCTTTACCCTCTTCCTAGTAACTTTTCCTATTGAAGTTCCGTAGTCAATAAATTGTCCTGTGTCTTTGTTCAGGAAACCCTGCCTCTCTGCTCCTGCTGTGGCTAAGAAGCCATGCCTCAATACCACTTCCCCTTCAGACCTCTCTGCCGGTGGCTGCTTACCCTGCCTCACACACGTCTAGGAGGGAGAAGGGTAGAGAATTTGCCTCTATTGCCAATAC
This sequence comes from Arvicanthis niloticus, assembly GCF_011762505.2. Classification (NCBI taxonomy): domain Eukaryota; kingdom Metazoa; phylum Chordata; class Mammalia; order Rodentia; family Muridae; genus Arvicanthis; species Arvicanthis niloticus. The sequence goes on along the minus strand of NC_047662.1, from coordinate 27,995,043 downwards.
TTGAATTATTATTTTCTCCTATTAAATAATCTTGTCTCTTGGCGGCCACCACTTTGATGATGCAATTACCTCATCTTCTTGCTTATATATCAGTCCAAGCCTGGCTCCCCACTGCTCTATAAACTCTTGAGGGCAGGCCTTTCTTAGGCTTTTATTCAGATATGTGTCTCTGTTTCCTAACAATGTACCTAGTATCAAATGCCACTGGGTACAGAGCTTGTGAAATGAATGAGCAAGCCAATAAGTGTGTAGATGCTGGAAGTTAGAAATGGTATGGTGTTGAAGTCAGAGCCTGAATGAGATTCTCTGGGTAAAGTGCCAGCTTCTCTGGGTACAGATTTTGTTTTCTTTTAAATCAGATGGGTTTGAGCTTCAATTCCCATTCCATAATTTACTGACTCTAAGTACCTTGGGCATGTACCCTCACATGCTCAAGGTTATCTCAAAGAGGAGGCTGACCCCTCTATGTCCGGTGTGTACTCTTGTGTGCCTGGAACACTGAGAGCAATAGTTGCTGGTTCTCCTTGTTCCTTCTCCTTTCCCAGCAGTGTCTCTCTGTTGCCCTGCTGGGTTGGTCCTTTGAGAGACAGTGAGCTCAAGATCTCAGCTCAGTATAAGTGTGGAGAACAGAGAGAGCCCTTAGGGACTAAACATGTTTACATGTTCTGTACCTGAGTCACTAAAAGAGAGGTCCTTGGCTCGCTCATCTGCAGGAGAGAGCTGAGCACACAACCATGCTCAGTTACAGCTGACAAATGAACCTGCACTACTGGAACCTGCCAGTGCTGTCCCAGAGGCGGGCTAAGCTGAGGAATCCTCACTAGAGGATGCGGAGCTCAAGCTCAGGCTCCAGCCACCAGTCTACTTTGTGACACTCCACCCTTGTCTCTGCTTCTGATCTGGTCCATACTCTGATGCCCCAGCTACCTTCTAACCAGCTTTTCTGAGAGCCCATTGCTTGCACATTGAGAAAGAACTTCTTTGAAGTTGACCAATTGTAGTAGGTAGTCTGCCTCTTTTAGCTGGGGAACCTCTCAATTCAAACAAAATATTTTATTTTACTTTATTTATTTATTTTTATTTATTTTATTTATTTTTTAAGACACGGCCTCTCTATAGCCCAGGCTGCACCATCCTCAGCTTCCAGGGTGCTAGGATTACAGACACGCACCACAATGTCCAACTTTCAAACAAACAAACTTAAGTAGAAATTAAAGTGTTTGTTTCTGTCTTGAGACAGAGTCTCACTATAATGGGCCTCTGGCTATCCTGGAAGTCACGGAAGTCACTATATAGACCAGACTAGCCTGGATCTCACCGAGATGTGCCTCTGCCTCTGGGATTAAAGGCGTGTGCTACCATGCCTGGCTAAAACTTACAATTCAAAGGCCTTTTGTATACTCATGAGATATAGTCATCTCTACTGTAGAATTCCAGGATGTTTTCATTGCCCCAAAAGGACGCTTCATGGGTACTCACTGTACATTCCTCCACGTAGCCCCTGGAAACCATCACTCTACCTTCTGTCTCCATGGGCTTTCATATTCTGGACATTTCATATAAATGAAATCATACAGTATGTGGCCTTTCATATCTGATTTCTTTCACTCAGCATATTTTCAAAGTTTATCTATGCAGTAGCATGTATGAATACTTTACTGTTTTTTTTATAGCTATGGATATAGATATACCACATTTAAAACTTTATTACAGCAGCTGAAGAGATGGTTCAGCAATTGAGAGCAATTGAGCAGCAATTGCTGCTCTTCCAGAGGACTGAAGTTTAGTTCCCAGCATCCATGTGGGCTGCTTCACAATCACCTATAACTCCAGCTCCCAGGAATCCAATCTTCTGGTTCCTTGTGGACACCCACATGCACGTGGCATACACTTACACAGACACAGGGACAGGCACATAAATAAAACAGATGTTTTCTGCTCACAGCAGTAAAACTCTAACTAAGACAGTGAGTTTGATGCCAGTTTAGGCTACATAAGACCTTGTCTTTAAAAAAGAAAAGAAGTGGAGGGGGCTGGAGAGATGGCTCAGAGGTTAAGAGCACTGGTTGCTCATTTAGTGATCCTCAGTTCAATTTCCAGCAACCACATGGTGGCTCACAACTATCTGTAATGAGATCTGATGCCCTCTCCTGGTGTGTCTGACAGCTACAGTGTACTCATAGAAATAAAATAAATCTAAAAAAAAAAAAAAAAGAAGGGGCCCAAGATAAACATTAATTTATTTGGGAGTGATTTGGGTATGCACACATGCCACATCACACATATGCAGGTCAAAGAACAACCTGAGGGAATTGGTTCTCTCCTTTGACCAGATAGGTTCCAGGGATCCAACTCAGATCATCAACTTTGCTGGCAGGTGGCTTAAACCACGGAGCAAACTTGCCAGCCTTCTACTACCACATTTTATTTATCCACTGGTCGTTTTTTGTTTGTTTGTTTGTTTGTTTTGGTTTTTTTTGTTTGTTTTGTTTTTTGTTTTGTTTTTCAAGACAGGGTTTCTCTGTGTAGCCCTGGCTGTCCTGGAACTCACTCTGTAGACCAGGCTGGCCTTGAACTCAGAAATCCGCCTGCCTCTGCCTCCCAAGTGCTGGGATTAAAGGTCCACTGGTCATTAACACTTGAGTTGTACACATTTTGGCTATAACACAGTGGAGAACATTCATACACATTTTTGTGTGTGTGTGTGATCACAAATTCTCAGTTCTTTTTGGATGTATAGCTAGAGGTGAAATTGCTGCTGACTTATATATGATCATTCTATGTTAAATTTGTTGAATTTTCCTTAGTGACCACTGGCAATTTATAAGGCTCTAATTTTACAATTTCTTTTTTTTTCTTATGGTATGCGTATCCATGTGTGCCTCTGTGTGTGTGTGTGTGTGTGTGTGTGTGTGTGTGTGTGTGTGTGTGTGAGTGAGTGTATAGTCAGAGAATAACTACAGGTGTCATTCCTCTGGTGTCATTTATTGGTATTTTGAGAGAAGGTCTTACACTGGTTTGGGACTTGCCAATTAAACTAGGTGGGCTGGCTGGTGAGTCCCAGGGATTGGCTCTCAGTGCCTTCCCAGGACTGAGATAACAAATGTGTGCTACCATGTATTTTTTTAATGTACACTATAAGGATCAGACCTGTGTCCTCATGTTTAACACTTTGCTGACTGAGCTGTCTCTGGCCCCTTCTTTTCTTTTTTTTTAAGACAAGATCTTATGTAGCCGGAACTGGCTTCAAACTCACTGTCTTAGTTAGAGTTTTACTGCTGTGAACAGAAACCATGACCAAGGCAACTCTTATAAGGGACAAAATTTAATTGAGGCTGGCTTACAGGTTCAGGGGTTCAGTCCATTATCATCAAGGCAAGAGCATGGCAGTGTCCAGGCAGATGTGAGGCTGGAGGAGCTGAGAGTTCCACCTCTTGTTCTGAAGGCAGCTAGCAGAAGATTGGCTTCCAAGCAGCTAGGACAAGGATATTAAAGCCCATAAGCCCATGACCACAGTGACACACCTATTCCAAAAAGGCTACACCTCCTAATAGTGCCACTCCCTGAACCAAGCATATATAAACCATCATGCTCTGTGTAGCCTATGATGACTGCATCCAGTAGGAAAAAGGGAAAAGTCAGCCTAGCCTGAGCTGATTCTGACCTCAAGTAAACTTTTAGGGAGAATCCCCTATTTAGCACTTGACGCCTATACATAGCCAAGCATTCATATGATTAAAATAAAATGCATTGTGGGAAGGGACAGGTGCAGCAGAAAATGATTATATAACTGACTCTATCAACCAAAACAGAGAACAACTCACCATGTCCCAACTTCCTCCTTCTCTTAAGCTCTTAAATCCTATAAAAGGAAGCCCTGAATCAGGGCTTTGAATCTTTCCTTACTCATGTGACCCATTGCTCCCTTAAAGTGTATTCTGGTCTTTTCTGTTCTCTCTCTCTCTCTCTCTCTCTCTCTCTCTCTCTCTCTCTCTCTCTCTCTCTCTGTGTGTGTGTGTGGGGGGGGGATGTCTGTCTCTCTCGCTATCTGAGACAGGATGTCATCACATAGCTGGTCTCTAACTCACAGAGATCTGCTTGTCATTGGCTCTCAAGCGATCGGATTAAAGTCATATGTCACCAAGCCCAGGTACCTTGCTTTAAATAATGTTTCCTTCTGAGCATTGCAAATTTATTTCAACTCTTTGAAAAAGAGACCAAGAACCTGGAAACTCCTGACCTTGACCCAGCTAGTGGAAATATATTGAGGTGAAATTCCATTTAACAGAAAAATTAGCCATTTTTGGTATCATTTGGTAAACTCACACTCTTTAAAATACTTTTTTTTTTCCATTCACCAAACGTATCAGAGAAATGACTTTTTTCTTTCTTATCGCCTGTCTCAGAAGACTCTATCTTTTATATCACTACGTCTTTTACTACTTGGGCTGGCAAGATGATTCAGAGGGTAAAGGGGCTTGCTGCCAAGCCTTGCAAGTGGAGTTTGATCCCCCAAACCCACACAGTAGAAGTGAATGGACTTCAAGTTGTCCTTTGACTTCCGCATGAGCGTTGTGGTAGCACAGGCAGGTACACGATGAGTGGGGTTTTGTTTGGACATTAAGTCAAAGCTCTTGAGACTGCAGGACTCCTGAATTAAAGGGATTGGGGGTTTGTTTTGTTTTGTTTGCTATTGCAGATGTTTGACAGAAAGACCATTCCCTGGGAAACCAGCCCACAGGTGCCAGCATCAGGGCCAGTTGAACAGTCCAAAAATCATCTTCTAGGTCAGAACTAAAAGCATTTTTAAATGAAAATCTGTGGAAAGAAAGCATAAACTGTGCATATAGCCTCTACATTGTTGATTTAGAGAGGCCACACTAAGCAGGGGACATTATGGGACAGGACTGTAGTTCACCAGAAGGAACTGTTGTTTCTAGATTGGCTGGGTTGTGGTGCACCAAGGGGATCAAGGTGGGATTTCAGTTCTGGTTTTGACACACATTCAAGAATGTGAAATCTTTAATATTTTTCAAGATGTACCTATTTTATGTACATGTCTGTTTTGCTTTCATATGTCTGACTCATGCACCTGCCTAGTGCCTACAGAGGTTATTAAAGGGCATCAGCTCCCTTGGGCAGGAGTTACAGATGGATGTAAGCCATCATGCAGGTGCTGGGAATTGAACCCGGGACCTCAGAAAGAGCAGCCTTGCTCCTAACCACTGAGCCATCACTCCCAAGATGTGTGTTTGTTCCCTGCCTCAGGGTCATCAGCTTGTGGACCTTTGTCACTTTTCCTCCTCTTCATCCTTCAACCCTGGTAATTAAAGTTAGGATGTTTCAGAGTCTTTGTTTCAGAATTTTGATTCTATTTTCACGCTTGGTCAATAGTTATTTGGATATAGAATTCTAGGTTAACATAAATCTTCTTAAGAATACTGTTCCTTTATGTCCTAGGTTACCTGCAGAGAAAACTAAATGCACCCTGGTTCTTGATGCTTTGTATGTGACCTATTTTTCTCCCTGGAACTTTTTATAGAAGCTTCTCTTTATATCTGGTATGCTGGAATTTCAAAACAATGTACCTGTACGTAGACTTCTTTTTTTAGTCATCATGCACTTGGTGAACTCTTTTATGCTAAAAAAGAAATCTTAAGTCCTGCAGTTTTTTTATTTTAATTCATTTATTTTTATTTTCTTTTATTTTTGAGGCATGTAATACATGTAATACGGGGTGGTTTGGAACTCACTATGTGGTTAAGGATGACCTTACATTTTTTATTATTTTATTTTATTTTATTTTATTTTTCCTCTTCCATTCTCCCTCTTGCTCTGGCCCTGCTCGCTCCGGCTTGGCCCTGCTTGCTCTGGCCCAAAGGTATTTATTTATTTATTTATTTATTTATTTATTTATTTATTTAATATAAGTACACTGTAGCTGTCTTCAGAAACCCCATAAGAGGGCATCAGATCTCATTACAGATGGTTGTGAGCCACCATGGATTTGAACTCAGGATCCCCGGAAGAGCAGTCAGTGCTCTTAACCACTGAACCATCTCACCAGCATTTTTTTAAACCCTCTTGTCTCTGCCTCTACACTGCTGGTACATTATAACTATATACCACTGCTACACCCAATTTATTCCATGCTGGAGATCAAACCCTGGGCACTGTGCATGCTAGGCAAGAACTCTACCAACTGAGCTACCCTTGTGGGCTAGTTAATTTCCCTGAGGATTATCTTCAAGTCTCCAAAATGGGAAATATGAGCTTGGCTGCTCACTGATGTGGAAAAGGAGGGAAAAGACTGAGAGTGTCCTCACTCAGTGCACACACTCAGTCCTCTGAGAGCATCACCACAGGGCTGCGGGGAGCAACAAAGCTGTGGACTGAACCTGACTAAGCGAGGAGAGTGAGAGACAAAGTCAGAGAAGAGATGATAGGTAGGCAGACAATAAGGGAGATGTAGACTAATTTGGGAATCTAGATTTTTCCCTCTGAATCATTGGGACTATTTAAAAGAAATCCAAAACAAAACAAGGCAAGACACCACTTGTTTTTGAAATGATCAAAATAGGGGCTGAGGGTGTGGTTTAGTTGGTAGAGTGTTTGCCTGTCATGCTCAAAGCTTTGGGTTTGACTTCCAGAACTGCCAAGAGTGGGTATGTTGGGGTGCAAGCCTGCAATCCCAGCACTTGGGAGGCAGAGGCAGGAAGATCTGAAGTTCAAAGTCAACATGAACATATAGTCAGTTGAGAATTAGACTAAGCTACATGAAACCTGTCTCAAAACAAACAAAAACAGTATGAAGTGTTGGCAAGATGGCTCTTCAGTTAAGAGCTAATTGCTCTTGCAGAAAACCTGGGCTTGGGCCCCAGCACCCAAATCAGGTGACTCACAACTGTTTGTAACTTCAGGCAGGGGATCTGATGCCCTCTGATTTCCAGGGGAGCTTACATGCATGTGGTATACATAAACTTGTGCATTCACACACATACACACATAGAATGAAGAAAGAAAGAAGAAAGGAAGGAAAGAAGGAAGGAAGAAAGGAGAGAGAGAGAGAGAGAGAGAAAGAGAGAGAGAGAGAGAGAGAGAGAGAGAGAGAGAGAGACTACAGAAATGGGCAGGAATGTAATGGGTTGCCTAGTATTCCTGATAAGTTAAACTCCTAGGCCCAAGAAGCACCAAACAAAATTTTATCTGGAAATAGTCTTTGCAGAGACAGCCAATCATAAGAATGTAGCATCGTTAGGATGAATCCTAATCCAGTATGACTGACATCCTTATAAAAAGAAGAAAAATTTCCAGGTGTGTTGGCACACACTTTTAATCCCGGCATTCAGAAGGCAGAGGCAGGTGGATCTCTGTGAGTTTGAGACCAGCCTGGTCTATATATAGTGAGTTCAGGGACAGGTAGGGCGGCATGAGCTATATAGTGAGACCCTGTCTCAAAACAAACAAAAATAAATAAATAAAAAGGAGAAGAAGAACACGATGACAACTCTAGAAACAGACTACACAGGCAAGCCCACAAACTTTGTAGAGGTATGGGAGGCGTGCTCTCCTGTTCTCTAAGGAAGTATGCTGGAGGCTCAGCCCTCTAGCCTCCAGCACGGTGAGGTAGTTCACTTCTGCTGCTTGTACCATCCTGCTATGGCAGCTCTAATAAACCAATATGATGCAGGAGGAAGACCAGGAAGCTGAAGAAGCAAGTCACAAGATGACCCAGGAAAATGGTCACAGTGGCCTGGGTGAAGGGGTATACCTGTGAGTCCCGGCTGTGTTTTGAAAACAGAGCTGATGGGATTTGCTGAGGAGCTGAGTTTGGCATATGAAAAAAGAGAGACATTAAGAATGATTTCATTTTTTTCAGTGCTGTCAGTGCTCCAGGGATTTGCCTTTCTGTGCCTGAGGGCTTTCCCAGAAGGATAAAAAGAAGCCACTCCAGCAGTTCCAACCTTAGACCTGAAGGACCAGAGATTAAAGTGTATATATGTAAAAAAACAAAACAAACAAACAAACAAAAAAAAACAAAAAAAACAACCAAAAAAAAAACCCTCCGTGGAGTCTGTATATAAATAGCCCACCTCCTTCCTCCTTCACGACAGACAGTGATGTGCACTGTAGCCCAGGACTGCCTCAAACCTGGCTCTCCCTTCCCAGGGCTGCAATTACAGGTGTGCACATTCAAGCCTCTAACTCCAACTCCAGGGGGAATCTGTTGCCATCTTCTGGCCTCTTTGGGTATTGCATGAATGTGCACAAAGCCACACCTAGACACATGCATATTCATAATTAAAAATAAAAAAATAAAAGTTGACTGGAAATTGGCCTGGAGGCTGAGACGGAGGATGATGAGTTCAAGGCCAGCTTGTAATACATAGTAAGATACTATCTTAAAATGGGAGGTGGGCACGGGGGGGGGGGAATTGATTGGAATCTTCTATCCGTTTTTATATGTTGCCAGTTGATGGTCTTTCATAATAAGAGCTTCGTTTCTCTAAGGATGTTCAGTTCTACAGAACATGTACCATTTCCATATCTCACCAAGGCATAAGGAGTCTGTGGGAGTTGAACTGGGAAAGGCAAAGAACTGAGGTCATGTTTCCAATTCCCCACTTTTCATTGTTCTAAATAAACCTTCAGAGTCACAAAGCACAAAGGTGCTTTCTACTAATGCTCTTGTCTTCAACCCATCCTTTTCCCTGGGTCTTTCTACTTGGGTTTCTACGCCTTCTTCTGGTATCTGAACTGAGCTGTAGTTCTGGGGCGGGGGGAGCTTGCCTGCCATCAGCATCTCCTCTGTACGCTTGCTGTACAGCTTTCTCAGCAGGGCTTCCCACCGTCCCTCTGATGCTCCTCTCCCACTCGCCATCCTCGTGGGTTTATTCTGGTGTTATTTGCCTGCTCTCACTTTTATGAAGCTCTGGGAAGAAGAGGAAATATGTGTTTGTGTTCAAAGTCACCGCTTTCCTCCTTATCCAGCATATGGTCTCCACTTAGCCAATTTATCAGCTCTGGGAACAGAATTTCAGGGGAGATAATTTTCTCTGTAGTCTTCTCCAAGACCCCTTAGAGATCCTGGTATGCCTGGAGTTCCTCTCCTCCCCACCCCCACCCCCACCCCCACCCCCACCCCCACCCCAAATGCTAAAAGTGAGTCAGAAGTATTTCTGCATAGAACTTGTGCTCTTTTCCAGATATCTGACTACACAGGCATCTCCTTCTTTCCAAGGAGCCAACTCGAGCTGACTCCATGCTGTCAAGCCTTGTGTGTCACATGGTACTTAATGTTGAACAATATGCACAACTATATTAAGTCCTCAAAAATTAGGATGCACTTTGGACCGAGTGCATCCTTGTGGCATGGGTAAGGGTGATTTTGTTCACAAATTTGTACTAGTTTCTTTCCGTATCTCTCTCTCTCCCTTCTTCCCTCCCTCTCTAAAGGACAAGCAAGCAAGATTTTACTGAACAGAATAGGGTCTCTATAGCACAGAGGGGTCCCCAGAATGTGCCATCCAATCCTAGTGTTTCTTACAAAGCTGATGCTAAGAATACCTGAAAACGCTTTCGTTGTAAAACAGTACTAAGTACTTAATGTGTATGTGTGTGCACACACATGTGCAAGTACCCTGCTTGTACAATCACATGCGCATATGGAGGCCAGAGGGCAACCTCGAGTATTGTTTCTCAGGAGATGTTCATCTTGCTTTTAAAGAGCCTTTCACTGGTCTGGATTTACTTGTCTCTGTTTCCCACTCCCCAGTTAACATGCATGCTCAATGGCTCAACCTACCAGGCCTTTTCAGATTTTTTTTTAAGGTGTACTGAGGTTTTGAACATGGTGACTTGTGTATGATAGGCAGGCACTCTACCAACTGAGCTACATACCCTGTTGCACTGGTTTTTGTTTTCTTTTTTTTTTTTGGTTTTGGAGACAGGGTTTCTCTGTGTAGCCCTGGCTGTCCTGGAACTCACTCTGTAGACCAGGCTGGCCTCAAACTCAGAAATCCGCCTGCCTCTGCCTCCCAAGTGCTAGGATTAAAGGCGAGCGCCCGGCTGGTTTTTGTTTTCTTAGAACAGGGTTTCACATAGCCTATGATGGCTTCAAAGTGGGTACGAAGCTGAGCATGACCTTGAACTCCCAATTCTCCTGCCTCCATCTCCTGAGTGCGCAGATTATGTGCCACCATACCCAGCTCTAAATACTTAATATCAACTTGTAAAATAAAGTAATTGCATACTAACTATATAATCTTCAATGATGCTATGATGTAGTTATTACCATCGTCTCCAGTTTGCTGCAAAAAAACACAAACAAAACAAACAAACAAAAAAACAAAAAAAAACAAGGCAGGGACAGAGAAGATGACTCAGTTGGTAAAACACTTGCCTTACAGCATGAGGACATGAATTTGTATCTGCAGCACCTGTGTGAAAAGATAGATACCATGGTGTATGCACGACATCCTAGCTTTCAGGAGGCAGACACAGGGGACCCCTGGGCTGCCTGGCCAGCTAGTCTAGCCAAACCGGTGAGCTCCGGGCTCAACAAGGGACCCTGACTAAAAATATAAGGTAGGGAGTAATTGAGGAAGAGACTGTATGATGACCTCTATTCATTCTCTCTCTCTCTCTCTCTCTCTCTCTCTCTCTCTCTCTCTCTCTCTCTCTCTCTCTCTTTCCTACACACACACACACACACACACACACACACAAGAGAGAGAGTCAGACAGACAGACAGACAGATAGACAAACACACAGACAGACAGACATCAAAGCACAAAGGAGACAAACCTAAGCCTAACATGCATTTCCCCAAAACAAATGAAACAAACAAACAAAAAAAAATACTCAGATCCAAGAAGCCAAGAAAACCCTAGGCAAGATAAGCATGTATGAAATCATACCTAGACATATTTTCGCCTAACTACTGAAAAATCAAAACCAGATGGTTCAGTGTTTAAGAGCACTGGCTGCTCTTCCAGAGGACCTGGGTGGGTTCCCAGCACCCACATGGCAACTTACAACTATTTGTAACTCCAGTTCTAGAGAATCTGATGCCCTCTTCTGACCTCTGCTGGCACCGGGCACACAAGGAGTGTACAGACATATATGCAGCCAAGATATTTACTCATACATACAAAATAAAAAAAATAAAATAGTGATGACAATTGAATCTGGAGGTGGGGTGTGTCTGAGAACAGAGTTCAGTGGTAGCATGGTTTGTCTAGCATGTATGAGGCCCTGGGTTTGATCTTCAGCGCTGCAGAAACAAAGCAGCTGAATTTGATGCTACACTATTCAGAAAGCTAGTTTTAACTCAGAATGGGGGCTAGACATTGGCCCAGAACAATAACACAGGAGTTCTCTGAAAGCAGACAACATCTTACTTATCCTCTCTACTTCCAGCATAACTATGCATTGTTAACATGACTTTGCCATGAGAGAAGAGCAAGAGCATTGGAGCAAGTTTTAACCAAGCATTTCTTGTAATGTTCAGTGACAGAGGAATGGCCAGACTCTACACTCATTTCAGCTTTCACACCACCATAGCATTGTACAATGGTGATGGTGGCTGAGGGAACTGACGTTAATTTTCTATTTGCCACATTACCAATCAGTGAGTTACAGAACTTAATCTGTACCAACATACTATTATTATATATTAATATTATATCCACTGTTATATATTATAATCTTATATATTAATATATTACATATTAATAATATATAATAATAGTATGTGTATGCATGCTCACACATGCATGCATGTTAAATCCAAGAAAAGAAAAACAACTTCTCTTCAGTTGCACGGCTGAGTGGTAGATCTGGCATCTGGATAAGGATGTCTCTGATGCTGGTGCCTGCCTTGTCCCAGTGCACCTTTACCTGGGCTGCTTTACCTGGGTCTATCACAGTGACATTTTCCTCTCCCATGTCCCTGGATCCAGTGTGTTTTTTTCTGACCCATTCTCCAGACTGAAGCAAATTCAACTTCATAAAATGTTGCATTATTCAACTTGACTCAACCTGACTTCTCTTTGGTCAGATGGGTTTAATTTGGTTGGGCATTTAATGCCACTGAGATCCAACTTGTTATGTGAATTAAGCTATCTTCTGTTTCAAGTTGATTCAAACCAATTTGATCACTATTAATCTTATGCAAATATATTATATGAATTTATTATCGGGCTGGATTTTATTGTTGCAAAAGTGGAGGGCAGACATCACCTCAACATGGAGAGATAGGTTCCATGTTCTTCCATCTTACTACCAGGTCATGTGTTATGGTGACACCAAATCTCAGACTGAAACTGACACAGATTCAAATACTTATTCACAATCAGGTAAAATCATTCATACAATTCGTACGCTCAATAAAGTCTCAGCTCTTGGTCATTGTCTTAGGGTTTCATTGATGTGAAGAGACACCATGACCAAGGCAATTCTTATAAGGGCAAGAATTTAACTGGGGCTGCCTTACAGATTCAGAGGTTCAGTCCATTATCATTATGGTGGGAAGCATGGCAGCATGCAGGCAGACATGGTTCAGAAGGAGCCAAGACTTCTGTATCTTGATCCAAAGGCAGACTGAAGGAGATTTGCTCTAGCAGACAGCTAGGAAGAAGCTCTCTTCTCTGCACTGTGTACAGCCTGAGCATAGGAGCCCTAAAGCCCACTACACAGGGACACACTTCTTCCAACAGGCCACACCTATTCCAACAAGGCCACGCCTATTCCAACAAGGCCACACCTCCTAATCCACTTCCCCTGGGCTAAGCATACGCAAACCACCACAGGCATTTTACGTACTCTGTCAAAAACCTTTCACGCAAGCCTTACTTTAGGTAAATAAGACATTGTGACAGGATTCATCTTGGATTAGAAATAGCAAAGAGGATTCTTGGCTGAAAGGGGGGCAAAGGCCTGAATAAAGAGCTAGTCTATACATCTCTCTGGAGAATCTAATTTCTGGGCTCACTAGATTCTTCTTTCCAAACATTCAAGCGTGGAGAAAGTTGTAAAGAGCAATGCTTTGAACAAAATCACACAACTTCTTTCCATCCATTTCACTCAGGAAAAACTCTGGCCGATGCTGAGACACATTTAAGGACTTTGTAGCAATGACTGGAAGGAAAGATCTTTTCATTGCTACTGGAATGCAGGCTTAGGCTTGGAATTTCTCAGATATGTCTAACCACTCCTAGAGTGTAAAAGCATTTCCTTCCTGTTTTCCTCTCTCTCTCTCTCTCTCTCTCTCTCTCTCTCTCTCTCTCTCTCTCTCTCTCTCTCTTCTTTTTTCTTTTTTGAGACTAGGTTTCATAGAGGCCAGGCTGTTGGATCCTCCCTCCAGCCTCCACTTCCCATGTTCTGTGATTACAGGCATCCACCACCACACCTGGCTTTATGTGTTGCTGAGAATTGAATCCAGGGCTTCGTGAATGCTAGACACACATTCTGCCATGTGTATAGTTCTTACTAGAATCTTCAAATGTTAAATATGGCCCTGGAGTATTAAAAATAGTTAACCCACATATATGTCAAATTTTAATGTACATTAAAACACTTATGATTTGCACATATACAAAAACATGTATAAATATGTGATGTTTTATGTTGTGTGTAATGTATTATACTATTTAAACAAATGCTAGAAATGATAACACTTTCTCTGGAGTTCTGTTATGTGATGAAAGAGGACAAGCTGATTTCTCTCTCTCTCTCTCTCTCTCCCTCTCTCTCTCTCTCTCCCTCTCTTTCTCTCTCTCTTTCGTGTTTTGTTTTGTTCATTCATCTGGGGGCTGAGTCTGGATGATCCAAAAACATCCACCGTGGCCCCGCCCATTGGATGTTCCATAATCTACAGAGTTGTGTGTGAATTCCATCCACAATAAAGGCGAGTTGGTTCTAGCAGATGTTCAGGTTCCAACAGCACTGCAGAGTGCTAGTGAGTTGGATTTAACCTTTCTGTCTCATTCGCTGTGTCCTTCCCCATCATAATCACCCACTCTTCTCACTCCTTGAATAGTTCCTTAAACCTCTGGCTCCTTCCTACCTCCACGCCTTTGCTCATTCTACTTTCCCTGCCTAAATTATCCCTCTCCTCTTCCTCTTTGCCTATTTGAATGTTTCTCACTGACATTTCACAAACTTGTCCCACCCCCCACCCCCCAACCAAAGGCCAGCCACGTCTGCATCATGATGACAGGCATGAGAAATTTCTGGTTGATCCTCTAGTAAAACCATCCTTTGGGCCGATGGTGGGCACAACATTAGTCTGTCCAGTAGGATCTACCCCTTGCTAGCTATAACTTTCAAGTTAGACTTTGGCTATCTTACATATCTGAAAGGGCTCAGGCATTAATCAACCTATAGGTGCTAAAATTGAACGGGAGGTACAAATGGACCAGCACCCCTCTTCCTTCTGTGGTAAAATCCTTTTCCTCAAGCATATATACCTAGATAAGTCTCCCTACATTGGTTAAGACTTATATGATTAGCTATTATATACATTATATATGAATATGTATAGAATATGTGACCTATATACATATTTACATTTAAAAGCTGTAGTCTCTCTCTCTCTCTCTCTCTCTCTCTCTCTCTCTCTCTCTCTCTCTCTGTGTGTGTGTGTGTGTGTGTGTGTGTGTATGCAGGTGCCCTTGGAAGACAAAAGAGAGTGTCAGATCACCTAAAACTGGAGTTATGTGCCACCTGATGTAGGAGCTGGGGACTGAATTCTGTTCTACAAGGGCAGCATGCGCTCTTAACTGCTAAGCCCTCTCTCAAGCCCAGACTAATAAATATTAGTCGATCGAGTGCTCAGGATACTAATGTCTCAATAAATCTTTGTCCTGATATAAAAACACCAGAGAAAGCTGAATCCATCTGGAGCACAGGAACTTCTGTTATATGTGCTCTTGGATAGGGAACAAGGGAAGAAATGGATTAGTGGAGGCAATAAGTGAGTAGGGCTCAAAAAGCTGCTGAGTTAGGCTCTTCTTGGTGCTAGGATAACAGATGTGTGCACCATCCCGTTTCTGTGGCCTTGGGCTTGCTCGGCAAGCATTCTAGTGCCCGGAGCTATGTTTCAAATCCTCCTTTGCTTTCTCTGTCCTTCTGTCTCTATTTCCCCTCCTCCCCTGGCCTCAGACCCACAATCTTCCTCCCATAGACCTCCTGAGTGATAAGCAAATTTTTAAAAAGCTTTTTAAATTTATTTTATGTAAATGAGTACACTGTAGCTGTCTTCAGACACCCCAGAAGAGGGCATTAGATCCCATTACAGATGGTTGTGAGCCATCATGTGGTTGCTGGGAATGGAATTCAGGATCTCTAGAAGACAGCCAGTGCTCTTAACTGCTGAGACATCTCTCCAGCCCCTGTGAGCAAAGTTTTACTTGGTGACATTCATTTCTAAGTTTTGATGGGTAGTACTATGGTCTGTTACTGGAGTCACCCCGACTCTCACCCCTCAAAGTTAAACATCCAACAAGCACTATCGATTCTGCCTCTTTTTTCCAGTCCATCTCTCTTCCATGGTTGCTATCATTGACCTAGTTCAAGTTCCCATAATCTCCCAGAGACAACTGGTCTCTCTGCCTCTTGTTAATCCCCTTTCAATTCACCTTTCACACACTGCTAGAGTAATCTTTCATATATATATATATATATATATATATATATATATATATATATATATATATGACTATATCACTCTTCTTAACCATGTCTACCCCCGACTCCTCAACTGCCCCGCTTATTCTGTTTACATTCAGAGTAGAACATTCCAGACATTTTGTTCCTTGTGTAACTAGCAGCCTTCATTTTGGTCCCTCCTCCAACCCCACATCCACACCCTGTGCTCAAGCCATAGTGACCTACTTTCAGTTCCCCAAACACAACATGCTTTATCAAGCCCCTGCACATACATGAAATGCTTTCTGTGCCAGCCGGAGGGATTAATTCATCTTGGAAATTCAGTGAGTGAGTCATTTTCCCTGACTTGCCCCAGCCATAGTCTGTCGCCAGCTATAGTTGCTTCTCCCTCCAGCTCTCCACAATTTCTTGCACACATTTACATATTGCATATACTTGCTTGCTCGCGCCTGTCTCCAACTGGCAGTGGGAGGCTCTCTGAGAACACACTGATTCTTATGTGTCTTTGCATGCTTCATGTCTATCGTAGGCTTAAAATAGGTGCTATTGAATGAACAGGTGACTCTTTTATAAGTATTTTAGGTTGGACAAAGTTGTGGCACAGGAGCCTCTACATAGAAAACAGCCAGTTTGTATGTTGATTTACCTTGGAGAAAGGCCCTGCTCATTTTTTGCTTTTTGTATGATATTTTGATCATTCATTCAACAATTAAGCACCTACTCTATGTTTCAGGTCTCGCATGACTTTTTTAAAAAATATTTATTTATTTATTTTAGGCATATGAGCACACTGTTGCTGTCTTCAGACACGCCAGAAGAGGGCATCAGATCCCATTAAAAATGGTTCTGAGCCACCATGTGGTTGCTGGAATTTGAACTCAGGACCTCTGGAAGAACAGTCAGTGATCTTAACTGCTGAGCCATCTCTCCAGCTCTTTCTTTTTTTCTTTTCTTTTCTCTTCTTTTTTCCTTCCTTCTTTTCTTTTTTCTTTTTTTTTAAAGAATTAGGAGATAATTGTGTTAAGAAAGCCAGATGTGGCCTCAAAGGATATTCTGTAAAAGCTTTAAAGTTGTTTGAAATTAAATTATGAAAAATTTTTTGGAAGTTTAGTGCATGGTGATACTTCATTCTACGAAAGACCAGTTTGAATAACTCTTCGAACAATCTTACAGAGCCTCTCCTACTCAAACACAACCCAAGCCTTCTGTATGTGGCTTCAGATAAGAAGAAGAGTGAAGGAATGGGAAAGATGCTGAAAAGATGGCTTAGAGGCTAAGAGCGCTTGCTGCTCTTACTTCTGCCTGGACATTTACAGTCACTCGTAACTCCAGCTTCAGAGGGTTCGAGTCCCAGACCCCACATGCCAGAAGAAGAATACTGATTCCTACAGGTTGTCCCCCACATGGGCCAGGGCATGTCCACCCTTCACCCAATTAAAAAAAAAAAAAAAAAAAAAAAATAAGTGCGTGTGGTGGTGAGGGGAAGTTAGGTCAAAAGAAAAAAAAAAAAAAAGTAGACTAACATTACTGAAACCTACCACTGGGTGGCAGTCCTTCTCCGTAAATGAGGTGTCACAGGCCTAGGCCTTTAAATTAAACCAGTTCATACACTCTACAGAATTGTAGTAAAACTGTAATGTGATAGGCTCTCTTTCATAAAAATAAGAAAAAACTAGAGACATAGCAGGAAGGGAGAGCATTTATTTAGCATAGATGAGGCCCTGGCTTTGATTCTCAGCATGGCAGCCACAAACCAAAAGAGTCAAAAAGAGAATTTAGGCGTCTCTTCAAACTTTTCTTAATCTTGAGTATGTGTGTTTGTTCATTTCCATGGAACAAATCATAACAGAACACTAGAAAATGCCATGAATGTGTTAAGTTCCATTTTTCTCATGTACTTGTAATCTCAAAATATTTATTTATTTATTTATTTGTGTGTGTGTGTGTGTGTGTGTGTGTGTGTGTGTGTGTGTGTATCTGACATATGCTGGAGCTGCATTTGACATATGTGTGAAAGTCAGAGGATAACTTGGAGGAATCACTTCTTCCCTTCCACTGTGAGTACTAGGGATAGAACTAGCCTAGGCTTTAGGGTGGTAGAGACTTCTGCAACAAGTACCTTCACCTGCTGATCCATCTTTCTGGCCTAGAACTGATTTGTAAATATTGATTCTGTGTGCTATGTCAAAATCCAAAGTGCCAAATTTGAGTATAGACTAACAGATGAAAGTAATTTTTACTTACTTTGGTGCATATGGGTGTTTTGCGTGAATGTATGTCTGTTTTCCACATTCGTGCCTGTTACCCATGGAGGCCAAAAAAGGGTATCAGATCCCCTGGAACTGGAGTTACAAATAGTTGTGAGTGACCATGTTGGTGATAGGAATTGAACCAGGGTCCTCCGGAAAAGCAGCCAGTGATCTTAACCTTGCTCCAGCCCTTGGAAATATTTTTTTTTTTTTAGGCAGAAGTGTAATTGGGGTAACAGAACAGGAGAAGGGGAATTTTGGAGGATGCTTCTGTGAGCCCCGAAATCAGGTGACAATGGGATCCCACAGTTTCTAGCTTTTTAAAAGTCTGTTCTTCTCATTTGCTAAAATGGAGATGACCATATCACTTACTTCCCTTACAGGCTTACTCTGAAGATTAAGAAAATGATGATTATAAAATTCTGCCCATTGTTTCTGTCACAAACTGTATGGCCAATAAAAGTCGGTTCTCCAAATGCTGGAGGAAGTGCTACAGATAGATGCATATTTACGAATCATTGATTATATGGTCATAGTAAAACAGTTTTTTGTTTTTTTTTTTTAAAAAAGGTGAAATATAAGGATGGGACTCTTTTTGTATTTATTGGAAGCCTGGAGATTACTACCAGGGAGGGCCTCACAAAAGCCAAGCAACAGCTCTACTACTGAGCTACACCCCCAGCTCGAGACCCTTAGGAGTGTAGAAGTTGGCTGAGACGTGAAGAAATGCAGCTGGCTTTTTATCTGATTGTGTATTCAGATAAGGTTGGAAACTTTAAAGGGGAGGCCAGTGTCAGAGGTGACCGTCATCCCCGATATCCTCTGAGGAGGTTCTAGGGATGTGAGGCTTCCCATGCTAAACCTGGGAAAGGAGTTGGTCACCATACCAGAATAGGTGAAGGGTAGGGGGTTGGGTGGGCGGAGGATAATAAATACTCAGATATTTTCTTTCCCTGTGCCAACTGATCTCTTTACAATACGTTTGTAAAGAGTTTTACCACTGGCTTGACCATACAGAAGACAAAAGGCAAGGCAGTCCAGAGAGATCAGTTTTGCCTGCTTATGGAACACGGGAAAGAAAGGACAGAGAATCGACCCAAGGAGGTAAAAACATTAACTCTGTAGGTTAGGATTGCTCCAGGGATGAACTGATGGAGAAAGCCTCCAATGGGGTCTCAGACTCCCTCAGCAAAAATTCAGGTGTGGGACACGCCCAGATACCTGGGGACTTTTTCCCAGGTCACTTCCTGCATCGAAATTTCTCTCCTCTAATTACATACGGTACAACCCATCGAACTAAGACAACGGTCAAAAGTCTAAAGAACACCATTCGCAAAATACCTTCGTTCCAAGTCATAGCGCCGGACCTCTTCGCACCGGAGAACCCCCAGCCACCCCAAAACTACTCCAAGATCTGGTTGACAAGAGCAGCTACAACCCGCCAAACCAACCCAAATTACATTCGCCGGGCCGGCAGAAGGCGCTTCCTGATTGGCAGGGCGATAGGGGTGGGGCCTCGGAGGAAAATCCTCCCTCGGATTGGTGCAACCATTGAGGTTGAGCGCTGTACCACTTCTGGGCGCGAAAGCTCGAACTTCGCTGCTGAGCTGGAGACGGCGGGAGCTGTCGCCCGCCAGTTGAGGTTACTGGGGACAGGTTCTCCTGGAGCCGCGCGGTGGGAAGGCCGGAATCATGACCGGCGAGGTGGGTTCTGAGGTGAGTTTAGGCTCTGATCCGGGCTGTGGAGGCCTCTCCCTGAGGGTCGGGTGGGACAGGCGACCCAGCAGGGCCGCAGCACCGAGCCGGGAGGACTACAATTCCCGGCGTGCACCGCTCCGAGGCCACTGGACTGGGTCTAGGTGCCTCTTTATTTTGAGGGTCTCCATCTGGCTTCCCGCGCTCGGTCCCCACAGCTTCTGGTTCGGCGGCGCGCTGTGCTATCCGCCCAGCCGGTCCTCAGCTTGTCACTGCAGCCCGCCCTGCTCTTTGGCGCGTTTCCTGCCGCGCAAGCTCCTTTTACAGCATCCCCAGGAAAAAAATAGAGGCCTTGGCCAGTCTGGCCTGGAGGTTGTGGGGTGGGATTTAAACACAGGGTGAGGGTTGTACACAGTTGGAACTCTGGTTCTGGAAGGGACTTCTGAGGGTGTCGCGCGTGGGCCCACTGACTTTGCCCACAGTACTTCATTGGTCTGGCTTGAAGCGTCCTTCTACTAGCTGATGGCTCACTAGTGGAATTTGGCTATACAAAACTTTTTCCGGGATCTGTGTTCTTTTTTTCTGGAGCCAGGACTAGGACCACCAAATAGTTAGTTGTCTTGGGAACAGAAAACCTAATCACCAAAGGAAAGCCTTATTTTGACATTGAAGTTTTCATGATTAGATATTGAACAAAATATCAGACTTAAAAAAATCAAGATCTCATTGTGTACCAACCTGCCTTCTTGCCTCACTCTGATAAAAAAAAAAAGCCTTAATTTCAGTAACATTATTTACAAAAGGTGGCTGACTTCATAAGCCACACTTTCGCTGACTCTTACTTAAAGAAAGAGACAAAGAAACAAAACATAAAAGTAGGAGACAGAAGACAGGGAGGCAACGTTAGAAGAATAGTATGTGTTTAATTCCCAGTGTCCACATCATGACTGTAACAACAGCTGGGGGGGAGGGGCGGTCTCATGCCCGCTTTTGACCTCCACAGGCACCTCTTGAATATTGTGCACAGACATATATGCAGATGAAACATCTATACACATAAAATAAATAAGATCTTTTCGATGGAAAAAAGAAAAACCAAGTGAATCTAATTTGTGCAATTAACGAGCTTAATAAAAGTAAATGGAGCTGTTCAGTTAGTTTCCTGTAGCAATTAGTCATTGTTTGTGTTTGTTTGGTTTTGGCCCACGATTTTAAATGTCATCCCTTCATAAAACCTGGTGGTTCTTTCCAGTTGCAGCTGGACAAGACCACGCTTTGTGCACCCATGTGTACTCAGCTCCATCTCCTTGTTAATGCTAAGTTTATTCTCATTTTCTAGGTTAACCTGGAAGGCAGTGATCTAAAACTCATTTCGCAAGAAGCAGCAGACAGTCCTGTAGACAGTGGACAGGGCAGCTTTGAAACACTCGAGCCCTTGAGTGATAGAGGTTTGTAATATATGTTATGTTAATTTTAGGAATGGAGTGTGGGGTCCTGGGCTTTGAGTGATTTCAGTTAATCTCATTATTTTCTTATTGTTAGTGCCCCAACTTTAGTAATTATTTTCTTCTTTATAACATAAAAAATAATAGTGTTTACATATATATTTTTTAATTGGATATTTTATTTATTTACATTTTAGATGTCCTCCCCTTTTCCCATTTCCCCTCCCTAAAAAACCCCTATCCCATTCCACTTACATATATTTTTAAAGAACTTCCATTCCTGTTATATAACAGGAATAAATAATATGTTATTTTTTAGATAAAAATAGATAAAATGTCTAATAGTTACTTCATTGCCTGGTTAAACACATTTATTATAAAACAGGATTTCTAACACCTGCCAGGATGATTAGAACAACTTTACACATTATAAATGTATGTAATTACATTTCTTAGCAAGAGAGGTTTTGCCACAGAAGGTTTTTTTTTTTAAATATATTTTTAGATATGCTTTACTACAGTGAGTTCTTAATGGTAGTTGTGTAATCCCACAAGGTGATATATCACATGTGTAATTAAATATAATTAAATATTAAGTAGCTAGGAAGAAGGACAAAGCATTGGGTGACTGGGTACTTTCTTTTCCTCCAGATTCTGATGAAGAGATATTTGTGAGTAAGAAACTGAAGAGCAGGAACGTGTTACATGACAGCGATTCTGAGGCTGAGGACAGAAATGATGCACCGGAGAAACCCACCTATGATAGCACAGAGGAGAATAAGGAGAACTTACACTCAGGGAAGAGTCAGCAGATCAGAAGCATTTCCAAAGCTCTGGCTGACAGTGACGAGAGTGACATGGAGGGAACTCTGTGTCAAGAGAGTCTTGAGACTCAAGAGACTCCCTCCTTGGAGCCAAGCTACCACACAGGAAGCTCTGTGGACTTCACCATCAACAAAAAGCTCTCCAAGACACTCCACAGAGAAGGAACTGAAGGAAAAGCAAAATCCAAGAGAAGACTCAGGAAAGAGGAGAGAACAATGGAGAAAATCAGGAGACTGAAAAGGAAGGAAACAAGACGTGAGGTATGCTGAAGTGTTCTGACCTTTGTAATTGTTATTTTTGATCAGGGTCTCACCATGTCGCCTTGGCTGGCCTGGAACTCACTCTGTAGACCAGGCTGGCCTCGAACTCACAGTGATCCGCCTGCCTCTGCCTCCCAAATGCTGGGATTAGAGGCATGCACCACTACTGCCTAGCCCTTTTTTTTTTTTTTTTTTAATATGTCTGTGCTTATGTCTGTGCACTATGTGGATGGTGTAGTGTAGGTGCCCTTGGAGATCAGAGGTGTTAGATCCTCTGGAACTAGACTTATAGGCAGTTGGGAGCCACCAAGTGAGAGTGCTGGGAACAGAACTCAGGTTCTCGGAAACAGCCCAAGATAAACTTTTTAATTCCTCATGTGAGAACATATAATGTTTCTCTTTCTAGCTTGACATAATGTTCTAATTCTATCAACATTGCTGCAAATGACACAATTTTATTTTATTTTTTTTTATGGGTGCACAATATACCCATGAGTATGGATGAGTATTTTATGTATCTACTTGTTGAGGTACATTCCAAAAAATAATTAGTTTTTATTTTTCAAGTAGGTTGGTATTTTAGAAACATAGGTTTTAATTCCTGATAATTGTTTCTGTACTCAAAATATAGCTTTAAATTGGCTGCTTTGCATAAAGAATGATGGTTATGTAGTTTACAATTATTGATCTTTGCCATTGTAGATGCATTAAGGATATTTCCAAATAAATGGGGTACTGGTTTCTTGGTGTGTTTGTGTAGTAATTCTTTGTTACTGTTCCTCTGATGAAACTGACTTTGAGGGGAGAATTTTTAAAAACACATGTATCAATCAAAAGTTCATTTTTTTGTTTGTTTGTTTGGTTGGTTGGTTTTTTGGGGGTTTTCGAGACAGTGTTTCTCTGCATAGTCCTGGCTGTCCTGATACTCACTCTGTAGACCAGGCTGGCCTTGAACTCAGAAATCCTCCTGCCTCTGCCTCCCAAGTGCTGGGATTAAAGGCGTACGCCACCACCACCAAAAGTTCATTTGTTAACTAGAAAGATTATCTTCAAATTTTATTTGATTTTTTAAAAAAGATTTATTTATTTTATGTGAGTACACTGTTGCTCTCTTCAGACACACCAGAAGATGGCATCAGATTTCATTACATATGGTTGTGAGCCACCATGTGGTTGCTGGGAATTGAACTCAGGATCTCTGGAAAAACAGTCAGTGCTCTTAAGCACTGAGCCATCTCTCTAGCCCATCCTCACATTTTATAGAATAATTGCTCCATAAATATTTAATTGACTTTTCAGGATATTTTTACTGTTTGCTAAGTAAATATTGGGTAGTTACATAAAAATTACAGCTTGGGTTTCAAAGGATAAGTGTAAGTTAGTGAGAATGTTCTAGATGCAAGACAGTTGTGTGTTAATGAAAGGTGGACTTTCTGTTCTGTTTCGAATTACCATGTGCTATTGTGAGATGCTAGGCTTCAAAATGACTTGATTGTACATTTTCTTTATTGTCTAGGAAAGTGATGCAGACCGGCCGCTTAATGACAGTGGCTGTCTCCTTGAAGATAGTGATCTTTTTGAAACAGGTTTGGAGGAAGAAAATGACTCTCCACTGGAAGATGAAGAGTCGTTAGAGTCAATAAGGGCTGCTGTAAAAAACAAGGTGAAGAATCACAAGGCAAGTCAAGAGCCGACCCAGCCCTCTGCTTCAGTCTTTGTTTCATTGTTGCTTTTATTGTTATAGCTTGCAGTTTTTAAACTTAATTTTTAAAATATTTATTTTTATGTATGTGGGTGTTTTGCTTGCATGTATGTCTGTGTGCCACATGTGCATATGGTGCCCATGGAGGCCAGAAGAGGGCATTAAATTCCTTGGAACAGGAGTTACAGATAGTTGTAAGCTGTCTTGTGGGTGCTGGGAATGAGCCTTGGTCCTTGGTACTTGGTTCTGTGGGTAAGATGGTTTGCTGTGCAAGCCTGAGAACCAAAGTTCAAATCTTCAGAGCCAAGGTCACAAAGCCATGTGGTCATGAGCTGTCGTCCAGGACTGGGTTGCTAGGACTTGGTGAAGAAACCCTGTGCCAAGGGAGTAGGAGAGTGGGGAGGGTACGAGAGTAGGACACCTGATAGCCTTCTCTGGCTTCCATGTGTATACCAGTGCACAAATAAACAAATCCAGCAAACGTGCATTTATATATACACACAATAAAACCTAAACAAAAAAGTATTTTAGTTAGGTTTCTATTGCTATAGTAAACACACCATGGCCAGAAGCAAGCTGGGGAGGAAAGGGTTTATTTCAGCTTATAGTTTTGTAGTCCAACATGAAGAGACGTGAGGGCAAGAACTGAAGCAGAAGCCATGGAGGAGTGCTGCTTACTTAACAGATCTTGCTCCGCCTGCCTTTTTTTTTTTTTTTCTTTTTTACCATTAATTTATTTACTCACTTTACATCTCAATCGCTGCCTCCCAGCTCCCCCCAACAGTTCCTCCCCCCATCTCCTGCTTCCCTCTAAGAGGGTAGAGGACCCCCCTGGATATTTCTCCCACATAAAGTCTCTGCAGGGCTAGGAGCATCCTCTCCTACTAAGGCCAGACAAGGCACCTTGGTTAGAGGAGCGGATTCCATAGACTGGCAACAGCTTTAGGGACATTTCCCACTCCAGTTGTTGGGGGACTCCCATGAAGATGGAGCTGGACATCTGTTACATATGTGCAGGGTGGGGGGCTAGATCCAGCCTGTGTATGCTCTTTGGTTAGTCTCTGGAAGCCCTCAGGGGTCAACGTTAGTTGACTCTGTTGGTCTTCCTGTGCAGTTCCTATCTCCTTTGGGGCTCTCAATCCTTCCCCCTTTTCCATGAGCAGCCTACCTTTTTATACAAGTTGGGACCATCTGTCCAGGGATAGCACCTTCCACAGTGGGCTGGGCTTCTCCTCCATTAAACATTAATAAGACAGTACCCACACAGACTTGTCCTCAGACCAATCTTACAGAGGCCTTTTCTCAAGGTCCCCTCTTCCCCGATATGTCTACATTCGTGTCAAATTGACAAAAATCAACCAGCAGAAAGGATTTTCTCTCTGTGTTTCTTTTTCTTTTTTTTTTTTTTTTTTTGATTATATTTTATGTGTATGAGTGAATACGCTGCATGTATGTATATACTTGTATGCATTCAGTGCATGGGGAAGCCAAAAGAGGGCATTGGATTCCCTGGAAGTTGAGTTATAAACTTCTGTGAACTATGATACAGGCATTAGGTCCTCTGGGAAAACAAGGGCTCTTATAATCCTAGTTAACATTTCCAGCGCCCATATGAGAGGGATTTTTTTTTTTTTTTTTTTTTTTTTTTTAAAGTTTCCTAGATCCACCAGTCAGGAAGCTTTGTGGACTTCACTGCCAACAGAAAGTGCTCCAAAACACTCCACAGAGAAGGAGCTGAAGGAAAAGCAAAATCCAAGAGAAGTTCCCTAGAGGTCATTTTCCTTCTTAGGAAATACATAAACAGGAAAATTAGGGCTATAATTCCATTTGTATCTAACCCCTTTTTATTTTTTATTTATTTTTAGCACAGTAGAAAAACTTATTATCCAGTAATTATTAATTTAAGAGTAAAGTAGTATGAACATCATTTTTACCAGCTCTGGTGGTTGTAATATCCAAGATCCTTGGGAGGCAGGAGAATTGCAAGTACAAAACCAGTCTGGGAAACTTAATGAAACCCTATCTCCAAGTGAAAGTTGAGGCCTGGGGATTTATCTCAGTGGCAGAACACTTGCCTAGCATGTACTAGGCCCTGAGTTCTACTCCTGAACAACAAGAGAAAAATATCTTATCTGAGTTTGGTTTTGTCTTTAATCAATTTGCAATCTTTTTAGAAAAAGGAACCATCTCTGGAGAGTGAGACCTTTTCATTAGAAGATGAAAATGAGTTACCCAAAGGCAGTGTGAGGAAGGTAAGGCAGACTCCTGCCCACAGAAGAGTGTGTTTCTCAAGGTAGATATTGTATCTTACTTGATTTCCTTGGTAACCAACGTCTTTCTTCTTTCTTTTTTATTTACTTCTTTCTTTTATAAAGATTTGCTTTATTTTTATATGTATGTGTTTTGCCTGTATATGTACCTGTCTGTATGTCTGTCTGTGCACCATGTATTTATTTTTACGTGTATGTGTTTTGCCTGCGTGTGTGTGTGTGTGTGTGTACGTACCACATGTGTTTTGCCTGTGAATGTGTCTGTATGTGTGTCTATTTTTTGTGTATGTGTCTTACCTTTATGGTGTGTGTGCACCACGTTTCCTTTTATGTGTGTTTTGCCAGTATGTATGTCTGCGTATCGCATGTGTTTTGCCTGTATGTATGTATGTATGTATGTATGTATGTATGTATGTATACCATATGCATGCAGTGTCTAGTGGCCAGGAAAAGGCATCACAGCCCCTGGACCTGGAGTTATAGATGGTTGTGAGCCACCACATAGGTGTTGGGAACTGAGCCTCCTCCTCTGAGAGAGAAGCAGGTGCTCATGGAGCCATCTCCTTATCCAAGGTGTTTCTCTGTACACAGTAGGAACAGAAATATCGTTCGTTAGGATAAATTTGTTTTCTGAGACTTGCTAATAAATATATTCTTTATTCTTGTATTGAGTGTTTGATGCCTATTCCTTCTTCCTGTTTTCTTGGAGACAACAACTCTTCAGGAATAAATATTTTCCTGGAAAACACCATTAATGTAGTTTCACTTTGTTTTGTTTTTAAGGAAAGAAAGGCAGCAAAGTTAAGTAAGGAAGCATTAAAAAAACTACATAGTGAGACTCAGCGTCTAATCCGAGGTAATACAAACCATGAGATGCATCCTGATGGGGTTTGTTTTGTTTTGTGGGTTTTTGTCAGCTCATCTTGGATGTTGGGGAGTTGGTTTGCTAGTACTCACAATGTGAATTCATATCACAAGTGTGATATGAAATTTAGAGTTAAACTTGATAAATGTCCTTTGTTCCCAAGCCCTTGGGCCATTAATATAAATAGAAAATTTGTAGAACTGTGGTAGAGCTAAAGGGAGAACTGTTTTTAAAAATATTTTAAGTTATGTGTATATGTGTGGGGTGGTATATATGTGAGTGTAATTGCCCAAAGAGGCCAAAAGAAGTCAGAAGGGTTCTGGGAACTGAACTCTGATCCTCTGTCAGAACATGAGTGTTCTAGTTCCTAGAGAGGAAACTGTTGTCTATGGACTGACCATATCCAGATCTCTGTAGGAAGTTTTGTAATACATGAAATTATTTGAGATATATAAAAGATTCTGAGTCAATAGGTCTGCAATGGGATCTAAGAATATATATTTGTTAAAAGCACTCTGATTTATTTTGCCTGGCATCTGGCCCAAGACCCTAATGGTGTTTGAAGCTGGGAGGATTGAAAGTTTGAGGTCCATATGGATGATGCAGCAAGTTCCAGGCCAGCCCGTGTCACCCAGCATGTCCTTGTTTCATAACAGAAGAAACACAAATGCCAGTTATCTTTAAGGAGCTTGCTGGTGTTTGGCTCTTGTCCTTGGTAAACATAGGACTGTTTTCTGTCTCATGGTAGCTTGGTTTTATATTATTTGGTTAACTGAATATGAAGTGACATTTCAGAATATGCACATGAGTATTTCCTTGTTTTGTTCCATTTTTTTTAGAATCTGCACTTAATCTTCCATATCATATGCCTGAGAGTAAAACTATTCACGATTTCTTCAAACGTAAGCCCCGGCCCACTTGCCAGGGCAGTGCCATGGCCCTGCTGAAGTAAGAACCTACTTTCCTTGTGGTTACAGTCTTAGTGAATGTTCAGCTTTGTAGCATCTGGTATAAAGTTTAGACTCCTTAGTCCCTTAAAACTGATTTAAACCATTCATTCCGTGTTGAGAGATGAGAGTGTTTCACTGCGAGAATTTTCAATTCTAGCTCATGTCTCTTCTTCTAGGTCATGTAAGTATCAGTCGGGTCATTACAAGGAAACCATAAACACAGCAGATGCAGCTGGAGTGAATGCTGATGACCCCAGCAAAGGTTCTTCTGAGCAGAGAACAGGGGCAGGAATTGCAACGGAAACTAACATTCTCCCTGAGGTCTCAGAAGAAGCCAGGATCACTGCTGGATCAGCTGAGGCTTGTGGGAAGGATCTGATAAGACGAGGAGAGCTAGAAATTGAGGAGACTGAGAAGCACAGTGATGACAGACCTTCTTCTCCAGGGGACAGATCCTTGTCACAGCAGGAACCCTCCATCTCCAGGATCAAAGACCATAAGGGGCAGCAGGCTGGAGAACTCACAGAATCTGACCCTCATTCCCTGGAGGGCAAAGAACTGAAAACAGCAGAAGAAACTGACATGCCTGAGCAGAAAACTAAATCAGCAGCTGCCCCACCTGAAAAGGTGAGACGATTCACCGTGGACCGACTTAGACAGCTGGGAGTGGATGTTTCCAGTCAGCCTCGGCTGGGTGCTGATGAAGACTCCTTTGTGATACTTGATGAGCCTGAAACCAACAGAGGTAACCCTTGAAACAGGGAGGATTCTCTGGGGTGGTTCCTACCTGCCACTTTTGTGCTGTGGAAGACGGGGAGCGTGGGAGAAGCCAGTGAGTGCACATGATCATCTTTTAGATGCACTAGAAGTGGGCAGAATCCTGTTCAGATGAGGTTGGCAGAATGTCAGGATGATCTTTTAAGTCTTTTTTCAAATGGAAACCTGGTGATAATTAACATACCGAGGAGGCATACTGCTGTTTGGTATTTAGGAGTTTATTTCTGCCTTTTTGACTTAAACACCTAAATTTTTCTATGACCCTGTGTCAGATTTTATTAAATCATTCATAAAAACATTCCCATTTTTGATAGCCAGAGAGAAACACTTTGATCCACTTAAATTGTCTGCAAAACTGAATTTCTTCCTCCAACCCACACTCAACAGATACTAAACTATCTGCTGCATTTTTAAGATGCTCTACTCCTTTCTGGGCTGGAAGAGCAGGGTCACCTTGTAAGAATTTTGTTTACAATCAAGGCACTCTATCACACACCCAGGTAAATCAGATATCAATCCCTCACTTATGGTACTTTCACTGTAAGACCTGGGAAGATAGCTCACTGGCTAAGAGCAGTTGTTACTCTACCAGAGGACCAGAGGGAGTTTGAGTCCCAGCATGCTTTTCTGATAGCTCATAACTACCTATAACTACAACTCCAGGGACCCTGACGTTCTCATGTCTCATGTTTCTCTGGCTAGTCTCAAACTCACTGTATAGCCATGGATGACCTTGACCTTCTGAGTCCTGGGATTGAAGGCATGCCTGGTTGGTGGGTGCTGGGGATTGAACCTAGGACTTCATGCATGCTAGGTGAGCACTATGCCAGTTGAACCCCATTCCTTCCCTAGAATATATTACAAAATGTTTAACTGAGTATAAGGTATTTAGTTGTTGAAACAGGCCCTCTCTGTGTAGTCCAGGCTAGCTTTAAACTCCTAGTCCTCCTGCCTCTCTGTCATACTGGTAGGATTTGGTATGTGCCAGCACTCAGGCCTGGGCTCTTTCCAACCCATCTTAGAAAGAAAAAAGAAAATTACACTGTATGGCTCAGGCGCTATACTAAAGTTATATTGAAATAATGTATTCAAATAAATAGAATAAGGAAACATTCACATGGTGGTAACTAAAATTGTTTATATCAAGACTGTTCCAGTCAACAACTTGTTGGCAGGTGCTGTGTCAGCCACAGGGTCTGGTGTATAAAATATGCTTGGTGGCTTTGTTGAATAGATGGACTTTGTAGACTTTGTAGAAGTGAGAGAAGGATATTTTAGAGATATATTTACTATTTATTTTTTAACTTTTTTTTTTTTTTTTTGAGTCAGGGTTTCAGTATGTAACCTTGACTATCCTAGAACTCGTAGTATACATCAAGCTGGCCTCAAACTTTCAGCATTCCTCCACCTCTGCCTCCCAAGTCCTGGAGTTATAGGTGTTTACTCCGAGCATGCCTAAGAATGACATTTTTAGGAAGGACAGAAAAGGCTCTGCACAGTACATATTGGGAGAAGATGAGAGTTTGATTGGAACTAGATGTACAGTTACAGGTTATGTAACACAGCATAGATTCATCAGCAGAGGACAAGAAGGAGCTGCTGCCCACAGGACTGAGGAAACCTGTTGCTAAGTGACTCTAGGAATTATCTAAGGATGTTCTGGGCTGAGATACAGGAGGAAAACATTTTGAGGACCTACTATATTAAATACTGGTAGATTCTTTATTATCTTTCTTGATTCTTATAGCCCTGGGAGATTATTTTGTAAAATGAAATTGAGGCTGGGGATTTGAGTAATTTTTCCAGCATGACACTTAGCTTATACAGAACTTAGCATAATACCTGCTACATGATACACACTTTCTTTTAACTCAGCACGCTTTCCAGCTGGGTGTGATAGCTTACACCTTTAATCTGAACATTTGGGAGGTAAAGGCAGGCTGATCTCTGGGAGTCCAATGCTAGCTTGGTCTACATAGAGAGTTCTAGGCCAGCCAGAGATACAGAGCAAGACCCTGACTCAAAAAAAAAAAAAAATAGTTTTTTCCTTTAAATATGACTGACATGTAAGCTCAGTTTTCAGATCAGTCTTTTTTATTGTATTCTATACATTACCTTGTAGTCTATTCATGCAGAAAACTGATTTAGCATTTGGTTGGATACTATGTGTACAAGTAAGACACAATCCCTATTCTCAGGAAATGAAAATATAATAGAGATAGGCAAGCAGACCATTATCAGACTGGATGGTAAGCAAAGTGGGCAGTCTGTGTCACTGGAGAAGGTGCATAGAAGCCCTACAGCACATGGCACTTACCTGGGTTGGAGATTCGGGGACATTTTGGAAAGAAAGAGAGGGGGAATTAAAAAAAAGAGTTGTAATGAGAATTTTGGTTTTTTTTAAAAACACAGAAATATTATAAGAATGTGTTTTCATTTTAATCCCAGGTATGGGATATGGGGCTGCTTCAGATTGTCCACAGCAGCTGACCATGATCTGCTGCTTCATGCTCTAGCAGGGGCATGGTTTCGCCTGCTGCAGATAGTGTCTGTGACTGTGACGTTTGGAATTTTGGGGGCTCTTCAGAGGGTGTATAAATGCTAGAGCACCAAGTGGTGGTGGGTTGGTGTTGCTTACAGTTTGTTAAATAGTTGTTCTTGAAGAAGAAACAAGAAGAAGAAATTAGATATCCTGATGGTAGTAAAGATCAAACTTGCTCCAAGAACTCGACAGCCCCGATCAGCAGGAAGCAGCCTAACAACAGTGTCATCTCCTTTCCTCTCTGTCCTTTATTCTCTCCTACCTAGTGTTAGGGGCTTGAAAGGGTAGAAGAAGAGGAGTGGAGAAAGGTGGAAGAAAAAGGAACCCACAAAGTAACAAAAGTTTGGCTACACAGAGTCCTGAAACCTGAGGAGGAGATACCAAAGCAAGTGGGGAAAGACAGCTTTTCTGGTAGAGACAACTGCAAAAGACACAGATAATAGAAAGCACGAGTGCTGGCTGGTGGATGTCGAGGTTGTAGGGGTAGTGATGATAGCCTGGATCCAGAAGGGCTTTGGTGCATGCTAGAGCGGTCGAGCTTCAGCTGAGCTTTTTCTAGTAAAGAACTGTTGAAATCTTGTTTTAAGCAGGGAAATGGCTCACTCACTAATTTTAGAAAGTTCAAGCTGATAACTAGCATAGTTGATGCCTTGTAAGGATTTAAGATTAAAATTAGAGAGCTGGGCATGATACCATGTGCACTTAGAAGTGCATCTAGCACTTAGAAGGCTGAAGCAGGATTATTGAAAGTTCAAGGCTACCCTGGGCTAAGTAGCAAGTACTCTAGGCTAGCCAAGGCTACATGGTCAAGATTCTGTTTCAAAAACCAAAGAAACAGAAAAAGGAGTTGAAGAGATGGCTCAGTAAAGAGCATATGCTGCTCTTACAGAGGATCCAAGTTCAGTTCCTGCACCCACGTCTGGTGGCTCATATCCACCTGTAACTCCAACACCAGGGGATCTGATGCCTTTAGGCCTCTAGGGGCACCTGTAGTCATGTGCACATACACAGGCACACATACATACACACGTGTATGTAATTAAAACTTTTTAAAATAGATTTCAAGAAGTTGAGACAAGAAAGAAAACAATGATATATCTCAATTTCTTTATCTCATAGAGTAAATGTCCATGAGAAAATGTAGATTTAAATATGTTATTTCCATTCTTTATGAAGGCACGTGAACCAAGTGGGAATGAGAATATGGACCGGCGCTACGGGCATAGACTTGAGCTGTTGAAGAGATGAGAGATACTAGGAAGACAGGGGGAAAGAGAGTAAGGGATAGGTGAGTCAGGCAATGAAGGCAAGGAAAGTGGCTGCCTCACCTGCTTCCAGGATGGAGAGCTTGAGAGTCGTCAGATTCTCTTATCATGAATGAAGATACTTCCTGGATGTTATTTTAGGGCCTCGGTGAGATCTTCCTACTCAGCTGTTTTATTTTATTAGCGTCAATGGTGATGCCTGTTTCTGTTCCCTCTCTGCTGGTCCACCTGTTGCTTCCAACTTTACCGAGTCACTATTAATAGGAGGCAGGCGCAGGCTTTCTCTCACTGTTCTTTTGTCTGTAAGTAGCTATACCATCTTTTAGAGTTGGGTTTTTACTGCTAGTAATTGTTAGAGGCACAACAAAAAGATTTTGTTTCCTTCTCTAGGGAGAGTAAAGAACTCATGTAGACAATAACCAAACTGCAGATAACATGGGTTTGAGTGCATGTTTTTAAGAGATGGACTGTTGACTGGTGTGATGGTGTGCACTTAGAGTCTCAGCTCTTAGACAGAGGAGGCAGGAAGATCCATGCTTCAAGATGAGCCTGGGCAATGTGAGACCCCATCTCTAAAAAGTAAACAAAATAATAAGACCCAGCAAAAAAATAAACTTTATTTTATATTTTTAAAATAGTCTTGCCTCTTTTAAAAAAGTTATTATTTGTTTCATTTTATGTGTATGTTTCTGAGTCTATGAGTGTGCACCATGTGTGTGCAGGAGCCCCTGGAGGTCAAAAGAAAGCATTGGGTCCCCTGAAATGTTACAGGAGTTGTTAGCTACTATGTGGGTGCTGGGAACTGAAACAAACCAAGGTCCTCTGCAAGAACAACCAGTGCTCCTAACCGCTGAGCCACCTCCCTAGCCCCAAATTACACCTGTTTTTGAGACAGTGTCTCACTGTGTAGCACTGGGTGGCTTGGAACTTGCTGTGTAGACCAACATGGCCTTAAACTCAAAGAGTCCACCTGTCTCTTTAGTCCCAATTAACTTTTTTTTTTTTTCTTTTTTTTCTTGTTTTTGGTTTTTCAAGACAGGGTTTCTCTGTGTAGCTCTGGCTGTCCTGGAACTCAGTGTAAACCAGGTTGGCCTTGAATTTGGAAATCCACCTGCTTCCGCCTCCCAAGTGCTGGGATTAAAGGTGTGTGCCACCACTGCCTGGCCCAATTAACCTTTTTAATAGCTGAAATGAAGGCAGTTTTTTTTTTTTTTTCCCTACTGATTTGATACTAAAAAGGAAACTGAGGGCTGCAACAGTCTCAGAGAATAAAAGTACTTGTCATCAAGCCTGTTGGCCTGGTGTCCCTGTACCCACAAGATGGAAAGAAAGAATAAAGCTTGTCTCCTGACATCCACACAGGACCATGGCATACCTTCCTACATACACACAATAAATAAGTAATAAAATTTTACTTTTAAAAGTCTGGTTTTTAAACCGGAGAGAGAACAATTATAGACTATAGCGCACGAATTTTGTGCAGATCTTAGTAGCAAGGCGGGTTTGGTTTCTCTGTTATTTTTCTTGCTGGTGTTAAGTTGGAAAACTTATCATTCTTAACTGAAATCTTCGAATGGGCATGGCACATTGACACATTGGTTCACATTTGGGTTTAGAATTGGAAGCCTTGAAACAGCGTTTCTGGAGGCACGCTAATCCAGCAGCCAGTCCCAGGGCTCGTCAGACGGTGAATGTGAACATCATCGTGAAGGACTTGGGCACTGATGGGAAGGAGGAGCTAAAAGCAGAAGTAGTGCCTGTCACGTTGGCAGCAGAGAAGCTGGAAGGAACAAGTCACACAAAACCAGGTATTTGCCTTTGCTATGAAAAGCCTATGATAAAAGGTTATAGGACCTTTTCTCCTTGGAGACTTTAGAGATTGGACCATGCTTTCAGGATGATTCGAAGGTGGCACTGAGAGAGATAAGGGTGGGCAGGATAGCTTTATTTTTTAAAATAGTACTTACCTAATTATAAAAGGTAATAAATATTCACTGTAGAAAAATATAGAGAGAAGCCAAGTATGCTGGTGCACATAAGTGCATATCCCAGCGTTTGAGAAGCTGAGGCAGAAGGCTTATCACTTTAGCATGTTACTTTTTAACTGTTTGTTTTTATGTAAGTAAGTGTATCACTGTTTACCTCATGACTTCTGAGCCAGAGACTTTTCCAGTGCTGAGACTCAGACCCAGGAACCCTTGCATGCTAACCGTGTTTTCCTACTGAGCTACATCCCTATTGCTTTGAGTTAGAGACTTCTGAAGCTTTGTTCCCTTCCCTTCCTTTTAACAGTTACTTATAATCACCTGGGTACAGACATTCTCCCACATCGAAATAAGTAAAAGCCAAATAGAGTTTGTATTAAATTGCTTACATTTGTATTGAGTTGCTTAAATTCCATGGTTATTTCTTGTGCCTTGTAGTCTGTCATATCCAAAGCATGCCACTATTTTTTTGTTCAGGTGAAAAACTGCAGATGCTAAAAGCTAAGTTGCAGGAGGCAATGAAACTCCGAAGGCTTGAGGAGCGGCAGAAGCGCCAAGCATTATTTAAATTAGATAATGAAGATGGATTTGAAGAGGAGGAGGAAGAGGAAGAAATGACAGATGAGTCTGAGGAAGATGGAGAAGAGGAGGTAGAAGAGGAAGAGGAGGAGGAGGAGGATCAAGACATTCAGGAGGTTAGGGAAATTATATAATTTTGATACTTGGCTATGATGAATATGAGAAAGATTAGAGTTAAGATTTACTTAGTATTTATGTGTAAGAGTGTTGTGCCTGCAGTGCCTGCAGAGGCCAGAAGAGGGTGCTGGATCCTCTGGAACTGTAGCCACAGGCAGTTGTTAGCTAGGTGCTGGGAACTGAAACAGAGTTCTCTGGAAGAGCAAAAAGTGCTTTTAAGTACTACACCTCTCCAGGCCCGTGTGTGTGTGTGTGTGTGTGTGTGTGTGTGTGTGTGTGTGTGTGTGTAATGTATATGCATGTTTTGCTTGTATGTATGTGTGTATATCATGTGTGTGCTTGGCAGATGGATGAAAATAGCTATCTGTGTATGTGCTCTAAACTCAGCACATACAGTTCTGTTGGCATTATTGAATACCTGCAGTTCACAGCTGTGTGTGTGTCCCTGTTTCTCCTGTTAGTTTATGTATTTTAATATAGTGTTATATTGAAAATAACCGTGCTAATAAGACCTTTTTTGTTTGTCATTGATTGAGATTGAAAAGCAATTGTTCTTATTTAGGCTGAGGTCGGGAATAAGTTCTCAGACAAGAAGTCTTTCTAAATTCACCTCATTCTTAGTTAAGGGGGGTGTTTATAGAAGAACCTCTGGCCCTGTCCCATAGTAGTTTTGCAGCCCAGGGAAGGCAGGTATTTATTATATGGCTGTTCGGTATGAAAAGAGCTTTCTTTTTGGTTGAAAGACATTGTAAGTCCTTAACCCTGAGTAAAGAAAGAGCAGGGAGTGTCTGAGCTGGGCAGCACATTATATATAGTCTGCCCGATTGTGATGTGCAGTCATCCTTCCTCTACACTGACTACTCTTACTGCCTTAGTAGCATGCTAATCTAATCTTTCATAATTTTGTAGCAATTTGAGGAGTGTGAAAAGCTCTAAAAGCTAGCCAGGTGTGGTGGCACACACATTTAATCTTAACATCTAGGAAGCAGAGGCAAGTGGGTCTCTGAATTCAAGGGTAGCCTGGTCTACAGAGTGAGTTCAGACTAGTCAGGGACCCAGGCCCACATGGTGAGATGCTGTGTGAAGAAACAAACAGAAGAAGAAGAGGAAGAGGAAGAGTAGAAAGAGGAGGAAGGAGGAGGAGGAAGAGGAAGAAGAAAAAAAAACCTGTCAGGGGAGTGATGTTACTGATAGTACTTGGACTTAGTTTGTTTTAAGTTCACCTTTTCATGCTTGATATATAACCTATAACCAAGAATCCATATTTCAGGCTAAGGGTGGACCTACTTTTAACATTTTTTGACTTGTATTATTATTATTATTATTTTTACATGATTGGCTTAGACTACAGAATATCTTCTTGGTAGTGAAGATATGGAAACCAAAGATGAAAAAGAAACAGATAAAGAAAATACAGATGCCAGTAGTGACATTGGCAAGTCTGTTGCCCTCTGTGTCCCCAAGCCCATCTCCTCAGACTCCACCTTACTTCTGTTTAAAGACAGCTCTTCTAAGATGGGGTAAGTTCTTCTAAGGAAATAGAAAATTCTTTTGGATTTCTGAAGACTTGTCTTTTTAAAAGGTGTGTGCATGTGTGTGCTCACGCGCACATGCATCTGTCTGTATACGGACGGGTATGTGCATGTGAGTGCAGGTGCCTGAGGGGGGCAGAAGAGGGTGCTGGATCCCCTGCAGCTGGAAACCAGTCTTGGGACCTCTAGAAGAGCAGTGTGCACTCTTAACTATGGGGCTGTTTCTCCAGCCCATCCTTGAATTTCTTATAAGAGAGTAGGAAGTAAGAACAGATACTCAAGCAGTTTATTATTTTATTTTGCAGTTACTTTCCTACTGAAGAAAAATCAGAAACAGATGAACACATGGCCAAGCAGTCTGACAAACTAGGTAAGCAGTGATTCTTACGTATGTAGAATGTTTCTTAGTTCTGGTATGTAAAGGCCATAATCTCACAAACGTTTCTTCCTTTCTTTTTTATTCTATTGATAGCACATTCTTACATGTAGCAATGACAGGGATTTATGACTTTAAATATTTTTCCTGGCCCATTTTTTGGGCTACTTTTATTTATTTTCTTTAAATTGACTTATTTTTACTCTGTGAACATGAGGGTTGCACCTGTGTGAATGTGTGTACCTGGTGCTCACAGAGGTCGGAGAAGGTTCTGGGTCCCATGGACCTGGACTTACAGATGGTTGTGAGCTGTCATGTGGGTGCTGAGAATTGACCCTGGGTCATCTGCAAGAGCAGCAAAGGCCCTTAACTGCTGAGCCATCTTTCCAGCCCCTGGGCTATGTATTTATAGTTGACCATGGACATATGGTAGGTCCTGAATAGGTGTATGTTGATTTGTTGATTGAGTGAAACATGAAATATTTCTATGCAAAGATCAAGGAAAGGTATGTATTTAAACAGAAGAGAAGGAAGAGAACTTTCATGTGTCACTTAGCTCAGAGTAATGAGCCCTAAGTGTACAATGCTGTTGTAAATCAGTTTACCTTTAACAGAATGACTTGGAGCCTAGAACTTAAGTGGTTTGCCAGTGAATTTTACCTGTTCGATTTGCAACTCTTTCCTAAGCAAGTGCATCTCGTTTCTGTATTCACAATGCTATTTCTCTCCTCCTCGTTAGATGAAGATGACTCGAGTTCACTGCTAACAAAGGAGAGCAGCCACAATAGCAGCTTCGAGCTGATTGGCTCCACGATTCCATCGTATCAGCCTTGCAACAGACAGACAGGCCGTGGGGCAAGTTTTCTCCCTACAGCAGGATTCAGATCACCGTCCCCTGGGCTGTTCCGAGGCAGTTTGATCAGCTCTGCTTCTAAGGTAAGGCGGGAGAGTTGTTCTCATCTCCTCTGTTCACTTCCCACATTGCTAAACAGAGTGCATCCGAGCCAGCCAACTCCCACCGGCTTCATGTATTAGCAGGCGTTCTTCTTGCTTACAAGTAGTTTTCCTTAGGTTCCATTGACTATGCATTGTCCTCCTCAACTGTGATTGCCTGAGAGCAGATGACATAGTGCAAGTAGCAACTTCTGTTGTTGTCATGACACTGGATGGCATTTGTGAAATGTTTTGCTTTTGTTTTTGTTTTGGTGCCAGAGTTCAGGAAAGCTGTCTGAGCCTTCACTTCCCATAGAGGATTCCCAGGATTTGTACACCGCCTCCCCAGAGCCTAAGACACTTTTCCTAGGAGCAGGAGACTTCCAGTTCTGTTTGGAAGATGACACTCAGAGCCAACTGTTGGATGCAGATGGGTAGGTAGTTTTGTGTTTCTGTGGGTGGGAATAAGGCTGGGTGCTGCTTAATTTTGTTTAAAAATAAAATGAGCTTCTGCCACTCCATCTGCGCTTTCTCTTCTGAGAAAGAGAAGGTGTCCCAACCATTAGTCTTATATTCCACGAATTTGAACGAAGTCTCCAGAAAATAAAATGTAAATACCCCCTGATGACATTCCTATTCTCTGATCTTATTTCAAATACACAGACCTTGAATTGTAAGGTCTTTCTCTGTTCATCCCCTTGTGTTCTGGTTGTTGGCTAAGATTGGGATATGGCAGCCATCCCTGATGGATCATTAGAAGCCACTGTTAGACCCTAGAGGTTAGCCTTTATACCTCACCTTTTGACAGACCTTGCCCATCCTCCCTGCCTAGGCTAGCATGAGGCTAACCTTTAGATCTTGTTGCCTGAGTTGAGACGCAGTGTTAGTGACTGGTCTTGTGGCTCTGACAAGATACCTGAGAAAGCCCCTAAAGAAGGAGGTTTATTTTGAGTTCCAGTTCCAGTGCATACTGTGTGTCACAGTGGGACAGTCACAGCAGCAGGAGCACGGGCATGGGGCACATCATCTCTATAGTCAGGAAGAAGAAAGAGATGAATGATGTTCACTTCTTTTATCCTTTTTAGTCAGTCCTGGACCCAGGCCCATGGAATGGTACCACCCACAGATAGGGTGGGTCTTCCTGCCTCTTTTAACCTAATCTAGCTAACCCCTTGAAGACACACTCAGAGATGTGTTTCCATGGTGATTTTAAATCCCTTAACCTTGAAATTCATAATTCTCATCACATTTAGCTTCTTGTTTTTCTTTTTATAATTTTTCAAAATTACATTTTGTTTATCTTGTGTGTACATGTGTGAGCACAGATGTGCCACAGTACACATGAGAAGGTCATAGGACACCTTGCTGAAGCTAGTTCCCTCCACCATGTGGATCCTGGGGATGGAACTCAGCTTATCAGAGTTTGCAGCAAGCGCCTTTACCCACTCAGCCATCTTG
The DNA here is from genome assembly GCF_011762505.2 of Arvicanthis niloticus. Lineage (NCBI taxonomy): Eukaryota > Metazoa > Chordata > Mammalia > Rodentia > Muridae > Arvicanthis > Arvicanthis niloticus. The sequence goes on along the minus strand of NC_047662.1, from coordinate 27,955,546 downwards.
CTGGCCACGTTCAGCTTCTAAACCTGTACTTTTGTCTCTTCTCTGGGTAATTTCTGACACTTCACTCTTCTTATAGATTTTTAAACATTAGAAATCACCGGAATCGATATCAGGCTTTGAAGCCCCAGTTGCCGCTGGCTAGCATGGACGAGAATGCCATGGATGCCAACATGGACGAGCTGCTGGATTTGTGCACTGGGCAGTTTACATCTCAGTCTGAGGAGAAATGTCAGCCTAGGAAGAATGACAAGAAAGAAAACATGGAAGAACTTCTGAATCTCTGCTCGGGCAAATTTCCTTCTCAAGGTAAATATTCAGTGAGAGTGTCCAGTTTACCACAGCTAGACTTCAGTCAGCTTTACGTCAGTGTCCTGAAAAGAAGCTCTTGCCCCTCTGTGTAAGTGCACAGAAAACAGGGATGTGATGGAATTCCCTCGGTGTCTCACCTTCACAATGACAGTGTCAATTTAGGACTGCTTCAGTTTCAGCATCATAGTGTATAACTTAATCTATATACAGAGGTTAGAACAGTGTCTGCTGTACAGTAAATATTGCACGCTTGCTGGAACAGGAAGTAGGCTCTATGAAGTAATTGGAGGTTCGTTTTGTTCATGACTGCCTTCCTGGGGATTGGCACACAGTAAGTGTGAATAAGGATTTGTTGAAAGAACGGATGCTGAACTGTTCCACATCCTACCTAAGAACGGAATTGAGCTGGTCAATATTTAGATGGCCAGGGAGAGCAAAGGTGTTGTTTCCTTCCTTACTGGTCTTTCCTTGTTGAGGTAGATGTCTCCCTGGTGGCTCCACTGGAGCTGAGGAAGCAGGAGAAGGAGAGCAGCCCAGAAGATCCAATGGAAGAGGCACTTGCTCTTTGCTCAGGCTCCTTCCCAACAGACAGGTGAGTCTCAAGGGTTGGCAGGAACTCGGAAAGGTTAAAAATCTAGGATCCGCCAGGCATGGTGGCACACACCTTTAATCCCAGCACCCAGGAGGCAGAGGCAGGCGGATCTCTGAGTTCCAGGACAGCCAAGGTTACAATTAACCAAACAGTTTTAAGACCCTGTTCTCTGTGTTTAGCAATGAACTAAATAACTTTGAGAAAGGCAAATCTGAGATACTACTTCACATCCTTTAACAACAAAAAAAACTAAGAGTTTTTTTGTTGTTTGTTTGTTTGTTTGTTTTTTAATGTTTATGAGTACACGATTCAGACACACCAGAAGAGAGCATCAGATCCCATTACAGATGGTTGTGAGCCACCATGTGGGTGCTGGGAATTGAACTCAGGACCTCTGGAAAAGAAGTCAGTGCTCTTAACCACTGAGCCATCTCTCTAGCCCCATGACTACAGTTTTGTATAAACTAAGTATTGACGAAAATAAGGGGAACCTCTGTTTGTTCTTGGTGACCTGCTAGGAAAAACAGTGCAGTGGTTTCTCAGAATTGATAATAGAATTACCATCTGATCCAGCAGTTCCTCTTTGGCTCCAAAGAAGTCTGAGTGGTGGCACATGCCTGAGACAAAAAACAAACAAACAAAAAACCTCGGATAGCCTAGTGTGGTATATGCTTGGAATCCAGTAGTCCTATAACGTGTGTAGTTATAGTTGCACATGCCTGTACATGCACACACATTAAATAAATACATATATAAATAAATAAAGGCAAGAAAGTTAAGGCCAGACCCACTAAACGAACTCCTTTCTTATAGATAAATGAATAAAACAGGCTTTTATAATTTGTGTTTAACATTATTTGATAATAGCCAAAATGAAGAGGGAGTGTAATGGACTGCTGTCTTGGTTAAGGTTGTTTCTGTGATAAAACACCATGACAAAAAAAAATTGGGGAGGAAAGGGTTTATTTAGCTTACTCTTCCTCATCACTGTTCATCGTCATCAGAAGTCAGGACAGGAGCTGAAGCAGTGCAGGAATCTGGACAGGAGCTGACACAGAGGCCGTGGAGGAGTGCTGTGTACTGGCTAGCTCAGCCTGCTTTCTTGTAGAAACCAGGACCACCAGTCCAGGATGACCACAGTGGGCTGGGCCCTCTCCCATCAATTGTTCATTAGGAAAGGGGGCTGGAGAGATGGCTCAGTGGTTAAGAGCACTGGCTGTTCTTCCACACAACCTGGGTTCAATTCCCAGCAACCACATAGCAGAGTTTTTGGATCTGACATCTTCATATAGATATACATGCAGGCAAAACACCAATGAGTATAAAAAAAAAAAAAAAATGAAAAGAAAAAGAAAATGTCCTATACGCTTGCATACTACTCTATCTTATGGAGCCATTTTTTTTTTTTCAATTGAAGCTCCCTGCTCTGTGATTATAGCTTGTGTCAAGTTGATAAAAGTAGCCAGCACATCTGCTAAATAAAATTTATATGCATTAAATGGCTGTAAAAGAAAGAAAATTTGTTTTTGTTGTTTGAGATCAGGTCTTCCTATGCAGCCCATACTGGCCTGGAAATTACTGTTAGTTCAGGCTGACCTCAAACTGGTAATCCTTTTGCTTCATCCGCTAAGTATGTACCATCATACCCAGCCAAATAGAAAGGAAATTATGACACATGCTTCAACATGGAGGAACCAAGAAATACTTGTCACTGAAGGACAAATACTGTATTAGTCCACATATGTTATAGTCTTTGGAATAAGCGGTTTTACAGAGACAGCAAAATTAGATGGTGGATGGGGAGAGGGGAAGATTTGTTTAATAGGTGTGGAGGTTTTGCCAGCTGAAGGACTTCGGAAGTTGATTATATGATACTATCAACATAATTTTTCCCGGGGGTTTTGTTGTTGTTGTTGTTTTGTTTGTTGTTTTTTTTGTTTGTTTGTTTGTTTGTTTTTTTGAGATTGAGTCTCATTCTGTAGCCCTGGCTGGCCTGGAACTCACTCTGTAGACCACGCTGGCCTCAAACTCACAGAGCTCTATCTGCTTCTGTCTCCCAAGTGCTGGAATTAAAGGCCTGGACCACTACACCCAGGGATGACCAGTCTTTCTGGTCAGTCCCTCCTGAGCACTCCTACCTCTGCCTTGTGAGGCTGCAATTACAAGTGGGCCACTCTGGCATTGGCATGGGTTCTGTGGATCAGACCTCCAGTTTTCACAGTTGCAGAGTAAATGCTTTAGCCATCAAGCTCAAAAATATCTTTTTAAAAAGACAAAATACCTCATTTTATGCTTCTTAACAGCAATTACTGGTGCTAATAAGTGTCTTAAGTCCTTAGCTTGGCTGGCTGCTTGTGATGTGCTTTAAATAACTCAGTGTTTTATCTTCTAGGGAGGAAGAGGGTGAAGAGGATGAATTTGGAGACTTTCAGCTTGTTTCAAAAGAGAATGGATTTGCTAGTGACGAGGTAAGTGCAGAGAGAGCACAGCCAAGCTCCACAAGGTACTCCCCTGCATCGGTTCTTGAGAATTCTGAGCTTAGAGTCTTACCAGAAGCAATGTCCTGTAATGAGGCATGGGGACAGAACTTTATAAATCCTCTTGTTGCCTTCTTGTTTTGTCACATGATGCTGGAGCTCAAAGCCAGGACCATGTATGTGCCTGTAATCCCAGTACTTGGGAGGCTGAGGTAGGTTTATGAGTTCGAGACCAGCCTATCCACACAACAAGACTCTGTCTACAAAAATAAACAAGTTTAAGATCAGGGGAAAGAGCACACAACTCTTTGTTATATGCTCGAGGCATGGCAGCACTCCTTTCCTGTGATCCCTGTTGTCTGTGTAACTGGGTTTGCTGCTCTGACATTGCAGGATGACCGTAGTGACTCCGGTGACGAGGAGCTGGCCCTGGACCTGGAGGACGATGAGGAAGAGCTCCTGAAGCAGTCTGAGAAGATGAAACGCCAAATGTAGGTGTTCTGTCCATGCCTTCAGCTTCTAGACAGTTCTCCTAAGCTGAGGTATAGCTTGTCTGTTACCTTTTTACGTAAACTTGTTGGTTTGGTTTCTGCTTTTTGTTATTAACATAAATTAAATAATTCCTTCGTGGCCTTGAGGCAAATGAGATAACTCAGCAGGTAAAAGTGCTTCTTATGCAACCCTGACTGCCAGTCTCTCTAGATCCCACGATGAAAGCAGAGAACCAACTTCCAAAAGTTGTCCTCTGACCTCCAGGCCTATGCCAGAGCATGCATATGCACACAGATGAATTTGTTTTAAAAATCCTTCTGTGGCCACTTCTTGAATCCTCAGAGATGGTTGTGGTTTCCTTAAGTGGCGCCAATATGACATATCTCTGGATTCCTCCCAGACCTAATGACTTTCCCAGGAGCGTTGCTTCCTACTCTCGTCCTGGAATAGTCTCTTTCTACTCAGGTGTGCTCTGGCTGTTTGCTAGATGGGTGTTAGTCATGTGACCCAAGATCAGGTGAGCTGAGCCACTCCCTATGCGCCTATGAAGTCTGTAATTCCTGGTTTTCTTGATTCTCATCTTGGGCAAATGGCCTGCTTAATTTTCTTATTTTTAAAATATTTGTCGCTCTGGTCATGAGAGTAAATCTTTTTATTTTAGGGTATTCAAAAGAATATATGAGCTGGGGATATAGGTCATTTGGTAGAGTGCTGGCCTTGTATGAATGAGGCCCTGAGCTTAATCTCTGCCACATACCCCCCAAAACAAGTAGGTAGGTGGGTGGTAGCGAGGCTATTGGAGGGATGGACAGACGGACAGGGGTTGGAAGTATAGCCCAATAGTAAAGCACTGCACAGTGAACACAAAGCCCTGGGTTCATCCCCAGCACCACAAACACGAAGGGAAGAATGAGGGCTAGGGAGGGAGGAGAAAGGGGAGGGAGTTGTTCATAACCATTGACCAGGATGTATGTGAAAGCGTTGATAATAAATTTCCTCATAACTTTTCATGCAACTATTCTTATACATCTGAGATTTAAATAATTTCCCTATGTATTTAATTTTGCATCTTGACTTTTCCTCATAGCACATCCATAGTATTGTAATTTTAAAGGATTTCACAAACATAATTTAATAAAAATTCAGTAACGTATACCATGTGTATGACTTTTAGATTCATGTCCAGGACGTCATATTGATCTCTATTAGATTTATATTGTTTCTTTTGGCCTGTCATTTCATTCTCTTAGGATCCAGCTGGGGTTCTCATTTGTCACCTGTCACTTTAACTTTTTTGTACAGCTTTAGGATATAACTAGATCTTTTTCCCCCTAGAGGTAGTAATTGTTAAACTTTATTAAACTGCAAAAGTCTTCAAATCAGTCCTTAAAGAATGGCAGCCAAAGTTGAACTGCTCAGCGACATTACTGAGAAGCCTGGGAAGCCTGGTGACTAATGACCCTTGAAGCAACTCTCCAGGAAGCCTAGGATTTAGAGGGAGGATACAATATAAGAGTAGAGCTGACGTTTAGAGGGGTTTAGAGAACAGCCTAGCATGCTCAAGGCTGTAGACTCAGTCTCCAGCACCTCACCAAAAAAGAAAATAGAAAAGACAAACTGTAATGGTTTCCAGCAACAGGGAATTCTGGTCTTACTGTATCATACTATTCTCTAGCACTGATGAGCTTAAATACAAAACAAACTAGTATGAACCTTCTAGCAGGTACTCCTAAATATGTAGTAAATATTAAGAGTTCTGGGACCGGGTGATGGCTCTGGGTGAAACTGGTAGCTGTGCAAGGCTGGTGACCTGAGTTCAATCCCCAGACCCCACATATTGGAAGGTAGGAAGCAAGCCAGCTGGGTGTGTCGGTGTGCTTTATAATTCCCAGCACCATAAGAGATAGGAGAATGGGGCCCTGGAGAGATGGCTCAGTGGCTATTATTGTACTTCCAGAGGACTCAGGTTCAATTCTTGTTGGGGACCGCACTAGCCCCACATTGGGCGCCAAAATAATGTTGGGGACCGCACTAGTGCCACGTTGGGGCGGCTAAAAAAATGTCTCGGCCTGAGCAAAATGTTGAGGCCCGGGCCGACCCACGTTTGGGTGGCCACTGTATCCCGGCACAAGCTGCTGCTCCGGTCTGCGGGTCGGAGTTCAGCAAGACCGAGGGTGAGGGCAGATTCTACCTAATGTCTGATGTGTATGAATCTCTCTCTCTGGTCTGATGTCTGGTTCTGTCTTCTATAGTCTGATTCTAAGCCACGCCTCTAAGTTACACCTTTAATCATGCCCTTAGGTCTTGTCTCTAACTCTGATCTCTATAATTCTAAGTCACACACCTTTAATCTCACACACCTTTAATCTCACACACCTTTAATCTCAAGGTATCTAAACCAAGATTATCGGAGTGTTCTCAGCTGTTGTAGGCTATTGTAATCCAAGTCTCATGTCAGGGTATATGGCTCAAGATGGCTGCAAAGCTGATAGCCGCTTTCTGCTAAAAGTCGGCCCCCAACAAATTCTTAGCACCCACATGATGGCTCACAACAAACTGTCACCCTAGTTACATGGGATCTGACATCCCCTTTTATCTTCTAGAGGCATGTGGTGCACAGATATATACTCAGACAAAACATTCATAAAATAATCAAGTCATTTTAAATGTTTTTGGTTGGTTGGTTGGTTTGGGTTTTCTTGTTTGTTTGATTGTTTTTTAAACAGAGTCAGAATGACCTGGGAGCCTGTGGGTCAGCTGGCCTGGACTATACAATGAAGCAGCTGAAACAGAAATCCCATAACACAGTGGAAGCCAGAGCTATCACCTACAAGGGTGTCTACATGAGGCACTCACACAAAATACATTTTTAAAGTTTTCTGGCTGTAGGGTTGCCCAAGCTAGGTTGAGGTCATCTCCTATGTGGGAACCTGTTGGTCTCTCTGAGCCTCCTTTCACAAATTCTATACAAACATCTCTAGTTCCTTCCAGAACAAACAAGTGGCATTTTAGGGTTGTAGCTTCTACTCTCCTTGATTCTCAGGCATTCTCTTTCTTAACTATCAAGTGACAAGAGATAATAGGGTAATGGTACCATCTGTAAAGTACTGCAACTGGCACACGGTCTGGGTTAAGTGTCCAGCGTTTAAATATCAAAAGAATACTTGAGATATCAAAATGTGTTATACATTTAAACTATTAATGGTTCTACATTCTGCTTTTCTTTGTTATTAACCCTTTGGCTATTTACACATGTATACAATGCATTCTGCTCACATTTCTCTGCCCTCTCTCATTCTCCCCAATCCTGACAGCCATCACTCCACGTGGCCCTTGCCTCACTAAGCCCATCCTGCCTTCAGCTCTGTTTTCGCTCTGACTTCCTGGGTTTGATGAGGGCCATCATGTGGGGCTATCCACTGGGACAGGGATAACCACAGTGGCTTTCTGCTTTTCTTACTGTATCCGTATTCTGTGTATGTATCCACTGTCTAGTCTCTAATCTTTCAAATTGCTTTCTAGGAGACTGAAGAAATACTTGGAAGATGAGGCAGAGGTGTCGGGCAGTGATGTGGGAAGTGAAGACGAGTATGATGGAGAAGACATCGATGAATATGAAGAGGACGTCATCGATGAGGTGCTTCCGTCTGATGAGGAGCTGGAGAGTCAGATCAAGAAAATACACATGTCAGTATTCTAATGAGCCCTTCTACACAGTAAGAAGCCTCAAGGCAGCCATGTTACCAGGCAGAGTGTTCCTGGTGTGCAGAGCCTTGTTGCTTCTGTTGTAGGAAAACCATGTTGGATGACGATAAGCGGAGACTGCGACTATATCAAGAGCGGTACCTTGCTGACGGAGATCTACACAGCGACGGGCCTGGACGAACAAGAAAATTCCGATGGAAACACATAGGTATCTTGGTCCTTTAGAAAGAAATGGTTCCAGTATACATATTTGTCCACTTTAAGATGGTAAATGGCAATCAGAACTAAACCAGGAGGCTGGAGATGTAGCTTAGTTGGTAGAATGCTTACCTAGAACACAGGTGCTCTGAGTTTCATCCCCAGAAACACATTAGAAAACAGCTGGGCATGGCTGTGTGCCAAGGACCTGCCTCAGCTTAGGGAGGGCTTCTGACAAAACGGGTATCCTCGAGCGGTGAAACAAATGACTAAAAGTGAAATCTTGAGTCCAAGCTGAGGGCTTATGTTCTGCTCGAGACAGCATTCCAGATTGCTCTCTTTCTGTGTTCTGCTCTCAAGGCAGTTCTCTTGCTATTCTAAAAACTCTCTGGATAGCTCATCTCTTGCAGATCAAAAGCCCAGTTTTTTTTTTTATTTTACATATGAATTCAATCATTACTCCATTTTGATTATCCCGTGACTCCCCAGCCCCTTAATTCTTAGAAAGAGACAGCAAGTACTAACACAGACAATAAGATAGCTGGGTGGGACCGTACCTCTCCCAGGCTGACCTGCACTCAGGAGTCCACCTGCCTTTGTAAACATAAGCAAAAATCCTACATTTAAACTATTAAATCTTGCCTTGTGACCACCACTCCCTCAATCTCTTTATCTCCTTCCTTGGTGTCCTTCTGATAAGTTGGCTCACAGTGCTGCTGCCTCTGCTCCTTTAAATCTGTGAAGCTCCTTGTACAATTCATATTGCATCCTTATATTTTGAGAAAGTATATATTTTCAAACTCATGTTTTCAGCATTCTGTCCTACCACCTTAAGGGTTGTCCTGATGGTCACAGCTGAGACATAGACATGTCCTCACCTCCCAGACTAATGCTGTCTCTGATTATCATGGAGTCATTAACCTTGGCAGAGGGGACATTCCTTAAAGGAAGAACGTGAAATGTGTACATTATTATACAAACAAGCCTTTCACCCACAGGAACCATCGACACTCATGAAGCTCACACCCTGCTGGCTCTGTTCAGGGGCAGGAAACTATGTCAGACTGTCCCTTACATGCCTATAACCCAAGATTTGGGAGGAGGAGGAGGAGGAGGGAGGACAATCAGGAGACAAGATCATTCTTAGCTGAATAGCAAGTTCAATGCCAACCTGGCTACTTGCAACCCTTTCTGGGGGAAAAAAAAAACACAAACAGAAAGCCACCTACACACCAGGCTGTGTGGTAGATGTAGCTGTATCCGTTGGTTTCCTTTTGTGGCTGGAAAAGGTTTATATCAAAATGCTCAGCAGATAGGGGTTTGTTTTGTGTCTGTCTGACCACTCCCTCTGAGGATGACCGAATGCTGAACGCCTTCCCTCTTTCCTTTAGATGATACTTCCCAGATGGATCTGTTTCACAGAGATTCCGATGACGATCAGGTTGAAGAACAGCTTGACGAGACCGAAGCCAAGTGGAGGAAGGAGCGAATTGAACGAGAGCAGTGGCTTCGGGAACAGGTAGAAACAGTCTAAGAAAATTGCCCGTTTTCACCAAGTTTTGGGGGTGGGGGTGGTGGAGATTCAGCTACTTCACCTGCCATATAAACTTAGCAACAACATATTTAATCCTTTTAATCTTGGGTTTTGCCCCCCTACACACACACACTGAAAAGGTTACCATAAGTAACTCTCCAGCTAACTGTCCAATGTTAAAAAAAATACGTATTTTAGTGGTAGGAGTTGTGTCACATGCCTTTAATCCAAGCACTTGGCAGGCAGAGACAGGTGGATCTCTGTGAGTTGCAGGCCAGCCCAAAGTTCATAATGAGACCTTGTCTTGAAAATATGAAATACTTGAAGTTTTGCATGTGGGGTGGGGGGAGAAGTACATTTGAATACAGTACCTGTGGAGGCCAGAAGTGGGCATCAGGTCTCTTGGAGCTAGAGTTCCAGGCAGTTGTGAGCTGCCTATGTGCATTCTGGGAACCAAACTCAGGTCCTCTAGGAGATCAGCACACATCTCTAACCACTCAGCCACCTCTCCAAACCACTCAGATATCTCTCCAGCTCTTCTATGTTTTTGGTCTAAGGCAGCATAGCTTATAAAAAGGAAAACAAATGGTAGTAGCCAGGCTTTACAACCCGGCCTATCTTCTTTTTGTATATATTACATTTTTGTATATCTTCTTTTTGTATATATTATTTTTTTGTTTGTTTTGTTTTGTGTTTGTTTTTGAAACACCATCTTACTGTGTATTTCTGACGGTCCTAGAAATCACTCTGTATACCAGGCAGCCTCAAACTCATAGACATCCACCTGCCTCTGCCTCCAGAGTGCTAGGATTAAAGGCCCAGCCTTTAATTTTATTGTATGTATGGGTGTTTTGCCTACATATATGTCTGTGCACCACATGTGTGCCTGGTGCCAGCAGACCCCAGAAGAGGGTGTCAGACTCCTTGCAAATGGAGCTACAGACAGTTGTGAGCTGCCGTGTGGGTTCTGGGAGTTGAACCCATATCCTCTGGGAGAGCAGCCAGAGCTCTTAACACTGAGCCATGTTTCCTACTCCCTTACACTATTTAGAAAAGTTGAAGGTAATCTAATGTTGCATGGGTTTGTTTTGTTTGTTTTGGAGGCAGAGGCTGGTCTGTCATGTATTCCAGACTGGCCTCGAAACCAGGTTATCCTCCTGCCTCAGCTCTCCAAGTGCTGGGATTATAGGCATATGCCACCATACCTGGCTAATAATGTATGATCACCATGTTCAGGCTCAACAGGGAAAAATTGTTGCTGAAGAAGAGGACGTTGGGGAAGATAGTCAGTTTATGATGCTAGCCAAGAAAGTCACGGCCAAAGCATTGCAGAAGAATGGTGAGCGCTTCCTTCTTATTTTAGTCTGGCTGCTTGGATTGTGAGTGCTGGCACCCTGGAGGGGACTCTAACCTTCAGGGACTGTGGCAGCTAACATAAGCCATCTGTAATACTGTCTTAAAGGAGCCATGGAGATGAGGAGAGGCAGAAGTTGGCTCTTAAGCTATTGGTCAGCAGAAATTGTACTTAGGTTTATATAGTTGTTTTGCCTCATGTTTTGAGGCTTGGCTGGTGCCCTGTGGCTTCTCTCTGAGTTGCCCAGGATTTATCCACTCAATTGTTAGGGCTAGCATTTGAACATCAATGTATTGAAGGCCAGAACCATTTCTCTCATGTGGTACTACACAGCTCCAACTACTGTTTTCTCTTATATTAGTCTTCGTTAATGATTGATTGACAAGCTCAACTTCATTGTCTCCTTAGTGACACTTGCTATTGTTTTAAAGTATAAAATAAACAAGAGTTCTTATTATGTCAGCTTTTAAAGCTTCTTGGCTTGTTTAAATGTAGAAGGAATTGTAACTAGCTTTGCCCAGAGCGCTTCTCTTCGTGTTTTCTTTGCAGCCGGTCGTGCCGTGGTGGCTCAGGAAGCGAAGGCTGTGCTCGGTGACCCTTTCGAAGCCATCAGACCAGGAGGTGCTCACCAGGTCAGTTGGGACCATGTTAATGTGACATCATGGTCTGTAGGTCAGTCTGTCATCCAGGAGGGAGGTGGACACAGGACGTGGGAAGGTCAAGCATAAGGTAGAAATGCATCCCTTCAGTACCAGGCTAAGCAGATGAGGATAGACAGACGCCCTTCGTCCTTTTGGCATTTGTGGTTTGATATCAGGTAACTCTTCTTTCCGCAGCTAAAGACAGGCTCCCTGCTAAACCAGCCCAAAGCCGTGCTTCAAAAACTTGCTGCCCTGTCTGACCTCAACCCTAGCGCTCCCCGAAACTCAAGAAACTTTGTCTTTCATACGATTTCTCCCACCAAGGCAGAGACAGCAAAGGACTCATCTAAGCCTCAGGTAGGGATTGATATGTGGAACTTCCCAAATAGAGTTTATTTGTGGGCGTTTGTCTTTTGCTTTGTAAAGATTAGTTTGTATTTTACCTACATGTATGTGCATGCACTACGTGTGTGTCTGGTACCTGGGGAGGCCAGAAAAGGGTGCCAGATCCCCTGGGACTGGAGTTACAGATAGCTGTTAAACTGTGGGTGCTGGAAACAGAATCTGGTCCTCTGTAAAAAGAACAAGTACCTTAACCACTAAGCCATTCAGTCCCAGAGTTATTTTTGTTATATTTTTTAAAAACGTGTGTGTGTGTGCATGAGAGAGAGAGAGAGAGAGAGAGAGAGAGAGAGAGAGAGAGAGATTTAGCAGGTAAGAGAACTTACTGTGCAAGCATGAGGATCTGAGTCTGAATCTTAGCCCATATAAATGGCAGGCATAGCTGTATGGCTGTGCAATTCTGTAATCTGAACATTGGGCAGAGAGAGGCTGCTGGCCAGCTAGCCTAGCTGAAGTGTCAAACTTTCTGCTCTGAGAGAGCCACTGTCTTAAAGGAACAAGTCAGAGAGCAATGGCAGAAGATCCCAGCATCCTCCAGCCTCCATGTGCGTGCTCATGCATGCACCATGCACTACATGCATACATCACATACATCCAAAAAAGTAAAATAAAATGAAATAAGAATTATTAAACGACAGCTGTTATAGTATTAGAATGTTTCAAGTCTCAAGAATTTATAGGGGAGTTGCTGTTCCAACGGACAGTCAGCTCATCAGCTTTTAAATTTGCCTTCAAACTTTGTCTGTGTAACTGTGCTGAGGAACTCACTGAGGGAAAGCACCTGTGTGTGTCTTGAGCTGGCTCTGAGTCCTTCTGTGTTCTCTCTAGGTGAGAAGAAGGGGACCATCATCAATGATGTCACCATCTCCTAAGCGGCTAAAGACGAACGGTAGCAGTCCAGGACCAAAGCGAAGCATCTTCAGATACTTGGAAAGCTAACACCATCCAGGATGCCAGCGTCTGTCGAAAGTACTCAAAGTAGGTCTGGCACCTGGCACAGAGGGGTGGGGCTGCTATTTCCACCGATGACCTCTCCTTCCCTCAGAATCAATGCGTTATGAGCAGAGCTTCCCTTCTCCCCACCACACAGCTCTCCACAGCATTTTCTTTCCTAGTGTTATTTTTCAGTTTGGCCACCAATCTTAGCACGGCAGAGTTCCCAGCATCGACTTACGGAATAATTGAAGTCTCGCTTCTTCTGTTAAGCACTTGACATTTTTTCCTAGCAGTTTCCTGGGTTGACACCACTTTCAAGTAGAGGTGTTCGGAGGAGGAAGAAAGTGTGGCATTATAGAAAATTACAGAAAGCACTGAAAGCCAGCCCTGGGATGAGGCCTCCAGAGCCACATGACCCCTAACACGGTAACAGGCCAAGAATCACGCACCTGCTCCTGCATCTTCCTGTTCCTTCTGTGTCTTGTAAGTGTCTAGACTTGATCTCTGATTAACCTTTATCACCTTTGAAATAAGGACTTAAGCTGGTACCTAGTTCAGAAAGAGGCTATCCCTCACTGTCTGCAGTGTGGGAAGAAGATAAAGGGTTATACCCAGTGCCCATCCACACTGGATAATCAATGGAGAAGAAACTGTCCCTGGGACTAGAGTCTCACCTTAAAGCATTTGTTTGAGAGCAAACCTACCTTCTGCAGAAACCCGACCACTATTTATTGTTGCTCTTGGGCTGAGTTTCTTGCCGGCCACTGGGCTTTCAGAAACATAGACCAATTCTCTCCCATCAGAACTGAACTCACTGCTGCTTTGCAAAAACCATTGCAAGTGAATGTTGGGCTTCAGGGTCGAAAGCTGAGCATGGGACATTGGATGAGGTTATGTTTGTCTTTTATTGAGAGACATAAAGCAGCCTATTCAACTGATGAAATTAAGATGTAGGTTTTCTGTTGGGTGCTAGGGCTTTTTGTTTTTGTTTTTTAATATTCAGGATGCTGACTTGGACAGAACACACATTTGTATATTTGTAATCTTGTAATGGGAGAAATGTGTATAAAGCTGTTTTAATATGTATGTAGGTTTTCAATAAATCTCATTGCCTTGAGGGCAGGGTTTGCTGTCCAGCTTCAGTGTTGATTCTTCCGTCAATGCCTATATTGAGAGAGGATTTCATTTTCAGTATGTTTCCTCCCAGGGACTGTGTGTCCAGGGTGCCGCAGCTGCCCTTCACTGGCATCTCCATCCCCAGGAAGTGATCAGATAACCCACTTAGTGGTCTGAATTCAGAGCTGGTCCTGAGGAGAGATTTCATACAGTCCTCTTCTGCCCCAGTCCTCTTCTGCCCCAGTCCTCTAAGAGATACTTTCTCCTTAGCTGGCCTCCATGTACTTCAGTGTTACTCTCAATCCAAGGTGATGGATATTGCTGCTCTCTGCGTGTTATAAAAAGCACCTAATATAGGCACCCTTCATCCCCCTGAGCAACAAAGCTGAGAAGTGAGGCTACAGATCCCCTCCTGCGCCCCCTTCTTACGCCTTGTGAGTGGTAAGTTACTTGGGAGCAAACTGAGGGCCTTACCTAGGCTGAGCAGTCTCACCAACCTTTCCACATGCTCTTTTTGGGAGAAATGAAAAAAAGAACTGACCACTAAATAGAAGAAAATCAGTACTTGAGAAATCTGGGAAATAAATTGCTTTTCGTTGAGTCTCTGGGTAAATGCATTCTATTTTCTTAATCTTGCTATATTTCATTTATGTTTGTGTGTATGTGTGGACACACATGTAGAAATAAGAGGATAATTTGCAAAAGTTCGTTTTCTCCTTCCACCATATAAGCCTTGGGGATTGAACCCCTCAGGTTTGGCAGCAAGTGCCTTTACCTGCTGAGCTGTTTTGCTGGTTCCCAAGAACATTCTTAAGCTTGCAGTTGCAAGCTTTTCTATCCAGTCTATTTGTTCCCAGAATAATGCCTCGGGGGCTTTTTATGTTTGAATCGATGCCTAGGCCATAAGCTTGGGCTTGTTCCTCAACTCTCTCATAACTTACCTAACCCTTTTATTCTAGTCTATGTCTGCCACATAGTTATCTTGCCTCAGTTTCAGGTGTCTGTCTCCTTCAGAGTTCCCACGCTTGACTCTATCCCAGAGTTCCCTTCTCCCTCCTATTTTCTGCCTCAGATAATAGGCCATCAGTTTTTTTTATTGACAGGTGGTGCTTCTGTACAGTGAGCAAGAAGTTCTCGCTACACTTTAGAGAAAGAAAAATGTAGTCTTTAACTATAGGTCACTTTTCACTATGAAATACCTTCCAGAAGTCATGCTCGGCTTCCACCTTTTAACAGGACTGAAGAGTTTCTGCCTGACCCACATGCCATTTGTCCAGAGTATCGAGCCACCAGCATCTGTCGTTCTGACTCCTAGTAGGACTCAGCTCCACCATCTTGGAAATTACCTATTAGAGGGAACGAGAGCCTAAGTCTGGGGGACGCTGTTTGTCAGTGTCGCTCCTTTGTCTCTTCCTCATTTTAAGTAGGTGCAGACAGTATTGAAGCCATTTAAACCAGTCTCTATCTTATCTAACCACTTCAGTCCACAGTTCCATAGACTGTGTAGTCTCTTCCTATAAAATATCTAATTATATTCCCCAAATCTCTAGAGGCCGAGCCTCTCAGATCTCCATAGGATCCCCTGTCACTTCTCTGTAAACTTTCTGGTTTGAGATTATTTTTATTTATTTATTTTCCTTTGTTGTTGTTGGGTGTGTTTTGGGTTTTGTTTTGTTTTGAGACAAAATTTCTTTGTGTAGCCCTGGCTGTCCTGGAACTTGGCTCTGTAGACCAGGCTGGCCTCAAACTCAGAGATCTGCTTGCTTCTGCCTCCTGAGTACTGGGATTAAAGGCCTATGCCACCACACCCTGCTGAAAAGTTAATTTCTAATGGCTCAGAGGCTGCTCTTCTAGAGGACGTGAGTTCAGGTCCCAGTATCCATGTCATGTGGCTCTCAGTTGCCTGTAACTCCAGCTTCAGGGGAGCCCAGTGCCTCTCGCCTCCCCCAGACACATGCACTGCACAAACTCACACTAGCACATACATTTAAAATAGTAAATATAAACCTTAAAAAAATAGTTATAACCCTTCCCCTGTCCCTCAAGTAGGAAAAATGAAGAGCATTCTCCTTTGTTACCAGGCTTCTTTCTTATAACTTGTTTCTAGAATCAGCTCGCTTATTCCGGCTCTGCAGCCAGTGCTGTGCTCTGAATTGCAGCTTCTTTCCAAGGTACCACAGCAGTCTCCTGATGTCCCCACTTCTGCTTTTGCTTCCCTTGCATCCAGTCTACACGAAGCCAGAAGGTGACCTTTACACATATATAATGTGTGGAGGATGCACTGTCTAACTTAAACCTTCCCCCGGGACGGGTTGCTGTTCACTGGCAGGGAGTTTGCTTAACAGGCACAAGGCTTGGGGTTCAATCCCTACCAACAAAAGCAAGCTTTCACAGCTGGGTGTAGTAGTGAATGCCTATAATGCTAGCACTCAATATGCAGAGGCAGGAGAATTATCCTAAGTTAGAGGTAAGCCTGAGTGACTGGTTCAGGCCTGCAGGGGGCTGTAATAGTGAAACCCTATGTAAAATAGGCTGTTTGTTTTTCTCTCTCTCTTTTTTTCTTTTTTTTAAGATTTATTTATTTTATGTATATGAGTACTCTGTAGGTGTCTTCAGACACACCAGAAGAGGGCATCAAAGTCTATTACAGATGGTTGTGAGCCACAATGTGGTTGGTTGCTGGGAATTGAACTCAGGATCTCTGGCAGAGCAGTCAGTGATCTTAATCGCTGAGCCACCTCTCCAGCCCAGCGGCTCAGCGGTTAAGAACATTGGCTGCCCATCCAGGGGTCCTGAGTTCAATCCCCAGCCACTACATGGTGACTCACAATCATCTGTAATGAGATCTGATAATACCCTCTTCTGTCTGAGTCTGAATCTCTCTTCTGTCATGGAGGAATACATGGAAATAGAGTCCTCATAGACATAAATAAGTAAATCTTTCTTAAAAAAGAAAAAACAACCAACTAGGGGCTAGAGAGGTGGCTCGGCAGTTAAGAACACTTCATGGGTTTGATTCCCAGCACCCACATGGTGGTTTACAACCTTCTGTAACTCAGGCAGTACATACATACACATAAATGAGTCTACAAATATATTTTTTTAATTCATCAAATAAACTCTTCACTTAGTTTATCCCACTCAGAATAAAGTTTGAACTCCTCAGAGCCCAGCAGGCCCTGCAGTACAAAACCCTGCTTCCCAGCCTCAGTCCACTCCCTTACACTGAGCCCCTAGAGCTATGAACTACCTCAGCCATCTGTCAGGCCTCCTATTTGTGTATTTTTGAGGTAAGAACTTACAGGTTAGTCCAATATAGCTGGCCTAGACTTTGCTGTGTAGCCTTGGCTAGCTTTAAATTCACTGCAGTCCTCTCTTAGCCTCCACAGCGCCAGGAGAGCTGGTGTGAGCCACCATGCCTGGCTTGTTTATAAAGTTTCCCAGTGTAGGATGGAATAGTAGATATGGCTGTGAGACTGTCTGTCACTTACAAGTGGTGTGATAAATCAGTCTCTCTAGACTTTACCCTTCAACTGGAAGGTGCTCATGGACACTAACTTTATGCAGCTCACTGGGTTATGGTTGGTCTAAAGGTATGATGGACTGTGGCTGATTATACATAATTAACACTGCATATCTAACACGCTGCTCAGGAGGGGATAGGGCTGATGCCTGGGTGCATGGTGGGTAGGGGAAGCCGCACCTCAGCAAAGCTCTGCGGCCTCCCAGCCCATGGGACTAGTCCAGCAGCCAACGGCAGTTAGTTCTGTTCTGAGACTTTGACTGTTGTAGGAATGGAGGCCTGTGGGTATTGTCAGGACTCTCGAAGTGAACCAGGGAAGTAGGCCTGGCTTTGTGTGCAGCTGGCGTCAGCCTCGTAACCTTTTGAGAACAAGGCAGCAGATCTCTTGGTCCCTTAGTTGTAGCATCTTAGTTTTATCCATGCCCACCAGTCCCCTTTCTTCCTATCTTCTCTCACCTTAAAGGGTTTTCATTTTCAGTGTATTGATTTCGTCCTTCCCTGCGGTGGGTACATAATGAGAAGAGGGAGTTTGAAGTAGCCACAGCCTTAGGGTGATTGGAAGAAGCTTTGGGGTTGAACACTTGGGTTCTTTGCTAATGTTCAGATGAAACGCTGCATGTGGTGTTTTCTATGGCTGGTGGGTTAGTGGGCCAGCAGTGGGGTGACAGAGCTGCTCCTGGCTCCAGCCTGGGGAAGCACTGGGCCCAGTCCAAAGGGTTGAAAGTTCTGGGGCCCAATTGGGACTGGACTGTGCTTTGGGCTTTTCAGCCCCCTCTTTTTCTCAGAGGCTGAGAGAAGGGGGGAAAAGGTGATTGTTCACCCCCTCTTTGTTTGTCTTGTCTAATTTAACTTACGTTATTTATCAAAAAGACAGGTTATTTGGAAAACCAGATGGACCCAGGCAAAAATCATCTGGGTTTTCTAAACGTGAAAAATTAGGTTCTGGGAGCCCAGGAGGTAAGATGGTGTGTGTGTGTGTGTGTGTGTGTGTGTGTGTGTGTGTGTGTGTGTGTGTGTGTGTTATAGTGAGGAGGAGAGGAGAGTATTGAGTAAATGTCTCCATTCATTCTCAGAAAGAAATAATATCCAAGGACCCCTCCTCCCTCTTTCTAATTTAAACTAAAATGAGGAAACTACTTCGTGTTGATGCCTGGATGTGCTGAAAGGTTCTGGTTTTATTTTCTGAGATGGTCTCACTGTGTAGCCCAGGCTAGCCTCAAACTCACACACTTGTCTCTGCTTCCCAAGTTCTAGGTTTACAGATGCACACTACCAGGGCGGGAAAGGCTTAATTGACCAAGGCTGAGAACAAGTCAGGGCTGTCACAGCAGCAGCTGATGCCTTTCTTTGCCCCATCTTTGTCTTCTACAGAACAGATAGATCAGCAGGAGATACAGGGCGCTGAGGGGTTTCTGGAACACAGTCCCCTGCTTCCTCTTGGCTGTCGGTAGCTTATGCCAGGACTTTACAGACTGTGGCTCTCATACCTCTGGGAAGCAGCACTGTTAGGAACGAGCTGAAGCTGGGGCTGTGGAACAGAACTCTTGACTATAATTGAAACTGCACTCTGACTGCAAACCTCAAGCCATCCAGTTCAGATAGCACACACAGGCAGGACAGAGCCAAGACCTTTTGTGGCCTGAAGAATCTTTGACAGCAGAAATAACACTTGTCCCATTGTGAGTATCATTTTTTAAAGTGTCATTGGACTGTGAAAGCCACTTAATAACTTGATCTCATCTGAATAATCTGACTTAATGCTCGCCCCACAGTTGTGAGGATTAAATAAAGAAAATGGAAATTGTCTGCCTCCAGGCCTGGCCCAGGAAATCTCCATGAATGGTAGCTGGGTGAATGAGTCCACAGTCTAAGTATTAAGCTGGCCTGAGCATGAGGCTCAGAGCATAGCAGCCAGTGGCTGGACAGTAACACTGTCCCACTGAACCTGGAGCCCAGAGCTTGTAGTCCAAGCTGAACCTGTGGTCCATTTAGCACGTTTGAGGAGCAGCTCTGGTGTGTGGGGTGAACCCATCACTGAAGGCTTTATTGGCCCAGCTGCTGGGAACACTATGAGAACAGCTTCCTGTGTTCACCCCTTTGAGACTTGTCACAGCCACAGGGCACCTTGCAAGGCCAGGTCTCTTTCCAGCACAACTCCCTTGCAGTGGTTACAGGTGTATAAAGGCATGGCCAGCTCAGATCAGGCAGGGACAACTCGGAAGAGCCACTCTAAGCTCAGCTCCTTGTGGGGACCTGAGACTGGCACAGACTTATGTTGCCTCTCAGCTTCCTTTGCCTGGACCTGTTTCTTTCCTGTTTCCATGGATTTTGAGCTCAAAGGCACCGGGGTTATTCATTTGCTTGCTTGATACGGGGTCTTATGTTGCCCGGGCTGACTTGGAACTTACTATAAACTTTTGATCCTCTTGCCCCTGCTCTCTGAGTGCTGGGATTACTGCTCTGCACCATGCACTACTATGCATGGCTTAGGCAGTGCTGTGGTACACCCCCAGCCAGAGAGCAGGGATACTTTTTTTTTCTTTTTGAGACAAAGCTTTACTATGTAGACCACATATTCTTACAGATCCCCCTGGCTCTACCTCCTGAGTTCTAGGATTAAAGGTTGGTGTCACCGTGCCATGTATAAAAAAACTTCTCAATAAACATTCTGATTGAATGCTACCCTCTGTATCACCTTCGTTCCTGAGGAATTCAACCTGTGAACCTTCGAGGATGTTAGCCATGGAGGTCACCTGAAAAGAAGGGATTTCAGCGTTGGCGACGTTGATGGTTCTTTTTGTGTCCACCAGAGGGCAGCAGCCTCTTAGTAATTGCCCCCTTGAGGCTTCCTGGAAGGGGCTTAGAGCCAGTCTCCTTAGGCCCCTTCCTAGTCACTGTATCCTCTCCCCTGGTGTGTCCCCCCCTCTTTCTGAAGGAAGAAAACTTTCTGAGCTCTCTAGGCTTTGCCTTGTCAGTTTCAAGCTCTCCACCTCCTGCACTGAGTATCTATCAGTCTTCCTGCTGTTCCCTCCCCTTCCCAACTGGACGACCTGGGATCTCCACCTCTCACTGGGAAGGCCCATAGTAGATTTGTTTTCTGTGTGACAAGGTAATTACAAGCTTGGAGCTCGGAGGCCCAGGGGCCAGTCTGAGGATGGTCACATCAACCTGACACTCCCGTTGCGCTAACATTGATTTTTTTTTTTTTAGTTTTATTTATTATGATTTTTTTTTTAATGTCTGGCCCTGGTGACATGAGCTATGGAGGCGGGAAGACATAATCGCTTGTCATAATTTTGTTCTTGAAGCTACTGGCCTTGGGGCTAGAGAGGTGGCTTGGTGGTTGAGAGCATTGGATGCTCTTACAGAGGACCCAGGATCGATTCTCAGCATCCACAGGGCAGCTCACAACCATCCAGAACTCCAGTACAAGGGGACTTAACACCCTCCTCTGACCCACACCCAAAGGGTACTTGATTTTATGAGCTATAGCTGGATATCAGGCACTCCCATAGGGCGTATGCATACACGTAGGCAAAATAATTTTTTTTTTAAAGAAAGAAACTACTTGTCTGACATTTGACTTTTTTTACCCCCCCTTTGGATAGGTTCTATTCATGGAGCCCCAGGCTATCCTCAAACTTATGATTCTCCTGCCTCGGTTTGCCAAATGCTAGGATTACTAGGTGTGCACCACTGTACCTACCTAGAGCTTACCCATTTTTTTTGTTTGTTTGTTTGTTTGTTTGTTTTGTTTTGTTTTTCGAGACAGGGTTTCTCTGTATAGCCCTGGTCATCCTGGAACTCACTCTGTAGACCAGGCTGGCCTCGAACTCAGAAATCCTCCTGCCTCTGCCTCCCAAGTGCTGGGATTAAAGGCGTGCGCCACCACCGCCCGGCACCTATTTTTATTATGGTTCTCAATCCCCAACATTTCCAGAGATTCCTCTGCAGGAATGTGGCTTGGATGAGTGGGGACAGCAAGGGCAATACTTTTGGCCAGCAACCAAGCCTTTATGGCTTTCCTACTGCCTATCAGTTGGTCTAGAACAAGCCACTCAACACCCTGCTTCTTCCTCTGACCTACCCTGTGCAGGCAGTTCTACACCAAGCTACCCTATGTGCCTTGCAATTTTATTGCTTTACTTTAGGGAGGGGTGTGTACATGGGTTTCTATAGACTGTGAGATGGGCACCAGAAGAAACTTGATTGGGTGCAGCCCCCTCAAAGGAAGATGCCTGCCTGACCCATCCCACCCCCACCTGGGACTTCCAGAAGCCTCCCTAACAGGGAAGAGGAACCTCAAGCTTTAGACAATAAATTATGGGCGTGGGGAGTGAGGTCTCTGAACTTCAGTGATGATGGTGGGAATTATCTGAGGCCCAGGGCGATTTGTGGGGCCACGTTCCCTGGAGCCTGTTTCCTCTGAGCGTGCCAAGAGAATGAATAAATCATTGTTCAGGGGCGGGATGCAGCTGCCGGGCTCCTCCCCTCGGCACATGCCTGACTTCAGCTCCTCCATTGAGGGCCGCTGGAGCAGAGCGCTTTATACACCCAGCTCCCCAAATCCTATTGAGACCTCCCCCTCCGCACGAGCCACTGGCTTCAAGCCCATTCAGCGTGGCCTTTTGTGCTAGGGGTTAAGTGGTTACATGTGGGGGGCACCCAGAAAGGATCTGTCAGGCCCTGAAGTGCTGCACTAATATGGTCCCCTCCTACCGATGAATGGGGTGGGTGGAGGAGAGGTGGGCGGCCAGAGGGTGGGGCGGAGGTGAGGGAAGGGGATTACGAAGCCCACAGAAGCAGCTGCCAGGAAGGGGGATGCTTAGGAGAATGAGCAGGCACCCGCTTCCCTCATTCCTCCTTCTGTTCCAATTCTCTCATCTAAGTCACTCCTGCTGTGGGCCCTGGGCTGTTCCACAACCGCAGGCTGTGGATTTGGCTTGTCTTATCTCTTGGAAGGTGTTGGGAGAAGATATTCACTACTTGAAGGTGTTACAGAGTCTCCATGGTGTCAAGCAACCTTGTTCCTTTCCTCTTGGGGTATGGGAGTAGGGATAGAAAGAATATCCATCTTCTGGGTTCTTGTGGTGTAGTGGGTTTGAAACTGTGTCCCACTGAAGTTTAAAAACTTTCCTCAGGCTTTGAATCCAGGACAGCCAAAGCTACCCAGAGAAACTCTGTCTTGAAAAACAAAAACCTTCCTTGGGGCTGGAGAGATGGAATAATAGTTTTAAAAAAAAAAAATCTCGCTGTACAAACACTGAGGTCCTAAATTCAATCCCTGGAATCCCTGGTGGAACAGGCGCCTCCTGCAAGCTGTCCTCTAAGTCCCATGTACATGTGTGTCTGCATTCCCCTCTCCGCAAGAATGAATGAATGAGTGAATGAATGACACCTTCCCTTAGTACGGATGTGTAGCTCAAAGGTTTAGCAAATAAGATATCCCCAGATCAATCCTCAGCACAAGTGAAAACAAACCCACAAAATACAAAAAAATAAGTTTCCTCCTCGGCATCCTCTCAGGAGCTGTTTAGGGTGGAGAAATCAAGAGAGAAGATCTCAAACAGGTGATGTGTGGTGGCACTTGGTCCTTAATCCAGCAGGGAACCTCTCTGAGTGCAAGGCCAGCCTGGTCTACATAGTGAGTTTGAGGCCAGCCTGGTCTATACATAGTGCATTCCAGGATAGCCAGGGCTACATAATGAAATGGAACCCTGTCAAAAGGGGGGGGGGGAGGACTATTTATTTATTTATTTACTTACCTTTTGTGTTTGTTTGTTTGTTTGTTTGTTTGAGACAAGGTTTCTCTGTGTAGTCTTGGGTCCTGGAACCCTGGAACTTGCTCTTTTACCAGGCTCACCTCGAGCTCAGAGATCCACCTGCCTCTGCCTCTCTGAGTGCTGAGATTAAAGGCATGTGCCACCACCCCCAGCTAGAAATACATTTTTTGTTCACAGAAAATAGAAAGTGATCCCCAGGCATCACAGTGGCTCACGTCTACAGTCTCAGTACTCAGGAAGCCTGCAGCAGCAAGGGTGGGACCACGGCTCAGTGGCAGAGTTCCTGCCTAGAATGTAAGAGGCCTGAGTTTTTTATTGTGACCCTAGCCTTTAATGGCTGAGCCATCTCTCCAGCCCCGGGAGAGGCCCTGAGTTTCATTCCCAACACTAAAAACTTTTTTTCTGCCCCTAAGACAACAAACAACAAACAAACCAACCAACTGTAAAACTTCTGGTTTGGAAGGACATCACCCTCACTTCCTATCTGAGAAAACAGCCAACCTTTTAACCTAAGTCACACAGTCCTTTCGAGACAGTCTAAGGTGGCCTTTACCTTTAAGAGGTGGAGGAAAAGAGATGAAAAAACTAGGCCATAGGCTCTCTGGACCTTCCTTTCCCAAGAACAGCCAATTCTGGGGTGCAATCTTCCTTCTAATCTGCCCTAGAGCTCTCGGGCTTAAGTCAAAGGTCCTTGTGTGTTGTGCCTATTGAAGCTCAAGTGACAGAGTTCATAAATAACTTCTCTCCAACTAGTCTAAAGGCGCGTTAGCCTTACTTACTGTAAAAAGGTTGACATGTTTGTCCAAGTTCCCAAAGCTCCGTGAGAAAATGGACAGGTGATAGGAAATGAGAAGAGAGCAAACGCAAGTAGAATGTCCTCCACGACTAGAATGTTCTGAAGTGCAGTGACTGGGGACTTCCCAATTACCATCCTGCAGTGACCGGCTGAAGCCTGGGCTGAGTCTTCAGCTGAATGTCCTACTTCCACTTCACCCCCAAGCTCCAGCCATTCTGGCAAACTCCACTTTCTCAGTGTTCTCAGAACATGCCGTCTCCAAGGACCTCTGTGTGTTGGTGACTTCTATTCGGTCAAGCCCAGTCTCCAGTAATAGCCTCTGAAAGTGTTTCCCTCCCTCCTGTTGCCCATTCCACAGGGCCCATCCAAGTATGGCGGCTATTCTTCTGTTTCCCTTTCTAAAAGGGGAGCTTATCAAGACTGGGCTTGATTCTGCCCTGATCCTATCACAGTACTAAACAGAGCACTTTGTGGCTGGGCACTGCTTGTGAGCAGATAGGTGGGAAGGGACAAGGTTGCTGAAGCCTAGATCCCATCCACCCCTCTCCTCCTGGGCATATTGACACTGAGAAATCACCTGCCCATTAGGAACCCTCATCTTTGTCCCTGTTGCCTGGGGAATTTCCTCTCCTCTTTTCTCCTTATCTGATACCCCAGACCCTGGGGCCTGAACCTGGCTACTCACTGCTGGCCTCTCTTGCCTCTGTCATTTGTCCTTTGCTAATGCGTGCATGTGTTGTGCGTCCCTATGTGGGTGTGTTCGTCTTTTTTTTTTTTTTTTTTTTTTTTTTTTTGGTTTTTCGAGACAGGGTTTCTCTGGGTAGTCGTGTAGTCCTGGAACTCACTCTGTAGACCAGGCTGGCCTCGAACTCAGAAATCCGCCTGTCTCTGCCTCCCAAGTGCTGGGATTAAAGGCGTGCGCCACCACCGCCCGGCCGCCCAGCAGGTGTGTTCATCTTTGTATACACATATGGAGACCAGAGATTGACTTTGAGTATCTTCCTATGTTTCTCTGCACTTTATCCTGTTTTTTTTTTTTTTTTAAGATTTATTTTATGTGTATGAATGTTTGGCTTGTAAGTATGTTTATACATTGAAAGTATATCTAGTGCCTGGGGTGATTAGCAGGCACTGGATCCCCCAGAACTGGAGATACATTCGGCTGTGAGCCAGTATGTGGGTTCTAGGAACTAAACCATAATCCTCTGTAAGAGCAAAAAGTGCTCTTACCACTGAGCCATCTCTCCTTACCTTCACCTTATTTTTTGAGTTTCTCAAGAACCTGGACTTAGCTGATGTCAGCTACCCTGCCTAGGCAGTGAGCCCCAGGGATCACCTCTGCCTCCCTTGTGCTAGTAGTTAGAGGTGCATGGTACTATTACCTAGCTCTTACGTGGGTGCTGGGGACCCACACTTAGGTCCTCAAACTTGTGTGGTAAGCAAACACTTTATGCGCTGAGCCAGGTCCCCATCCTGTTGCCAGTATTCGTGATGTTCACTTCTAAGGTCTTCACGATGAGTTGCCTGCAGCTGAGTCCTGGTTAGCTTGTGGTTTCTGTGTCTCTGGCGTATACGGGGAGATGGGTGAACACAGTCAAAGATACTTCTATATTTGGAGTGACTAATCCCCCAGCGTCCTGACTGTAGAAGCGGCTGGTGATTGAATAACACCAGCTATGTTCTCTGTTTCCAGACACAGAGAGCCATGGCTTCCTGAGCCTTTCTGTCTCCACAGTCTCATGTTTCTGGAAATTATGGGACAGCCAGATTCGCTGTATGCATTATTTATACAATGCTGGGGTGTCTCCTGCCAATATCACCCTTGACCAAGTTCCACTTTCTGGAATCCACTTGACTTACGTGTTACTATGTCATTTGGAAGCAACTGGCAGGGTTTTGGGGTATTTTGTTTGTTTGTTTGGTTGGTTGGTTGGTTGGTTTCGTTTTGTGTTTTGTTTTGTTTTGGAGGTTTGTTTGTTTGTTTTGGTGTGCAGGGGTAGGGGTGGTGGTGGCAACTCTTTTTTTTTTTTTTTTTTTTTTTTTGAGACTGAGTCTTGCTTTGTAGCCCTGGCTGACCTGGAACTTGCTTTGTGGACCAGGTTGGCCTTGAACTCACAGAGATCCATCTGCCTCCGCCTCCGCCTCCGCCTCCGCCTCCGCGTGCTGGGATTAAGGGTATATGGCGCTAAGCTCAGTCTAACTAGCTTTAAAGGATGGTAGAAGCCAGGCCTGGAGACATAGAGCTGTCATCCTAGCTACTCCAGAGGCTGTGGCAGAATTGCGAAGGTCAGCTTGGTCTACAGAGAACAATGGAATTATTGAGTGAGTTGTGCCAGGTTGGGGTGTTAGGATACAAAGCATAATATAGGCTTCAAATCAACAATCATAATCAATACACAATTTAAATTTTATTTCATGAGTAGGAGTGTTTGCCTGTGTGTAAGCATGTGCATCACATGTGTGCTTGATGCTCGTGGAGACCAGAAGACAGTGTCTCATCCCCTAGAACAGGAGTTATGGATATCATGAAACCCCATGTGGGTGCTGGGAATTGAACCCAGGTCCTTTGCGAGATCAACAAGTACTCTTTCTTTTACTCTTTCTATTGAGCTAGCTCTCCAGCCCTTATCTATACTCTTTATTTAAAAAGATATACTTCCTTTTATTTTATGTGCATGACTGCTTGCATGGTGTACATGTAGAGGCCAGAAGAAGAGGTCTGATCCTCTGGAACTGGAATGACAGCCAGTTCTGTGCTGCCACATGGGTACTGGGAACAAACAATTGTCCTCTTGCAGGGACAGCACGTGCTCTTAACCTCTCTGGCCTTGATATATAAATCTGTTTACCATGTTGCCCAGGCTGGTCTCCAACTCTTGATCTCAAATGTTCTTCCTGCCTGTACCTTCTCAATAGCTGCAGCTGCAAGTACCTAACTTACAATTCTTTATGTTTTGAAAGTCAGAATGCATATATATATATATATATATATATATATATATATATATATAAAACGTAGTTGAAGGGTTTGGTACTGTATGTGGTTGAAGACTTTGCAGGTTTGCTTGTTGTTTCTGAGAGTCTAGATTCTGCAGGTCAGGAAGTTTGGACAACTAGAGGAACATTTCTAGCCAGGAACACAGAGATGGTTTGTTTATGTTTCAGACCCTTTCAACTTCCACATGATGGGGGATTACAGGCCCTATGGTCCTCATGGAGACTATCAAGGGCACATGAACTGCTAGTGCTTACCGAGGACTAGGCAGTCCCCTTCTGGGGAGACATGAACAGACACCACTCCCACCAGAGAGGGCAGTGATGTCAGACTGAAAGAACAGTCCCATCAAAGTCTAGCTTGGTGAACCAAAGAGTTGACCAGGGTTGCTTATGGTCGGGGTTCACTCACAGGGCCATTGATAACTCAAAGGCAGCTAGGTCACTGAAAACCTGAATCCAGCTGGGTGACCACTCAAAATCTGCATCCCTGGATCCTCCAGGACAAGTCGCAGGCAGCTTCACTGAAGAGTCTCTGTTGCCCCAGCAACCCCTGCCTCACTCACAACCTTGTAGAAGGCCCTCGAGAATCTTCTGAATCTCACAACCCTCCCTCTGATGCTTCAGTTCAGAGACAGCTACACAACAGCAGTGAGTGAGCAGAATCTAGGATTACCTTATTGTACTAGTGTGTTAATTCAAGAATCTTTTGACTACCAGTGAGATAATTTCCACTCAGGTAGGGTATGGCAAGATATGAACTTCATGGGAAGGCATCAAAACTAGAAACTTAGGAAGCAGAGACTGGGACATTGGCCAGCCATATGTCTTTGTCTCAGTTCCTGTGTGTTAGTATCATTTTTCTCCTGGTACACAGACTGGCTTCTTCCACTTAATAAGAAATATGATTGCTGCAGGCATAGTCTGAAGTCTTTACTCTCTTGTCTTTTAATTTCATGTCTAAAGGAAGAACTGTGACTTACCTTGAGTGGGGTTCCATTCTTAGTTACACGCACGCATGTGCGCGCACAGAGAGAGAGAGAGAGAGAGAGAGAGGGAGAGAGAGAGAGAGAGAGAGAGAGAGAGAGAGAGAGAGAGAGAAGAGAGAAGAGAGAGAAATTGACACTAATATATACACACACATAAAAAATAAAATCTTAAAGAAAACTGGCTGGCGGTGATGAAGCACGCCTTTAATTCCAGCATTTGGGAAGCAGAGGCAGGCAGATTTCACTGTGTAGTGCTTTCCAGGACAGCCAGGGCTACATATTGAGACTGTCTCAAAACAACAAACAAACAAAGCAATAAAATCCACCCAGCTGTCACTAAGTGCATTTAATCAGATAGGTAAAGTACAGTGAAGGGATCTTTTAAAAACCAGGTCTAAGAGTCAGAAAGGAGCTCAAAGATCCCAAAATAGAGAGTAAGTGGGGTGAATAGGGAATTCTCGGCAGAAAAGGTGCCGAGCTGGAGCTGGCAAAGGACCGCAACCGATGCTGCAGCAGAACCGGACCCGCACCGCGGTCTCGCCAATTTCCGAGCCACTGGAAAACCCAGGAAGAAAGCATTTCGTCACCATGTCTACAGCAAAGAGAACCGATGGATTCGTGGCGCCTGGCCAGGGTGATTAGGAGATGACACCGGACCTAGAAGGCTCTCGGGTCAAACCGCGGGAGGAGGCAGTTCCTGCGCGGAGAACCGAACCGGCCCACGTGAGTCAGGCCGCTCCGCCCAGCCGCGCAGCCGCCGCTGGACCCTGCAGTCCGGGCCGGGATTGGGGGCGCTGTGCCGGGAGCAAGCAGCCGCGCCACCACGCCTGCAAGCGCAGGTCCAGGAGCCCCCACCTTGCAGCGAGCAGGCCCCGAGGAACCGTAGCGAGCCCCGCAGGAGCGGGTGCCTCTAGGCCGTGAGTCCGGGCCCTGATGGAGGGCTTGGGGCCCAGCCGCCGGAGAGCGGGTTGAGGAGATGCCTCTGTAGAGATTAGGGTCACAGTGCTCTGTCCCTTGCGAGGCTGCCAATGCCCATGCTACAGCCGCCCCCTTCCTTCACGCTACAAGGTGGATTAGCTTGGGAGAAATCCTGATCTTAGGATGTCTGGACTCATTTTACCGACTTTTCGAACCTGGATCCTTAGTCCCATTCCCACCCCACCCTAGCTTCCTTTGTGAGCCTGGCTAGATTTAGAAAAAATTTCAAAATAGAGTGTGTGTCGGGAGTGGAGGTGGGGGAGGGGGAGGAGGACGGGGTGTCTTCAGGACTTTTCGCACAAGCCAAAGAGGTGAAACATCTGTCCCAACCTCAGTCTCTCTTCATGACTTTTGCCCATTGCTGGGTGTGGGGAGGGGCCCTGCCACCTACAGGGGAACCTTCCTAGTGGCTGCTTGGTTGGCTTAATAGTATTTCTCACTCATGAGGCCTCAGTTAGTCCAGTCATAGAAATGTGGTCAATAGAACCTCCTGTCAGTTCGTACGCAAAAGCGATTATTGGGGAAGAAAGAGCGGGAGGGATCCGGATGGAGCAAACTAGGCCATGAACACGTACCAGGAGCACTGGTGGGCAAGGGACAGATTTGCAAGAGAGGCAGCTTGACATTGTGGGTTCAGGAGACAGGGGTTCCTTGGTGTGGAGGAAGAGAAAGAGATCAGAGCCCTGGGTCCTCTGCAGTAGCCGCCTTCTGGTCCGATTACTGTGTCTTCTTAAGTACAGGAATCCCACGGTAGTGTCTCTCTCTCTCTGCAGGTAATTACAGACACCTGCTATTGCTGGCTTTACACTAGATCAGTGGTTCCCAACCTTCCCAATGCTGCGGCCTTTTAAAACAGTTCCTCCTCGTGTTGTGGTGACCCCCTTTTTCAAACAGGGTTTCTCTGTGTAGCTCTGGCGCCCTGGAACTTGCTCTGTAGGCCAACCTGGTCTTGAACTCATGAGATCCGCCTGCCTCTGCTTCCCAGGTGCTGCGATTAAAGGCGTGCGCCACCAGCACTCAGCTTTTGTTCCTACTTTATGACTGTAATTTTGCTGTTATGAATCATTATGTAAATGTTCATGGTTTTCGGTGGTCTTATGAAATATATCTGTCTATATCTATACGTCTATATAGATGTAGACGTATGTTCCTTTTAGAAGTGTTATTTGTTATTTAACTGGACATCTTTTTTAAAAAAAAAAAGTTAGAATATCTGTGTCTGTGTGTCTGCGTATGTAGGCACACATGCATGTGTGTGAACAGAGAGGCCACAGGAGTGGGTCGGTATGAGGCTGGTGATGCAGGCAGTTGTAAACCACCTGACTTGAGTTCAGGGAATGAGACGTGGGTCCTCTGGAAAAGCAGCCAGTGCGCTTAACTGCTAAGCCATCTCTCCAGCCCCTAAATTTATATTTTTTAATTGAAGGAGGGTCAGTGGAAAGGCTGTGCCAATCACTTAGGTCAAAATGACCAGAACCAAAGGAGAGCTGGTCAAAATGTGGACAGTGAGATGGGCATGGGGGGAGGGTTAGTAGTCCAGGGTGCTCCTGGGTATTTGGCTAGATGGACTTGGCAGAGCTGTCCTGCCCGAGGGTCCTGTAAGGAGACCCTGTTTGGCTGTGTAGAATTTGAAGAACTGGTGGTAGGTCACAGGGTTCGGTAGGGGTTGAATCCGGGCTGGACACAGATCTGAGAGTTACCTACACAAGATGGTTCTTGAAGCTATAACAGGATGAAGTGACCTGTGGAGAAGTTTGTAGAATAAAGAGACGGTCAGCCTTAAAGGGAAAACCCTGTGAGAGAAACAGACCAAATAATCAGAGAGAAGGGAGGGACACCATGAAGAGGTTACTTACTGGGCTCAAGGTTGCCATTCCATCTTGTCCTGCTGTGACTCATTCTTCTGCTTCTTCACAGTCCAGATGTTTGCAGCCATCCAGCCAGGCCTGGCAGAGGGGGCCCAGTACCTGGGGAGCCTGCCTCCTGGAGTATGCCAACCGGACCTCCAACCAGACAATAATTCCAACTTTGTGGAGAGTGCTAAGGATGCCAATAAGAACTGGCATGGCATGCCAGGCAAAATGGATCCCATTCTGATAAGGAGCTCCTCTGAGTCACCCTCTGATAACCAGGTCTTCCAAGCCGTTGGGCTCCCTGAGGCCGGAGTCCGCAGTCCCCCGGAAGGTGCAGAGATCCCTGGTGCTGAGCCAGAGAAGTTGAGTGGTGCCAGCAGTGTCTGCTCGCCTCTGGAGGACATTGGCTATGCCAGCAGTTCCTTGAGCATCGACAGCTTTAGCAGCAGTCCAGAACCTGTCTGTGGCACCCCTCGAGGTCCGAGCCCTCTGGATCCCCTTCTGCCCTCCGTGGCCCAGGCTGTGCAGCAGCTGCAGGCTCAGGAGCGCTACAAAGAACAGGAGAAGGAGAAACACCATGTGCATTTGGTGATGTACCGTCGCTTGGCACTGCTCCAGTGGATTCGGGCTCTGCAGCACCAGTTGGTTGACCAGCAGGCCCGGCTGCAAGAGAGCTTTGACACTATCCTAGACAACCGGAAGGAACTTATCCGCTGTCTGCAACAGAGGGAAGCACCTTGCAGGCACCAGGACCAGGGCTAAGGGTGTGCACAAGTGTGTATATTTGCAGGCTTATGTGTGGTTATGCACAAGGAAGTATGTGAATATTAGTTGGCATGCGTGCAAGTAAGCCTAAGTGATTAGGTATATGCTGACATGTAAGCAGGTATGTAAGGCATGTGTGAATGGACTTGTATGTGTTACATGTTGCATGTGTGTTTATGTATGCATGTGTGGCTAGGTATCCAGGAATGTGTATATATATTCCCGAATGTAGAGGCAAAAGATATATGTATGTGTGTGTGTATCCGTTTAAATGTACAGGCTTGTGTGGGTGTGAGTGAACCTCTGTGTGTTGAGACTTACATGTTCCAGTGCTGGCATAAGAAGCATGTGCTAGGAACATGTGTATTTGCAGAGACTTAAGAGCAGGTATGTATAAATATATGTTCAATTGCACCTGCAGGGCGTCCACCCATCCCCTGTGTTCCCAAAGTCTACCCTAGCCTGATCCTCTACTGAGTCTCACCTCACAGCTTCCAGGAGCAAGAAGCCTATCTCACTGTCATATATCTGAGGGCTGTGGCTGATCTGTTCTCCTGGAGTTTCCCAGGCTACCTTTCCTATCCCTTCCCCTCCGATCTTGCTCTAAGACTGTTGTCCCTAACGTTGGCTTTTTTTGTGTTTTTTATCTGGGGTGGTTGCTTTTTGTTTGTTTTGCTTGTGACATACAGTACCCGGGATTGAACCCAGAGCCTTGTGCATGCTAGGTAAATGTCCTACCACTGAGCTGCACACCCAGTCCCGGTTCAGAGATGTATTGGCTGCACTGGCCTTCCTGTGCATTTACGGTTGTTTGGCCAGGACGGTTTGTGGAGAATTGGTATCAAGGAGGGAACTGGCATAATGGTGGAGGCCGTGGCAGGGGTGGGAGTGGAGATAAAGAATGATAGAAGAAACTGTCCTCTTAGCAGGGCTCTGGTGGTGCACACCTTTAATCCCAGCACTTGAGAGGCAGAGGCAACTGGATTTCTGAGTTCCAGAACAGCCTGGTCTACAGAGTGAGTTCAAGGATAGCCAGGGTACACATAGAAACCCAAACAAAACAAAAACAAGAAAGAAAGAGAGAAAGAGAGAAAGAGAGGAAGGAAGGAAGGAAGGAAGGAAGGAAGGAAGGAAGGAAGGAAGAAAGGAAAGAAGAAAAGAAGAAAGAAAGAGAAGAAACTTGTTTTGAACCCGGTCTTTGGCTCCGTGGGAGGTGAGGGTGGGAGAGAATGACTGGTAGAACTCTCTGAAGAACAGGAGAATTCCAGAACACACCCTCCTGCTCCACTGTGAGGAGAGGCTAAAGCCACACTGGTTTAAGCACACTGAACGGGACTGTGCGTATAAGCGTGCAGGTCATAGACCAGATGCGCCAAGGCCAGGAGTTAGGGGACCTCCCTTCTCTCCACCGCTCCCTCGCTCTGCCTACCTCGCTTCAGCAGCAGTGAATGTCCAACTGATTTGGTTCATTTTCCTCAATCAGACTATCCAGAGGACCCAGAACTCAGCTTTCCAATCAGTCAAAGGACAGGGTCACTCCAACCTCCTGAAGCTCTTAGGATACGTGGCCCCTAGAACGGGGATCGGCAGGCCCCTAGGGAAGGCTTCATGCCGCGGAAATGAATTCGTATTGGGTGGATCAATAGGTAGTGGAGCCGTTTGTTTTGGTTCTGGGTGCAAAGATAATACAGGATCCTAGTGGGTGAGGCAGTGGCTCAAAGGAGGAGTGGCAGCAGGTGACAGGGACAGCACTGATGCTGTGTCTGGCCCGCAGTCTCCTCATCTACAAAGTGAGGGCTCTTCCTCACTATCTCCAAACAGTTCCATCCTTGATGTGTGGGTAGGTGAAATGTGGACCCTGGGACGTCTATACAGCTTGCATGATGGATGTGAACCTGGCCTCTGGACCGATCCAACATAAATAAACTAAGGCAGGAAATTAAATCATTCGAGGATATGTTTTTGTTCCGTCTGTTGCCTGGCGGTCTCTTTCACACTGAATTCCACTTTTAAGTTGGGGCCAAGTGCTGGAAGCCTGAGAGATACTGTGGACAAAAATAAAATAAAATAAATAAAATAAATAAATAAATAAATAAATATCAGAATTTGCCTAGCAGTATCAGGGTCTCCCAAGGCTGACAGTGGAGAGTTGGCCTCTGCTGTAATAGCACCACAGGGGATTGCTCTTGTCCTAAGTCACACTTATATTTGAACAGATTCTGAGGGCACACACCACACACCCCTGCTCTGAAGGGTGCCTTGACTGCAAAAGGCCAAGAGTCATACTGGGTGTGGTGGCACAGGCCTTTAATCCCAGCACTTGGTAGACAGAGGCAGGCAAATCTCTGAGTTTGAGGCCAGCCTGCTCTACAGTGAGTACCAGAACAGCCAGGGCTACACAGAGAAACTCTGGTGGCTGGAAAAATGGCTGAGTTTAAGAGCATGGTTGTTCTTCCAGAGGACACTGGTTCAATTCTTAGCATCCACATGGCAGCACACAACTGTTGGTAACCCCAGTTCCAGAAGACCCAACACCCTCATATAGACATACATGCAAGTGAAACACCATTCCACAGGGAGCCGGGAGTGAGGGGTAGGAAGGGAGGGGGAGGAAGGAGGAGGAGGAAAGGAAGGGGAACCCTGTCTCAAAAACAAGACAAAAACACATGGTCTTTACATGTGACACAGATGTAGTTTTATTCTATCTTATTGTAGTACTGCAGATTGGACCCAGAACCTGCATTTTTGAGACAAGTACTCTTCCCAGTGAGGTGTGCCCCAGCCATAATATTTAGTACCACGCCTGACTGAGATACCAGCTGATAGCAATCTAGATGATTGTCTTCTACTATGGTTTATATGATTACTTCTTAATTATTCAAAAATTCAGGCACTAAACATGTAGCTGCAAAGTACTTATTTAGCATGTGCACAACTCCAGGTTCAGTCTACAACACTGCAAAAAAAATCCAAATAAAATTCAGGCTAAGGAGTAAATATCTAGTAATGCTAGCACTTGGGAGGTGGAGGCAGAAGATCAGGAGTTCAAGGCCATCCTTGGCTACACAGCACTTTTACCTGTTGAATTACCTCATTGGCCCCATACCTAAATTTTTTTTAATAGAAAAGCAGTTGTTTGGTTTTTTTTTTTATTAAGGAAGTTGGATCTAAAAATTGAAACATCTTTTTCTTTTAAAAATGGGGGGAAGGTCTATAATTAAAAAAGCAAGAGTTGTCCAGTGTGCACCCCAGCATGCCTTTAATCCCAGCACTGGAGACATACAGAGTCATGGGGAGCTCTGTGAGGAAGAGCACAGCAAGTCCCACAGCAGCCAGGGCTTCCCAAGTGAGACCCTTACCAGGAAAACGTACACATAAACACACACCCCCCAAAACCAAACAAAACTTATGGTTGGAGCATCTCAATTTGGGAGCTTGTAATCTCAGCTCAGGAGTTTGGGGCAGGAGGATCAGAAGTTTAAGAACAGGGCTGGAGAGATGGCTCAGTTATTAAGAGCACTGACTGCTCTTCCAGAGGTCCTGAGTTCAATTTCCAGCAACCACATGGCGGCTCCCAACCATCTGCAATGGGATACAATGCCCTCTTCTGGTGTGTCTGAAGACAGTGACAGTGTATTCATATATATTTATTTATTATGTATATAATATATATAATATATATAATAAATCAGAAGAAGAGGAGGAGGAAGATTATTAAGACCAGCCTGGAGTTGGAGTGAGTTGGAGGCCAAGTTGGGCTATAAGACACGGTTTCAAAATAAAAACAAACAAATGTAATATTCCTTTCCATGAAGAGTTCTCTGGGGCTGTGAGATGCCTTGGTGTAGCTAGGAAGGAGCTCTTGGAGCCAAGCGTGGTGATGTGTTGGATCCTCAGCCATCTATGTGATGGAACAAGAAAACTTAACTCCCACAAGATGGTTTCTGATCTCCTCCACATGTGGACACGTACCCACAACTCATGCACACAAGTCAACAAACAATTGTAAAAACAATAAAAACTTTGACAAGTTCTTTGAAGGCTGAGGGGTGTTTAGCAGGAGAGAGGCGCTGGGTTTGAGCTCTGGTTCAGGATGGGGAGGGTATGAAGTGGGAACTAGGGGGCTGTCTTAGGGTTTTGTTGCTGTGAAGAGACACCATGACCAAGGCAACTCTTACAAATGCAAACATTTAATTGGGGCTGGCTTACAGGTTCAGAGGTTCAGTTCATTATCCTCATAGCAGGAAACATGGCAGTGGGCAGGCAGACATGTGCTGGAGGTGCAAGAGTTCTACATCTTGATCTGGAGGAGCCAAGAAGAGACTCTCCTTCCATACTGGGTGGAGCCTCCACAGTGACACACTTCCTCTAACAAGGCCACACCTTCTCCAATAAGGCCACATTTCCTAAGTGCCACTTCCTGTGAGCCAAGCATACCCAAACCAGCACACTGAGCTGAGCAAAAGGTGAGGACCAGGCTGAGAAAGCGGTGAGGTACAGTAGTGTGTTATAGGACTTTACTAGTCATTCTGGGTCTAGGGATATGCTCAGTTTTATTATGATGGGGGTAGGTTTGAAAAGGGGACTGGCCAAAGCCACAACCACTAAAGCAGAATTCGGGGCCAAGAGGCAGGACCCCATGGCTAAACCAATCAAATCCAGGATTGTAGTTCCCCATCAGGTAGGAGGGGCTGAGGCTACTTCTGGGTAGTAGCTGGGGCTACTCCATACCTCCAGACCTGGGGTAGACTTACCTTCCTCACCTGTGGCAATTATAAAGATGGACCAGATGGACCTTATGATGGGATGTTCTGTAGGCATTAAGATTAAATTCCTACTCTGCATAGGACCCCTCCAGGGTCTCACCCTGCCCCTGGCCTGCAAAGATAAATGGGACGTGTGTTCAGGAGCCTAATGTAGAGGCCACTCTGAGTCTGGGAAGGAGACATCAATCCTCCAAGCAGGTCTCAGCCTGAGATTTCTAAATTTGGAACCATGTGCTAACTGCTGAGGTGGGGATGTTTTTAGTCCCCGGGGATGGACGGGAATAAGGAGCAGATCATGCACTTGGGAAGGTTCAGGCAGAGAGTCATTGCCACCTTCTTCCCCTCCTGAAGAACAACAGTCTATGACCACAGCAAGGATATCCAAACCAGGTTTTGGACGTCACGTGAAGAGTCTTGCTTAGGAATAGCATGGGGTGATACTGACTCCAATAGCAGGCTGCAGGCCCAGACCTGAAGCATCAAGGGACTGCCAAGGGGTAGGTAGCCCTACCTATGGAGAGAGAGGAGGGTTCCATTCATTCAAACCTTTCTCACCAGGGTCCTGGTCTTGGGGTTTCTGCCACTGTAAGGAAACACCATGACTAAAAGCATATCGGAAAGGGAAGGGTTTATTTGGCGTACGTGTCATGATCACAATCCATCATTCAGAAAAATTTCGGTAGGAAGTCAAGCAGGGCAGGCACCTGGAAGCAGGAGCTGATGCAGAGGCCATGGAGGAGTGCTGCTTGCTGACTTGCTCCCTGTGGCTTGCTCAGCCTGGTTTCTTATACCCTAGAACTGAAAATGGGCAGGGCCACCCCCCCACATAATTCATTAATCAAAACAGCGT
Source organism: Arvicanthis niloticus (assembly GCF_011762505.2). Lineage (NCBI taxonomy): Eukaryota > Metazoa > Chordata > Mammalia > Rodentia > Muridae > Arvicanthis > Arvicanthis niloticus. The sequence continues at coordinate 27,918,493 of NC_047662.1, read as the reverse complement.
TCCCCACAGACTGGTCTATAGGCCAATCTTTTAGAGGCCTTTTCCTTCCCAGATATGTCTAGGTTTGTGTAAGCTGACAAAAGGAAAAACAAAACAAAAACCCAACTAACGAGGACAGATCCCCAACTGGATCAGCCCCCACAGAATGATCAGCAGGGATGTGGTTAAAAACTGGGGTACGAGAAGTATCTGGGAACGAAGGAAGAAGACAAAGCTGGGAGTGTTGGAAGGCTCCTAAGTATGTTAAGTGGCCTCCACAGCCTAGGGCCTGAAACCTATAGAACACAGTGAGGCGGTGACCTCTAAGGAGACTGACTGTTCCCTGATGGCAGTCTGTGACCTGTCTACTAGACCCCAGTGTTAGTACCTCATATAGAAAGAAGTAAAGCGATGGGACCAGGGAGGAGCAGTGCCCATTGCTGCTGCTGCTGCTGCTCCTCTTTTTCCTCCTCTTCCTCCTTTTCCTCCTCCTCCTCCTCCTCCTCCTCTTCCTCCTCTGAAGGCCATCAGAGGCAGGGGTTGTAGCTGAGCAGTTGTGCTGTGTATTAAAAAGCATTGCTAGGGAGGGAGGAATGGCTCAGCAGTTAAGAGCACTTGTTGCTCTTGCAGAGGACCAGGGTTCGGTTCCCAGCACCCTCTTGGCAACTCACAACTTTCTGTAATTACAGTTCATCGGGGGAAGGGTGTACAACACCCTCTTCTGGCCTCCACAAGTATTAGCCCATATAAGCAGGCAAAACACTCATACAGGTAAAATAAAATCGATGTGGGTGGGGGGAGCATTGCTGGGCTGGGGCTGCAGCGCAGTTGGTTGGTAGAGCACTCGACTAGCTTGCACAGAACCTAGGTTTGATCCTGAACACCTCATAAGAGCGGGGGTATTGGGGTGGGGGTGGGGTGCCTGTAGGAACTCAGGAAGTAAAGGCAGGAGGATTAGAAAGTCCAAGGTTATCCTCAATTACATAGCAAGTTCCAGGCTAGCCTAGGACAAATGAGATCGTGCCTTTAAAAACAAAACAAACAACAAAAACCAACCACCCTACATTGCTGCAGGTTCTCAATACCAGCCCAGTGAATCTAATGGATGCTTCTTGTCAGAAAGGGCAGAAGGACATTGGAGTTGCTCTGGGATCTGAGCCAGACCTCATACACATGCTGGTAGATCTCCATACCCACAGGTGCTGGCAGATAAGCACCCATGTCTGTGTATGAACACACCTGCACCAATGCTCACTCAGGACACAGACCTTCCAGTACGAAGCGAAGCGACTCCCCAACCCCTCAGGAATAAGACTTGCTTCAGGCCTGATTCTCCAGCTAGACTTTGACCTATCCCAGAACTTCTCAGATCCTTCCACCGCTCCAATTCTACTCCTTCCAACCAAGCCCTTAGCCTTAGAGCTAGTTCATCTCCTAATCTGTGTGTTACATGACCCATAAATGTGAGGAAAGATTCCTTGGGTTGAGCAACTGGCAGGCGGAATGAGACCAGAGTGGCTGGAGAGGGTTCATTGTTTTGAGGTCTGGCATGTTAGAGTCTGGGAAGGGGCTGAATCCCTAGGGACCTGTCCAGTCATTAAGGACCGGCGAGGGCGTGGTGGGGGTATGTTCAGCTGACGTTTGTGGGTCCCCCGGAGGGGCGCAGACAAAGGGGTGGCCTCCCAGAGAGGGCGGCCCTCTCACAAAGCCAGGGGTGGTGGCGCCGGCCGCCCCACGCGTCGGGCTGCACCGGGCTCCTGATCATCACGGTCCCGAGCGCTTTTCCCTGCGCTTAATCCCAACAAGCATGAAAACGGCTCAGCTTGGCCGCCAGCAGGCCCTTTGTCTCGGCCCATCGCGGGACAGCTGCAGCCAGAGCCCCCTCCCCTCTTTGTGCCTGGTCCCCGCCGCCCCCGTCACCCTCCTCACCTCAGCTGTCCCCTGGCTCTCGCCTCCAGAGCCTAGGCGCACAAAGCAAGGCGACACCCCTGCTCTAGGGGAGGGAAGAATTAACCCCAGGGTTTGCCTGAAGAAGGTGGAGCGTGAGAGAGGGCTGCATCCTTCACTGCTGTGAAGGGATGCGTGGGACAAAAGCCCCCAAGCAGAAACACAGGAGAAACTGGATTCATGGGTGTGAGTTAACCGGACTAGTGGAAACCTAGCATTTTTGTTAAACAGCTAGGGCTAGGAACTCCCCCTAAACCTTGTGTCCTCTTAGGCTGTCCCCAGAACTCTTAACCATCTGAGAAGCTATCTCCTTATCTCTGTGGCCTTTGTACTCACCTATTCTCAGGACCCCCCAAACTTCTGCCTCCCTCAGACTCCTCCCGTCCCTGCTTGAATATCAGTCTGCCCTCTGAGCTCTTCACCCAGCTGACCACCGCAGCTCTTCCTGTTTCTTGGGACACAAGTGGTGCTCAATTTTTATCTCCTTACCCAGCCGCTTATTCCACAAGGTCATGGCAGAGTGAGGTGGGTGGGGTGGGCCGGGCCTTCTCTCTCTCTCTCTCTCTCTCTCTCTCTCTCTCTCTCTCTCTCTCTCTCTCTCTCTCTCTCTCTCTCTCTCTCCCTGCCAGTAAGTAGTCTTACAAGGACGACCTGGATCCAGGTACTGTAATCTCACACCTGAAGAACTAGATTAACCCCTCCCCCAGGCACAGTCTAACTCTAGGATGGGCTTCTGTCGGACAGACACGGCCACAGCTTCCCTTGGATTTAGGATCATGCTAGGGTTCCCACAAGTTCATAAAACCTTTCTCAACAGCCTTCAGGGATGCTGGAGACAGCTTATATGACAAAAAGAGGCCCTGGGTTCAAGTCCCCAAACCGCATGAAATAATCGGTGTTGTGCTACATGACGTAATCCCTGCACTAGGAGATGGAGACAGGAAAGTCAGAGATTCAAGATTATCCTCAGCTACACAACTTCTGGCCTAGCCTGGGCTACATGAACACCCCGCCTACAAACAAACAGTAACAAAACCACCTTCCTGAGACTTCAGCAGAGGGAGCAGAATAGGGCAGACTAGCCTTATTTTTCACAGAACTGTCTTTCAGAGCCCCAAGTTCCAGACAATGACAGTACAAGGGATGATTCCTCTAAAGTTGTGTGCTGGCCTGGCCTTTTCAAAGTGTGCCTGTGACATACAGGACACTCTCTTAGGCTACAGCGGTTCTGGTTTTCTCTGGTTCTCTTCCCTTAGCTATTGTACCCACAGAGGCTGCTCCAGGTCTTTAAAACCCCTTCGGGTTTTTTTGCCCACAGATGCTGAGGGACCTCCCCTCACTGTCCTAGAATCCTAAGGATATATCACATTCACAGAAGGTCCAGAAACCTTCTGCCAGCAGGTTCTTGTCCCTATGTTCCCATTATTATTATTGTGACCAGGTACCTCCTTCATGGTGCTGCCAGGAGCCTGCCCTGGGGTATTCATTGAATCCTTGTTTTTGTTACAGATGGGAAAATTTTCTACTTAGACAAGCATCTCTGACAACCACGTGCCAAACTCTGTGCTAGACATTGGGGACCAGGTAATTCAGATTCAGTCCCAGCCAGCCCTCAGGCACTTCACAGTCTAGCAAGAGACCCAGACCAGGGGAACAGCAGTGGTGGTACCATGACAGTGCTGACAGAAGTCTGCACCAGTAGGTGTTCAGGAAAACTTTCTGTAATGTCAAGGGCTGTGGGAAACATCAGGCTTAAAGATGCTGGCTAGGCATTTTTCCTGCAGACCTTCTCAGACTTTTATTGTATCACATATATCGTAACTTCCTGAGTATGTATGACAGAGTAGCATATGAAGAGGACTTGTTCATGAACCATCTTGTAGATTCAGTGTTCCAGACACTAGATTTGAGAAACACAAAGATATGAGATACCTAGACACTGGAAAAACTTATTTTGTGCCTGGGGTGGAGATAGAGAATTAAAAGGCTGGCAGGAAATTGTTTATTGGATGCTAAACACCTGGGGGATGAAGACACTTGACAGGGAAAGAGGTGTCCTAGGAAACGTGGAGGGGACTTGTCTTAGGGAGGTAGGGGCTAGGGTCACTGAGGGCTTCAGAACCCAGGGATCATCCCACAGGCAGAGGATTTCTCTATTTCAGGTGCTAGAGACCATCCAGGCACTTGAGCAAGCTTTGGGTGCTCTACCACTGAGCTACACCCCCAGCCCAGAGGATTCTTTTTGAGCCAGCATGAACTGGGGCATGACCTGTACAGCCAGGATGGATGCTCATTCTTATGACCTAGACCGACCTGTGTCTTACTTAGGGTCTCTATTGCTATGCTAAAACCATGACCAAAATCAACTCGAGGAAGAAAGGATTTATTTTGTTTTACACTGCCAGGTAACAACAGTCCATCACTGAGGAAAGTCAGGGCAGGAACACAAGACAGGAGCTGAAGCAGAAGCCATGAAGGAACACTCTGATTACCGGCTTGTTTCTCCTCCCTTGCTCAGTTTGCTTTCTTACACACCCTATGCCAGAGGTTCTCAACCTTCCTAATGCTGAGACCCTTTAATACAGTTTCTCATGTTATGGTGATTCCCCCCCCCCAACCATAAAATTTTCATTGCTACTTCATAATTATATGAAGTATGCTATAAATTATAATGTAAATATCTGGATTTTTGGATAGTCTTAGGCAACCCCTGCAAAGAGGCCATTTGACTCCTAAAGGGAGTTGGGTTGAGAACCACTACCTTAGACCATCTGCCCAGGGATGGCCATAAGGATTCTCTCAAAAGAACCTGAATAGGGACTGGGGAGGCTCAGAGAGTAAGAATACTTGCTGTGTGTGTCTGAGGTCCTGAGTACAAGCCACTAGCCTCAGGTGAAAATCCAGTCATGGCCACGAGTGCCTATAACCTTGACACTGCCGGGACAAAGACCCAGGGAATCTCGGGGCTTGCTGGCTGCCAACCTAGATCCAGGTTCAGTAAGAGACCCTGTCTCAAGGGACTAAGATGGAGAATGATAGACAGCACACTTAGCATTCTCTGCAGACGCTCGCTCGTGGGAATGCACCCCCCAAATACACATGTACCACACACATAGAAAAACAAGCAGAGGAAAAAGACCCTGCATCATGTCTATTGAACTTAGTTCTATGGGATCCTGGACCCCAACAACACAGTCCAAGGTTCACATCATGCAAATGGGGGGCCAGTCCAGATCCTACAGGGTTTGGGGTCAGTAAAATTGGGAAGGAATATTATGGAAAACCTTCAGAAATTTCTCTGTGGTTCATGTATTGGAATTATGGTCTAACCTGAGATAAAAAAAAAAAATCTTTGGGGCCGGATAAAGGATTTAGCTATTAAGAGTATTTGTTGTTCTTGCAGAGGACCCAGGATTGATTTGATTCTTGTTTGTGTGTCTGTTTGTTTGCTTGCTTGTTTTTCAAGACAGGGTTTTTCTATATAGCTCTAGCTGTCCTGCAACTCAATCTATAGACCAGGCTAGCCTCAAAGTCAGAGATCTGCTTGCCTCTGCCTCCCAAGTGCTGGGATTAAAGTCGTACACCATCCCCACTTGGAAGGACCCAGGTTCTATTCCTAGCACCCACTCAGTAGCTCCCAACTCTCTGTAATTCCCAGACATTTACATGGTACATATTCATATAAATAAAGTAAATCTGAAAATAACTTTAAAACATCCTAAGGAACTTAGGTGGGTCTCTAGACTCCCCCGTCCACTCTGACTCCTCAGTGTCTAACCTCAACACCATCTCTCTTCTAGTACCGATCCTTCCCTTGGTGCCTCCTGTGTTACCGTCAATCCTCCACGTTTCTATGACCATACATGTTCACGCCCTTCCCCATGCCATCTCAACCCTATGCAGCCCCATCCAGCCCTCTCAGCCCTGTCTTTGTGAAGGGAATTCTCAGGCCCATCCCAGGCCCTGCACAGCACCATGATCCCTGACTTCCCATTCCCCCTCCTATCCTCACCCTGCCTTTTGCCTGTGCTCACAGGCAGCTCTGGCTCATGCTGTTCTCAGCACCGGTCTTTCCAGGCTCCTTCTCTGTTGTGGCCTGAGATCATCCCCACAACAAACAAGACAGAGACTAAGGGGGTGGGGCTCAGAGCACCTGCATAAAGCTTTGGCTCTGTGTCAGGACAGTCACTGCTCTCAGAGGCTTCTGGGTCTTCACCCATTTGCTCTCCTAACATTCTACAAGGAAGATGCTATTGTTGTCCCCATTTATGGATTCAAACAAGCAAACAAACAAAGGTGTTGGTACTCATACAGCTGGTAAAAGGAAGAGGCAAGACTCAAACCCAGGTCATTTGGATGTACAGTCTGCATTTTTACCATCTAGAACTCTGTGAGTCCTCACATCTACCCTCCAAGCCCCTTTATTTTATAACCATTCCCCTTGCCTCCGACCCAGAGCCCATGCTGATCTGAACATGTTGCTCCCAAACAGCTTCCCCCAGGCCCAGGCCATTCTCCTTCGCCCTCAGTGCCTCTGTCCAACCTTTGACTCTACCATGCTTTGTCCCAACAACCTATTCCCTTCCTTTTCTGTGTATCACTAAGAAAACTATCTCTAGAATAAATTGTTCTAGTGTTTCAGAACCCTGGGCTTCTTACCTATTAGTGAGATGTGAAAAAGCAAACACCACCTGGTGTCACATACCTTTAATGCCAGCACTAGGGAGACAGAAGCAGGCAGATCTTTAAGTTTGAGGCCAGCCTGGTCTACAGGACAGCCAGGGATACACAGAGAAACCCTGTCTAAAAAAAAAAAAAACAGTAAAAAATGTAATATGAAATTAAATAAGTCAATCTCTTGAAGTTTCTATTAACTTGTTTCATAGTCAGGTTTGTATGTGCGTGTAGATGCGTGTGCAGATGTGTGTGTCCGTACGTGCACACTCACTTGGAACTGAACTCTACCACCAAGCAATGTCCTCAGCCTCTGAAATGGTAATCTGTATTTTTTGTGGTTATTAATAATGTAAGGCAAATAAAAGTTGCTTGAATTTACAAGATGTGACAATCTCATTCTCTAATTTATTCCCAAAGGGCATCTTTGTTATTCCCTCAAGTGAGATGGCTGTGAAGAGAAGTACTCTCGGGACAGAATAAGGGGGGTGGGATGGGGGGAATAAAGAACAGCAAATGGAAAGGATGAGAGGAGACTGCCAGCATCTCATCCTTGTACCACCCCATGGGCAAGTTTTTCTATGCCCTATCTCATAGGTAACATCTTCTGAGAGGGCAAGACGCATTCCCAGACGACATTCTCATCCCTCCCTTACCAAAAAGAGTCAAGGCCTCGAACCTCTTGCCAGAGAAACAGCCCCATCCAAACTCAGAAAGCATCCCCTAACTTCAGGATCATCTTCCCGGAGTGTGGAAGAGGAGGAGGCAGGACATGACAGCAGGTGTCTGCTTCCCGCTCCAGCTAACTGCTTTCTTCCTCCTATGGGGAAGATAAGATGCTGTATGGTGCTAGCTCCTTGCCTGGAATATGTGATGTCCTCATTCAGCCTTCCAGGACCACACAGCATCCTACCCTTGAGCCCCTCCATGTTCTCAGACTCACCCAGATAGAGCAGAGTTCCTGGCTATTGCCATGCCTCAGGTACAATCACCGCACTGAGCTCCATGGTGGAACTTCTTTAGTACAGAACGCCTGGATTCTCCCTTAATTCCTAATGAGGCCTTCCAGCTGGTGTGTGTGTGTGTGTGCATGCATGCATGCTGGTGTGTGTGTATGTGTGTGTGTGTGTGTGTATCTGACACATGAGAAGACAGAGGTAGCTAGAAGGAACAGATTATCCTAGGGAATCTTCTATTTAGTACCTTACCTTTTTGTAATGCAGCTGAGGAGACTTTGAACTTTTGTGTGTATGTCTATGGTTTCTCAAGACAGGGTTTCTTTGTGTCGCCCTGGCTGTCCTGGAACTCACTCTGTAGACTAGGCAGGCCTTGAACTCAGATCTGCCTGCCTCTGCTTCCCAAGTGCTGTAATTAAAGGCGAGCGCCACCACTGCTGAGCAACACTCCCCAGGCCCCCAGTATTTGCCATTTTTTAAAAATGGTGTTTGCACTTCTGGTATTTGGCTGTAAAATAACTGAGCCTCCACCTTTCCGTGGAAAAGCTATAGCCAAGGCCAAGAAGTGTGGACTGTGGAGGCTGGCCTCTGGATGAGTCCATCATCCAGAAAGACAGGAATGGTAAGGGACACCGTGGCCTTGGTACCGCCCCAGGGAAGGAAACCTATCCTCGGGCATCTGTTACTGTAGTAACCCAAAGTACTGCTCTCTATTCTAATAATAGCCCAGCCATCAAAAGATGGCTCCCTGGGTAAAGAAAGATGTCTGCTGACAAGCCTAATGCTGTGAGTTCAATTCGCAGGCCCCACATCGGGGAGGGAGTAAAGCAGTTCCTACAAATTATCTGCTGACTTCCACATGAGTGCTGTGGTATGTGAGGTTCCACACGCATACGTATGAGTGCACTCACGTGTGTGTACCCTTGCACTGCGCGCGCGCACACACACACACACACACACACACACACACACACACAGAAAGAAAGAAAATTAAAATAGAATAATAGCCATATATGCACTCAGAGTTTGACGGTCCCTCTATGATAATCCCAGTGTTTTGTTGTTTATTTGTTTGAGATAGGGCCTAACTATGTAGCCCTGGCTGCCTTGGAACTCATATGTCTACCCACTTACTACAGAACTAAACATTTTGTTTTGTTTTGTTTTGTTTGGCTTTTGAGACAGGTTACGTCTATATAGTCTCAGCAATCCGGAGCTCTATGTAGACCAGGTTAGGCTCAAATTCATGGAGAATCGCTTGCATCTGCCTCCCAAGTGCTGGGATTAAAGGTGTGTGCTACCATACCCCGCTTTAACATGTCATGTTTTACTTTGGTTTAGTTTTTGGTTTTTAGAGACCGGAGTTTCTCTGTGCAGCAGTCCTGGCTGTCCTGGAACTTTGTAAACCATGCTGGCCTGGAACTCAGAGATCCTGCTTCTGCCCACAAGGCGGCGGCTTGTTTTTAAAAGCCCCGCCCCCAACGAGACCTCCGGGAGTTCCTTACTCCACTCTTCAGCACCTGAGTCTCTGTTTGGGACATCGTCCCTTCCCATTATCCTACTCTTTCTACCCTTCTTCCTGCTCAAGGCACAACGCATTTTGGTCTTTCTCAAAAACCAAAACAAAACAAGCCAAATTCTTAAAGCTTCTTGAGCTTTGTTCCACCTGCCTGCCTAGGCTTCTTTAAGGAGGCTGGTTCTCAGGACTGAGGAGGAGATGAGATGCGGGTCGGTGGAGGGTAAGGAGGAAAGGACCTCGCCCCCTGCCCCCTGCAGGCTTCACCTAATCGCCACACTCTTCATTATTACCCGCCTAACGCGGCGGGCTTTTAAATAATATATGCAAAGATTTTCCTCTCAAATTATCTCCCCAGGCGAGTGAGCTCAACTCCAGCTTGTTAATGGAAAAAATGCAAATAGGGCCTCCCACTCCTCTCCCCCAGCCCCTGGGCTCTGGACAGCTAAGGCGCTTTGCTGGCCTTCTTTCTTGGGATGGCTGTTTCCTTTGAAATCGTGATGGGGGCGAGCTTCATCAAAAGGGAGTCTCAGAAAAGAAGGAACGTCCCAGGCGGGACAAGCTTGGGAGACTGCCCTGTTCCAAGCTTGTTCCCTTCTGAGATCTCAATTGGTTCCTCCTGAGCTGGATGGAGGAAGGGCCCACTTAGGTGGCTGTGCTTCCCCAGTTCAAAATTGTTATGCATGCTTGGGGAAATAGATGGAGAAAACAGATCTGATCTCGCTTTTCATCCAGTTTACACACACTCAAGGCCTCAATCCAATATCAAAATCTGCTGTCTTTATGAGACAAATGGGTGTCATTCCTGCCAAAGATGCTGAACCTGAGGGATGTGGTGCCAGGAGGAAACCAAGTACATCCACATTTATGATCCGACTGAGAAGCACCTGCTGGCTACTCTTCAGAAATACTAGTGCCTAGCCAGCCGCTACACAGAGAAAAAAACACCCTGTCTCAAAACAGAGAGAAGGGGGAGGGGGAAGGAGAGAGAGAGAGGGAGAGAGTGAATATGGTAACTAGTGGTCTTATCCGCCGGGCTCCTGGCCCGTGGAGATGCAAGCTGTTGCTAGGTAGCTGTTGGGCGGAGCCTAGAAGAATTACCAAGAGTTCAGAAAACAGATGTGGTAAAATGCTAACAACTGAGTGAATTAGGTAAAAAGTTGGGGTCAACTTATTTGTAAGCTTGCAACTTTTCAATGTAAAAACTTAAAAAAGAAAACAATTGTAAACTGGGAGGTGGTGGTTCGCGCCTTTAATTCCAGCACTCGGGAAGCAGAGGCTGTGAATTTCCTCTGTGGATTTGAGGCCCACCTGGTCTAGAGTGATTTCCAGGATTGCTAAGATTACACAGAAACCATGTCTTGAAACAATCCCCCTCACCTACCCCACCTCTCAAATCAAGAAAGAAAAGAAAACAATTCTAATTAACCTTTTAAAAGAATGATAATTACTGAGCAGGGTACGATGGTACACACCTGCAATCCCAGCATTCTGGAGAGAGGTGGAGGGTCAAGCCCAGCCTCTGCTACAGAGAGTTTGGGAGCAGCCTGAGCTATGTGAGATACCACTACCACTGCAAACACTAAACAAAACAACAGAAGGATAATGATATTTTAACTATGATTTTTAAAGTCGTCATCCTTTGGGTAGGTAGGAGTTGAGATAGGATCTCACATAGTCCAGATTTGCTTTGAACTCACTATGTAGCCAAAGATGATCATGAATCCTCCTGCTTCTACTCCCGGAGTGCTGGGATCTAAATGAACCACCACACCAACCCTAAAACCCTTATAACTTTTAAAGACACCTTCTGAGTGAAACATTTGCAGATGAAATAAAAAGATTATTTGCTTAAAAATAATATAAGAGGAGGAAAAGTAATTGAGGACTTAGGAAACCAGATTGGCTGTGGGCTGATAATTGTTGAAGCTGGGTGATGAAAATACTCTCTGAATTTTTCCATAAGGAACTTTTCCTTTTCTTTTTTTCCTTTAAATGTCATGTTAAAAACGGTTTATTTATTTTTATTTATGTGTGTGTGCCTGTGTGTGTCTCTCTGTGTGCATGTCTCTATGTATGTTTCTCTCTCTTTGGGTGTATTCGTGTGTGTGTGTGTGTGTGTGTGTGTGTGTGTGTGTCTGTGCAGGTAACCACAGAGACCAGAGGGGGCATTATTAAATTAGATCTGGAGAGCTAGAGTTATGAGCTGCCCAGCCTGGGTGCTAGGAACTGAATTCCTGTTCTTTAGAAGAGCAGAAAGTTCTTTAAAATAATTTTTTTTCTTTAATGTGCACATGTGTTTTGTCTGCAAGTGTGTGTGTGTGTGTGTGTGTGTGTGTGTGTGGTGTGTGCATCATATGCATGCCTGGTGCTCCTGAAGCCAGAGCTAGAAAAGGGTGTTGTGTCACCTGTAATAGAGTCAAGGGCCATTGTGTGCCACAGTTGGGAGTTAAGAAAGTGACCCTCTCTCCAGCACCTCATCATTTTTTCTTTTCTTTTTTCCTTCCTTTTATTTCCTGTTTTAAAAATTTGATACAGGGTCTCACCATGTAGCTCTTGCTGTCCTGGAACTCATTGTGTAGACCAGGTTGGCCTCAAACTCACAGAAATCCTTCCTTCTGCCTCTGCCTCTGAGTCCTGAAATTAAAGGTGTCTACCACTATGCCTGATCATCCCACATCATTTTAAAATATAGAATATTTGTAATTATCCTTTGAGAATTTCACACATGCATGCAATATATCTTAGTCAAGGTTACTATTGCTGTGATGAAACACCATGACTGAAGCAACCTAGGAAGGAAAGGGTTTATTCAGCTTACTCTTCTAGATCAATGTTCACCATTGGAGGAAATCAGGACAGGAACTCAAACAGGATGGGAACCTGGAGGCAGGAGCTGATGCAGAGGCCATGAAGAAGCTGCTATCCATGGCTTGCTCAGGCTGATTTCTTAAAATCTAGGACCACTGGCCCGGGGATGGCACCACCCACAGTGGGCTGGGCATACCCCATCAATCACTTATTAAGAAAAAGCTAACAGGCTTGTCTACTGGAGGTTTTACAGAGATCTTTTTTTTTTTTTTTTTCCCAGCAGAGGTTCCATTTTTTCAGACGACTGTAGCTCCCACCAGATGGACATTAAACTAGCCAGTACACAATGTTTTTCAATCATCTTTTCTTTTCTTTTTTTTCAAAAAGAACAATTATAAGAAATATAATACATGTCAGAAAAGTATGTGTGTAGTGGAGAATAGAGTTTAGCTTAGGGCCTCGGACAGACTTTCTAGAAGATAATAGTGTTTAAGAAGAGACTTAGAGTGAGCAGGGCCGAGGACAGACAGATGGAAAGATACAAGGGGCAGACAGAACATGACCAGCTATGCACACAGAGTAAGACTCTGCATAAGTTAATTAAGTAAGTAAGTAGAGTCTGGACTCCAGAGCAGGCTACCTGAATCCAAATTCTGCCACTGACCCTTAAAAGAAATTTCTCTGCCTCACCTTTCTCAACTATAACATAGAGAATAATGTCCCTGACAGGGAAGCTAGAAGGATTAAGTAAATACATTGGCACATGTCCAATATTTAGCACAGTGTTCATCCCATAACAAGAGTTAAAGTTTACTGTGTTCTCAGCACTGTCCTGAGAGGATGTTGTCTCCTGCCTTAGCCTCCCAAGGTGTGGGATTATAGGTATAAGCAAGCATGCATGGCCAGCTCAGAGTCTGAATACTTAACCAGTGTCATTGTTGCCTGCCTTGCTGGTGGCAGGGCTGTGTAGCTGGCTTGTATTTTGTTTCAATTCTGGCACATAAGCCTCCTCCACTATTTGGGAATGGGGAGTGGCACTGTGGAGGAGGGTCTTGAAAGCTGGAGAAGTGCTTGAGATCCCATTAATAAATTATTATTGTTAATATAATTATTTTTGTACACTTTTATTTACTGTTATTGCATGTGCATACACATGTATGCATGCCACATCACGTGTCTGGAGGTCCAAGGACAGCATTGTGGGGGTCAGTTCTTTCCTCTCATCCTTAGCTGGGTTCTGAGATTGAACCCACGTCATCAGACTTGGTCTGCAGACGCTCTACCCTGAGTGTTAGCCCCAGCCCTCATTTATTTTTACTTGTGTTTGTTCTGGTTTTTGAGACAGGGTTTCTCTGCGTAGCATTGGCTGTCTTGAAACTTGCTTTATAGACTAGCTTGGCCTTGAACTCACAGAGATGCATCTGCCTCTGCTTCTCTCTGCTTCTCTCTGCCCCTCTGCCCCTCTGCCCCTCTGCCCCTCTGCCCCTCTGCCCCTCTGCCCCTCTGCCCCTCTGCCCCTCTGCCCTGTGCTGGATTAAAGGCCTGAGCCACCACAACCCATCCCTTTATTATTTTTTAATTGACATGTAATAGCTGTACATATTTATGGAATAGAAGACAAGTTCTATGTCCTCAAAGCTCTGAACCTTACTGGGCAGAACAAAGGGGTGATGTAAATAAAACCACTGCAATTTTATTACGTGTGTGTGTGTGTGTGTGTGTGTGTGTGTGTGTGTGTGTGTGTTTTGTTCGTTTGAGAAAGGGTCTTACGAAGGTTGGTCTCAAACTCCCTATGTAGCTCAGCGTACTCTTGGACTCCTGAACCACATCCCTCTTCCTGGGTGGTGTGTACCACCACACCTGGCTCTTATTGCATTATTTACCACATTAAATATAGCCAAGACCAGCCACACATCCGTCAGCGGCAGAGTGGTTAAGAAAATTGTTGCATCTGTAATGTTTAAAGAAAGGTTGAGGGAAGTCCTATTTCGAAGTGGGGGGAAAAATGCAAATTCTCAAATGTTACATAACTTGAACTCAGTCTAGAAAGGGCAGAAAAGAATTCAAGGAAACTCGGAAGTGTTCACAGTGCTTACCTCTAGATGGTGCTATTTGGGTGCGATTTAAATTTTATATATATATCAATACACATGAATAATTTTGTTTGTTTGCCTTAGTTTGCTTTTCAAGACAGGATTTCTCTGTGTACCCCTGTCTGTCCTGGAACTCACTTTGTAGACCAGGCTGGCCTTGAACTCAGGGAGATCCACCTGCCTCTGCCTCCCAAGTACTGGGATCAAAGGCATGTGCCACCATGTACCAACACAAGAGTAATTTTTATAATCAGAATTTCAACTTTATGTTGTTTAAAAATTTGTTTTGTTAAAATTAACTATGATGGGGGGGTGGTGGTGCACACCTTTAATCTCAGCATTCAAGAGGCAGAGAGCCATGAAGATCTCTGAGTTAGTGGCCAGCCTGGTCTACAGTTTTTAGAACAGCCAGGGCTACACTGAGTTATCCTATCTTTAAAACAAAACAAAACAAAACAAAATAAAAAAAAAAACAAACCAAAAACCAAAGCCACACACACACACAACAAAAAGCTAACAACAATAAAAAACCAAAACCAATTCTGGTTAGTCAACAAAATGATGGACTGGGTATTAGGACCATCTTGTACCTCACTGGTACAATTAGGAATAATTATGCTCTAATTGCATTTTGAGAGAAAAGTTTTATTTTAACAGGAAGGGTGAAGCTAGCTGATGAGAGAGAGAACGGGGGGGGGGGGGACATGGAGGCAGATGTTCACGTGTCTCCACCAGTCAAAGATAGTTGGTATATCTAGGTTGGGTACTGGGTTACACTTCTGATTGAGCATTACCAAACTTATAAAGCCTTTGATTAACATTTAAAAAAATGTATAAAAGCAAAAAGGAAAAGGGGCCATGGGATAGGGGTTTTCTACGGAGGGGAAATGGGGAAAGAGGATGGCATCTGAAATGTAAATAAAATATTAAAAAAAAAAAAAAAAGTGAAAAAAAAAAAAACCAAAACCAAAAGAATAATGGTGAAAGTCACTAGCCAACAGAAAAACACGATTAGGCCACGAGGGCTACCACTGTACCCCGATGAGTGTCTACCGCTGCACCCCGATGAGTGTCTACCATTGTACCCCGATGAGTGTCTATGAACAAAAAGGAAAGGGAAGTTTTATTAAGCATATGGAGAAGCTGGGCCCTTATAACTTGCTGGATAGAAACAAGCTGTGGGCTGGAGACATGGCTCAGTGGTTAAGAACACTGGCTGTTCTTCCAGAGGACCAGGGTTCAATTCCCAGAATGCACATGGCAGCTCACAACTGTGTAACTGCAGTTCCAGCAGGTCCGACACCCTCACACAGACGTACATGCAGGTAAAACATCAATGCACAGAAAGAAAGGAAACAGGCTGTGTCTTTGAAGAATCTAAGACAAAACCAGCCAGGGTAGGGGGTTTTGCTGTTGTTGTTTTAGGTTTTTTTTTTTTTTTTTTTTGCTTTTGGTATTAAAGTCTTGTTATGTATCCCACCAGGTTGGCCTTGAACTCGTGGCCATTCTTCTGCTTCAATCTCTTGAGTGCTGGAAATACATGTATGTACCACAATGTCCATTTAATTTTTTTCCATAGTGAATACAACAAACCTCTCTTTCCTCATATTTCAAACTCTTTGTGATAGATTTCCAGACTCAGAGCTCAGAATCAAAAGATTGTTCTGGCCCTGTTAAACCCTTTTGTACAATACACCTCGCAATTTTATAAACAGCAATTTAATTGTTAAACATAATTGCAGAAGTATTATAATTCAAATAAATAATATATTAAAATTAACAAATTTTATTATTGTGATTAGCAAGGTCTATTATTAAAACGACTCACTCTTAATCAGCTTGGGTGTCTTTGATCTTTTTAGTGTAATTTTTTCATGTGGTATACTTGTGTGTATGTATTTGTGTGTGGATGTCAAATGTCACCACAACCTAGGTGCCTTCCTTGGTCACTTTCTACTTTAGTTTTTGAGACAGGGTCTCTCACCTAACCTGGGGCTTGCCGAGTTCACTGACTGGGCTGGGCCGGCTGCCTCTGAGGATCTTCCTCTGAACTCTCCAGCACTGGAGTTACAGGCATGGGGTAATTCACCTGGCTTTTACATGGGCTCTGGGGACCTGAACTCAGATCCTCACGTTTGTGCAGCAAGCACTTTACCCACTGAGCCATCTGGCCAGCCCCATAAGTCTTCCATGCGGTATCTTTCTGGGCCTTGTGGCTCTTTTCACTGAAACTGCTGGAAGGTCCCTGAGCCATAACGGTGTAATGAAGTTGGGAGGGCTCGAACAAGCCTTAGGAGTGCCAAGCAATCTTAGACAATGTAATATCAGCATTATTGGCTGGATGTAGGATAAATTATTTAATTGGGAACTTGACGCCTGACAAGGGAGAAACCAGAACCATGTGCACTTCCTCCAAGGATGTGAAGTCACGTGGGAAAGTATGGCCGTTGCTCAGAAAATGAAAGAGAGTTGTCTTATAGCCCAACCACCCCTCTTCGGGCTATACCCGAAAATAGTTTTTAAGTAAGAACATAGGTGTATTTATTGCAGCATTATTTACAATGCCTAACTGTGGAAAACATCCAGATGTATTATTTGGCTCTAAAAAGGAAAAGATTCTGGATCACTCAATTACAATTGAACCTTGAAGAAAGTAAGTTGTATGAGATCAAGTAGTCACAAGACAACAAATACTGTTGAAATCTCTCTACAGGAGCTACTTTGGTAGTCATGTTTGAACACAGAAAGCACAATGGGATTGCCAAAGACTCAGGAGAAGGAGGAGAAATTATCCAGGAAAGGGTAGAGTTTCAACTATGGAGGGTGAGAAAGCTCTGGAGTGGAGGGCAGAGACGGTCGCACAGCACTGTGTGTGTATTTAATGCCACTGAGTTACACCTTTCATGACAGTTCCCGGTGCTTGCTGTGGAAGCAGGAGGGCCTGTGTTAGAATCACCAGCACTCATCTGAAAAGATGGGTGTAGAGTGGCATGTTCTTGTAAACTCAGTGCTGGGGAGGCAGAGACAGAAGGAGGCCCAGAACTCATTGGCCAGGCAGTCTCACTGAATCAGCAATCTGCAGGTTTGGTGAAAGACTGTCTCAAAGAATAATGTGGGAGACAGCTAGAGAAAGACACTAAACATTGGAACCCACAACACACACACACACACACACACACACACACACACACACACACACACACTGTCTGCAGATGGACCAGTCAGACTTATCAATCTCTATATGAGTCAAGTTCAGAGGTGTCATCTTCAGATAAGTAGCTCACAGAGGTGACCCCAGCAGCCAGAGTGCTCAGGAGCTAATTCAATGCTTCCAGAGATGTAGTGTTCTAGAAGTCATAATTTAAACATTCGATTGTTGTCATTGACAAAGTCAGGTCAGGTTCATGCCAGAAACAAAAATTTTAAAGTTTACAAATTAAAAAGGATGGAAGCTTAAATCGGGTGTTGCACGTGACTCTTTGATTAAGGTCACCAGGACTTTTTGGAAATGAAGAATCTGAACTTGAGCCAGTGGTCTTGAAGACTAACAGTGACTGGAAAGAAGTGCAGAGATGGGTATCTCCTGGTAGGACTTTGTAACCAGCACCCTAGAAATGTACAGCCCATGACCTTCACAGACAAACTGAGTACCTTGAGTAGCAGTTTGGGATCTAAGGGATAGAAAAACATCGCCTAGAATCCTCAGAAAGAATCAAGAGACTCCTGGGCTTCTATGTTCACCCAGGATAGATACTGAACTTACCGCATCATTTGAATACTGCCTCAAAGGTTCATGTGGTCCTGTACAAGAGTCTCACGTGACGGATGTGTGAACAAGTGTGAACAGCGGATGAAGCTGAAGGACAGGTTTTCCTCCCCTGCCCAGGAGCTCCTCCGCTCTCCCAAACTGATGAGAATTTTGGTATAGGACAGGAGGGCTGGTGTCAGGTTGTAAAATGCTCCTAGGCTCCCAGTCCCTCCCTGACCCAGTGGCTCAAGTCAGCCCAGCCCCATGGTTACTTCTGTTCCTGCACTGGAGCTGCAGTTGTCTGCACAGGAGCTGGGCTTAGTGAGTTGTCCTCTATCCATCCTTCCCTTCATGCTGGAGATGGAACCCAGGGCCTCACATGTTGCACAAACTCTCTGTCTTGTTCTCTGCCAAGTTGGCCAGCAGGACTCAGATTCTTCATCTTGGTGTCTTAGCCTCTGGGGTAGCTGGGGTTATAGGTGTGTACTACCATGCCTGGGCCAGGCAGGTTGTCTGTCTCTTTAAATTCCTATGGGTGCTAGGAGCAGGGTATTGATAATTCTTCCCAGGCTATAGTCAGGTCTATTCTGAGGAGCTGAGCTGGGATGCCAGAGGCTCAGGGTTCTGGTTAAATACCTGCTGGAGTGCAAGGCAGCTTTCCAACCTTTCTCCTCCTTATTGGTTCTCAGGCTCCATCCACCCCCACACACTAGGTGGTCTTGGCCTGCAAGGCTGGCAATGTCCCCCCAGGCTATCCTGCAGACAGTGGCAAAACCCAAGGGAGATAGCATTCCCCTCTCTGCCTCTTTACAACCTCTCTCCCATGGGTCCTCTGTAGAAAAGGAGAGCCATAGCAAAGGAAGCCTCGGCTCTCTATTAAGTGTGTGTGTGTGTGTGTGTGTGTGTGTGTGTGTGTGTGTGTGTGTGTGTAGATGTGCATTGAAAAATGATTGTGTCCCTTTTCCAATTTCTCCACAGCTCCCACCTCCCAGCCTGCTCATCTGTGCAGGTAGACCCCCCAGGCTTGTCATTAAGTCACTATTTCTGACACTTCTGCAGCTTCTATGCCCTAGGGGTGGGGATGAGGGAGGCTCTGTCTCTACCTCCCCCCACCCCCCGCCCCTGAAAAGCTTCAGCTGCATGCGTCCTCCAATATCCCAGCAGCCATTTGCCCCCACCCCAGAACCAGCTTTCCAAATCTTCACTTGGGGCTGATGGGGGGGGGGCTGCTTTACAGATGACCCTCCCCATCCAACTGGAACGTCCAGATTGCAGCAGGAAGAGATAGAGGGTTCAGGGCCTAGAATTCAATTCAAGGAGGAGGGTGTCTATCTGTCCAGCTGTTCCTGTCCACCTTTCTGACCTACTCTGCTAAGGGAGAACTCTGGGTTTGTCCCTCTGGCCACACTGTGTGGCCCTGCCTGGGAGGGCTGGCAAGTGTGAAGACAGAGGCAGAGAGTCCCACTCTCTTCCCTCCTCTCACCTTTACAGAACTTTTTTTCTCTTTGATGGACATTGAACCCAGCTCCTTAGGAATCCTAGGCCAGTGTTCTACCACTGAGCCACACCAACAGCCTGGGATTTCTCCTAAGGATAAACCAGTACCACCAGTACCACCAGTACCACCAGTACCAAGTGTGCTATCACTATGGGCCTTTTGTGTATAGGCTTCATTATGCTGAGGTCATTTCCTTCCATTTCTAGTTTGTTGAGAGTTTCTATGATAAAAAGGTATTGAATTAAAAAAAATATATTTATGGCATCTGTTCTCATTTCATTTCTGTTGCTGTGATAAAAAACACACGGACAGAAAACAACTTAGGGAGGAGAGGGTTATTTCAGCTCACAATTCCAGATTATGGACCATCACTGATGGTCCTGCCAAGGCAGGAACTTGAAGGTAAGACAGTTTGTTATTCCACACAGAGCAACCGCCAACCAAGGGACTCACTCTGCAGCCAAGAAATACAGCAGAAACTGTGGAGGAGGATGCTTGTTCACCAGGCAGTTTATGCTGAGCTGTCTTCTTTACACAGGTCAGGGCCATCTGCCTAGGGACATTACAGTGAGAGGGACCTGCAAATACCATTGGTGGAATTCAGGGCAACTGACTAAGTGAGCAACAGAGAAGAGTCCGTTGATGAGCAGACTCTCAAAGGTTACAAAACAAAACTTTGAGCAACTGATGCTGAGGGTGGTTCTTCCTGAATGGGCCTCCTGGTTTTGGGAAGCAGATATTGGACAAGGTACCAATGTAGGGGAAGGGTCTGTTGAAGGGGCCACATTACAAGTACTCACTGTCTGAATGGAGAAGAGGGAAACCAGAATTCATGGCGGGCGGGTGTTTCCTAGAACAAAAGTCAAATACACAGTGATGGGAAATTTATGTGACTGAAAGATAGAACACTTGCCGAGCATACACAAGCCCCAAGTTTGATGCTTCCAGCTGCCACAAAAGTAAATGCACAGCATCAAACTCATATATGTGTGTATACATGTGTGTGCATGTTCATGTGTGTGTGAGTATATAAATTCATATGTACATATATGTGTGTGCATGTGTGTGTATAAATTCATCTGTATATGTGTGTGTATAAATTCATATATATACACACACATATATGTGTGTGTGTGCATGTGTGTGTGTGTATGTGTGTGTGTGTTGAGATAGAATTTCTCTGTGTAGCCAGGCTGGCCTCAAACTCAGAGATTCATCTACCTCTGCCTCCCAAGTGAAGTTTGTTAAAAACAGAAAAGCAAGATCAGAGGCAGTGGTCCACACCTGTAGTCCCAGATCTTGGGAAGCAGAGCCTGGTGAATTACTATAATTTAAGTATATGAGACCAGCCTGGGAAACATACTAAGCCATCTCCAAAAGGAGAAAGAAGAAATGAGAACCAGAAAAACAAGATATGGCTGGTTGGATGGCTGAAATCCCAGCTGAAACACAGCCTCTGGAGAAAGAAGGGGAAACTTTCTTTGTCCTTGACAAGTGGCTTCACGCTCAGAACTTCAGTGGATTCATTTGCAAAACGGGGAACTTTCTTTCTCATTGCACTGCTGGGGTTATGGTAATAATGAAATAGAAGAAAGGACAAGAATGAAATGAGAATCCCTAGTGAGATCTGGGTACCAGGATGAAGGTCTGAAAAGGGAGGCAAACGGAAGCCCTTGGCGGATGCCACTCTTGGGTCCACATTCTTTTCACGCCGGTGTGCTGGATCCTGAAACAGGTTGATTTGAGATCTTGTCTTGAGACATGTGCAACACCCTTTGACAGACAGCCTGCTGGAGCAGAGGTAGCTGGGAACACTTACTTCTTATTCCCAAGCTCTGCGTCCTGGATGCATTAGTGCCAGCTTGTCTTACCAGTTATCTCCCAGGCAAGATGGACAGTTCAAAAAGGCTCGGGAAACCAGAGGAGTGATCCAGGATCTGGCCCAGAGGACAACTTGTCCTCTCATCCATGAGGTCATCAGACAGCAGCGGCTTGTGGCTAGAGGAACAGAGCAGTAGCTGGAGGCTGGAGGCAATGAATGGCGCTTGGTTCTGGCAGGTAGCTCTTGAGCATTCTGGCTGCCTGGGCCCTCTTCTGCATTAATTACCCAACAACATGGTTCAGGCTGTTCTCCTTTGTACTACTTTAATTAACGGAGATCTCCTCCAAGCAAACCAGCTGCCGCATAAGTTGTCAAACTGTCAGCACACATAGGATGGGTGCCATGGCGACATTAAGTGTGGGAACTACTCATGGGCTTCCTGGATCCTTGGCATGGGAGACTCTGTCCCTCCAGTCCATCCTGGTAGCAAAGATGGGCACAGGAACATCAAGGTCAAGAGAGGGATTGGGGTCAGAGTTGGGTCTGACCTTTGCCTGCCAGTCATTTGCTATGAGAGTTCAGGAAAGTCACTCAACTTTTCTGAATTTGACTCATCTGCAAAGTGGGGATACAACCACTTACCCTGAGCCAGGACTGTGGTCAGGAATGTGTGCAACACAATTTACCTGGGGCCTGTGGTACCCGTCAAGTGTGTCCATGAGTCAGAGTCAGGCAGTTATTCTAGTCATTCTGGCTTTCCAACCAGACTCTTTCTTTACATGTTTTCATTGTTGTTGTTGTTGTTTGAGACAGGGTTTCTCTGTGTAGCCCTGGCTGTCCTGGAACTCATTCTGAAGACCAGGCTGGCCTTGAACTTAAAGATCTGCCTGCCTCTGCCTCCCCAGTGCTGGGGTTAAAGGCATGTGCCACCACCAAGTGACACTTATACATTGTTTATGTTATGTAGATTGGTGGTGGGTATTAGATGGGTGATGGGTGGTAGAGGGGTGGTGATGGGGTGACAGGTGGTAAATGGGGTGGTAATGGGGGGTGGGAGGTAGATGGGGGATGGGAGGTTGATGAGGTGATTGCTTTAAGGAGGAAAAGGCTGGGTTCAGACTTGAAGGACAAGAAGGAGATAGGTGTGGACAGGAAATGAGGGTAGAGGATGGTGTCATGGTCCAGATAAATGCCCAGGGTAGCCTAGGCTGGTCTTAAATTTGCTTTGTAACCCAAGCTAGTCTTGGATTCTTGAGGTTTCCTGTTTCTACCTTGTGCCACCACACCTGGCCATATTTGTATTTTGAAAGGACTATTTACATGAGATGTGTATAGTGAGTTGGAAAAGATTAGATATAGGGCCAAGTAGAGGGAGTTGTCTATTTTTATGTATTTGTTTATATATTTATTTTGTTTGTTTTTCAAGACCTGGTTTCTCTGTGTAGCCCTGGCTGTCCTAGAACTCACTCTGTAGACCAGGCTGGCCTCGAGCTCAGAGATCCACCTGCCTCTGCCTCCCAAGTGCTAGGATTAAAGGTCTGTGCCACCACTTCCTGACTGGAAGTTGTTTAAATTCAGATCAAAGCTGAGATTTCTAAGTTTTAAAGAAGAGAAAGAGGGTTCTCTTCATTTAGAGAATATTAAGAATTAGAAGCTTCATAATTAATATTGATTAGACACGGGAACCCTAGGAACAGAACAAAAGAAGAGGCCATTAAGAAGAGGGGCCCGAGCACTGGTGCAGTGCTTGCTGACAGTGGGTGCAGGTACTTGCTGACAAGCCTGACAACTTGAGTTTGATACCCAGGACCCACATGATGGAAGAAAACATTTGATTCCTGAACATGGTCCTCTGAGCTCCCCATGTGTGTCCCTTCCACTAAATAAACAAATGTAATAATAAAAGGAGAGGTGGGAGAAGGCTGGATATATGGTTGAGTGGTAAGATGCTTGCTTGTCTAACATATCCCAGGCCCTGCTTCAGTCCCCAGTCCCTCACCCCTTAGGTGACCAGAAAGGTGAGAAGTGTCAGTATTTGTCAAGAGAGAAGATAATGGAGTCAGCACTGCGGAGTTTATAGAAGGGCACCGTCAACAGCAGCCAATACTGCTGGGCATCCGCCTGCAGGACTAAGCGGTCTGCTCCAAAATAAAAGGCTGGTGTCCTTGATGAGTTGTGAGTGTCCTGGGGAAGCAAGCAAGGGATAGATTGTAGTGATTTAGGAAATGAGGAGAAGGTGGGAAGGAGGGGGGGCGGGAAACGCTCTTAAGAGAATGAATGGAAGAAGAAAGAGAGAGAGAGACAGAGAGGGACAGAGAGAGAGAATGGTGGAAGGCCACGTTGCCTGGAAGAGTCGACATTTTAAGGTGGGAGAGATTTGACCATATTTGTATGGGGGGCATGTTCTAGTAGAGAACAGGAATCTAAAAACACATGCAGGAAGAGGTGGGGAAGGAAGGATAGTCAGAGCAGGTTTCCAGGAGAGCTGAGAGCTGTAGGATGTGAACACCAGTGAGCAATTAACCAGGAACATTGTGAGATGGGAGGCGGAGGAGGTGGAAATGAGCACAAATGTGAGCAGGCTCTGCCTGCCATGGGCTTAACCCTCGCTCTAGAGAAGAAGGCATGCACAGCCGGAGAGATGGCCCAGAGCTTAAAAACACTCACTGCTCTTTTTGGTTTGTTTGTTTTGAGACAGGGTTTCTCTGTGTAACCCTGACTGTCCCTGAACTCACTCTGTAGACCAGGCTAGCTTGGAATTCAGAGATCCATCTGCCTCTGCCTCTGCCTCTGCCTTTGGAATACCTGGATCAAAGGTGTGCACCATCATTTGCAAAGGACCTGGGTTCAGCTGTTGGCACTGCATAGACAGGGCATGATGGTACATACCTGTTATTTCATTATCAGCAAGGCAGAGGCAGGAGGATTGAAGTTCAAGGTCATCCTCAGCTACATATCGCAAGTTTGAGGCCAGCCTGGGATATTGGAAGCCCTGTTTCAAAAAGGCTAGGCATAAAGATTTATTTTTTTATTTTTATTATTTTTTTAATTTTAATTTTTATTTTTTCGAGACAGGGTTTCCCTGTGTAGCCCTGGCTGTCCTGGAACTCACTCTGTAGACCAGGCTGGCCTTGAACTCAGAAATCCACCTGCCTCTGCCTCCCAGGTCCTGGGATTAAAGGCGTGTGCCACCACTGCCCAGCTATAAAGATTCTTTTTTTTTTGTCAACACAGATGGAGACTAAGTTGGAAAGAAGAAAGAAAGAAGGAAGGAAGGCAGGAAGGAAGGAGGGAAGGGAGGAAGGAAGGAAGGGGGAGGGAGGAGAGAAGGGAGGGAGAAAGGGAGGGAAGAAGGGAAGGAGGCAAACAGGCAGGCAGTGCTAGTGCCCAGCCTACATCCTCCTTTTCTCTAACTCTTCAGGTGTCTGATAGCAACAGATAAACTAACAGACAAAGATCTTTATTTAAGCTGGTGGTACAAGTCTTTCATCTCAGTGCTTGGGAGAGAGACACAGATCTCTAGCAGTTCAAGGCCAGCCTGGTCTACAGAGTGAACTCCAAGCCAGTCAGGCTTCTATAGTGATATTCTTCCTAAACAAACAAACAAACAAACAAACACATAAACAAATAAATTTTTAAAAGTTCTTGTTCAGTCTCTGTGTCTAACATTGCCTCATAGCTGGGCACTCCCCCCATGCCAGTCCCTGTACCCACACACCATGGCACCTCTTCATGTCACCATTAGGTCTGTGTTATGCAGTTAGAATCCTCTGCCATGAGAAAACAGGCCCAGAGAAGATTAGAAGCCTGAGCAGCCAGTTAACAGCACAGCCAAGCGCAGCTCTGTTGACTCAGACAGATCAGAGCCTTCTTTTAGAAAGTGAAGCCTGAGGCCCACACTTCCTGGAGATTATTTTTAAAAGGTGATAAAGAAGAAAGGGGAGGATCATGTTGTGGTGGGAGATCCCCAGAGCCAAGGGTAAAAGCATTTGTATTGATGTCATGTTCGTTTAGAACTTTCTCATTTATATTTTAATTTGGGTATTCACTTGTTGGTGCTAGGGACTGAACCCAGGACTTCAGGCATGCTAAGCCCAGACTTTATTATTAAACTCTACCTCAGTCTCCAGTGTTTATTTTTACATTAAAATTTTTATGTATACATATATACATGTGTTTAATTCATCTTTTAGTGGGGACAGAGTTTCATATAGCCCAGGCTGACCTCATTATGTAGCCCAGGATGATCTTGTATTTTCTGACCATTTTAAGTGCTGGGATTATAGCATGTACCAACCACTCTGTTTAGGCAGGGCTAGGTTTGAACTCAGGGCTCTATCTATGCTGGACAAGCACTCTAACACCTGAGCTTTATCTCTGCCCTACTCTATAGTTTTATAAAGTAGACATTACACTTTATTCCTCATGCAAGGAAATCGAGGCCTAGATGGGAGGTGGCTTTCATTAACGGCAGAACTGGGGCCAGACACAGGTCTTGTTTTTTTTCCCATCTACGTCACTATAAGGCCATCCAGACACAAACCCACACTGCACTATGACTGGCCCATGCCCTTCATCACACAGGATCATCTAGGTTTAGTTGCAGGAGAGCGAGACTAAGAGAAGGTCTGTACTCCCCATAGATGCCCCCTCACCAATCCCAAGACCTGGCATCGTGAACCAGTGTCTGTAGGGGAGGAAGGTGATCCTTAGGCAGGGCTTTTGAACTTGGGCAGATCTGGCTCTGAGCTGAGGGACAGGGTTCTCAGACGAGGTGGAAAGAGAGGTGTGTGGGAGGGGTGTTTAACAGGGAACATTCAGGGTCCTAGATAAATGAAGTTTTGTGGAATTCAGGCTTTCTGTGTCTTTTTCAGAGATAAGCATGCTGTTCACCCGGAAGCTCAAAGGTGACCAAGGGTGGCTGTAAGAAAGAGAAGCACAATCAGAGTGGCTTGCTGAGCCTGGCACAAGGCCAAGTCCAGCACAGTTAGGGACAGATGCACGCGGCAGTGGACTCACACATGAACTGTGTGTTAGGGAGTGTGATGTCATGAGCAGGTCTAGGTCTCAGGTCTAGAGAATGGGAGAAGATTCTCCACCTTCGGCTCCGTGGAAGGACCCATCCAAAAGACAAATCACAACACATTAAGACCGGGCCTGACCTAGCTCCCGCCACCCTTCGGCTTGTCTTGCCCTGGTGCTGGCCATGCTAGCAGCCCCTGGCTATTTAATGCCTCATTAGTGACATTGCTCATTAAGTTGATCTTTTTCATCTCCTTAGTCTTCCAGTTCTGAGCTGTCACCTCTGTCACTCCCAGCCTGGGGCTGGGTTAACCCTCGGTGGCTCCCACACTAAGGATCCTACACAGGCTGCTGTCAGTGCTGTGACACAGATTCCACAGAATCAACCGGAACTCCCGTTAGGGGATGTAGCTGGCTTCTTAATGCTTGTGCAAGGCCCCACAAACTGAGAGGCAGAAGGGACAAGAATTTTTTTCTGTCATGTTTTTGTGTGTGAAGAGGTCCGTCAGAGGGCTTCCCTTCGTTTTGTGTCTTCCCCGGGGCCTCTGGTGGCTTGTTGGTAATCTATAGTGTTGGGTTTGTAGACGTATAGACTCATCTCTGTCTTCATCTTTGCCTGATGTTCTCTGTCTCTGTCTTCTCTCTCTCTCTCTCTCTCTCTCTCTCTCTCTCTCTCTCCATATGGGGATGGGGACTGTGTTCAAAGTTCACCTATTTTATAAAGACATCAATCATATTGGGTTAATTCCCATCCAAATGACCTTATTTTAACCTGGCTGCCTCTGTGATGAGCCTATCTCTAGTTTAGGTAACATTGTGAGGACATAGGGGTTAAGAATCTCCTCCTCTTCCTTCTGTTCTTGTTTGGTGTGTGCATGTGTGTGTGTACATGTGTTTGTGTGTGTGTGTGTGTGTGTGCATGGGCACGCGTGTATATGCATGTGTTTGTGTGAATGTGTGTGTGTGTCCAAGTATGTGGAGATCAAAAGACATCTTTCAGAATTGGTTCTCCCCTTCTACTGTGGGTTCCAGAAATGTGTTTGTGTGGCAAACACTTTGCCACCTGAGCCATCTTGCCAGCCCCCAGCATGTCTTCTCTGAAGGACACAGGACTGTCTGGCTCTGGCTTTAACTTTTCATCCTTGTTTTTTAATAGTCATAATAAGTGAGCAAAGAGGCTTCTTGTTGTTGTTGTTGTTGTTGGGTTTTGCTTGGTTTTTTTTGTTTGTTTGTTTCTGATTTTCAAGAAAGTTTCTCTGTGTAGCTCTGGCTATCCTGTGAGCACCGTGTGTCTATAAGAAACTGCCACCCAGAATGGCAGGGTCTCAGGAATGAGTTTTGGAAGGGCAGAGTGAGTGTCATGTCGAAGAGCAGAGATAGGAAGAAAAGGGGGCATAAAAGGAGAAGGACCGAGGAAGAAAGATTAAAACAAAATAAATTAAAGGGCAGAGTTTATAAAAGAGGAAAGTGTGGCAAACCTCTCACCTGGACCTAACTCAGCAGTAGTACAGGAGCCCTGCTGGGACATTCTCTGCTGGGGGAGGGGTAGCTAGACCCTTGCTTCCCTCTCTCCTGCCTGACTTTGCCCAGATGTAGGTGGTCACGGAAGGAGTAGAGACTACAAGAGGTAGAAGGTTAACTGGGAGACCACCCACAAAGGAAACTCATGCTAAGCTGTGCTTTGATGATGCAGACGAACTACCTATGTCCTGTGGGTTCCGTAAACTTGCTGGCTCACCAAGGTGGATTTGGACCAACTTGTTTCTTTGGCCTGCTCTATGTGGGGTGAACAGAAAGAGGCTCCCCAGGAAAAGGCACGCACCAATTGGCCGGAAGAAGTTGATTCGCTGCCTTAGAGGATGTTTCTGCTCATAGACAAAAGGTTGAATTCCATTGCATGGAATTCAATGTATGTGAAAAGCGAAGACTCAGTACATGTACAGTGAGAGGGGTTAGCTGTGGCTGTTTCAGAGAGACACAGATTGGTTTGGGCATTGTTAAGTTCTCCAGAGCACATATATTCGTGTAGACCTAGCTACAACAATTTACAGAGATTTGAATTTAAGAGAACCTCAATTATAATATCAAAATTATATCCTGGGGACTGGTCATGTAGCTCAGTGACTTAGCATGCATGAAACCCCGAGTTTCATCTCCAGCATCACATAAACATCCCAGTACACAGGAGATAGAGGCAGGAAGATCAGAAGTTCAGCGTCTTCCTTGTCTGCCTGTCAAGTTTGAAGCCCGGCTGGGTTACACAGGGTCTTATTTTGTTGGGGTTTTGTTTTGTTTTGTTTTGTTTTGTTTCGAGACAGGGTTTCTCTGAGTAGCCCTGGCTGGCCTTGAACTCAGAGATCCTCCTGCCTCTGCCTCCTAAGTGTTGGTACTAAAAGGCTTGTGCCACCAAGCCCGGAAATATCCTGTTTTGTTTTTGTTTTTAAAAGATAAACACATAATAAAACCAAGAAAGAGAGTGACACATTTCTTTAGTAATTAGCCACTGCTAAGGCGTCCACGTTCCTGTAAGCAGTCTAAGAAAACTCATCGGATCATTTAAAAAAAAAAAAAGAAAGAAAGAAAGGAAAATGGGAAAAAACATGGAGACTGAAGAGGGGCTAGTGGAGAGGAGCAGAGCCAGTGGGAGGGGACACAGGACGGTAGCAGTGGGCAAGGATGATCAAACAGCATGTGCACGTATAACAATGCCATAGTCGTATCATTATTATATGTAATTAACATATAGCGATAAAACGTTCAAAAATAAATTATATCATGAAAATGAATAAAATGAACCCCTTCCTTGCTGTCTCCACATCAGTCCAATTGTCAGGAGCTTCGACATCCTTTTTGCTCACACTTGTGAACACTGTTCATAACAAACACATACCATGTAGTCTAGCACATAATAAGTAGTCCTGAGGTACAAACCTTCACTCCATGCCCACACACATCATGTTCTGGGGATTCAGGAGTGGGATGAGAGCAGGCCTGAGAGCTTCCTACCTCCCAGCTCTGGAACAGGGAGCCAGACACCAGGAGTCAGAGGGTGTTCAGGCTTTGGTGGGATGGTACAAAATGACGTTCCCTCTCCCCAGTAACATAGCACGGCCCAGCAGAAACCCCAAATCATAATTAAAAGATGCCCTGCAACTCCCTTGGCAGCATAAATTTTGAAGATGAAAGTAAATGATTAAAATAATTAAACACTTCAAGCTGACAAGCCGGAGCGGAATCTTGCCAGCGGACGTTTGTCAGTAATTAGGTAATTAATCCTGGTGCAGATTATATACGCCATAACAAACCAGTCAGGCTGAACGGAGCCGGCTGCTCAGAATTAGACTTTTAAAAAAGAAGGGAAGGTTTGGGGGATGAAAGGGCAGATAAGAAGAGAGAACTTAAAATCGGAGAAAGCCACAGCTTGCTCCTGTGGCCACCTGGCAGTACTCTACCAGACAGCGTGGGCTGAGACCACACTGGGCCTCCTGGAGAGTTCTGGGCTTGAATCTAGACTTGAAAGCAGTTGCCTGCTGGGACTTCAATGGGATTTCAAGCTGGGGAGGGGGAAGTACCTCTGTCCCTCTGTCCCCAGATCAGAAGGAGGGGTGGAAAGGAGACCAGGGAAGAAGTGACTTCTTATGGCCTGGCTATGTCACACCCATTCATTGGTCCATCCTGCGAGGGCCCTCAGGCCTGTGGAAAAGAATGTCAAGAACTGAGTTGGAGGCATCAGAGCCCAGCCCAAGCAGTTGGATCAGGGCAGGTTCTGATTGAAATGAAAGAATATGTGTTGTAACTACAGTACATAGAAATAGAAAATGATTTGAGCAATATAACTTTATTATATTTTAAAAGTGTGTGTGTGTGTGTGTGTGTGTGTGTGTGTGTGTGTGTGTAAACTGGAGTCAGTTGGAAACTGCCAACATGAGTGCTGGAAACTAGACAGGTGAACTTGGGTCCCCTTAACAGCTAAGCCATCTCTCCAGCCTCCAGAAAAGGCACAGTGCAATAGCAAGCATCTGCAATCCCAGTGTTCCTAAGGCGAACTTTGGAAGCTTGCAGGACACCTGGCTTTGCACACTCAATAGTAAGCAACAGAAGAGAGACACTGATCTCAAACGAGTGGAAGGCAAAGAGGAATGTCTTCTGACCTCCATAGCATGCCGTGCACTTCTACTCACACACACAATCACACACACACACACACACACACACACACACACACACACACTCAAACACCATCTACACAGAAATAAAATAATTAATAATAATAGTAAAGGGTGAAGCCCCTGAGCGTTAGCACAGGTGCTGATGTCACCATGGCCACTTGCCCCACCGCCCAGTAGAGAGAGGCCTGGGAGAGAAAGATGCAGGAGGGAAAAGCAGGCTGTGTCTGAGGGCCACAGCCACAGCTTACACAGGGCACCAGAAACCACACTATGTTTTAAACTCACCTCTAAGGTGGGTGTAGTGGTGCATGCCTTTAACTCCAGCACTTGAGAGGCAAAGGAAGGCAGATCTCTGTGAGTTCAAGGCCAGCCTGGTCTACAGAGGGACAGCCAGAGATACATAGTGACACTCTGTCTAAAACAAATATCTCACTTCTGGCTTGGTGGAGTCATATATGGTTTTCTTACCAGCATTCAGGAAGCAGAAGGATATTGATCTCAGTAAATTCAAGGCCTGCCTGGTCCACATAGCTAGTTTTAGGTCAGCCAAGGCTACATAGTGAGACCCTGATTCAACACCACCCACAAACAAACAAACAAACAAACAAACAAAAACATACACCAAAACCCAAACCAAAACAAACCTCACCACTGCTCCTAAACTTTGTTTAGATAAGTTCATGTGTCCTGTAGGAAGGAGGAGGAAAGATTGTGTATGTGTGGTGTGTGTGCCTGTGTATGTATGTGTCTCTGTGTGTGTCTCTGTGTGTGTCTGTATCTATGTGTGTGTATCTCTGTGTAAGTGTGTGTATGTGTGTTTGTGTACGTATGTGTGTGTGTCTGTTTGTGTCTGTGTATGTGTGTGTATCTCTGTGTATGTGTGTCTGTGTCTATGTGTGTGTATCTCTGTGTATGTGTGTGTGTCTGTGTGTGTATGTGTGTATCTCTGTGTATGTATGTGTGTCTGTGTGTGTGTCTGTGTGTATATGTGTCTGTGTCTATGTGTGTGTATCTCTGTGTCTCTGTGTGTGTCTGTGTGTGTATGTGTGTATGTCTGTGTATGTGTGTGTCTGCATGTATGAATTTCAGCTTTGTGACCACAGCAGAAGAAAACAGCCCTTCATAAGACCAAGGAGAGGGCAAAGATACTCCTGTGGGCTGGACCATCCAAGACCTCCCTCAGGAAGAGGCAAGCCTGTGCTGTGCCTTGGAAATGGAAGGAATCAGAGAACAGAGGAGAGGAAGGAAGGTGTTTTGGCAGAAAAATATATATATTGACTCCATTACAAAATGTAATGGATTCACATGCGTAATCCCCTTGCATACTCATTGGACTGAAGAACCCTTGAAGTTCTGTCTCATTTGATAAGCAATATAGTGGAGCAGCTAAGAGTGAGTTTTTAAATTTTTTTTTATGATTAACTACATAGCGTGAGGAATAAACACATGTGTGTCTGGTCTCTCAACCTACCTTATATAATCATCACCACCACCAGCATCATCATCACCATCATCACCACCACCACCACCACCATCATCATCACCACCATCATCACCATCACCATCATCACCATCACCATCATATTTCTTTTCTAGAAGATGGCAAGTGGATGTGGGAGTTAAGAAAATGGAGATAGAGCCGGGCGGTGGTGGCACACGCCTTTAATCCCAGCACTTGGGAGGCAGAGGCAGGCAGATTTCTGAGTTCGAGGCCAGCCTGGTCTACAGAGTGAGTTCCAGGACAGCCAGGGCTGCACAGAGAAACCCTGTCTTGAAAAACAAAACAAAACAAAAAAAAAAAAACAAAAACAAAAAACAAACAAAAAACAAACAAAAAAAAAAAAAAATGGAGAAAATGGAGATAGCTGTGTACCAAGGATGTCAAAGAGAAGGCAGCAGACTGGGGGCTCAGGACTAGGGAGAGATCAGACATTGTAAATACCACAGAGGGTGAGAGTTAAGTTTGAGTTAAAAATCATTAGAATGGCCAGGCATGGTGGAGCAGACCTTTAACCCAGCACTCAGAAGGCAGAGGTAGGTGGATCTCTGTGAGTTCAAGGCTAACCAGGGATACATAGAAAACAGACAGAGGTTAGAAAAGATAGATATCTTGGTAGTTAAACGTGTTTGTTGTTCTTGCAGAGACACTGGGTTCAAGTCCCACATGACAGCTCCAATTCCAGGGAACCCAATGCCTTCTTTGGACCTCTGAGAGCACAGGCACACAGGTGGTACACAGGCATACATTTGAAAAAAATTATGTATAAAATAAAATAAATAAGTCTTAAAAATAGCAAATGACAACTAGACACTTTGTGGGAATGGCTTGAAAGTCTCCCCAAGACTCAGGCCTCTTCTCTAACATAACACCAATGGTTGACTATGTCATCCATCCACACACACACAGGTTGAGTTTGAGCTATGCATGGCATCTCGTGTCTGTAATCCTCCTGAGGTTAGGACAAGGTTGTCATAAATTCAAGGTCAGCCTGCACCATAATACAAAACCAAAAAACCAAAACAAACAAACAAAAAAACCCAACCCAAACAAACCCAAAGGCTAAGTGTGGTGGTGCACGCCTTTAATCCCAGTACTCAGGAGGCAGAGGCAGGGGGATCTCTGTACACTGGAAGCCAGCCTGGAATACAGAGTGAGTTCCAAGACAGCCAGGGCTATACAGAGAAACCCTATCTTGACTCGCCCTACCCCCAAAAAAACCCAATCAATCAACCAACCAACTAAAACAAAACAAAACAAAAAACCCCCAAATCCCACCCCCCCAAACAAAAAACAATAGCAACAACAAGAAAAAACAGCCAAACAAACGGTTGATGAGGTAGTGTGGGGATAAGAGTGCTTGCTATACAAGCACGAGGAACTGAGTTCAAATCCTTTGAGCTCAGGTAAAAACTCATGTGTGGTTGTGCATGCCCATAACCCCCCATCACTATGGGGTGCAGAGGCAGGGGGATCACTGAGGATTGCTGGCTGGCAGCCTAGCTTCAGGTTCAGTGACAGACCCTATCTCAAAATAAGATGAAGAGTTACAGAACAGGGTACCCAAAATCCTTCCCTGGGCTCCTCATGTACACAAAGGTATAACACACACACACACACACACACACACACACACACACACACACACACACACAGAGAGAGAGAGAGAGAGAGAGAGAGAGAGAGAGAGAGAGAGAGAGAGAGAGAGAAGATTCTGCAAATCAAGGGTGTTTATCCCAGTGGTTCTCAACCTGTGGGTCATATATATATCAGATATCCTGCATATCAGATATTTATATCATGATTCATAACAGCAACAAAATTATAGTTATGAAGTAGCAACAAGAGAGTCTTATGGTTAGGGGGTCACCACATGAGAAACTGTTTACCCCATTTTGCAGCTCAAATACTGAGCTCATACAGCCCCTAAGTTACCACCTGTCTTCTCTCTGAGGGTTTCTACTGCTGTGCTAAAACACTATCACCAAAAGCAATGTGGGGAGAGAATGGTTTATTTCAGCTTACATCTGTAGTTCAGAATGAAGGAAACTTGGGGCAGGAAGCCTGAAGTAGGAACTTAAGCAGAAGCCATGGAGGAGTGCTGCTTACTGGCTAGATTCCATAGCCTTTTCAGTCTCCTTCCTTCCTTCCTTCCTTCCTTCCTTCCTTCCTTCCTCCCTCCCTCCCTCCCTCTCTTCCTTCCTTCCTTCCCTCCTCTTCCCACTCCCTCTCCCCTCCTCCTCCCCCTCCCCCTCCTCCCCCCTCTCTCTTCATTTCTTTTCCTTTCCTTTTTTCCTTTCAAGACGGGTCTCTCTATATAGACTCCTGGCTATCCTGGAACTCACTCTGTAGACCAGGCTGGCCTCAAACTCAAGAGATCCACCTGCCTCTGCCTCCTGAAAGCTGGGGGTAAAGATGTGCACCATCAACCAGCCTCAGCCTGCTTTCTTAAGTCATCAGAACTACCTTCCCAGGGATGGGATCACCCCCAATGAGCTGGGCCTATTCACATCAATCATTGATCTAGAGAACTCACTAAAGACTTACCTATAGGCAAATTTATGGAGGCATTTTCTCAATTGAGAGTCCCCCCTTCCCAATGATTCTGGCTTGTGTGAGGTTGACCTAAAATAATCAGGGATACCATCCTTTCCAAGCTTGACCACAGTTTCCAAATCAGGTCTTCTTACTTCATCAGCGTTGGAGTTTTAGAAGCACAGAGTTAAAAGTAATCCTTTGGGTTTGATCTAAGTGAAGAGTGGACCCGAGTAGCTGAAATGAGGCAGGTTTCTGCAGGGGAGGAGTGGGCAATGACTGTGGAGCTATGATTGCTTGTCAGACAAGATGGTGGGGGTGGGAATTAAAGGAAAATGGAGGGGGCTGGAAATTATTCAGAAGAAATAGGGAGCCACTAAAAGTCCTTTTTAGATGCTTCCTCTGGCAGGGATGAGCAGAATGAGCCATCGTGGGAACCCAGAGCCTGGAGCCTGTTGGGAAGTTGCCACAGTGAAGCTACAATGTTCTGTGCTGAAAGGTGGAGGCAGAAGTAAGCAAAACACAATTTAATTAAAAACGATTTAACTAAATTTGCTTCTGATTAGGCAGATGCACTTTACCAAAATGAATACCAGGAAGCAGAGAGGGGTTTGTCAATATAAAAGAGACTGATAAAAACGGAAAGGACAAGAGAGCTAGGGCACAGCTCAGCTGATAGAGTACCTGCCTAACACACAGGAACCCCAGCACTTCATAAACTAGGCATAATGGCATGTGCCTGCAACTACTCACCAGGGAGGCAGAGGCAAGAGGACCAGACGTTCAAAGCTATCCTTGGCTAGTTAACAAGTTCCAGTCCAACCTGGGCTACATGAGACTGTGTCTCAAGAAAAAAAAATAATTGAAAGAACATACTGTGAAGAAGCTTGTGTCAATGTATCAAAAACCTTGAATAAAAAGATTTTTTTTTAAACAACTCAAGCTCACTCAAGAAGAAATAGATGACTTGAATAGCCTCATTTTTGTTTTCCTGAAGTAAAGGAGGGCTGGGTGTGGTGGCACTTCATTTAATCCCAACACTTGGGAAGCAAAGGCAGGTAGATCTCTGAGTTTAAGGCCAGTCTAATCTACATAGTGAGTCCCAGATCAGCTAAAGCCAGAGAGAGAGAGAGAGAGAGAGAGAGAGAGAGAGAGAGAGAGAGAGAGAGAGAGAGAGAGAGGCAAAGACAGACAGAGACAGAGACAGTCAGAGACAGAGAGAATCTCAAAAAAAGGATACTGTGCCTTTAAGTTCGTTGTGCTCAACGGAACAAATTGTGACTTTCTGTGCCACCCCAGACTCATGCAAAGAATAACTTATACTAGTTTCTAGACTAACTTATACTAGATTTCTACCTCTTTTTTGCTTCTTTAAATTTTATTTTATTCAGTATCATGTATATGCATGTTTGACGTGTGTGCATGTGGAGGTCAGAGGACATGTTTTGGTAGTCACTTCTTCCCATGAGGCAGAGACCCTCTTGGCCGTGCTGAGCTCTGTACTTCAGGCTAGCTGCCCTGCGAGATTCCGAGTGAGTCTCCTGTCTCTTTTTTCCATTTCTCATAGGACTGCTAGGATTAGAGATATGTGCCACCACATGCCTTTCTGACATGGGTTCCTAGGAGCAAATTCAGGTCACCAGATTTGCACTTCCGAGTGCTCCTACACGCTGAGCAAACTCACCACCAATTTTCATTTGTAAAATAATAATAATAATAATAATAATAATAATAATAATAATAATAATGATTGATCTTTATTTTCGAGATGGGGTCTTACTATGTAGCCTTGACTGACCTGGAACTTGCTATATAGACTAGGCTGGCCTTGAATTCACAAAGATCTACCTGCCTCAGCCTCGAAATTAAAAGTGAATACCATCCTGTCCTACTAAAATTAAATATATATATATGTATATATATATATACATATATATATATATATTGTGTGTGTATGCATGTGTGTGGCATGCATGCATGTGTGTGCATTTGTGTGCTTATTTTTTATTTTAAATTTATATTTTATATTTATTTATATTTTATGTACATTTGGTGTTCTGCCTGCATGAACATGTCAGACCCCTGAAACTGGTGTTGCAGACAGTTATGATCTGCCCTGTGGGTGCTGGAAACTGAACCTGTGGCCTCTGGAAGACTAGCCAACACTTTTAACTTCTGAGCCATCTCTATAGCTCTGTTTTATTTTATTTTTATTTATTTCTTTATTTTTAAGACAGGTCTCACTATGTAGCCTGGCTATCCTGGAACCACCTGGCCTTTAAACTCACAGAGATTCACTTTCCTTTGCCTCCCAAATGTGCATGGGTTTGCTTGCACAGGATTTCATTTCTTATAATCAAAATAATTTTGGGAAACCATACTCCTCTAAGACCGATCTTCTAGGCTAAGGCAGCCGGCGGTGTCTGTCCATGGTGCTGCTCATGATGCCCTTCTGTTTGCTTGAACAGTTAGGAAGACCCCACACATCCTGGAACCTTAGCATTTGTCCATGGTCCTGAGTACAATTCTCGGTTGTCATCGCAGCCCACGCTTTCCCTCTTGCTGTGACATCAGGGACTTTAATGGTCCAAAAGAGCCTTACTCAGGCAAGACTAAGGGCAAGCTCCTGTAACAGATGGTTTGTGGAACGTGGGGCAGAGGGCCAGCCATCAGTACACAAGTCTAGTAGGCCCCAGGGGAGAAGTCTGGCGCTATCAGGGCAAAGGGGCAGGGTTACTGTGAGCCTGGCAGAGTTCCAGCCTTGAAAGAACAGGGAAGAAACCAGAAAGAAAGCACCCCTGTCACATGAACTTGCTTCAGTTGGGGATAATGAAAGAGGCCACAGCCTCTGGCCACTGGCTCCCTCCTGGCCCCATCCTGGCAGGCAGAAAAATGCCTAAAACACCCTCTTCTAGATAGCACATGCCAACCTTTGGATACAATCTCCGGGGTTAAGGAACTCTTAGGGCATGAGAAGCTGAGCCTGTCTTGTTTCTTTATTTGACAGTTTAACGCCCCCAAAGAAAATTCAGTATTACGGGTTGAAGTTCCTTGAAGACAGAACTGCTCCAGGTCTGGCCAAATGTGGAGGCAATTACTATCTGTCACTTATGTGTGGCATTCAAATGAAGAGAACAGAGGCAGAAGCAGGGTCAACTAGAGAGGGTTTCCCACAGCAAAACATCCTCAGGAGCACTGCAGATTGAATTTCCATCTGACATGTTAGGTCATATGTGCCAGCGGCCAGAGAGGACTTTCACATATACTTCCTTATCAAACACAGACAATCTGGGGGGGGGAGGGGTTAAGTTATTTATCTTCATCTTCATCATCATCATGCTGAGGAGCTGAGTGTTGCAAAACAAATGATTTGCCCAAGGTTACATGATACAGATGTATCATGTAACATGATACAAAAGGCCCTTGCCTTTTCCTTTGTGTGGTTTAGGCTCTAAGGTGAATGTACCCATTCATTCCAACTGGCTCTTTTTAAGGGCTGAACCTGGCATGGCTGAGTGAGATTCCTGCCAGCCATGTGCCCCTCCTTAGCCTGCAGCAGCTACAGGAACCATGGCTCCCAGTGGGTCTGTGGGTTGGAGGAATCTGGAGACCTCCAGGGGCAGGGATGTAGTGAGAAGAAGGAAGATGCCTCTGTGGAGGGGGTGAACTGGCAGGACTGGGAACAGAGGGGACTGACTCCCTGCTGGTCCCAGAACGATTCTCACCTGCCAGTCGATAGTTGGAGACTCACGCAAGTGCTAATCAGATCCATTGACACACGCAGGCTGGGGCTACAATCCATTCTCACATAGAATGGTGGATCGATTCCTCATTCTCTGAAGTCCCCAACCAGCCTCATCAGGCCACCTCTCCTCCAGGGACTGAGAAACTGCTTAACTCTGCACCTCTAGGTACCTGTGAGTTCTGTCTGCCTCTGGATTCTCTACTAGACACAATCCCAAAGCTTTGCTTGGTGGAGCAATACAGGGGAACTCTGAGGTGGGGGAGGGAGGGCAACAGGCCTAAGTTCCACTCTTTGATCAGCAGCTAATTGTGTGATGTTGGACCAATCATGTTGCTTTTTTTTTTTTCTATGTCACTTCTAACCTCAATTTTCACTTCTTCTAACCTCAATTTTATCAGCTGAGTAATGGGGATAAAGATGTCAGCTCCGTGGGGTTTCTACAGGCCTCAGCTGTATGTAGTGATTGCAAGACTGGACAAATTTCTACAAACTGTGGCTAACATAAATCTAAAGCACAAATGTCCGATGCTAGGATCTCCAAGCTCAGCCCTTTCTCTCACCTCAGCCCCATCTTTAAGGACTGATGTGCTAGGTGGGCAGCTCTCCTAATATAGACTTGGAGAGAATTTCTCTTTCCTTGAGTTGTATCAGGACATGGACACACACACACACACAGGCACACGTGTGTGCATGCATGCACTTGATCCATTGACATGATCAGACTGCCTGGTAGTTGCCTCAGAACCCTAGAAACTTAGCATAGAGGCAGCAAAAACTAAGCCATTCACTACTGCAGTGACACTGCCTATGATGCCATCACGCAGGAGAATTGTGAGTTCAAGGCTCTCCCAGGCAACATAGGGAGTTTGGGGATGGCCTGGGCTGCATTGTGAATCCCTGTCTTAAACAAAAAAGCAAGCAAACCTGCTGTCACAAGTTGATGGATATTTTGACAAGGCTCATCAGTTTAATCTAACTTCAGGAAGGAGCTCTGGTGCCAGGAAGGAGAATCACACTGCAGAGACGCCACTCATTTTCTTATGCTCCTGGCTACTGGTGACTCAGTGGACTAGGAGATTCTTGGCCAAGACTGGTTACAGCTTCATTCCAACTCCATGTGCTCTAAAGAGGGAGGCCATCCACATTTACTTATGTGAAAACAAAGGAAACTGGTTTGCTGGAAGAACCTGGAAGCGAGGTACAGAAATATGGAGAGGCAAGGATTCCCGAGAAGCCAGGCAGTGTGGCTTACAAGTCCTTGGTATGCCTAAGGGAGGAATCTTTTTAGGGGTCTCAGCCATCATGGGCTACCAAGAGTGACCCTGTCCTCCCTACAATCAAAATAAAACAGTCTGTAGTGTTCTTTTCAAAACATAAAAATGGAGGGTGGGAATGTGTGAATACGGCTCACAGGCAATGGCCTAGCTTAGCACATACAAGGCCTGTGGTTCCATCCATCCACACCAGCAGAGGGGAGGAGAATGAAGAACCACAAAGGAAACCACACCGATGGCCTTCCAGTTGCAGGGCAAATCAACCTGTGCTTCTTGTGCATATGACAGGGTTCAGCCAGTTTTCCTCTATCTCATTGCATATAGCACCCATAAGGCAGACTTTCAGGCACTGCTGTTTCTAACGACCTACACAGAATCATCTATATAGAACAGACGCTAGTACTGTAACTGGTGATTTTGTTTTTGTTTGTTTGCTATACAGTGTTTGACCATATAGGGTTACTACTGACACACTGAGAAGGATGAATTATAAAACACTGACTAGGAGGCCATTTGGCTGGATTCAATCCCCAGGACTCCATAAACCTGATGTGAAACATACATCTGTAATCCCAGCACCTGGGAGGAAGAGATAGAAAAAGTAGAACTCAGAATCATCCAACATGTCAGAAAGAGGTCAGCCTTGGATATATGAGGATGTCTCAAAAAGCTGTATTGAATTAACTATTCCAGCTACCATACTAGATTAATACCTACCTAGGTTAGTACAGTACATGTAATCATATACTGGGGGCAATACAAAATCTCTGTATGTTCCCTATTGAGATAATTTCCTCAGATATATAAACTGAGAACCACAGTAGTGTTAAATAATCAAAGCAAATTTAAGTGAACTAATCAAATTATTTAAACACAATAGGATTTAAGAATGTCCTAGGAACTGTGATGATTTGAGTTGTATGTTAACAAACAGATTGAATACTAAACCCCCTTTACAAGGTCAGTATTACTATGAGCTCTCTCCTTTTTACAGATTAGGAAACTGAGGCATAGAAAAGATGTCTGTCCAAGGTTACACGGTCATTAAATGGCAGTGCTGAGATTCTAAACCAGTCTATTTGATACCATCGTGCAGATTACCCATCATGCCTCTCAGTGCAAATGTGGAATGCCTCAAGGCTTAGAATGAATCTATTTCATCTAGGCCCATATCCCAGGATGAGGGCCAGGCAGCTGATCATATCTAGCTAGTCACCAAGAGTAACTGAAGGAAGCCCCCTCTCTGCTAGGTAATGTACAGAACACAGCCTTGTGGCACTGAAGAGAAGCCAGGCTACTGCCTGTCCTATTCCAAGCTTCCCAGGCTCCAGAACTACTTAGAGAAATTCCCGCTCATAGAAATGTCTACTTATTCCCATGGAGAGATGGTCAGCCCCTGACTCTACTCTTGGTCCTTTCTCTCCTGCCCCTGACTCTACTCTTGGTCCTTTCTCTTCCAGGGCATCCATAACTTGCTGCCTTTGTTCAAGAGTCTCCACATACTTATGCCATCCTATCTACCCCATGACTGGACTTGTATTCTTCATCTTGCCCACCGGGATGATGCTGATATCCCCCCCTCTTCCTGGTCCATGTGTGTTCATTCTTCCTCCCTTCCTCTTCCTCCTGCTTTTCCTCCCCAGCAACTGCTATAATGAGCTTTCTAGTACTTGTCCGATTATGTCTCACTTTGAACACAATGGCCCCTTTAAGATATCACCATTTGGTGAAACTTGTAAAGGGTGTACCAGAACGTTCAGTACTTTGCAACTTTCAGTAAATCTGAAATGATTTCACAAATAAAAAGTTAGCCTAAAAAAAGAACAGCTCACAACACCACTTACCCTGACAAATACTTCTCTTGTGCTGTTTCCCAGATTCCAGAGGAAACCATCCTTCTGAAACGTCAATACATTGTTGGAAAAGCCCTACTCCTCATGCCCTTAGCTTTCCACCCTGCCAGTCTCAGGATCTCCCAGCCTGTCACATTCATTTATTGGAAATTATGTGATACTTGGCTATATAGAAAATGTTTACTGACGTTTCTTTTATAACACCAGAAGAAGGTTACTGTTGTTAATTCATCGTATACATGGGGACCAAGGCCTCATGGGGACCAGGGTCTGGAACATAGCGGCTCAGCAATGTTCCCTCAAGCACAGGTGATGTTCCAACCCAAGTGTCCAGGTCCAGGCAGCACTGGATGCTGCCTTTTCAGCCTTCAGCGTTTAGACTCAAGCGTGGTGGCATACAACCATAAATCCCTGCATGTGGGAAGTGGAGGCAGAAGGAACTGGAGCTCAAGGTCACCCTCAGTACATAGTAGACTACGTGAGACCATGTCCTCAAAAATGAGGGAAGGGAGGGTGGTAAGGAAAAGAAAGAAAAAGAACTCAATCACCTCCCTAGAAGCCTTCCTGGTTCATTTTTTAAAAGATTGATTTACTGATTGATTGATTGATTGATTGATTGATTTAATGTGTATGACAAGTACACTGTAGCTGTCTTCAGACATACCAGGTCATCGAATCCC
This sequence comes from Arvicanthis niloticus, assembly GCF_011762505.2. Taxonomy (NCBI): domain Eukaryota; kingdom Metazoa; phylum Chordata; class Mammalia; order Rodentia; family Muridae; genus Arvicanthis; species Arvicanthis niloticus. The sequence continues at coordinate 27,876,673 of NC_047662.1, read as the reverse complement.
ACTGCAGATGGTTGTGAGCCACCATGTAGTTGCTGGAAATTGAACTCAGGACCTTTGGAAGAGCAGTCAGTGCTCTTAACTGCTGAGCCATCTCTCTAGCTCCCTTCCTGGTTCCCTTAATAAGCTATTCTGTTCCCTGTCTCAGGTCCTAAGCCCTTTGTATAATAATTCATTCTTACTTATTCATTCCGTTAAATCTAAACTTAGTCATCGAGCACTTACTGTATACCACTGTTTTTTTCTAGTCACCGTGAAGCTACCCATTTACAACTGTCTGTATAATATATGTTGATCCTGCCTCCTCTGCACACTCATCCCCCTCCTCTCCCTCCTCTTTCTCATTTTCCTCCTCCTCCTTTTTCATGTACTCTTCCTCTTCCTCTTTTCCTCTTGGTGCTGTGGATAGAACCTGGGCTTTGTGCATGCCAAAGAAATGCATTGCCACTGAATTATATCCCCAACCTCTTAAAATATTTCTTAAAAGTATTTTTCAGATGTGTAACTCCTTTATAACCTTGATGGAAACTGATATTCATTTTGTCCTCAGTAAATGTACTTTGCAAGAATAAACCAAGAGTTATCCGCAATTGCTATAACAGGAATGACAATGTCAACCATTCAGAGGAAACCACTGTGACTGTGACCGTGTGTACTGTGGGCCAAGGGCCAAGTACATCATCAGCATGAAGCCTGGGGATGAGAGGTTCCCAAGGAGATGACAGTGCCTTCTGCATGTAGATCAAGCCGTCGTCGTTGTCACTGTGATTATTTTTGCCATTAGTGTTGGTGTTATGCTACAATGTGGCAGGTGCCAGCAGCAAGACAGCCTGCCACACTTCCTCAGAGCAGAGGCATCAGGGAAGCAAAGGGAAGCAAATGCTCTCAAAAGATGAGCAGTGAGGAGGCCAGATTCAGGCTTCCTGCCCGGTCTCAGCAATCCAAACTTCAGTTCTTGGCCTCTAGGTCCAGGGCACATTGTCATCTTTCTCTTGTTGCCATGATAAAGCCCTTTATAGGGAAGGCATAAGGAAGTGGGGTGCTTGCTGTAGGGAAGGAGCCAATAGGTTATAGGGCCCTGAGCAAGAAGGCTCACCAGTTTCCATTTGCTCAGAGTCTGAGTGGGTGGTAAATGGTATGGACTGGGTTCCATGTTGAAGTTGAATTTGGGATGAGAATGGGAGGAGACAGATAAGACAGAGATTAGCAGAGGCCTGTGAGCCTTAGATGTCTCAAATCATGGAAACACATGAGGTTTCATGGTATTCTCTCATCTCCTCGCGGGACCAGAAGTCAGATGGCACAAGTGTCACTTTCGATGTTTATGTAGAAGTCTCCTGAGTCCCCTGTGATTTTTTTTTTTTTTAAATCCCAACATCACGACATTGACTTATTACAGACTTCCTAGGTGAATGGAATTCTCCGAAAGTCATTAGACCCATTCTCCTGCCTCTGGGCAGGAGTTTGAAGCAATTACAAATGATAAATAACAATTGTTTGCCAGCGATGTGTTTGCACAGTCAGTTCCAGATAGGGTGAGGCAGAGGATTCATCACAGGCCAGTTCAGCGCTATGGGAGCTGTGCCTGTTCCTATGGGGCCTGCAAGGAGAGTGTTGTGTTGTTGACCATCAGCAGATGTGACTGCCCTGGCCCCTGGGGAGAATACAAGAAATAAGAAGGCATCATCTGTCTGGAAGCCTTTGGGATGCCAGAAACTGTTGAAAAGACACTAGTTACCCCCACTGTTTATACTCTAAGCCAATCATATGTCCCAGGGGAGCTGGGGGGCAGGAGGTGGGCAAAGAGCCAGTTTTCTAACGAGGGGCCCTCTTCTCCAGGTGGAGAAGCTAGTGCTTGGAGTATAAGACTCAGTTTCAAAGCTTTTAGTTTTTTGTTTTGTCTTTGAGATAGTGTCTCACTCTGTAGTCCAGGCTGACCCAGAACTCCTAGGTGATCCTTTGGCCTCAGTCTCCAGCATGCTGGGATTACAAGTGGGCATCATCATGCCCCAACCCCTCAGTTATGAAGTGTATGCAGTCTGTGGGTCTGTGATGTTCAGTGTGACCTTTCTCCTATGAACAGCTTCATCACCAAGCCTTCTGACTGAAAGCAAGTCAATGTTAGAGAGGGAGTCTGAAATCAAAGGGGCTTTCTCTGTTCTGGGGCTGTCTTTTAAGACTTTTATTACTGAGATGGGACCAGGAGGACCTAACCGGTGTACTTCATTCTTTTGTGCTTTAATCCACAACTCCCCCAAACATGTTTGTATCCACCCCTGGTCTTCTTCCTTGTCCTGTTGCTCCAGGAGAGGCAGCTTTGAAAGCTTACCTTTCCTTTTCTGTACTTTAGTACCCTTTCATCCCTATGGTTTGACCTACCTCTGGGTCACTCTATTCTATAATGGACATTATTCTGACACATTCCCTAGGACCTTCCACGCTGATGGACAGCACTGACGGAGAGCTCTTCTTGGGGTGCCCCTTCTATAACTGTAGGGATAACTCTGGAAGTTCAACAATGATAAGATTAAGATATGTATTGAATAATCACAATGTACCAAGCAATGAGCTAAGTGTGTTGTTGTGTGTAACTTTATCTTCACTAACTCTCTAAGAGCTTAAGTAGTGTCAGGATCACACCTCAATTTTAGAGAAAATGAAACTGAGACTGGAAAGAATGGAGCATCTTGCTCAGTTCTCCCAGCTACTTACTATATGGTCGGGCTAGGATTCAAACTCAGGCTTGTTTGATTTGCTAATATAACATAAGCTTTGAACCATCACACTGTACTGTCTATTCAACTGGAGGCACTGAGCTTTTTGGAATATGATGAACATTCCTGACAAACATAGAGGCCATTATATAATCATCAGAAGAACTACATTTGGAAGAACTTTGTCCTGGTTCAGATGGTGCTGAATAAATAGGTGGGAAGGATGCCAGGAGGTGGTGGTGCATGCTTTCAGTCCCCCAGCACTTGGGAGGCAGAGGCAGGCGGATTTCAGAGTTTGAGGCTAGCCTGGTCTACAGAGTGAGTTCCAGGACAGCTAGAGCTACACAGAGAAACCCTGTCTTGAAAAACAAAACAAAACAAAATAAAAAACAAAAACAAAAAAAAAAAGAAAGGAAGAAAGAAAGAAAAGAAAAGTAAAGAAAAATAAAACAAAGGTACCACAGAGGCCAGAGATTTGCAAAACAGATGCTCTATAGAAAAGAAGGCTGCTGATGGGAATTCCTGTACAAAAGTACTTCCAAAGAGTTCCTTTGGAGGGGGCGGAGAGATGGTGGAGCAGTTAGCAGCACTTACTGCTTTTGCAGAGAAGTAGGGTTCAATTCTCAGCACCCATGTGGTAAATTACAACTGTCTGTTACTCCAATTTCAAGGATTTGATGCCCTTCTTAGTTTCCATGGTCACTGCACACATGTGGTATGCTTATGTACATGCAAGCAAAACACTCAACACACATCAAATTCTAGAAATAATTTTAAGGTGGGCAAAGTGGTGCATTCCTTTAATCTCAGCACTCAGAGGCAGAGGCAGGTGGATCTTTATGAGTTCCAAGCCAGCCAAAGCTACATAGTGAGAACTTGTTGAAGTGGGAATTTCTGGTTTCATTTCACGGTTGTATCCTGTGATGTTTTTTCTAGAAACTGTCTTATGAGAGAATGTTTTGCTGAAGCAGACATGTGAGAGGATGTTTTGCTGGGAACAGACATGTGTTTTTCTGGAAGTCACTTGGTGAAAGGGAATTTGATGTTTTGTTGATGTGGACACTTGAGAGGACACATGATATTTGGAAAAGAGTATAAGTATTTCCCAACAGACAGTGGACGACTCTGTGTGGCATTGGTTTGCTTTGCAACTCTTTGCTGGTCTTCATTGGGCTTCTCTGACACTGGTCTTGGCTGACAACACTCTTGCATTGGTTTGTCTTGCTTTTTTTGCAGGGGGTGGGGCGGCTGGTCTTCACTTGTCATGACTTCATAGAGAGAAGCTTGCCAAAGAACTTCTGGTGGTACCCTGGCTGCTTCTTGCTGGACTCATGCTGATTTGCAGAGCCTCTTAGTTTCCTCTGGAAAGAGCCACTTCTACTGATTCGTGAATGACTGGACTGCTGACAAAGAAAACTGGAAGTGCCCCCCAAAGAACCATTTCTAAACAGATCTGTAATCCCCTTTTCCTATTAACCTTTCTTTCCCCCTATCTCTGGTGGTTGGTGGGCTCAAAAGGAGGTTGAAGCAATAAAGAACCACAATTAAATTAAGCTTTGAAAATTCTAAGCCTTCAACTTGTCTTTTAAAATAGAGGAAAAGAAAGAAAGAAAGAAACTTAAAAGGTTAAAAATGCCTTTTATGATTTTAGGTACCTGATCACACGTAGACTCTGGATGATAAAAAGTGGCCTTGGAATATTGACTCAGTTAGACAGCCTGAGTGGTTCCACTGAGATAAAGTAAAATAGGATGAGTAACTTGGGTATGAAGTAAGTGTTTACACTCAGTGAGTCTAATAAGAACCAATACTCTTGAGAGCATCACACTAGGGGCAGGTAGCTTATGTCAGAGGCTGTGACAGGGATGAAGGAAAGGGATGGTAGAGTACTTGTCTAGCATGCCCAAGGCTGTTCGTTTGATCTCCAGCACTGAAAAAAAAAGGAAAAGGAAAAAGAAAGAGATAAGGGTGACATTCAAGGGAAGCGTAGCTATTGAATACTGGTGGTTGAACATCAAGACCAACCTAGAAAGCAAGGGCAGGGTGAACAGTGATCCTGGCTTCACTGAGGATCAATCAGAGGATACCACTGCACAAGCAGATGAGGCAGGAGACAACAAGGCTTGAGGATGACCACTCGGTCAAGCCCAGTTCTGACAAATGACTGCTTCCTGTCTTGCTGTGAACTGCCCATAGAAGAGCTGTCTTGCATCTAGAAGTGGCAAGACAGTTCTCAAAGTGCTTAGGCAGTGTGTAGTACCCTAGGACAAAAAAAAATACTCCCCTATGGATTTTGTTCTCCAGTTCACATGTATAAAAAGCATCACATGTTTCACATGACACAAACATCTGTCAAATAAGTCCTCCTGTTAACAAGACTCAATTTCAGAAAAAAATTATCTAATATTATAAAAATATTCGAACCATTCGTATTGGCTTCAGTTGGGTTTCCTAGAAGTAGAGTTAGAGACAGGGTTCTTAATGAGAGATCTATTTTTTTTTTAATTTTTTATGTTTGTTTTTCCAGACAGGGTTTCTCTGTGTGGCCCCAGTTGTTTTGGAACTAGCTCTTTAGACCAGGTCTGCCTCTGCTTCCCAAGTGCTGGGACTAAAGATGTGCACCTCCACCACCTGGCTGAGTGTATTTTTTAAGTTAGGTTTGTTTATTTTATGTGTGTGTGTATTTTGCCTGTATGTATTATGTATGTATGTATGTATGTATTTGTGTATTTATGCATGTATTTGCACTGCATGTGTTTCTGGTGCCCTTGAAGATCAGAAGGAGCATCAAATCCCCTAGGACTAGAGTTACAGATGGCTGTGAATCACCATATGGGTGCTGGAAATCAAACTCCAGTCTTGAGGGGGTGAATTGAGGGAGTAATTTTTAGAAGAAAGAAGACAAGCAGGGAAGGATAGGAAAGAAAATGCTGGAAAGAATGTAATCTTATATGATTCTATAGGAGATATTTTTAAGCTACAAATGGGACCACAGAATTAGTTCCCTGCAGGAACAAGATGGTCTTCTATATTCTTTTTTTACCCCCTTTTATGTGTATTATTTTGCCTGCATGTGTCTGTGCACCATGTGCATGAAGTGCCTGAGGAGGCCAGCAGAGGGCGTCAGATTCCTTGAGACTAGTTACAGATGGTTGTAAGACACTCTATGGGTGCCAGAAATTGAACCTGGGTACTCTGGAAGAGCAGCCAGGATTCTTTACCTCTGAGCCATCTCTCCAGCCTCCAATCTGTTGCATCCTTCTGTCAGTCAGCTATTGACCAAAGTGAAAATGAAGCCTTCTAGTTAGGGATGACAGTTACCTGGAAGGGAGCATGAAAATGTTCCAGAGCCCTTTCATGCTCTACGCACACTCAGAGCTGAAAATCTTTCCTGTGTCAATGGATGAGATCATCACTCAATACCTAAACAGAAAACTATGAAGCTTAATTGATTACTTGCTTGCTTAAGCATATCCTGGTTGCTGACACCTTCCACCAATAAAAGCATACCACTGATCATAGTTTGGTAACAGCATGGACTTCAGGTATCAGTAGGTTTTTACAGGTATGAACTGGCTGACAGAATCTCAGAAAGTGGGATCACTTTAAGTAAGACTGATGGTTGGCATTCAGAAATGTGTCCATTGAAACGTGATCTGACTAGCTGACAGAGTTGTGACTAAATGGCTGGTGTGTTCACATGTGTGTACTGTTGACCAACCAACATAAAGATTTTTAAAGACTGTTCTTGTCATTAATTGTTAGCAAGGCTACAGAACTTGCATGGGTTGCATAGTCAGGCACAGAATAAACTGTAGACTTGTATCATGACCTCCTACAACAGCTTTCTCTAAATATGTGGGGAATTTCAATTTCTTGGTTCTCTCTGGTTTTCAATCAGCCAAGGCCAGTGGGAAAGATAAACAAGAATTAGCTAGGTCTTTACCATTATTATTTATTTGCCTTGAAGCTGGGGTTTCTTTTGGAAAGATTGAACTTAAGTGTCAAACAACATAACTTTACCCAGTCTTTGAGATGCATATCGACTCAAAACCTATTGGCTACCCAGCTTTCTTTCTCACCACCTAAAGACCCCGTGACAACTGCTGTGCCTCTAACAGGCAGCATAGTGTCTCTGTCAGGTCATGACCCACAGCTTTCTAGAAACCAGTCTGTCACACTCCCCAAGTGCCAAGAACATGCACCAGACCCTAGTCATGTAGGCAAGGCTGCCCAGCCACTCAAACTCCTTCCCCTTAAAGGTTCTCGTGGGGCCTGCTAACACAGTCACAAAGCATGCCAACTCAGTTAACACAAGCATTAAATAAAGCTCACAGTGCATAGCACAGCCAAGCAGTGGTGGTACACACCTTTGATCCAAGCACTCAGGAGGCAGAAGCAGACAGATCTCTGTGAATTTGAGGCCAGTCTGGTCTACAGAGCGAGTTCCAGGACAGCCAGAACTACACAACGAGGCCTTGTTTTGAAAATAATTCATAGCACAAAGCAGAGGGAAAGGTCCATTCCATTTCTTCTCAGTTCCCAACATCTTTAAAACACCTTCACTGTTGAGGAGGAAGTGTGGCAGAGGTATAAGAAAGCAAGCCAGGCTGGCAGGACAGTGAGCCCCAGGGATCCACCCATCTCTGCACCCCCAGTACTAGGATAAAAAGCACCCAGATATTTTACATGGATTCTGGGGTTTGAAATCGGGTATTCATGCTTTCAACACAAAGCCAGAGCCATCTCTCCTGTCACCATAATTTAGTTCCTAAAAGCTCTCCCCCTCTTTTCTAAACTAACAAGAAAGTAAGGCATCTCTAGGGACTGAAAGCTAAAAGGAATTTCAAAAGTCTTGGAGAAGATAAAAGTGTTCACTGAAGAGATTGCTTTATATATATTTATATATGTATGCATCACATATACATGCATATATAACATATATAAACACAATATGTGTGTATATATGGTGTGTGTTTATGTGGGTGTGTGTATATCAGATTTCCTGTTCAAAGTTCTGCCTCTTCTGTGAGAGAATCAATTCATATTGGCATGTACAAAGAAAAAACACGACAGATACAGGCATTTGATGGGTGGTTCCCTTTGATGGAAGAAGTGATATTTATCGGTTTACTTTGCATTATTTGTGTGCAGGTTGTATGTAGCATAGCTGTATAATTTTAGCATTTAAAGAACACAATTGTAGGCATTTGACCCAGAGGGAGGAGGGGCTTTCAGTGGGGCTTTCTCTGCTGATGCTTAAGAAAAGAGTTCTTTGAGAATGATGGATGCAGTTGTGTTCATAGAGATGGCTGGCTTAATGACCTCGCTTGCCCCTGGCCTGCATCCCATGATAGATAGGCTGCTCCAACCTCCTCAGGCTCTACGTCCCTTTATGCGCAGAAACCTGGGAGAAACATGCAGACTGAAGTAATTACTAGAATCTCTACAGAGACAAGGGGATCCCATAGTTGTCTTTGGAGATAGAAGTGCAACCTACTTTCCATTTGACACGAGGACTCAGTTGTATGAGCCACAGCCTAAGAATGAGGTAGTTCCCCCTTTTCAGAATTGCTGCAAGGCTTATAAATTATAGTGGTGGCTGTTTTCTTATTAATTAAATCCTGGTGTGGTGGCATTTGTCTGAAATCTCAGCACTTGGGTGGTAGAGGTAGGAGGATCAGGAGAGTTCAAAAATCACTTTCAGGTGCATAAAGAGTTCAAAGCTATCCTAAGCTACACAAGACCCCGTCTCATGCAATAATTTGCAAGTAATTAGCTGTGGTGTAACTCAGTGGTAAAGTGTGTGTTTAACATAATAAGGAATGCCCTGGCCTTAGTCCCTAGCGTACACTTGAACACCCCAAAACTTGCAGAGATACAAGTGTCACTTGAGAATAGTAAAGCGTTCAAACAAAACAGAAACAATAGAAAGCGATCTGAGCATAGTGGAGTGTGCCTGTCATCCCAGAAATCAGGATGGAGAGGCAGAAGAAATCTGTTAACCTCAGGGAAAAACATTGTTCCCCTTTTGTTTTGTTTTTGTTTTTGTTTTGAGACAGTGTTTCTCTGTGTAGCCCTGGCCATCCTGGAACTCTATAGACCAAGCTGGCCTCAAACTCAGAGACCTGCCTGACTCTGCCTCCCGAGTGCTGGGATTAAAGGTTTGTGCCACCACTGCCTGATGAAAAATCATCCCATTAAATCATACACACTAAATAACTGCATATAACTGATCTTGAAATGTTCCTAAATATTTTCCATTCACAGACGAATATTCACTGTTTGAATAAAATGGCATCCCACTACAGAAAGGAAAGCAAATTCATTTTCAGTTCAGTGAAATATATCTTGAGCTATAGGGCAGTTAATTTCATTCCTTGTGTGTGTGTGTCCCCTTAGGCACATTCCACTTTTTTGTTTTCTTTTGAAATGGGATCTCTTGAGGCCTAGGACTTCACATTCATGCTAAGTTGGCTGGCTCATGAGCTCCCAGGGACCCCCTTGTCTGCACCTCTCATTTCCCCATCACTAGGCTTCAGGCACATGGCGCCATGCGAGGCCTGTGGGTTCCGGAGCTCTGAACTGAGCTCCTCAACCTTGTGAAGCAAACACTTTACCGACTGAGCCATCGCCTCCGCCCCATTTCATTCTTTGGAATAGGTGAATAGCAGCATATATAAAACATTTCTACTTAAACATGGAAGTTGGCCTTCCATTCATCGATGCCGCAGTGGACGACACAACGGATGTCTGTGCACAAACGTTTGGGTTATTGTGCAGACATTTCTTTGGATACATTTGAAAGATAACGTATATTTAATATACTCTGTTTTGTCTGTTTTTTTTGAGACAGGGTTTCTCTGTGTATCCCTGACTGCCCTGAAACTTGCTCTGTAGACCAGGTTGGCCTCAAACTCAGATATCCCCCTGCCTCCGCCTCTGGACTGCTGGAATTAAAGGTGAGTCACATCGACTGGCAAAAGGTTTTTATTATTAAAGTATGATCTTAGTTAGGGTTTTTATTGCTGTGATGAAACATTGTGACCAAAAGACAAGTTGAGGAGGACAGGAATTTTTTCAGCTTGCACTTCCACGGCACTGTTCTTCACTGAAGGAAATTAAGAGAGGAACTCAAACAGGTCAAGATCCTGGAGGCAGGAGCTGATGCTGGGGACTTGGTGGGGGTCATATCGGGGGTGGGGGGAGAGGGTGCTGCTCACTGGTTTGCTTCCCATGGCTTGCTCAGCCTGCTTTCTTACAGAACCCAGGACCACCAACTCAGGGACAGCACCACCCATAATGGGTTGGGCCCTCCCTTGTCAATCACTAATTAAGAAAGGTCTTATAGCTGTGTCTTAATGAAGGCATTTTCTCAATTAAGGTTCCCTCATTTCACATAGCTCTAGTTTGTGTGATAAGTTGACAGAAGACTAGCCAGCCCAAGTATGTTAATTGTACAAAGTCATAAGGTCATTAAGACATTTCTGTATGTAGTTTAATTGTAGTCTCTCTTCTGTTACCTTTTTTTTTTTTATTAAAATAATTATTTTGACTTTATGTTTTATGGGGGTTTTGCCTGCATGTATTTGTGTACAAGTGTGTGAAGTGCCTTCAGAGGGCAGAGATGTATCAGAGTTACTGATAGCCCGCTGCGAGTCTCCTTGTGGGTTCTGGACGTTGAGCCCAGGTCTTCTGGAAGAGCAGCCAGTGCTTTTCAGCACTGATCCATCTCTCCAGTCCATTCCTAACCCCCCTATCTTACTCTTTCCAAAATAGTTCATGTAGGGCATGGTGGTCCAGGACTTTAATTCTAGAGCTGGTGAGTCAGAGGCAGGCAAATCTCTGTGAATTTGAGGTCAGTCTGGTCAACACAGTTAAATTAGTTCCAGGACAGCCAAGGCTACATAGTAGTAAGACTCTCTCTCCTCTCTCTTCTCCCCTCTCCTCCTTCCCCTCTCCTCTTTCCCCTCTTCTCCTCTCCTCCCCTCTCCCCAAAAAACAAAAAAAATTAATCCCAGCACTCAGAAAGCTGAGGCAGGTAGAGCTCTGAGTTTGAGGCCAGCCTGGTCTACAGAATGAGTTCCAGAGCAGCCAAGGCTACACAGAGAAATCCTGTCTGGACCATCCAAAAAAAAAAAGAGTGAACATTTAAAAATTTGTTGGGTTGAGGAACTGTGTGTGGGAGTGGATCAATGGCTGGAATGTAAATTAATTAAAAAAATTTAAATGTAATGAAGCAGAAGTATAATAAAATGCTTAAATCTAAAACATTTTGTTTCTATTTGTAGGGGGCATAGTACGCGCTAGTGTGAAGGTCAGAGGAAAACTTTGGGGAGCCCGTTCTTTCTTTCTACCGTAGGTGGATTCGCGGGATTGAACTTTGGTAGTAAGGCTTGGCTGACATGCTTTCTGCCTCAGCCTACCCACTACTGGGATTTCAAGAGTGAATCACCGCCAAGTAGTTTTTGTTTTGCTTTTGAGATTTGTTTTCCTATGTTGCTCCCGTGGTTCTTAACTCTACGGCTCAGGATGACTGTTCTTTAATCTGGCTTGCAGGGAAAGATTTCCGTTTGTTTAACGAGCAAGGAAATGAAAACCAGAAACCTGAAGACCTTCTCCTCAGTAGCACTCACATGTGCTGGCACGTCTCACCCAGGGTGCGGTTTTATCTACGTACAAACTCTGAAATTCGAATAGGTAGATACGGAAACCGAACGCTGCACAACCCACAGCTATGTCTTTAAGACACCTCTGGACCAGCCTCCTCCGCAATCACAGTGCGAAAAGCACCCAAGCTCACGCCCGCTCTCTCGCGAGAGTTGACGTCATTGGGCCTCGCCAATGACTGGGCGGTCGCGCGTCTTGCGTCACACCCAGCTTAGTTCGGGTGTGCTGTATCACTGGTGAGGCCGTGTACCCGGGAAGTACCTGTGTCTGTGGATCCTGCAGCCTCCCGCTTCCCGGCACCATGGAATACCTCATTGGCATCCAGGGCCCAGACTATGTCCTGGTCGCTTCTGACCGGGTGGCCGCCAGCAATATTGTCCAGATGAAGGACGGTGAGAGGAAGCCGGGGGAGGCCCGGCCTGGGTGTAGGGGCAGTCGGCGGGAGTTGGTGAAGGGTAGGGTGGGCCTCCCTCTGGGCAGCTTGGAAGATGGAGCTCAACGTGCTCTGCCCTTCCGGCACTGCAGGATTTAGAGGCTGGGAAGCTGGCAGACAAGCTTAAGACCCTAGCTTTGGATTCTCGGTCAGGGCCGTGCTCTTGCCTTGGCCAGATTAGGCTTGCCAAGTGAGAGTTGCCCAGGGTGGGGAATTCAGTTTATGAGAGCTCAAGTGTGTGCGCGGCGCTAGGCGCCTCAGATGTCTGAATTAAGTTGCGCTCATCACAGATAGAGGTTAGTTTGCGGGCGCCCTAAGGTGGGATCTTGGGGAGAGTGAGACTCTCCAGAGTTTGGCAATTCCTCTCTGCTTCCGCTGTCTTCAGTTGCTCAGCATAGAACGTCTTCCGGCTTTCACTGGCTGCTAGGTTTTCCTTGTAGTTAAATAGTTAATGCAACTTAGATGGCGTCTCTTTATTTGCTTTATGATTTTTGTACCTTATTTTTCTGTGCCCAGATTTTCTTTCTTATCTCTCAGATTACTAATACCCAACTCAAAATTTGTTGAGAGGATTGAGTGAGCGAGTTAGCATTGGACAAATACTTTAACGAACTGAAGCATATATGTAACAGGTGTGTCCAGCGTTAATATTTTAATTTGTTAAATGATTGGCTCTACTATGTACCCTTTTTGCAGAGTTAGTTGGAGACAGAATATGTATAACTAAGATATACATTACTTATACATAATATATAGATTATATAACACACACACACACACACATATATATATGTATATATATATATATAAAATGTATAAAACTTTTTTTGTTGTTTTTTTGAGATAGGGTTTCTCTGTGTAGCCCTGGCTGTCCAGGAACGCACTCTGTAGACCAGGCTGGCCTCGAACTCAGAAATCCGCCCGCCTCTGCCTCCCAAGTACTGGGATTAAAGGTGTGCGCCATCACTGCCCGACAAAACTTTTTTTTTTTTTTTTTTTTTTTTGTATAAAACTTTCTTAAGGAGATGTTGAAATGACTCAGTAGTAAAGATGCTTTTGACCAGGCTTGACAACTGGAGTTTGATCCCAGAACCCAGATGGCAGAGGAAGAGACCCCACCCCAACCTCCTGCAAGTTGTCCACTGACCTGTACCTCTGTTCTGAGGCTGGTGTGCTCCTGCGCAGAACAGAGTCTCTAAATAAATAAATATTTTTTTAAACTTATGAAGGAAAAAGATTCTAAGTTTACAGGTGGTAGAACCTAGATTCAAATCTGTGTAATTTGGGATCGAGGATACAGTTCAGTGGCAGCATATGTTTTTGCCATGTACAAGGCCTCAGGTTCCAGTCTCAGTACTCCAAAAACAAGTTAGTAGACATTATGCAAAATGACCTTTTACCCTTAACAACTACACTCCTTCTTTTATAGTGACAGTTGACCACAGAATCTGCGTGTTTTCATGATTGATCATAGACATGTTATCAATCATGTTTGAAAGGTATTAGCTTTTGTTCAGTGGATTAAAAGTTCATTTGACCTGTCTCATGCCTCTCTGTGTACTTTACAGTGCTAGGTACTGAAAAGAGAAAGAAAAAAAAGAATACTATAGTATAGTATAGTATAGTATAGTATAGTATAGTAGTCGGGAAGATAGCTGAGTAGGTCAGAGTGCTTGCTATTCAAGCATGAAGAATTTAAATTCCAAGTACTCACTTAAAAGAAAAAATCAAACAGGCATAGCTGTGTGCCTGTAATCCTACTTGGAAGCAGGAAGCACAGATCCTGGGAGCTCATTGAGCAGTCAGTCAAACCCAAAGGGTGCTTCTGCTTTCTGAGAATAAGGTGGAGGATGGCCTGATGTTCTTTCTCTGTCTTGGGTGAGGCAGGTACAACATACATTCATATGTGTAATGCACACACAAAGTTAGTAATTCAGTAAGAACTGGATATGTATTCAAATAATTGTAACACAAACTAGAAAGTTATTGCTGGGTCGAGAAAAGAACAGTCAAGTTTGGGTTAATAAGAAAAGGAGACTATTTTTAGGGAGCAATCATGAGGGAGAGATAGATTCTGGTTTAGACATTAGGAGAAGCTTTGAAGGTGTATAGCAATTCTAGATTCCAGGAAGAAAAATGATTAGATCTAGAGTTTCCTGAAGTGTGTTGTCAGAGCTGAAAAAGCACAATTGCCACAACTGATTTCACAAAGAAGGCACCTACCTGTGTGAGCCTGGAGCTCCCATCTGGGGAGATAGAGAGAGAGAGAGAGAGACAGACACAGACACACTACTGTGAACTTTGCTAGCACTCTGTTCTTTCTGAAGAACTTGAAATCAAACATCTATGGTATTAATTGTTTCTCAAGAGACTTTATGACATTTTAGGATTAGTTTGTAGAAGTTATGTTTGTAAACCAGTCTTCAAAAGATTTATTTTGAGAGTAATTTTGTCCATTCTTTGAATAGCAAGGCCTTTGACAGCAATTGATTTTAGCATGAAGAGTGTAGGTGGGGCTATCATCAAGTTAATGTACTGTCTATTTCATCACAGTGAATATGTGAATGACTTTGAAAAGGAGAATGTACTCTATGCCTTTATCCATACTAGATGTTACATGGGATGCAACCTCTTAGCTAAAATCTGAAGAAAAGCCAAGACAAGGAGAGCCAGGCATACTGTATCCCTATAATTCCATCCCGTAGACAGAGGAATGATGATCTCTAGTTGGAGACTAGCCAGGTTTACATAATGAATTCAGAGACATTGTAGGAGTACATACTGAGAGACACACACTCTGTCTGTTTCTGCCTCAGCCTACCCACTACTAGGATTTCAAGAGTGAACCACTGCCAAGTAGTTTTTGTTTTGCTTTTGAGATTTGTTTTCCTGTTGCTCTCTTAAAAAGAAATCAAACACTGAAGAAAAACCCAGGAAAAAATACAAGATGTTTTTTATGTGTTAGAAGTATTACTAGTTAGTGTTAGGCTAGTTTTTAAATCAACAATTTAAGAAGTAAGTCATTAGAATAGGCGCAGAGACGAAAAAGATTATAGTATGGAAAAGATGAGTTTGAGTAAGTTCTTGAAAAGAGAACTGGAAATAATTGTACTCAACTGATAACTGTTTCTGGCATGAAAAGCTTGGGGTAGGAGTTCACAGTCGTCTGAAGGCATTTGTGTGGAAGTCAAGAATGCGGAACTGTAGTAATTTTGAGGGAGACTTTTTTTGCAAATACTTTTAGGGGAAGGATTTTTGGCTCTGTGAAATGGAGTCTTGCTATGTAGCTCTGACTAACCTGATACATGTAACAGCCTCCAAGACCTGGAGTACTAGGTGTGCAGCACCACACTGGTTCATACTGCTTGTTGTCATTTTTTTCATAATGCCACTTGGGAAAATATGTTGATACCAGGTAGAAGACATTTTCCAAAACCCACCTGCTTATAAAGCTAATACAGCTCTCAATGTGGTTGTACATGTGCTACATTTCCTGCCCTTTTTCTCTTGGCCTAAACAGAATGATGTTTTCCTCTCTGAGACAGGGTTTCTTTATGTAGCTTTGGCTGTCTGAGAACTCACTCTGTAGACCAGGCTGGCCTCAAACTCACAGAGATCTTCCTGCCTCATCTTCCCTAGTACTGGGACTAAAGGTGTTCACCACCACTGCTTGCCTAGCAACAGAATGACTTTTAAGTTACTCTGATGTCTCCAGAAAGTTGCTATTCTGAATTCCTACAATATATGTGATACAGACTGCATTGTCTAACACTGAGTGTAACAGTTTTCCTTATCTGTGAGATAGGCATCAGTAAGTGATAGTGTCACTATTTTACATGGTTGATAACCAGAGTTTAGACAGGCAAATCATTGCCCACTGTGTCTGACCACAACGTATGTCTAATGGGTTCTGGTCAGTTTGACTGCATATTACATGTTGATACTCATTTGGTTGTGTGTTTGTGGATCTTAAGAGTTTATTGTCGAGAGTAAGAACTTTCTCGAGCTGTACAGGCAGCTTCTTGTACAACTCAGGGCCATAAATATCCATCAGTTCTGTTTTGAGGCATTATCTTTTGCTATTCACTGAGCATGTTCACTGTTTAAAATAAGTAGGCCTGATTTACATTGATTTAATAAATAGTTTGATGTCTTAAATCTTAGCTTTTTTTTTAATGAAGTGTGACATAAAACTTATTCTCCCTAAAAGGTTACTTTTGCGCCAATGTTTAGTGTGTATATGCACATAGCCTTGTCACAGCACATGTGTGGAGGTCCAGGGACAACTTGGAGGAGTCATTTCTGTCTGTCCACTGTGGGTTCTGGAGATTGGATGGGGGTGGGGTGGGGTAAGGCCTTTACCTGCTGAGCCATATTGCCTATCTGCGTTTTTTTCCCTTAAAAATAAGGCAGATTTATTCAGTAATATTTTCTTACAAAAGTTAACTGTAGAGATTTAGAAAATACTGATAAGCAAAAGGAAGGAAATAAAAATCACTCAGATTCTTGCCACTGTCAAGAATTTAGACTATATACCCTTCTGGTCTTTTTCTTTGTAACATATGTCTAAATGAATCTTCCTTTTAGAACAACTTTGCAAATTAACAGTCTTTGAATGTGTAACAAATTAAAATTTGTTTACTTGGGAATTTTAAGGCAATTCAACATTATCTATAGGCATATTTTCTGTGGGATCCTACCACCAGTCCAAATATCCACAATATTACTGTCTACAACTCTCCAACATTTGTAAAGTATTTGATAGTTTCATTTGTTCCTTAAATCCTATTAAGAGATTTTGACATTTCAAAAGCTTTCATACAGGAAAACATGTCTCCCAGGGGAGATTATTCAGCACTATTAGAAAAATAAAAAGTGAAAGTCGGGGTAAGATAGCAGAGTAAAGCTTTGCTCTGAAGCTGCAGACTAAATACTGCGTTTCCTTCCCTAGGCAACAATTACAACCTGAGTATTTATCTGTTTAATCTGACTAAGCCTGGTTTAGCTAGATAAGGCTAGAGTATTATGGCTTTCATTAGTTATTTAGATAGCTCACTGTTAGCACATTCCTTAAAGTGTCTGCTTTGGCAACTGATTTTCTTTTTTCTTTGGATATGCAGCTGGGTTACTTTATAAAGTAATTGGGATTCTCAGCTGATTTTTTTTTCCCTCTTTCTTGAGATGGTTCTTTAAATTTAACTGTAGAATCCATTCTTTTCACTGTTTTTTAATGTTAATGTGACATTTGTATTAGTAGTAGTGTTTTTTAGAGTCTCACTATGTAGCTCTGGCTGTCCTGTAGTGTACTATGTAGAATAAATAAGCTGTTCTCAAGCTTATAGGGCTCAGCCTGTCTCTGCCTTCAGAGTGTGAAAGTATGTTATTCGCCTGATACAGTTGTCATCTCTGAGGCTTACTGCCTCTGTCTGCTAACTAACCTAGGCCTAATCCTGGGATCTTCTATCCTATGTAATCTGGCCATCTGTTATAATCTCCTGGCTCCTTCTCATTCTCTGGCTTGTTCTCTCTTTACCTGTCTCTGTATAAATGACCTGGTAAAACTGCTCCCCACACCTTAAATAGTTTCTCTTTCTTCTCCCTTCTCTTGAGAGTTGGGTGTATCCTATTCTGTCAAGTCTTTCTCTTATTTGTCACTTTGTCTGCCACTCAATTAAACATCAATTTCAAACATGAGTGCTTCCTTCTACAAACAAATTTTACCTTTATTGTTTGGGATTAAAGGTGTGTACAGATGGTGTGTCTGTATTCCAGGCAGAGAAATTAAATGTGTTTTCTTTTCTTTTCTTTTTTTTTTTTTTTAATTGTTTATTTATTACAGGTATTTGAGTACACTGTAGCTGTCTTCAGGCACACCAGAAGAGGGCATCAGATCATATTACAGATGGTTGTGAGCCATCATGTGGTTGCTGGAAATTGAACTCAGGACCTCTGGAAGAGCAGTCAGTGCTCTTACCCGCTGAGGCATCTTTCCAGTCCTTAAATGTGTTTTCTAAGGGCTGAGATACTAAAAACAGATTTTTTTCAGTAAATAACACAGTCTTGAGGGTCATAGTGTGATCAAATATCCTGCAACACCAGCTTGTTTGGGTTAAAGCATATGACCCATACCAAGCTTAATTTTTTAATTAATTAAGTAAGTGAGTAAGTGGTAGAGATTGAACTCTGGGCCTCACACACACTCAGCATATGCTATATCACTGAGATACAGCTATAGCCTCAAATCATAATTTTAAAAAAGTATTTATTTTTACGTGTATAGATGTATGTATGCAATACACTCAGAGGTCAGACAGGGGTATGGGCTTCCCTGGAACTGTGGTTACAGATTATCGTAAACCTAATGTCAGTGCTGGGATCACCTGGGTTCTCTGCAAGAGCAGCCAGTGCTCTTAACTGCTGAGCCATCTCTCCAGCCCTACCTTTCCCCGCAATTGTATCTTAAATAGTCTGCTTTCATATATAGTTTCCAATATAAATTAACATTAATAAAATATGTAGATAGTTGACCTGTTTGCTAGTGAAACTATAACAATGGTTGGTAAAATTTTTTAGTATAGTACTTAATAGACCGGTTTATAATTGCATATATAGATAGCTTTTAGTTTTTGTGGTTGTAGTTTCTAATATGAATTTCTTTTCCTTTGAGCAGATCATGACAAGATGTTTAAGATGAGTGAAAAAATCTTACTCCTATGTGTTGGAGAGGCTGGAGACACTGTACAGTTTGCAGAATATATCCAGAAAAACGTGCAGCTTTATAAAATGCGGAATGGTGGGTAAGATTAAAGGGTGGCTTTGGCTGGTGCATTAGTTTTTTAGGGTCACCATACAAGGTACCACAGCCTGGGCAGTTTAAACCACAGAACTCTTTCACAGCTCTGAAGGCTACAGTTGTGAGCTTAAGAAGTTAGCAGAGTTGAATTTTTCTGAGGCTTTCTTCTTGGCTTGTAGATGACCATCTTCCCCCATGACTTTTCCTCTGTATGGTCTATCCAAATCTCCTCTTACAAGGACACCAGTCACACTGCATTAGAGCTCACCCTCATAACCACATTTTTGACTCAATTGTCTCTTTGCATACTATCTCTAGATACAGTCACAGTTTGAGAGTCTATGATTAGGACTTTAGCGTATGAATTTTTAAAGGATACTATTCAGTCTGTAGCCATTGGTTTATGCTTAATTTTGAACTGAAGATGGGTGTTATTTACTGACAGTCTTATTCACTGTTAGATTGATGAGATCACAGTTTTTTATTTGAATCTTCCTACTAAAAGAAAAAAAATTAGAGGCAGGTATATGACCTTTGAGTTTTAGACCAGAGTGGTCTAAACAAATTGAATTTTCAAAATAGCCAGGACTACACAGAGAAACCCTCTCTCAAAAAACTAAAACAAACAAAAGTCTAGTCCCTAAGTTCTAATTGTGCTGTTAAAGATTTTCTACAAACATTCTATTATAACACTGATATATTGGTTATAGAATGATAGAAATCAGGATTTTTTTAAGTTCTTTGTTTTATTTCATGTGTGTAGGTGTTTCCCTTGCACACATGTTGGTGCACCACATGGTTCCCACAGAGGCCAGAAGATCCCCTGGAACTGGAATTACAGAGGGTTCTGGGTTTTGAGAATTAAACCTAGGCTATCTGGAAGGGCAGCTCTTGCTCTTAACTGCTAAGCCATCTCTCCAGCTCCATGGCTTTACAGTATCGTATATAACAAGCCATTTGTCCTCTCTGCAACTTTATTTTGTCTAAAATGAGATATTAATGAAGATGTTTTGACGAGGAGTGGGGTACATGCTTGTAATCCTAGCGCTTGGAAGATGGAAGCAGGAGAATCAGAGGTTAAAGATCAAATTCAGCAGTTCAGCTACAAAGAAAGTATGAGGGCTGCATGAGACCTGGTTCAAGAAACAAAACAAAATAGCCAGACAGTGATGGCACAAGCTTTTAATTCCAGCACTTGGGAGGAAAAGGCAGGCAGATCTCTGTGAATTCAAGGCCAGCCTGATCTACAGAGTTTCAGGATGGCCAAAACTACAGAGAAACCCTGTCTTTTTAAAAAAAACAAAAAACAAAAAACAAAAGAAAAAAACGGGGAGAAGAGAGAAAGAAAAGGTTTTCACTGGCTTGGGGATGTAGCTCTTTGGCAGAGTCCTGACTGAGCATTGGGAAAGCCCTGGGTGTGATCCTAGCACTGCAAAAAAGAGAAAAATGCTTTGTGAACTTAAAGTTCTTTGTAATTATAAGATGCTGTACTTGAAAAGCATTCTTTTGGGGCTGGAGAGACAGCTTGAGTTCCAGGAGAGCATGGGCTAGGCAGATACCCTATCTTGGAAAACATAAAGACTTAGAATATAGCTTTGGTTTAATTTGTATATGCTTACTTATGTGAAATGACTAAATTAACATCCAGTCATACATGTGTTTTAAGCAGCACATTTAGCATTATTCTCCCAATTGCCTAAATATGTTTTGAGTTCTTTCTTATCAATATTAAGCACTGTGCTTAGTAATGTAGAAAATTAGTATGCGCTGGGCGGTGGTGGCGCACGCCTGTAATCCCAGCACTTGGGAGGCAGAGGCAGGCGGATTTCTGAGTTCGAGGACAGCCTGGTCTACAAAGTGAGTTCCAGGACAGCCAGGGCTACACAGAGAAACCCTGTCTCGAAAAACCAAAAAAAAAAAAAAAAAAAAAAAAAAAAAAGAAAGAAAATTAGTATGCAATCAATACTTAGATGCTGCCATTCAGAGACCTAAAAGTATGCTCCTTGAGATTACACATATTTAGGGTGAAGGGTCCGCTAATGCTTCTCATTGATTGTCCTGAGAGAGGGCTGAACAGCTAAGGAAGAGATGCTTGTTACATGTGTTTAGGTGCTAAAAGTCAATGCCTAAAAGAAAAATTGTGTTTGTTTAAATTAACCCTTAAAGACTCTTAAGTTAGTTCCTTTATTAAGTACAGTTTGGAAGACGGAGGTAGAAGGGTCAGGAGTTCCAGACTATCCTCAGTTGTAAATGAATTGGAGGCCAGCCTGATGACTGAGACCCCATTTATATGAGATCATGTTTCAAAAGACATAAATAAGCAAAAATGGCTTTTAACAATGACCATATAGCTAGGGTAGGTGTGGTGGTGCACACCTGTAATGGCAGCACTTAGACAGCAGAAGCAGGAGGATCGCAAGTTTAAGACCTGTCTCTAAAAAGAAAAGGTATAGAGAAGTGATTTGGGTGAATGTTGTTATTTTCTTCTGTTTTACTTCAGATGTGATCCTTTATGTCTTTACCAGGATATGAATTGTCCCCTACGGCAGCAGCTAATTTCACACGCCGAAACCTGGCTGACTGTCTCCGGAGTCGGGTGAGCAGCTAGTGGCCTTCAGCAACAGCAGACAGCTGCACTTCTGTTTGACGTGAACACTACTTTTGTTTGCCATTTTTGACTTTCCTCAACTCTTCCCATTGCTAAGATTTGGGTTTCTTTTCTCTTTGGTTATTGTTGCTTTTTATAGTCTAATTCTGTCACTTAGGAAGCTAATGAAGCCTAGTGAACTCCAGGTTAACCTGGGCTATGGAGCTAATTCTAGGCTAGCCCAGGCTAGTCAGTGAAAATATACCTTATTTTAAGAACAAAATTAAAAGTGTTTCAACATTATTTAGCGTGTGCAGTGGGGTGTGTCTGGAGGCTCTCACCTTCCGCTCTATGGGCCGCAGGGATCAAGCTCAGGTTGGGAGGCTTGTGGCAGTTGCCTGTACCTGCTGAACCGTCTCTCTGGCCTCAGAGAAAGGTTTTTTATTTTGTTTGTTGTGGTGTGCTAGCATGAAGGATTGTGATAAACCACCCCTCTCCTGGACACTTTTTTTTTTTTTTTTTTTTTTTTTTAAGCAATCTTAGACTCACAGCAAATTAAGAGAAAAATAGAAATATTTTCCCCATATAAACTCAGCCCTGTATTATCAGTATCTACCAGAGTGATATATTTCTACAACTAATGAACCTATATTGACAGCGTGGGTTCATAGTTTACATTAGGATAGACTCAGAGACGTATATTCTGTGAGTTTAGATAAATGTGTAAGGACCTAAAGCTTCAGTATCATGTATCATAAATCCATCAGTATCACTGACCTGAACGTCCTCTGTGCCCGACCTGTTCTCTTCCTCTGCTGAACCCCTGATAGCATCTAATCCATATCATAGTTAGGTTTTCAGACTGGCTTCTTGGTGATATGATTTAAAGTTCCTTCACATATGGCTGGAGAAGTGGCTCTGCTTACATACACTTGCTGTATTCCACAGGATTTGAGTTCAGTTCCTGGCACCCATGTTACTCGCTTCACAGTAGTCTGTACAGCTGCAGGGAATCTGACGCCAGTGGGCCTCTTCAGGGACCTGCACGTGTGTACATGTACCTACATACAGGTGTAGATGCAAATAATTTAAAATAGTAAAAAATAATCTAAAAAACAATAAAATAAAGTTCTTCCATGTCTTTTCATGGCTTGACAATGTCTGTCTGTCTGTCTGTCTGTTTTTGTTTTGTTTTTCAAGATAGGGTTTCTTTGTGTAACCCTGGAAGTCCTGGAACTCTTTCTGTAGACCAGGCTAGCCTTGAACTGATAGAGATCTGTCTGTCTCTGCCTCCCTAGTGCTGGAATTAAAGGCTTAAGCCATTATACCCAGCTAGGTTATTTCTTTTTAGTGCTGAATTGTATTTCTTTGTCTAAATATACTGCAGGTTATTTATCCTTTTCCTACTGAAGGATATATCTTAATTGCTTCCAATTTGAGGCAGTTTGTATCTGGGATTTCTTTAGGTTTGTTTACAGTTTTTGCATAAATTCTAAGAAGTATGGTTGCTGGTTTGTATGGTAAGAATATGTAGAATTTTGTAAGAGAGTGCCACACATTTTTGAAGTGTTTTTATTTTTGTTAAACTGTAGCTGAAGGTCCCTACACAGTAATGGAGGTATATTGTTCTGGGACTGTTTAGCCAAAGCATGGAGAGTTATCTTTATTTATCTTGTATATTGTAGCATTCTCTATCTGATATAAGAGTAGGCATTGTTGATTTAAAGATTGAGAGCTTAAAGATTGTGTAGGATGTGCCAAGAAAGTTCACGTGATTGTCAAGGTTGTACATTTTCCCCATGGGGACTAAGTAAATGGAGCCTTGCCATGTGACCTTACCCCCTGTGCCTATTTATTCATCTTTGATATCTAGATAACTTCCTAACCCCACAGGAGTGCTAGGAAAATGAATGTTTGTAAATCATAATATTTAACATTCATATGACTTTTGCCCAAAGCATTTTGCTTAATAATTTAATCTACTCACTATTCCACTGAGACAAATTGTAGTTGATTCTCTTGCTGATTCAGTGAGAAGCATAAAGTGGCAGAGGGACTAGTTCAGGGCACACAGCAGGTCAGACAAAGCGACGGTAATTGTACCATAATTTGACCGTTTGCCTTAAGGTCAATTCTTTGATTCTTCAGTAGCAGTTTAGAAAATTAGTGCTCTTGGTGATTGGGGTTTCATCTACCTTCTTAAACTTAGTCACGTGTCATCAAAACAAATATGGGTATTAAATTTTTTAAAAACCTGCTTGCTATCGATTGTTTAGAAGATTTAGTTTTAAAGATGTGTTTGTGTATCTGTGTATGAATGTGTGCATATGAGTGCATGTGCCTAAGGAGGCCAGTGCCATTGGATCACTCCAAAACTGGAGCTATAAATATCAGGTTGTGAGCCACCTGATATTTATAAATATCAGCCATGTGTGACATGGATGCTGGGAGCAATATGGACTCTTAACCATTGAGCCACCTCTCCAGACCTACTATAGCTCTTTAAAGCACTTTTTTTTTCTAGTGCCTAATATTAGACCCCAAGCATGTCATTAAGTAGAGCCTGTCCTAGTGCTAGCTTTGATCAAGTGTTTTGCAGTCTGATCTATAAACAATTGTGTGTGTGTGTGTGTGTGTGTGTGTGTGTGTGTGTGTGTGTGTATTTTGCCTGCATGTATGTCTGTGCAGGATGTTCATGCAAGTGATCATTATATTTGAAAAGAAATCAGAGACATAATGGATTGCAAGGTAAAGACAGATTTACATACGTTGTTTTGATCTGGGTGAAAAATTAGGGATCTTATTTAATCCTTGAGGGAGAATTGTGGGTCAAATACCAGGTTCCTTACCACCCAGAAGTGCCTGAATTACTGAAGGAGTGTACATGTCATGGCTCCCTGTGTAGAATGTTCCTCTGATTTACCAAGCAGAACTGGAATAGAAATTCCACCTTTGGGCATAATAAAGCTTTACCATTAAATGCTGCAGACATTAAGTGAATTAAGCTCCTTTTAGAATTGAGATAAGAGTGGAAATTTGCTTCATGCACATATAGTGAATTCACCTAATCTCCACTAACAGAGATGTTTGATGTTTTGAACAAGTAAATACCCCTTGTAGACAAGGACAAGGATCTAAGTGTTGACTACTTCTGCCTCGTGTTTCTTTGTTCTTCTAGTCCTGTATCAAAGTAGATTGTATGGTGGTGGTGGGGGGTGCACATGCTTCCACATGTGTGTGTAGGTACCTAGGGAGGCAAGAAGAGGGCATTGGATTCCCTGGGGTTAGAGTTACAGGTGCTTATAAGCTGGGTAATGTGTGTGCTGAGAACTCAGATCCTCTGAAAGAGCAGCAAATGCTCTTAACTGCTGAGCCATCCCTCTAGCCCTAGTACTTTATTTTATTCTAGAGAGAGAAAGGATAATAGTTTTATATACTCCTAATATGAATTCACTATGTTTGATGTATTTACATGGTAACATTGTTTGGCACATGATACATATTTTAGGTTAGCCAGATTTTATATATAAGAAACTTCATATCCAGATTTTATATATAAGAAACTTTATATAGATGTCTACAGCTCTGAGTTGTTTGACTTTCATATACTGTGTGTGCGCGCGCGCGTGTGTGTGTGTGTGTGTGTGTGTGTGTGTGCATGTGTATGTGCGCGCACACGTGTGTGTGCGCTCATGCTCACATGCTCACTCATGCATGCTCCCTGACTCGTGCTTACTTGTGGTATCTGGTTGGAGGACATTTACTAGGGAGTATATAATCAATCTTATATAAAATGCAGGCAATTTGGAATTGTGGTTAAGTAGTCTTTGGACAATTGTTAGCTGTATGTCTTTGAACAAATTCTAAGCTCAACTTTCCTATTTACAAAAAAATAGTACCTCATAGGATTATTATAAGGATTAAAACATAATCATGTAAAGCTCTGTACATTATATAAAATATATATATATTGAACGACTTTTTTGTTTTTATGATGCTATTATTGCTTGGTTTAAGCAATTTAATGGCTATGTTATCTTTGTAGGGAATTGTTGAGTTATTTTAATTGAACTGATGACATACTAAAGTGGGGGCTATAGGAATTTACTAGTATTAATGGACAATGTAGAAATAATCTAACATTGAACATCTGTTACATGTTAAAATTTGTTCTAGATTTACCCAGTATGTGTGAACACCACTAACTATAAAGGGTTATTTAAATTCCAATTAATTAACCCCTCCCACCCATGCCATATGCCACCATTATTGAACCTAGGACCTAATCAAATATTTCAATGCATTTTATTAAATAAGAAAGTCCAGGAAGGTGTCTTCTGGGTTTTTCTTGAGTAAGAAAGTTGTGTTTCTTAGTTTTGGGGTTTAATTAGCCATAGGCATGCTAACTGCATCCTCTGTTACTGAGCTTCTACAACCCATGGCATAGCTGTGGAGCTCAGAGGAAACTTTGGGGAGCCGTTTCTCTCATCATTTGGGTCAGGGATTGAACTCAGACCATTAGCTTGGTAGCAAACCACTTTCATTCCATCGAGTCATTTTGCCAACTGGCCCCACTGTGGCATTATTTATATGATTTTATTATCTGATCCCCTTAAATTAACTGTTCCATATACCATCTCCATGTCAGTGATGTGAGACTGAGGTATGACCAGCCCACTCTAGTGTCCTTGGGGAATATGCAGTTTTGTGTTGCAGCTTCAGCAGAACACTGGCTTCTGTAGTGTGTAGTCTTCTGGGCTTTACTACTCACTGAATGGTCAGTGTTTTCATAGAACTTATCTGATACGTTTCACAAACCTTTGGGGGGGGGTTCCGTTTGTCCGTTTGTCCGTCCGTCCCTTCCCTCCCCTCCCCACACACTTTTGTGAATGCTTAGTAAATAAACAGTAGAAATAATGAAACATAGTTTTCAGCTCTAGTTCCATAAATTGCCATTAAACACCAGGAAAACCTAGTGTGATAAAACCTCAGTTTATTCACTCGTATTGACTTTCCTTTCATCTTTCACATGCAGGAATTAGATGTAAAAGTTTAACCTGAAAAGTGGCTTTACCATTTTTTTTCTCTGTAGTTTAAAATCTAATAGTTAAAACCTGCCATGGGAGGTTTAGCATCTGCTCTACTATGAG
Source organism: Arvicanthis niloticus (assembly GCF_011762505.2). NCBI lineage: Eukaryota > Metazoa > Chordata > Mammalia > Rodentia > Muridae > Arvicanthis > Arvicanthis niloticus. Next base: position 27,850,329 of record NC_047662.1, on the reverse strand, counting down.
CTAGTTGAAAGTGCTGAGAGAGTTGCAGCTGATTGGATCAGATAGCAGATGTAAAGGGCTAGTGGGGGGCAGGGGTTGCTCAGCAGTAGAGCAGAAACCTACGGAGCTAAGCCCTAGTTTAATCCTGGTTCCGGGAAGATAAACATACAAAGATCTGATGTCAACACTTGAATGTAGTTTTTTCAGTGAAAGGAAAAGAAATGTAGGAAAGACAATTAGTCACTTAGAAGTGATGACTCTGTCTGCTCTGCATATGAGTGTATTTGTTTTGGGTAGCGGGGATGGGGTGTAGGTGCAGCGAGCTCGAGCTTGTATTCTAAAAGAATCCTGTTGCTGTGAGACTTCAGTTCTGCACTGAAGTTATTCATGCCTTACATGGCTGGCACAGAGACTGTCTCCTGTTTATTGATATCCTTGGGTCATGTGATCCAGCGAACAGCTAGCCCAGGTGAAGCCTTGACTTTGCAAATCTTATCCTCTAAACACAACCAACTATTTGTTACATGTGATTAAAATATCACTAACAAGGGTAATTTCACGTGCTTTTTTGGCACATGTGTTTAGCAGGATGTGACATGACGAAGCACTGCCATTTCCTCTCTGCACCATCTCCCTTGAGGCCTCATCTTCCCCGCTCGCCCCCATCTTGCCATGCCCAGGCTTGCCTTCCAGCTCACCTGCTCCAGATGGGTGGCACAGTGGGAGGACACTGACAAAGGCAGATGTGTTTATTTTCCTGAGACAAAATGTTGTGCTGTTGCAGATGGCAGTGCCTTGGAGCAAGTGGCAGCCTTTGACACCACTGCCACACAGCCTGGGCATCTTGACAGACAGAGCTGGCTTACTCTTGGTGATGGGGAAATTGGAGAGAAAAACAGAATGAAGATGTTAATCAATTCCTGGACTTTTGGTGCAAGTAGCAATTTTCTGTGGGGGAGTAGTTTTCTTCCCCCACAATTGCCTCAGTCAGTCAGCTAACTGTACTTTCATTGTGGGCCAGGAGTTAAGTGTGTTTGTGTCATTGATAGGACAGACTGAAAGCTGGGAACAGGGCTCCATTTAGATAGGTATTCATTTGTACTGCAAAACATATGTATATCCCAGGTCACAGCAGTCTCCTAGGATTGGGGATGGCTCCTGTCTGCCCCATTGGAGATACTACCGTTCTATTTTTAGTGGTCATTTTGATTATCCAAAGGCCCAGGGACAGGTGTGCCTTGAAGTTGAGGTACCTTAATTAATATGATAACACTCTGCTTATAGTGTTTTTCTACCAGAGTGAAAATTCTGACAGCTGTCCTTTTAAGTAGTTTGCTTATTTAGTCATTAAGGCTTGACTAAGTCCATTAAGAAGACAAAGAGTGGTTGTTGAATTATTATGCCTACTGGCTCCTAAGGAAAAGAAAATGGCTTCTTCTTCTTCTTTGAAGCTACTGGCTTTATTTGAAAACCCTTTCCCCCACTTCTTTAAAAAAAAAAAAAAAAAAAAAAATGTGGTGTTTTTCCCAGCCCCAGTGCTGATAGAGTTAGGAGTTTGCAGGTGTAAAGTCCTCCCCCTCCCCTTCCCCATCTCTCTCCAGGGGGTTGTATGTGAGAAGGTGTTGCTTTCTCACTCAGAGAGCATATATGTGCTACCCTGTTGGATGCCTGCTGTGAGCAGAGAGAACCCCTGTTCTGGCTGAGAGGAACAAGCCTATTGGAGGCTGGAATTGTACAGTCCCATAATGCCACCTTTTCACTTAAAATGTCTTTCCTAAGCACAGTGGAGGTGAAGAAATACAAGTAATTGGTTTAAGTTTATATTGTTTTAAAACCCATATCTTTAAAAATTATGTGGTTTCCTATGAAGGTTTGACTTAAGGCTAGAACAACAGAATGCTATGTCTGCTTAGTAAGAACACAGTTTATTGTTCAAGTGTTTACCATTAGAAATACCAACTTACCCCTATCTTTTAAGATTACTTTAAACCAGTCAGGGTAGGCACAATGGTGGGCAAACCCTAACACTCAGGCAGAAACACAATAAGCCCTGGCTTCTTGGTGAGTCTTTTTATCTTTGCAGAAGCACATAGTGTTATGGATATAAAGATTGGTCCCAAAACGCTTTTTATTGTCTGCCAAAAAATGCATGTAAACAGTGAAAAAAGGCTTCAAAGTGGAGGAAGAGTTGACTTTTTTTATTTCTTAACCTGGGAAGTAGTTACATATATATTATATTTATTAAGCTATACATGTATGCTTTGTGTGTTTACGTTATTCGTAAAAGGGTAATCTGTGAAAAGACAAAGACTAAACAAGGAAGCATAGCGGTTTTTAAGTTAAAAATGAGAATTTAACACTCTAGTAAATATAGTTAACAGACTGGAAAGAAAAAAGGGAAGAGACAGGTTATAATTCCTGATTGCCTGGGGGGGGTGTGTGTTTATTTGTTTGTTTGTTTGGGAGCTGATGATCAAAATTAAGGCCTTATGCTTGTCAGGCAAAAGCTTACCACTGAGCTAAATCCCCAACCCCAATATAGTAATCTCTGAATAACTGAAATGTTATACTAGAATCTCATACTTCCCTTTCTGGGTCCCTTTGAATAGGGGTGGTTTTATAGCCAAGTTGCTCTTTTAATCACTGGTAGTCATTAGTTCAGTGGGTCTTCAGCCTGCACTGTCTTTGGGGCTGAGGAAACAGGTACAAAGTCCAGTGTGTGCCTTCAGGTGGGGAAATGGAGAAGTAAAAAGTCACTTGCACTGCAAAATGGAAGTGCTGGAATACATGTGTACAACGGTGCTGTGGGAACATTTTTAAAAATGTAAGTAGATGACACATTCTTTTGGTATATAAAAATCTGTAGTTTGGTGAGTAAGGCTGACTGGTTAAGGAGAACCTAGATTTCAATATCTGTCTCACAGCTCACCACCTTCTGTAATTCCAGTTCCAGTGGATCTCATTCCGTTTGCTGGCCTCCTTGGGCACCAGGCATACATCCAGTATGCATAAATACATACCACGGAGACAAACACATACACACAAAATAAGAATAAATAAATCTAAAAGCATGAAACAAAAGAGCAGTGGGCCTTTCTGAGAGGCTGTTGGTTAGATTATTGCTGCTCCCTGGACTGTTTGAGGAAAGAATTGAGGGAATGGGGAAATTATGAGCCACATATCCACTGTGGCTGTAGTATAACTTACGTTGGATGTGAGGTATTGATCGGAACACTGTTCTCACAGAATGCTTCCTAAATAGTCTTTTTTTCCTCAGGAATTCATTATTACTTTCATTTGTACTGTTGGCATCTGAAAACATAGACAACCATATATATTCTAAGTATTCTCTCCCAGGAGACCATTAATGTCTGACAACGCAGATGAATCTGCTATGCATTCAGCATTCCCAGATATTATGAACATGCTCAGTATAGACATCTAATATGTACCCGGTGTTGTGTGTGTGTGTCTGTAGCAAAGCATGGCTTCTGCCTTTGGGTTTTAGGGACCACTTGACTGTACATGGAACCCTACATTTGTCCTAGAAACTGCTGGTTCCTGAGAAAGGACCCAAGCGGCCTTGCTGCAAACGTTTGGTGGTTTTGCCATTGCAGGGTCAGCAATTTTATTTTAATGTTATTTGGGAGAAAGCAGTATTTTTGATTAGCAAGTAAAATTAATGTAGAAAACAAATACTGTGTTAACTAGTTGGTATAATAAGGCATCTGTGCCATGTTGCATTTCAACTCATTAAATTTCTCAACTTCTAATTACAGTAAGGTTACAGCTTTTAATAGAATCAACCAAACTTGAGCTTGGCTTTTAGAGAAATAAAATTGATAGCATTTTGTAGGGTAGACTTTAAAGTCCAATTTTCTTAAAATAAACAATGAAATTACATGCTATTTAATTTCTTTTTTTTTTTTTTTCCGGCTCCTACAATTCAGATTTATTTAACACTTACTGTTCACTTCTAGGAACTTTTAATACAGGTAAGCGCTGTGATTCCTCACAACATGATTATTTCATTTGAAGTGTATTGCTTCCTTTGTTCTCAGTGTAGCACAAACATTTATAGACATTTAGTTACTAGAGATTAGACTAGGGCCCCTCATACATGCTGGGAAAATCTTAATCACTGAGCTACATCTGAAATAGTTTATATCTTTTTGTTTGAGACTGTTGTTTCTTTCAAAACAGGGTTTCTCTGTGTAGCCCTGGCTATCCTGGAACTTGCTGTGTAGACTAGGCTGACCTCAAACTCAGAGATCTACCTGCCTCTGCTACCACCACCCAGCTGGTTATAGTTTTTAAGATTTTTTAAATTTTGTTTGATGTCGATTTTTTATGTATTATGTATGTGTGCCACATGTATAGCTGGTTCCTGTGGAGGTCAACAGAGGTTGTCAGATTCTGTGTAACTGGAATTACAAATGATGTGAACAGCTGTGTGCCTGCTGTGAATTGAACCTGGGTCTCGTGCAAGAATGAGTGCTCTTAACCACTGACTCATCTCTCCAGCCCCAGATTTAATCTATTTTAAATGTTTTTTAGACTTACTTATTTTATTTAATATATATGAGTGTTTTCCCTGCGTGTGTATCTGTGCACCACATGTGTGCCTGGTTCCTGAAGAGGTCAGAAGAGGGCTTTGGATCCTCAGGAATTGAGCTACCGTGTTGTTGGGATCAAACCTAGACCCTCTGCAAGAGCAACAGATGCTCTTAACCTCTGAGCCACCTCTTGAGCTAAAATTTATTTATTTTTAATTATGCGTATGTGGGGGCAGGCAGAGGGGAGTGCAAGTGGCCTTGGAGGCCAGAGATACTGGATCCCCTGGAGTTGGAGTCATGAGCAGTTGTAAGCAGCCATAGGTGCTGGAAATTGACCTCATGTCCTCAAAATCATCTCTCTCTCTCTCTCTCTCTCTCTCTCTCTCTCTCTGTCTCTGTCTCTGTCTCTGTCTCTGTCTCTGTCTCGTCTCTCTTCTTCCTCCACCCCTCCCCCTACCACCACCACCACCACCCAAGGGTCCGTCTATACTCATGGTTGGCCAGGAACTCTCTGTATTGTACAGACCAGGATTGCTTCCAACTCACATAGATCCATATACATCTGCCTCCTGGGTGCTGCGGTTAAAGGTCATGTTCCACAACACCTGACACAGTATGCACTCTTAACCACTGAGCCACCAATCCAGACCTGTGTTTTGTTTTCTCTTCTTTCTTCTTTTCTCCCTGGCTGTCCTGGAACTCACTCTGTAGACCAGGCTGGCCTCGAACTCAGAAATCCGCCTGCCTCTGGCTCCCAAGTGCTGGGATTAAAGGCATGCGCCACCACTTCAGGGAACTTTTAAACTTTTATTGGATTTGATTAACGATTTACAATGAGAAAAGATTGACTCTGCACGTGGTCTTCTTTAGATGTGTTGGCTTGGGCCTGTAGTCTCAGCACTTGGGGAGGATTGTCACAAGGTCAAGGCCAACGAGGGTTACTAAGACTTCTTATGTGTGGAATGATTCTTAGGACTAGAGGCTGCAATAGTTTAGATTAAGTAAAACTGTCTAATCACAATGATTGGACGCTGTTAAATTATAAAACATTTGGAGTGAATTTTATTTTTAATGTGAGAATCTGTAATTAGGGCTAGCAAGATAGCTCAGCAGGTAAAAGGTGCTTGCCTTCATACCTGGGTGTGATTTATGGAACTTAAATGGTATTAAGACATAACTAGACTTCCACGGGTGTCCATGTGTGTACTGCGGCACTTAGGTATAGACAAATATTTTTAATCTGCTATTAAAATGGCAGAATTAGAATTTTTAAATTATGCTCTGAAACCACCCAAACATAGTAAATTCTGTTGGTTATTGAAAACAAGCTCTAGATTTAAAGTTCAGAGCACTGGTGTAGAAAAATAATTGATTCAATTTGCTTAGTAATGAAGGTAAAAATAGATATTGACAAAGCAATTGGTGTCCCAAGTATTTATTGAACAGCTGCTACAGATGCTTGGAAGCTTTTAGCTGTGGCATTCACCTGCTCTCTAAGACCGGAGAGATTATTGGTCACAACTGATGTGGTAAGTGAGATACAGAACATAGGTGCTGGTATAAAAAGTTGGGGAACATTTGAGTATGAAATTCACAGAAAATAATGAATTTACCTAATTTAACCCTATTTCCATTTTGTGGAGGCAGAATGGTTTTCTGGGAAAGCATATAGGACTTAATAATTGGGAGGCCTGAATTCTGGTCCTGACTAATGCTTGGGACCCATGTGCACCACAGTCTCCTCTGTGAACATTAAGCCCATGCATGTAAGAGGAATGCTGGATAAGCTCAGAGAGCTCAGCTCGCCCTGCCCTGCCCTGCGTGCAAACTACATTCTATGAGATAGCTGAAGATAAAAGATGGAATCTTGGCAGTCTCCCGTACTAAAAGAAATACCAAGCCTCGGGCTGGAGGATCTCTACTGAAGCATGTGTTTAGCATGCACAAGACCCTGGTTTTAATTCCTACCACCACCACCACCCCCACCCCCAAAATGGCCACAGTATTTTTTTTAATATATATTGTATGTTTAAAATATTTAGAAATCCATTGATTAAAATGCTCATCTCGTTTGTCCCATGGTGGTTTAGTATCTACTTCCACATTACTGACCCACCAGGCATAGACGTAGGCTTCCCACACTGCTTAGATTCCAAAGTGTTAACATGGCCCCAAAGAAACTGTACTGATCTTCAGTTCTTCAGGTCCCCTCAGTCATAGTAATGTCATCCTCTTCAATTAGAGGTGGCAGAGGCTGGCCTGGCTCCAAAAGAAGACTGTCAATTCCTCTCTCTTGTCTGTGTCCACGCTCGGCAGGATGCTTCCTCACGCCCACCTCTCTCCCCCTTGCTGTGACTTTGGCTTCCGCCAGATGTCACACCGCTGCTTGTCACCGCCCAGACTCTGTAGTCGCTGATTTTGTTGTTTCAGTGTTTGTCACAACTGTTTTTCTTAGCTGTAAAATTTATGGAATTTCAAGCACTTGTTAATCACTACAGTGTTTCTTTTTCCTGATAGAGGAAACAGACAAAGAGTGATATGCACAAAAGTTAGATGGAAGGGAATGTTCCATCTAATTGAAGTAAGTTTCTGTGTATGATACACACTCTCCACAGTTAGTGATACACAGTTAAATGTTATCTCTTTGGCAACCATAAAAAGGTGGATAATTATATTCCCTGTGGTAGCATCTTCTTGATCTTCGAATTACCTGTCTGAATCTTAAGAATGAGCAGGTAGAGGCAGTTAGGTTTTGATATTACTGCGTATCAGGCATTGCACTGGGTGCTTCATATGTATTTAAGCCTCAGGAAATCTTAAGATGGCCTGGATCTCTTCACTTGGTAAATAAGCTTACCGTGTCCTTAGGTACTTTTTAAGAGGGGAGAATATATTTGTCTAACCCCTCACCTCAACACGCCACTTGGAATAAGAGGTTCGGAGTTTTGTTTTGTATTTTGGTTTTTGGTTTTGTTTTGTTTTGTTTTGTTTGGAGACAGGGTTTCTCTGTGTAGCCCTGGCTATCCTGGAACTCACTCTGTAGACCAAGCTGGCATCAAACTCAAGAGGTCTGCCTGCCTCTGCCTCTACCTCCTGAGTGCTGAAACTATAGGTGTGAAATACTACCTCCTGGCCCAAAAGCAAAATTTTTTGACTGAGTATGTTGATGCATGTCTATAATCCCCACACTGGAGAGATGAGACAATGTTCACAGCCAGTTCAAGAGCAGCCTAATTCACCTGGTGAGTTTCAGGACAGCCAGGACTGTCTAACAAGACCCTTTCTCCACCTGCTTCCCAAAAAGAGAAAGGCAAAATTTTTGCAATATCTTATTCTAGAGGCTAAAAGCTATTTTTAAGTCCCCAGAATGATTTATTTGATTTTTTTTCCTTTGTATATTATACACAATTTAAAACTAAGTGTGTTGGTATTTATAAACCTCTGGTAGTGATTCTCAGACTGTTAATAGGGAGTGCCTTAACTAAATGTATGGATTCATTTACAAGATGGACAGTTGAGTATTTGCATTGGTTAAAATATATACAACATCCAGTCTCAGCCTTTGCTATAGAACATGTCTAGTCATCTAATGCACACACGGGTCTTTGCTGGCAGACCTCCTAACTTTGTCCTACATCTTTGACAGAATAGAGGTTACTTGGTAAAAGACAGGATTTTGGGTCCTGTCATTGGTGTTTGCACTTCTAAATAGTTAGGCAGATTCTTTCATGTGATACTGTGCAAGGAAAAGTACATAGGCTAAAAAGTGATGTTTAATATTTAGGATGGACACATCTGCAGGAGACAGTAGGAAAATACTTAATATGTGTTGACTAGGTTTCCAAATGTGGGTCTGCATTTTTTCTGTGGCCCTAAGGTAGACTGATGATAATACTGTCAGTAAGATAACACTGTAGGTGTCTAATATCGATGTCAACCTTAGGGTGTAGGTAAAGAATCCTACAAAGTAAAGACTAGGAAACTTTTGGGTTTTGTTTTGTTTTGTTTTGTTTTGTTTTGTTTTGTTTTGTTTTTCAAGACAAGGTTTCTCTGTGTAGCCCTGGCTGTCCGGGAACTCACCCTGTAGACCAGGCTGGCCTTGAACTCAGAAATCATCTGCCTACCTCTGCCTCCCAAATGCTGGTACCACCAAGGCCTGCTGAGAGTAGGAAAACTTCGTTTACTACTTTACTTGCATGTTCCAGGCAATGTGCTAGCCACTTTTAGTAAACATCTCTCTGAATCCTTTTATAAAGATACATCCTGGAAGGAATTTACTTTGTGCCAGGAGTGCTTGGGTTTCCTAATTTCTTTCACTTTTTATTTCATAAATTGGTTTATTTCCTTGATAGTGTCTCCCACTTATCAAGCCTGTACCTATGCTTCAGATATTTGCCATGCATTATCTCTGACCCTCCACTGCAGCCCTTTTGTACTAGGCATTATTTTAGTTGAGACTCTAGAATTCAGACTTTTTCTAAAGTAACACATATACTAATAGAACCAGAATTCAAACTCATGTCCAGCCCTTTGTTACATGGCCTGATTCTTCCTGAGGTGTTTTTTGTGCTGTTAGTTTCCTCTTTATTTAGTCCTCTTTATTTACTTAATGTCTGACTTGCTTCCTAAGCGGTTTTTCCTTAGCAACTAGTGTCTAGAGGGAGGTTGGGAAGAGAAGCAACAAATCTGCTTGCTTATGGGGATGCAGGCATTTGACTCAAACTAGAAACACTTTTCAGACACGGGGCCTTTGGGGCTGGAGAGAAGGTTTAGTAGTTAAGAGCACTGCTTTTGGCAGAGAACCTGAACCCACATGGCAGCTCACAACTATCTGTAGCTCCACTTCCAATACCCCTTCTGACCACTGAGGGCTCTTGTACACATGTGGTACACACACATAACACTCAGACATACACACATATATTTAAAATAAATATTTTTAAAAGAAAAAATAGGGTTCATCGCATCCTTGTGTAATTTAGTTGTTTTCTTAATGTTTGCTTGTAATATTAAGCATTGACCACATGTATATTAAACATATGATGTTTTCTCTGATGTATTAGTACTCACTCATTTAAAAAATGTTTATTAGCTACAGGCTGTATACCTGTCTGTCATTGAACAAGACAGAAGTACTCCTGCCTTCACAGAGTTTATACTATATAAAGTATTTGTGGATAGGTGAATTGTATACTGTTTTCTCCTATTACACCACAGGAAGTCACGGTTATGTAAGTTGTTAAATAGAACAGAACTGTAGGAACTCAGAGCTATTAACTTTTGTGTAGGACCACTTAGAATAGCACACAAATGAATACTTGGTCTAATTTCAGGAAAACAGTGACAACATATAAAAATTTGTTTGAAATTTAAAGAAAAAAAGAAACTAGTATAAGTCAAAAGTCTTTGATGGAACATTGTCAGAATTTCTGAAACTGCAAGTTGTTACACAGATGTATTGACTTAATTAGTCTAGATAACACCACTTATTTATGCTCCAACATCTCACACATGCAAGAGTCGGTAACTCGAAGTCACACAGTATTTGGGAGTTGTCTTCTATACCACAAGTTGTAGTTTCTGACTACCAACCTCACTGAGTGTACATGAGATACTTAAGCACAAATAAATTATATTATGTAGATGAACTAAGAAACACAGCTGCTTCTGAACTTGTGTTTACATGGGGTTTCTTGTAAAATCTTCTGGTGATGGCTCTTAAATAATGTGAATTGTTCTGAAACATGATTTAATCTCGTACTGTGGGCAACAGCTTCATTAGATAGAATATTCCTGGACACTGCTGCTTGAGGCCTCTTTGAGTGTCTATATGGATTCCTAATATACCATATAACTTGGTAAAACCATTTTGGTTAATTGTTCCAAGGGTATTCTAGCTACATGGAGTTGGGAAGAGTGAGTTATACACTTAGAGAAAAGATTAAACTTACTTTATAACAGGTAAGAAGTTTACTATGCCGGGTGGCAGAAGCAGGCAGGTCTTTGTGAGTTTAAGGCCAGCCTGGTCTACAGAGTTTATGTTCCAGGACAGCCAAAACCTACACAGAGAAACCCTGTTTCAAAAACCAGAGAGAGAAAGAGAGAGAGAGAGAGAGAGAGAGAGAGAGAGAGAGAGAGAGAGAGAGAGAGAGAGAGAGAGAGAGAGAAAGAGAACACAAACTATCATGCATTCTCTTGGGGAAGAATAGTAATTGAAGACACTTGGCTCTTTATCTCCCTATCCCCAATTCGTCTCCTAATTTTAACTAAGTCTGTCAGACTTTGTAGTGCTGTTTTTACACTTTATATATATTTTTATTTTTATCTTTAGCTAATTTAAACAGAGCTTTTGTTGCTCAAAGTATGCATTATCAAAAGGTTAGGATGTAGCTAACATACTAGAAATGTAGGTGATATCCCCACCCCAAGCACAGTCCAAAGCATGGCTGAGTACAGCACATCTAACTGGAAATATGATGGGCCAGCAGTTAATTTTCCAGAAGTCCTGACTACTAATGGCTAAATCTTTTTTTTTTTTTTTTTTGAGCTGTCTACTATTTTATTCCATGGATAGGCACCTGTTTGGAAGTTGAAGCTCATGTAATTTTCAAGAGACATTAGCAACTCTTCTACCTACTAGCACAGTTGGGCTAGTAGGATTCCAGTAGGCACACTCATGTGCTCTACCGTGAGCATCTTCAGGTTGCCCAGTACCCGCAGTGATCGGTGTGCAAAGACTACGTAGTGTCCCTTTAGAACCATTGTTTATTGCAACTTCATGTTCCATGATATTTCATTCAGTTGAACACAGGCATACGTATAGCAATGGGCACAAACCACAGGCAAGGCTTCACTGATGCCACTGAAGCAGACACAAGAACAAACAAAAAGAAACCCCACAAAATGGGATTCCCACCACTAGTGCCTGGAGCATAGACAGGATGAATTTAATATGGCAAATACTCAGCTGATATAGGAAAAGTAATTATTCCTTTGGAAATGTAAGCAAGGCAGACTTAGTCAAGATTTACTGTAGTAATTTGTTGTTTTACACTTATAGGTAATTTGAAGAAAATATTAAATGCAAATTACAACCATTCTTTAATTTGTTTTGTTGATGAAAAGTAGATTTTATTCATCTTAAAGGAGTCTTGTTGTATTAGAAAAATGTTGGGCTAATGGGATGGATGGCTCAGTAGGAAAAGTCAAAAGTCTTTGATGGAGCATGGATAACCTAAGTTCAGTCCCAAAACCCACATGGTGGAGGGAGAAAGCCAACCCCACAGAGTTGCCCTCCAACCTATACAAACACACAAATACAGTTAAGCAAATGGAGTTTTCCAAAAAGAAAAGAAAAATGTTGTACATGCACGTGCACACACACACACACACACACACACACACACGATAAATAAATGCAGTTTAAAAAAGAAAAATGCTATTTACATCTCCTCTGAGGCTGCTGAGGCTGCTTTTTGTTATCACGGACCTTGCTGAGAAGTCTAGTGACTCCAACTTACATATTTGATACCTGTGTACTTCTGTCCTTCCCAGTCCCTTCTCAGTTATAGAACATACAGTTTACTGTTTGGTACATTGTTTTGTGATGCAGTCTTTTGGTGGTGTGAGGTATTTGGGTTTTTTGTTTTTGAGATATGCCTCACTGTGTTGCCCTGGCTGGCCCCAGGCCTGAACTCCTGGGCTCATTAAGCTGGCTTATTTTGAATGGCATGATTGGACTCCATCTCTGGCCTGACACATAATTGTGTTTGTTAGTCTCTTGATGTTGCTGTTGTTGTTGTTGTTGTTGTTGTTGTTGTTGTTGTTGTTGTGAATAGGATTTCAATCTGTAGCCTTGACTTACCTGGAACTTACAGAGATCTACTTGCTTTTGCCTGCCAAGTGCTGGGAGTCCAGGCTCTTGGTTGGTTGGTTGGCTCTTCCTTCCTTCCTTCCTTCCTTCCTTCCTTCCTTCCTTCCTTCCTCCTTTCTTTCTTTCTTTCTTTCTTTCTTTCTTTCTTTCTTTCTTTCTTTCTTTCAAATTATGTTGTGGTTTATTTATAAATGAGAACAAAGTAACAGTGAGCAGCATTTCAAAAGCTGAGAAAGGGAACATTAACAGGACTATATACATTGGAGAAGGGGATGGTGGCTTGGAAAAGCCAGACAAAACCAAAAACAAACAAAACCAAACAAGCAAAAACAAAAACTCAGGACTAAATACATAATATAGGCCTTTATTTCTTCCAAATCAAAGATTTTGGGTATAATCATATAAAGATTAACAATCAAGTTTTGCAACCTAAAAATATTTACTTCTTAAACCTATATTAATACTTTAGTAAACTAGACAAAAAGATAAGGACACTAACAGGTACATTTATAGAACTGCATATCAGTCAGGCCAGATCCTGCAGAGGGAATTCCCAGCATGACCTCATTCATCTGTGAGGACACAGAGCAATCCTTGTTTGGACGTACACCATCTTCTCCTGCATGAGCCGCTCTTCGCTTCCTGATGACTTCCTTCTACGTGTGTGTGTGTGTGTGTGTGTGTGTGTGTGTGTGTGTGTGTGTGTGTGTGTGTATGTATGTGTGTGTGTGTGTGTATGTATGTCTGTCTGGTTATCTGCTTCTCAGAGCAGACGTTTACCTTCCTCATCCACTAGCCACTGGAGGAGGGCTGGGGTCATGAAGGTGACTGATCCAACCCATTCTTCATGGAGGTTTCCTGGTGGCCCTCTTTCATCATTGTATCTGGAATCAGAGGAGCTCCCATAGCCTCTTCTTTTCTTCACATCTTGCTGAAGCAAGAGTTTTGAGGAAAACACACACACACACACACACACACACACACACATTCTGCTATTCCCCAGAAGAAATTTGTTATGAAAGATAATTTCCATGAGGACTGATTCAGGCTGTCCAACACTTGACCATTCAAGGTGTAAACCATCTTCCCTCCGGTTGCCTGATTCCTAGGGACAGAGAAGGCCGGATCCCTGATGTTACCATACCTAGCCTCCTGGGCTCTTGAGTGAAACCAAGTAAAGTAAAGAATAACCCAAGAACATATAAGCCTTTGAAGTGGTTTTAAATCAGGCTCTTAACACCCCCTCTGTGTGTGTGCGTGCGTGCGTGCGTGCGTGCGTGCGTGCGTGCGTGTGTGTTAGAGGATAACTTGTGGGAGTCAGGTCCTAGGGATCAATCTCAGATCATCAGGCCTGGCTGTAAGTCAGCTTCCTTATCTGCTGTGCCTTCCCAACTGCCCAAATCAGGTTCGTTTTCCATAGACTTTAAATAGAAACAGAAAAGGTTTTTGCTTTATCTCTGACCATACTAGAAATCTTCCAGGTAGGTGGGTTTTTTTTTTGTTGTTGCCACTGTGGCTAAATTTTATTTGTCAAGAGCCAAAATACTCCTGTTTGCATTGTTTTGTTCTGCCCTCATCAGCAGGTTGCTATGTCTTTCCTTTGCAGACCCCATATCATGTGAACCTCCTCCTGGCTGGTTATGACGAGCATGAAGGGCCAGCACTTTACTACATGGACTACCTGGCAGCCTTGGCCAAGGCTCCTTTTGCAGCTCATGGCTATGGTGCCTTCCTGACTCTCAGCATCCTTGACCGATACTACACACCGAGTAAGTACTACCACTCTAGGGAGAGAGCAGTGCACAGCCCTGCCCTTAGCTCTTCTCGGTCTTGTCAAACCTTGGAGTTGGCTGGCTACACCCTAGGTAGAGGACAAGTCCTCTCTGGAAGCTGGTTTCTCTTTTGTGAATCAATGCAGTCTTCAAAAACCTTATTGATGCTGGGCGGTGGTGGCGCACCCCTTTAATCCCAGCACTTGGGAGGCAGAGGCAGGCAGATTTCTGAGTTCGAGGCCAGCCTGGTCTACAGAGTGAGTTCCTGGACAGCCAGGGCTACACAGAGAAACCCTGTCTCGAAAAACCAAAAAAAAAAAAAAAAAAAAAAAACAACAACAAAAAAACCTTATTGATAAAAGTCTTCCTGCAAATCAAAATAAGATACTCCTGTGTTTGGTGCTGGGTTTTGCTTTGCTTTAAGATGCTGCAAGTAGACGCCAGCGTGAGTGAGAGGCTTTCTGGTCGGCTCTCTAGCCTCGCTCACATCCATCCTCCTCCCTAGGTGACTGTTCTATCTCAGCTGTAGAAAGTGAGCCAAGCAGCTTATGTCTATGTTTTGAACTTGCGAGGAATTGTTTGTTTAAACATCAAAGCTTTTGAAGACCACTCCCTCCTGCATATAAAATTGTTTCTTCTCTTGTACCTAAACTGACGGTTCAACAAAACTTGGGATAAGCAGTGGTTTTGTGCTGAGTTCTGTCTTCTGACCCCGGTCTCATGCTCCTCTGTAGCCACTGTGGTCAGGGAGGACTTGAGTCCAGCTGTCACAGGATATACTACAGCAGTTAACCACTCGCTCCTTATGCTCCCATCTTCCTGTCAGCATCATGACAACTGGCATAGTCTTTCTTTTTGGTGTTGCCCTCTCACTCAACCTCAGCCGTGCTAGAGCTCCAGGCCACATCCTGAAAAGAATTAGCCTGGCCTCCTGGTGACTTGTCTCCTGATTTGGCATCTGTCAATAATACAGCTGATTCCCCCACCAAAATAACCAGCAGCCACCCTTGAAGCCTAATGCATAATATGTCATCCCAGTTTGCCATGCCTAACAACAGCCCCTTTGCATCCCGTCTAGAAGTCCCAGTCCCATCCTCTTAATTGTCTTCCCATTGTTAGCTGAGGCCCAGCTGGGAGAGTGAGGATGGAACTCCGGCCTTGTCCTCCCTCTCCCTGACTTGCAGCTGGCAAAGGCAGATGGAATTGATTTAAGCCCTGGACTAAAGGACTGGTGAGGGTGAGCCATGAAAAAGAGAGGCTGGCTGCTGGACTTCTTCAGAGGCGGGTCCAAGCCGGGAGACAGAATTCCGTCATGCTTACCCTTCTCTGTAGCAAATCGATTTGTAATGGCTTTCTGCCGTGGGAGCACTGGGTCTGGGGCGCCCTCCTCTGCATGTAGAGTAAGTCAGTTGCAGGCTAGAAGGCTGGACATGTTTTATCTTTTCCAATTGTGTGGCACTCTGACCTGAGGAAGCTCAAACAAGCTGTTGAGTGCTGGACACAGACAGCCTTCAGTGCTCGGCCTCTTGTGTTCTCTTTCAGCTATCTCACGTGAGAGAGCAGTGGAGCTTCTTAGGAAGTGTCTGGAGGAGGTGAGTAGCTCCCAGGGGATCCTGGAGGAATGGCTTCTCTCAGTCTGAAGTACCATTCTTGTTCTTGGTTGCTTTTTTTTCTCCTTGCCAGAAGGTAATAATAAATACCCTCTGAGCAAATGTGAAGTTGATGCCAGTGATGGAGGTTGATGTGGGGGATGGGCTTATTCTCTCATGGGTCACTGCCTCGTTTATGTCCGTTTTACAATTTAACTAAAGTTAAGTTAATTACAATTCCTTTCTGGTTCATTCAGACTAGTGATTCTCAAAATTCACTGTGTGTAAGAATTATCTTGGGGGAACTTTCCTTTTCCCTGGTAGGCATCAACACCCAGTTCTGAATCTTCTATAGGTAGGTAGAGATGAGTCTTTTGTTTTAACTGGCAACCAAGTGATTTTAATACAGGTGATAACAGGTGCTGTAAGAGACAATCTGGACTTCATACACTCCCTGTTGTGCCACCTAGAAACCCTATTCCCTATTCCCTTAACACTGCATTTGGACCAACATAGAAAGCACCTGGGAAGTTTTGGGTCAGAGGTAGGGGGAAATCTTTGATTTTGAAGGCTAAGAACCCCAACTCTGATGATTGCAGTAAGAGCGTAAGGATATACGGTAAAGTGGCAAAAACTGGCCTTGTTAGATTTTTTTCATCCTTTTATTTTTCTCATGGCCTAAGAATGGGAATGACATAAGTGTCCAAAGAGAGCAGGGGGAGCACCGGTGAGAGCATTGGCTGCTGGGTTCCGTTGCCTTGTGGAGGACCCCATTAACTTCTACACCACAGCCCATTCCCTCTTCTCTTTTTAAATCTCCTTTCCACCAGAGATGCTGAGGGTCAGCCCGTGTGTTTCTTAGCCGTTTAGCTGAGAGACAGTATTACCCACAAATATTCTAAGGTTAGCCAGAAAAGGAACTATATCAGGTGCTGTTGAGATTTTATTTTCTCCAGAACGGCCTTTACCTGGACTGGGAGAGCCAGCAGGATTCGGTGGACATCATCCCAGCATCCCTGCAGCTGCACACTCAGACACACTCCCTTATCTTGTCCTTCTAATGCAGGGAAATGACTACATACACTGTTGACACCTAAGGTGGCCGGTGTGGTTCTGGACTCTGTTTTTAGTTCCTTGCTAGCTTACTACCTGAAGGCTTTTTAAAGAGGCAAGTGTGTTCTTGTAGACTGATTGGTAGCAGGCTGTGGGGATAAACATTGGATTGTCCTGTGTGCCAGCTGACTGAGCAGAGGCAGGCTCACAGCTACATTTCACAGATGTTGGTCACTACCTTCAGTCAGCCTCCAGCTACTGTCTAGACACTTCATGACATAGTACCGGCTGCCCCTAGTGGAATATTGGTTCAGTTTCAAAAAAAAGAGAGGTTTTTTACACTTGACATTTTCTCTTAGAACAGAACTTGCCACATAGTTAGTATTCAATAACTGCTTGCTGACTGATTTCTTTCGTGTCCCTGCAGCTCCAGAAGCGCTTCATCTTGAGTCTGCCTACCTTCAGTGTTCGGGTCATTGACAAAGATGGCATCCACAATCTGGAGGACATTACCTTCTCTAAGCGGGGCTCCTAACAGCACGTCCTTCCCTCCCACTTACCAGGGAACCTTTTTTTGATGGGCTCCTTTTATTTTTTTCTACTCTTTTGACGTTCACTCTTGATAGATGGTTAATTCAAAATAAAGCTGAATATAGCTAAATTGAGCTTTCTGGTTTTGGCCTCAGTTTACCCAACCTCACATTACAAAGGAACCGAAAGGTGGTTGTAGTCTTGTCAGGATGGTCCCTCTGTCTCTCCCTATGTTAATGATCTAAGTGGCTTTGCCAGCTCACAGCCCCAGAATTCTGTTCACTGTCCAGCTTCTTTCCTCTAGCTTTTCACTCTCTTGCTTGTTATCTAAAGCAGTGGATCTTTTGGCCTTTAAGCTTAAGTCTTTTTTTGTTGGCCAGACAGGATGGTGCATGCCTTTAATCCCAGCACTTAGAAGTCAGAGGTCAGTGGATCTCTGAATTTGAGGCCAGCCTGGTCTACATAGTGAGTTCCAGGATAACCAGGGACATGTAGAGGGATCCTGTCTCAAAACAAGACAGAAAAAACTGTGTTGTGTTGTATTGTATTGTGTTGAAATATGTGTGTGCTGTGTGGGGGCCATAGGACAACCTTGGGTATTATTCTCAGGAATAGACAGTCTACCTTGCACCAACAGTCCCATGTTTGGTTTTATTAAAAACCTATATTCTTGGGCTGGAGAGATGGCTCAGTGGTTAAGAGCACTGGCTGCTCTTCCAGAGGTCCTGAGTTTGATTCCCAGCATCCACATGGCAGTTCACAACTCTCTATAACTCTAGTTCCAGGGAATCCTACACCCTCACACAGATATAAATTCAGGCAAAACACTAACAAAAATGAAATAAAGATAAATATTAATAAGTTTAAAAAAAAAAAAACAGGTATTCTTGGGCTCAGACTCAGGTACTGTGCTTAGGATGCAAGCATTTTAGCAACTGAACTATGTCCCAGCTCTTAGATCTTGTGCCATTGATTAATTTCAGTGTACTTAGTAAGAGTGTCGATAGTGCAAAAACAGCCAGAAAGTTTCCATCCTATCTCACTCTGATCACTTTCTCAGCCACTCATTTCTTACATGTTTCTTTGTTTGAGACAGGACTTCATGTAGCTCAGGCTGGTCTTGAACTCTGTGTTCAAGAAGGATGATCATCAACCCTTTATTGTATTGTTCTTTCTCTACTTTCCAGAAACTGGATCCAGGCCTGCTTCACTGTGCTCAGTCTTTGTACTGGAGTGTTAGCAAAGGGACTCTGGGGGTGGAACCCAGAGCCTGGCACTGGTAGGCCCCTGGGCCAGTGAGCTCCATCCTCCTTTCACTTCTGTGCTCCTGCCTCTGCCTCTCTAGGAGCTAGGATTATGGGCTTTTGCTGTCAGGCCCAGCCTGCTTGCCTGTGTGCTTTTTATTTATTTTTGGTATATGGATTCATCCCTGCATGTATATCTGTTTGAGCCTGGTGCCAGAGAACGACATTGGATCCCCTGTGACTGGAGTAGTAGCTAGTGTTCTTAACTGCTGGAGCCAGCCCTCCAGCCCAGCCCAGCCCAGCTTCCTTCCCTGTTTTTAAAGATATAAGTAGAAGCTAAATAGATGATTCATCAGTTATGAACACTGTCCGTTCTTCCAGAGGACCCAGGTTCAATTCCCAGCAACCACATGGTAGATCACAATTATCTATAACTCCAGTTCCAGGGGACATGACACCCTCACACAGATACACATACAGGTGAAACACCAATTCCCGTAAAATAAAAATGAACAAGTTATTTACAAAAACAAGTAAAATACGAGCATACACAGGGTAGCTCGGTGGTAGAGCGCCTGCTTAACAAGTATCAGGCTCTGGGTTTGATCTACAGCATCACACAAAAATCAAGGCTACTCATAACCTAAGGGGTTGGTTTAGGGTTTTTGTTTTGTTTTGTTTTTTTAAGGTCTTTTTTCCCCTAAAGGAGGTAGAGTTTTTTTTATTTTAAATAATGTTAATGTGTTTATATATGTGTCTTGGTCAGACATCAACTCTCTGGAATTGGTTCTTCCACTTTTATGTGGGTTCTGGGGATCAGACGGGTAGTCAGGCTGGGATGATTGGTCATTGCATACCTTCCCCTCAAGAGCTATGCATGGGTTTTCTTTTTGTTTTTAAACAGAATCTCGCTGTTCAGCCCAGGCTGATCTGGAATTCACTGTGTAGACCAGGCTGGCCCTGGACTCACAGAGACCCACCTGCCTCTGCCTCTGTCCTCACTAAGGACTTTTCACACACCTTAGACTAAGGTTAAGTCCTTCTTTATCCACTTCTGCACTACTCCTGACTTTTATAGTCTTGTCATATGGTGCATGCTGTCCTCAAATTCACAATCCTCCTGCCTCTGTGCACTACCACACCTAGCATCTGTGGTAACACCACATACAGAAGCTGAGCGGTGGTGGCGCACGCCTTTAATCCCAGCGCTCAGGAGGCAGAGGCAGGTGGATTTCTGAGTTCGAGGCCAGCCTGGTCTACAGAGCTAGTTCCAGGACAGTCCAGGCTGCACAGAGAAACCCTGACTCAAAAATAATATTAATACCGTATATAGCTAGGTTTTTGGTTTGCCGGAGAGAAGCATCTCCTGTTTCTGAGATAGCTGTCTGTCTTTTATATTCATAATACTGAAGGAAAAGTCAGTTCTGGCACCTCATAGGCTTACTTTATTCATTTATGCTAAGTGCTTAGTGTAGTGGGAACTGGGCAGAGAGATGAGTCACATTACAAGTAATTCCACCTCCAACATCACATGAAGAGCTTTGACTCTTCTGGGTTTCTAGATCTCTAGGCATTTGCCTGCATGGGTGCTTCTCATCGCTCCCTGGGTGGGGCCCTGTTGAAACCCATATTCTATAAAATAGTTGAAAGAGGAGGTTGATAGTCTTGAGTATTATATGCAGTGATATGTGTGTAGTGATACACTCCATACTACAGTGAAGTGCTCAGTAACCACAACCATCGCTAACCACAGTCCACAAACAGGATGCACCAGGAGTGGAAGGCTCACTGCCTTTCAGTATCCATGTCCCCAGGGAGCCTCCTGCAAGCTCTTAGACCCAGCTTCTTTCCCCTAGGTCTCTTTTGAGCTACAAAT
Source organism: Arvicanthis niloticus (assembly GCF_011762505.2). Lineage (NCBI taxonomy): Eukaryota > Metazoa > Chordata > Mammalia > Rodentia > Muridae > Arvicanthis > Arvicanthis niloticus. The sequence continues at coordinate 27,829,856 of NC_047662.1, read as the reverse complement.
CAACTTAGATGCTGCAACATCAGCTTTAGCTTAAGGACATCAGCACATGAGCTTGTCTAAAGCTGACCTTACCACCTGCCCACTTCAGGCCTATCTAGTAGTTTATCTTAGCCAGGTTTCCTTCTGCCTCAGCATGGGATTCAACTCCGGTCATCAGGCATGGTGACAACCACCTATAACTCACTGAACCACCTCACTGGCCTTCGTTTATTTTACAGGAGTTTGATTTGAGCATAACTGGTTTAACAGAAACGTTATAACGATGGGTTTCCTTATAGCCCTCCCTGCCCAGTGTCTGCTATCGTAGTGTCTTACATAACCATGGTGCATTTGTCCAAACCGAGAAGCTGACATGAATTCATTCATCGTGACACAAGCTTTTGTTCAGACTTCATTTTCTCCTGTCCCCTTTTCTGTTCTTGATGCAGTTCCTGCCACCCTTTATCTTCTTGCTGTCTTCACATAGTCACCAGCTTCTGCCCTTTCTGCTTCCTACATCTTTTTGAAGTCCCTGTGGCTTTGCGGCAGGGTCTGTCTATAGCATGGGCTGTTCTGGAACTTGCCACGCAAACCATTCTGGCCTCAAACTCCCAGCTGTTTGCTTTGGTGTACTAGACATCTTGTAATCCACACCCATCTCAGTTCCTTGGGTTCCCTCCTCTCTTTGGCTTGTCAGAAAACTCAGGGTCCATTTAGTTGGATCCTGAGAAACTTCATCTTACTACTTTGGTTATTTCTCAACACCAAGACCTTTAAACATAAGTGCACTCATTCTGAAAATCCTGATCCATACATAGTCAAAATATTCCCTGCTTAATTCTGAGCTTGCATCACACAAGAGGAAGAGTGTAAGCATTGTATAAATGGGTTTTTAGTCATCTTTTCCCTCTGGCTAATCCCAGCTAGTCAGAAGCTGAAGTGCTCTTTAGCTACATAGGAGGCGAAGAAGGAAGAATCAAATGCCCAGGCTTCATGGGATGTTCTTAGAACACTCACACTGCAATACTGCTGCTTCTGCAGTGCAATGAGTCTAACCAGATGCTGGCACAACAGAGGCCTGGAGGACAGGGAGATCCTGCTCCCCCTGCTGGGGTCAAGCCTGAAGGCCTTTCTCTGGCAGGCCGGTGAGGTCCAGTGAAAGGAGACTTGGTTCAAACAGTTATGAACAAACTAAAATTTTGGGATATCACAGGCATCAGGCAAGTTACTCAGCTATAATTTTATCCTAAAATAGGACTGATGACTATCTGGCCTTTTCTTTGGGAAAAGTTACCCAGAACTAAAAAACTGTTGAGAGATCGGTTTCTTCTGTTTACCAATGTTTGATTGATTTATTACTATATGACTGGCCAATATTGTATAAGTACTATTTGTTTGTACTTCATTTACTTTCAACCTCACATAGTCTGAGAGTTTGTTTGTTTGTGTGTTTATTGAGATAGGGTGTCTACATAGCTCTGGATGTCCTGGAACTTACTATATGTAGATCAGGCTGGCCTCAGACTCACAGAAATCTACCTACCTATTTATCCTGAGTGTTGGCATTAAGTGTATGTGCCACCATGCTTGGCAGTCTCATAATTTTAATTCTCAAATATCTTGCCAGACCAAAAGTTTTGGTTAAAGGAGAGTATATGTCCACATTCTCATATTCTTTTGTATATATAGATTATGCTTAAGACACCTTGATAGCTCAGTTGTTAGAGTTCTTGTCTAGCATACAGAGGCCCTGGGGTTGTTTCTAGTACTGCATAAACCCGGTATGGTAATATTCCTAGCTCTGGAATGGAGAGTCTTGGGAGTTAGTCATCCTCAGCTACACAGAGAGTTGGAGGCCAGCTTGGGATACATGAGATCCTGTCTCAAACAAAACAATGTCTTGAGTCAGGCACATCCTTGGGTTCCTAACAGAGACCCCAACATCTTTGTCTAACAATGCATGTGCAGACACTAAGGGAAGAGTATCTCAGACAAAGGGAACAGTATATGCCATGGCCCTGACACATGATGCTGGGAGTAGAAAGAAATTAGTATGGCTGCTGTAAGTGAGCAATGAGGAGAAAGCCAGCAGCCACCTCCGGCTCATTGGATAGCACAGCCTGGGGATGGAGGTGCACTAGTGAAAACACCAGGTGGGCGGCTGCTGTAGCAGGCCTGAGGAAAAATGGCGACAATGGCACATCCCAGCCTGCTGCTTGGAGACAGCATATATTATGGCATAGAAAGTCCCAACTGGAGTGAAGCCATCTAGGGAGATATTGGCCCCAAGGACCAAGGTTGAGAGGTCAGGTGGGAAAAGATGAGGAAGAGGAGATAAAATGGGACCTGGCCAGTGAAGTGAAACCAGGAAAGGCTGCCAACCACACGGTGTTCCAGAGACCAAGTGCAGCATGTGCGTGTGACACACCTGCAGCTCCAGTAGAGGCCAGCCTGAACTATGTGAACACCTGTCCCCCAAACAAGGTTTTTAAATTGTTTTATTTATTTACATTCCAAATATTGTCCCTCTTCCTAGTCTCCCCCTGCTCTTTGCCTCTGAGAGGGTGCTCCCCAACACACACACACACACACACACACACACACACACACACACACACACACACACATCTTCCTTCCCTGGAGCATCAAGTCTCCACAGGATTGGACATATAATCTTCCACTGAGGCCAGACAAGTGAGTCTCTGCTGCTTATGTGCCAGGGACCTCGGGACAGGGACAATTCTGGGTCAAAAAATTTGAAGGTAGGTTGGTCCTCCACTGGGGGTCCCATCTATGTGCTAGAGATGGTCTCTTCAGGTTCCATCTCCCCACTGTTAGGCATTATGGCTAAGGTCATCCCCATTGAGTCTTGGGCACATCTCACATCCCAGGTCTCTGGAACTTTCTAGAAGTTCCCCGCCCCACCTCCACAGCTGCATATTTCTATTCATTCTCCCTACCCTCTGGGCTTCTCTCCTGTTCCCCCCACCCACTCACCCCATAATTTTTGGCTAGTCCCAACAAATCCAAAAGAAAGCTGCTTTAGCTTTGACAGGACCACCGATGGCCGTGCTAAACACATGTAAACAGACTTGCAGTGGCAAGAGTGCATTGGGAGTGAGGAAATAAAAGAAAGGATGTAGCAGTCTTTCAAAAAAGTTTAACCAGCCGGACAGTGGTGGCGCCCACCTTTGATCCCAGCACTCGGGAGGCAGAGGCATGAGTTTGGGCCAGCTTGGTCTACAGGGTGAGTTCCAGGACAGCCAGGGCTACACAGAGAAACACTGTCTTGGAAAACAAAAAACAAAAGTTTACCTGCAAAAGAGAGAGGCCCTGCATTTTGTACAGTGACTCCTAGAATGTGTGTGCTAGGTGTGGTCTAGCGGGTGATTACTTAGAGGGAAAGACTATCAGGAAAGATACCTGGAGAGGGAAATCCTCAAGAAGATGAGAGAGCTCAATTAGCATCTGTCCAGTTCAGACACACAAACATAAACAGTCACCTATCTCACACTGTCACAAACTGTCTACCTACAGCCATGGTAATACATTGCATTGACCAAACAGACAGGCCCAGCAAGTCACAATAAATAAGATACACACAGTATTCACACACATACGTGGCAGGGCACGTAGACTCCTAACATCGGTACCCATACTCAGAAGAACCCACTGTCTAACTTACCCTTCCTTCTCAGCGGACTCATTGCCCTTTGTGAACAGCACCCGCCATCTTTGCCCAGGTGGACATTCTGGTGCATGAGCAGAAATCAGTAAAATGAATCCCCAAATCATTAGGATAAATAACTTATTAAGGCTTTTTTAATTTTCAGATTTAATTAAATCGTACATAAATAAATAGGACAGGCAGCAACAGGACTGTGGAATGTAGCCTGGGTTCAAGTTCTGTGATTTGTTCTATACCATCTTGTTCCTTAGGGGACTCTCCAGCCTCTCGTCTTCAAGAGCCTTGAGGGATCCAAAGAGCCCACTGGAACTTCCTTCTGGGTTCTGAGGCTAGGAAACTGAAGTGAAGGTCACTAATTCTTCAGTAGCACCTCTGATTTGTTACCAGCCTCAGGGCACCCATGGCTGCCCAGGCATCTCAGTGAGAAGGGCTTTGTCCCATGAGCCAGACTTTTCCATGCCAGCTTTGCATATGAGTCCTTACCAGAAACAACAGAAAGGCCTTCTTCTTTTACCCAACTAGGTCCCACTCTGGGCTTCTGGAAAAATGTTCTCTCTGGCCTGAATAGAACCCCACATTTTAGTCCTTTCAGGGCTATCCCCAGGAACCAAGGCCCCATCTCAGGCTCTGGGAGTCACTTAGCCTGGGAACAAGAGACAAGTTACTTTCGATGCTTGGTATCCTTTTCTGAGGCCTTGGTTTCTCCATGCCCGCTGCCTGCACTGCTTAAAAACATCTTATCCAGTCCTTTGAGCGACTCTAGCAAGTAGTTCTGGAAGGCAGTAAGAGCAGCACAGATGGCAGGCCCTCCAAAGCCATGAGTGATAAGACTGAAGTGTGTCAGACAGCTCTGCACCCCAGGCTCCAGGATGAGTGCAGGGCGGCTGTTGCCCAGTGGGGAGCGGTCCTGAGCCATCAAGTCTGCAAACTCCTTACAGATCTGCCTGGTGGGGAAAGAGAATAGTTACAGGTTAAAGAACAAGGTTCTAAACTCAGAAGAGGACCTGCTTGTTGACTTTTTGAGACAGGATCTTTTTACGTAGCCCCGGTTCTCCTAGAACTCTATGTAGACCAGGCTGGCCTCAAACTGACAGAAATCTACCTGCCTCTGTCTCTGAAATGCTGAAATTAAAGGTATGCACCACCTCACCCAGCAATTAGCTGGATTCCTTACATTATCTCTTCAGTTTGATCTTCCCAACTGCTTACGAGTAACAATCATACCATTTAGCAAAAATGGAAACCATCTTTCACAGAAGTTAACTTAGCAGCTCAGTGCTGCATACCTATAAACAGCACATGCTGATACCCATAAACAGGACTCCCTTAGCGGTCCTGTTTATGGGATTCAACTCAACTGCCTATTAAACTTTCTGTGATCCCTTCTTCCTCCCCAAACCCAGTGCTTTCTTGAACACTTGTCTGTGAAGGCATGAGAACAGCCCAGAATCTGCCTTTCATAATTAAATTAGCAGCATATATTGATGCCTAGATCAATATCACATACATGGTATATATCATTTTATATCATCCCACAAATCTATACCATTATCCTCACCCTAAGGTTTCAGACACAGTAGGTGACCTGCCAGAGTCACTGAGATGAGACAAATCCAGGTCCAGCCCATGGCTGTTTCCTTCCATTCCTTTGTGACTCAGGTTAGAGGAACCCTTATCACTCGTCTTGGTGCCCGGCCATGCGTCTTAGACAAACTCAGGTCCCAAAAGCATTTGATGCAAGAGCTGATTCATATTCATGAATGAAGTGGGCTCAACACAGGAAGAAGCTTTCCAGGACTCTGTATTGAATTGTCCTGTGAGGCTGGTTCCTTTCTGCCTAAAGAAGGAAAGCCCCATGGAGAGGGTGGAATTGTGAATTGAAGGCCACACCCACAAAGGTCAGCTGGCCTGGACATTTGAGTGGTCCAGCTTCTCAGGCATTAGACTTTAGCCTATAGATGATGGCCCTCAGACTTTGGAAACCCTTCTGTCCCTTTGTTGTCACCCCTCTGATTTTTCCCCCTCAGTGAGACTACTAACATCCAAATAGTAGCTTTCCATAAGTTAGATATTAAAACCTCTCCTGAGATATGACAATAAAGTCTTTGGGAGGTGACTAGATCTTGGGGATAGAACCCTATAGACCAGTGGTTCTCAACCTTCCTAAAGCTGTGACCCTTTAATACAGGTCCTCATGTTGTGGTAACCCCCCACACCATACAATTATGCCATTGTTATTTCATAACTGTAATCTTGCTATGGTTATGAATTATGATGTGAATATCTGATATGTAGTATATCTGATATGTGCCTCCAAAGGGGTGAAGACTCACAGGTTGACAACCACTGTTCTACATGCTATTGGTACCTTTATGAAGACGGCCAGAGAGATGCTCTGCTCCTTTTACCATGTGGAGATCATAGCAGCATCAAAGTGCTGTGTGTATGTAAGAAAGCAGGCTACCTTGATCTTGAACCACCTCCAGGGATGTGGGAAATGAGCTGCTGCCCAGCGCAGGGCATTTTATTATAGCTACCCAAATGGACTAATAGTATATTTTACTGAGATGCCAGTTTGCTAAGCAGGCTCTGAGGCACCTTTGGAGAATCTGATGTGATGATAATGCAACAGCAATGGGAGCCATTGACAACCTGTAGGTTGACAGAGAACAGAAGGGTTCCAGTGAAGGCTCAGGGGTGAGATGAGAAGTGTTAGCATGCTGTCTGTGATGAGAGAGATGACAATGGGACCTGCAACAGGGTCAGGAATACCCTCAGGTCTTGAGAAGGTCACAAACACAGAATAACTCTTGTTGGGGAGCCTTGGACCCATGCCAGGATCTAGGGTGGTCACACCTATCATGTAGTTGAATGTAGCACCCACACAAGGTCTGTAAGCCTGTAGATGACCTTTAAAAATGTTTGCATATTGGGGTTGGAGAGATGGCTCAGCAGTTAAGAGGTTGAGTTCAATTCCCAGCAACCACATGGTGGTTCACAACCATCTGTAATGGGATCTGATGCCCTCTTCTGGTGTGTCTGAAGACAGCCTGTGTACACACATTCATAAAATAAATAAATAAATCTTTCTTTAAAAAGATGTATGTGTATAATAGATATGTTCACATATGGTGTTTGTGTGTACTCCTGGGAACTTGTAGAAGTGTTCA